>NC_048546.1:5902506-6581533 GCF_902806685.2 Maniola hyperantus | reverse complement strand
ATAAATAATAGGTAAATTTAATTTGACGGTGTTCAATAAAGTAGCCGATAATGAGTTTGAATCCTAATTTAGCCGTCAAAATAAAAAATCTAAATTAGGTTTAGCATATTATCGATGTAGTCGAAAAATCATTGATCGCCCGGTGTTAAAACTATCGTACAGTACGCGGCAGAAAATAATGTACATTGATCATAAGAAGGAGATAGCGTATTTGTAGAGCATTGTCTCTGTCATTGACACCGACAAAACGTCTTATAGGTATGAGTGACAGAGACAACGTTCTACAAAGTCGAAATGGTATTCTAAAGGCCGATGTACATTACTTTCTGCTTGGCCCTTTGTACACGAAGATATTCGTACTTGTTAATATTTAAAGTAAATTATTTGCTACCCTATTCGTCTATTACGTCTATAAATTGGGAGTCTAGAGTCTAGACATGCACTAACTAGCTATTGATTAGGTAAGCAGATTGTTACCGTAATAAGGCAAAGATAACAACAGAAATAGAAATAGTTTTATTTGCGACGTTATTTTATCTTGCAATAACATTCATTTCTATCTTAGTTTAGCTTAAGATTAAATTACGAGTAATTTATTAAACAAATCACGCTTAGATTTGTGATAAGAATAGGTACTTACTTAGGTAGGTACTTATTAGTTGGCTTTTCGCCCCGTGTCGCTGAACTGATTCATAGCTCAAATTAATGAGACCAGTCACCCTCATTGTAAATACTAAGGATAAGAAATGATGTGTTTAATTGTAAATTTTCTCCTCTAAATCTTGCCTAATTCTATTGTACTTGCTAAAATAATAATACAAAGCCTAGAAATCGGCGTCGGCCTCCTATTAGGCAGGATTGGGGTACGATCCCGGGTAATGCATCCATAACTTTTTGGAGTTATGTGCGTTTAGAAAGTAAAACAATCAAATATTGGACTAAGAGCCAGCGCGTGCCAGACCTTCGTTATTTTAAAGAAGCTGAAAGTTTCTCTGCGTATTGTCCCCAACACTGGGAGGAACGTTTGTTTGGATGTTTGTTTGGATCATGGTGGCTTTGGGAGATAAAAGGTAATAAAGGCGTAAAAAATCTTAAGTCAATGTTAAAGTCTAATTTTTTATATTATATTTAGAATATTATTAGACATCACGTCATGCATTGCCAGACACTTAGTATCAGGGCAAACCCCTTCCAGACACTCTTAAAGTTTAAGGGTTTCTGGTAGAGGGAGAGCACGACTTGCTTTCTAATACTATTCAGAAGAAAATATAAAAAAAATTACTTTATACTTTGACGTAAGATTTTTTACACCTTTATTACCTGTTATCTCCCAAAGCCACCAAGATCCAAACAAACGCAGAGAAACTTTCAGCTTTTATAAAATAACGAAGGTCTAGCACGCGCTGGCTCTCTCTCTCTATATCACTAGCTTATAACGGTGAAGGCAAACATTGTGACAATACCTATATGCCTGTGAGTTATCCATATATATTCTGTGTCCATATGCTCTCAAAAAGGTGTGTGAAGTCTACCAATCCACACTTGGCCATCGTTGTGGACTATATTATGGTCCAAACTCTAAACCCTTCTCATTCTGAAGAGAGACCCGTGCTCAGTAGTGTAGGTACCGATGATAGGTTATGAGTTATGACGATGTCATAATCAAAGCTGCAGTGTTTTTAATACGTTCCTAATCGAATAAAATACTAACACGAATATTACATAACAAAACTATATCCAATTACCCACCCATGAATTTGAAAGCTTAGGTTAAATAAGATATTATAATATGTACTTTATCAACCTTGAACTTTATCACCACATAAAGAACAAACGAACTATACACGCTTATCTTCATCGATAAGAAATACTGGGACAATGTCATGAACAAGTATCTATACTAAGTTTTTTATTTTCAAACAAGATTAATTTTATAATGCCATCGAGAAGTAATTTAACGTCAGTTACCCTTTTGTCGATCAATGCAAATGAATTTCCGCGACCTGGGGTCATTTTGAACCATAAAGTGGCACGTTGGCCAGTCGCCGACGGCTTACCGACCAACAAGCTCATTCCGTACCTGTTATAAAATTATGTTTGACACCTCAGACTATTTATGACAATTTGAAAGGCCGACTTGTTCCTGAATTATGCGTAATTGCGTTCGCTAACGCTATTTCTCCAAAGCGATCAATTTTATTATGTAACAAATTATTTCACGATATTTAACAGTTTTAAGATTAGCTAAAAATATAAGGTTTTACATTTAATTTGGCATTTGCATTGGAAAACTATTAGAGAAGCTCACACTGGCTTTTTGTCTAAATACTTACTTATTGGTATATTTTTTTCGACACATAGGACTGACGGTATAAAACGAGTAGCAGAGACTGTTCTTAGGCATTTAAAGATTTAAAAAATATCCTGAATATGAAAAGTGAGAGTCAAAAATAAATGTTTGGATTATCCCTTCGAATGCTAATCTTGGTGCCTTGGGACCATCTTGGCTATAGTATGGTAACTTTGCCACTTGAGCGCAAGCTTGATCTATGGCAGGATGCCAATCATTGGATATAAGCTGCACATGACTGAGAAATACGGAAACCCACACTTGAAACCTATATGTCCTTGTTCAACAATGATCTTTCAACATTTTTTATTTGTATATTATGGTTAAAAATCTTGTAAGAAGTTAAAGGCATTTCCTTAGTTTTCCAAAGTCATGGACAAAGAACCTCAGTGGCCAAGCGAAATGTCGTACGAATGCACTACCCGTCCCTCCCCAACTTGCTTAACATAAAACTTCAATTTGCATAATGCATACAGAATATGTAAACTTTATCTCCGACACGCCCTTGTGAGTGACACGGGCTAAGGTGCGCCGGGATAACATTATTCTCGTTGCGACGATATCCAAGTCTAAATAGATCGCATTTACAAAGACTCGTATAGTGACGTAGGCGCATTCTTCGGACACAAAACTTCTAAAGACTGCGAATTTTAGAATCAAAATGAAGTTGGTTTTTTTGTATTTTTTTAAGAAAAAAGAGTTACTAACACTTATAGTGTACCTAAATCACTTTATCTATATTATACTAGCTGCCCTGGCGAACTTCGTTCCGCCTAACAGTCGATTCAAATTTTTAAAATTTTTCTCTCCGTAAGAACCATCCTCGTACTTCAAGGAATATTATAAAAAAAGAATTAGCGAAATCGGTTTAGCTGTTCTCGAGATTTGCGATGACCAACACATTTAGTGATTCATTTTTATATTATAGAAATGCGAGTCTGATTGTTGGTTGGTTTGTGCTTCAATCACGCCGCACCGTTTGTGGCGCTCAGTAGCAACAGATCAATAATTATGATTTTTTGTAAGGGTATAGTTAAAAACCTGGAGAGTAACAGAGGCCTAAAAATCCACACGGACGAAGTTGTGAGTATCAGCTAGTCATCATCATGATCAACCCATTACCAGGTCACTACAGAGCACGGGTCTCTTCTCAGAATGAGAAGGGTTTTGGCCATAGCCTACCACGCTGGCCAAGTGCGGATTGGCAGACTTCACACACCTTTGAGAACATTATGGAGAACTATCAGGCATATTGGTGTCCTCACGATATTTTCCTTCACCGTTTAAATCAAGTGATATTTAAATACTTAAAACACACATAAGTAACTCCAAAAAGTTAGAGGTGCGTGCCCGGGATCGAACCCCCGACCTCCGAATAGGAGGCGAACGTCGTAACCACTATTTATTCTCAGCTGAGCTAGTCAGTAATTTCAAAAGCTTTGAATACGAAATATAAATAATCGTTAATGAACTATGATAAGATTATGAATATTATTTAGGTAATTAACCTAATTAAGGGAACAAAGCCGCAAAAGGATTTAATTTGCATGTTTTTATCGTCCTGAAATCAAATCAATTAAGTGCAGTTTTTATTGAATTTACCTCCAATTATCTGAAATATATTTAACATTTTCATTTAATAAAGATTTTACATAATCACATTGGAATGTATATTATATTTTACACTTTAAGACTCTTTATTGACATTAATCCGCTGTAAAGTTAAGAAATAACTATTGTAAAAGTGTTGTCCCAGGAAAAAGGAAAACATAGGTAGGTACCTAGGTATATCACTATGCTTCTTTTACAATCTAAATTTTAGAAGTAAGATAACTATATCAAGTGGGGTATCATATGAAAGGTCTTCACCTATGCATTCTAAAACAGACTTTTATTTATTTTTATGCATCATAGTTTATGAATTATCATGCAAAATGTCAAAAAAATACGACTGTATTGCAGAACCCTCGTTGCGCGAGCCTGACTCGCACTTGGCCGGTTTTTTTACATGGTTTATTTACGCACGAAGTTGAGGCCATAAACTTATAACCCTGCAAAATAAATATAATTTCACTTAATAAATATTATTATAACTTAATATTTATTAATGTCGAGCATAAATAATGAAAAAATAAATCGATAATTGGCTTAGTTTTAGATCGAGAACAATAAATATATAATAGAGTAATCCGAGTAATACATTTGTAATGTAAAGCGCGTATGAAGTGCAAGGGCTTCCTGCCCTGCCCCCATGTGAAACAGGCTTTACGTGATTCTATTCTTCCATCTGACGCCGAATATTATTGCCAATATATAGATCGTTAGGAGCGAGCATCGGTTCCTTATTAGCTAATCGTGCGCCATGGACCTTATCGTGCGTGCAAATAAAATTACAAGACTACCATAAACAGGGTTTATTAAGACTTTATTTGCATTTAAAAATTCGTAAAGTCTTATTCAACGCCGGGCTTTTGCCCATTTGCTTGAGTGCAAGTGAGAATTTGGGTTTTAAAATTACAAAGTTACTGCGGTCTGAGGCACAGCAATGAAACCTAAATGGGAATGTGTGCAAAAGGCGAACACGGCACAGCATATCTTCTTTCACGACACAATCCGGTCATTGTTGAATATTTTAATATAATATAATAAAAGAGATAAGGCGGTCATGCTTGTGCATTGGTTATAAAGTTAAATCCTTTTGTGCATACGTAACTTTTATATTTGTGTATGTTTGTATGTACAAAACAGCATAACTACCTACTTAGATAAACACTAGAGATATTTCAATAAGTCAGTTTTTCCTGTCAGAATGACATAATATGAAAGAGTTTGGCTATAGTCTACCACGCTGGCCAAGTGCAGATTAGCAGACTTCACAATCACATACCCTTGAGAACATTATGGATGGATAATTTCGAAAAGTTAGAGGTGCATGCCCGGGGTCGGACCCCCGACCCTTCGAAATTAGCTAGGTAAAATAGCACAAAGTATGGAAAGATTGTGTCTTGGTGTTGTGTGAAGTAAAGTCGCGGGCCTTTATTATTTGTTGAATAAAGTATTGTATTAAGCGAGCAGATTGACGCGAGCTGTTGCCTTAAAAGGCGCGGCTGGACACCCACCGTCCGTGCTCTGCGCCATTCACCCCAATAGTCGGCCTAAGCCGGTAATCGACTCATCTTTTATCGCTATTTGATAGTGTCCATATATTTATATTGAGCTCGCTCGTGTCGCGAAGCTACGTGGAATCACGTAGGTACACTCGCACGTGCACAATCACATTGTAATTGATAATTTTTTATATGATGGTTGAACCGATATGGTAAAGTCCTATGACAATCATAAGAGCCACAGGTCGGTCCGTGAACGAAAGCTATTTGAATTTTGGATGTATAATGGCGCCGATTCTGTTGTCTTTCTCTAAACTAAGTTTAGAGGATCTGCATCTTTTTCTTTTTAATATTGCTAAAAAGGGACGGAACATGAATTTTACGTAAATTATAGTGACAATAGGCTCGCGTCTGGCAGCTAAAGTCTCGAGGTTTGACAGCTCTAAATTAAATTTAAAACTGTCAAGCTGTGTGTGTCCTTTTCATATTGCATTAGTAAGACGATGCGAATACCTACTCTAAAATTTAGTTGTGCTCAGAATCATTACCATTGTGAATATAATATACAAGTATATAACGATATTTACTTTACTGCTTGTAAATAACAGCTTTATACTGTACACATCTACTTATTTTATTGTTAAAGTAGATGATGACCGCGACTTTCGTCTGCGTGGATTTAGGTTCTTTAAAATCCCGTGGGAACTTTTTGATTTTCTGGGATAAAAGTAAGCTGTAAGCTATCTCTGCACCATTTAGATGATAAACGCAATTAAATTTGAAACAGATGGGCTCTAAAAAGCTAATAGACAGACACTTTCGCGTTTATAGTATTTTAAGAATGTAGGATTTAACAATGGTAGTGACACATCTCAAAGAGTGAACCGTCGTCATACAATAAATAAAAGTAATGGTTGCATCTTAATTGCCTTTCCTTGTATCTCTGCATTATAAATTCATACAAATGAAGGAAATTCAATTGTAACCTCGATAGTACATATTCATATCTCGTTCCCTCTCCGTGGCTTTCCAATTAAGCAATTTAGATACAAAGCCGGGCTAACACGACATTATACGAATGTAAAACAACGGATATCGGAATGATAATTCAGTGATGTAAATAACAATAAAGTTATCAGGAAAGGCCTCTTGGTATGGGTTTTGACAATAAAATGTGTCGTGGAGAGCATGGAGCCCGACCCGCCGCGCGGTAGGTATTGGATGAATTTACGACGGGCCACGTATCGCGCGAGTGTAGACTTTATTCAAGGCACTATCGATATCTGTGCCTGTGAAACTTTAAAAAACATTGTACTCTCTATTTTCTTCAAAGAATGCATACGTGCTATACACTATATGAGTTTGATGTGGGTTTCTCCTCAGACCAGAACCCTCGGAGCTTTACTTTTAAGCTTATGTAATTAATGATCACTATTACATACATCACTTATTTTATAAATTCAAAAATTTACAATCAAAAAGTGTACGTACAATAAGCTATTTTCATTCCTTTCAGTCAAATCAGTTTAGTCATTGTGGCATGAAGGATTATAACAAAAATCGATGAAAACTTTCACATTTATACATCATTAAGTAAGAAGTAAGATAAGATATAAAAAAGCTGTGCTAAAGAGCGTTAAAAGGTTAGCAAAAATCTAAGCAACCAAACTCTGACATGAGAAGGTACTTAAATAAAATGTGAAAAAAAACTTGAAAAATGCCAAAACGGCGTTAATAAAACTTCAATAATTAAGGTTTGCATAAACTTTTCTTTGTGTCAATTTTAGACTCTATCTCAAGTCTTATTTCACTCTTGCGTTGATAGGCTTTCATTCAAAGCGCTGCGTAAATTTGCACATTACTTGCGTTGACTTTGAGTTAGATAACAAAATGTCTCCTAAGGCAACAGCGCCAATCAAAATAAACTATATTCTGTGTTTATCGTTGTATCTAGCTTATAAAGTTATAATATGATATTGTGGTAAAAAGATTTAACGCTGTTTTCAATCGCAAGACAGGAAATAAAATGAGGATATATTTACTTTAAAAAAATATTTGCGAGAATTTAAAATATTATCTCAATCGAATAAAGTAAACTGCACATCAAACTTTAGAAAGAGATAACGGTTTCGTAGAGTGTTGCCTCTGTCTTTGAGATCGACGAAACGTAACATAAATCCTCTTTTTAAAGTTCGATGTGCAATATTTACACCGGTACCTGTATGTATCTAACTAGCACATTCGGATATAATGCAGATACAGGCGTGGTAAATCTCTAGAAGATCCCATAAATCATTATAGTTTAGTTGAGCTAAATGACGTTACAATTACGAGCTCGATGAAAAAGAGCAAGAAACGCGTTGAAGTCTTTTGTACGCGCCACGATATAGATAACAAATCAATGTCGCGTACCTCTGTAGTTCTAATTCTATTGTTGCTGGAATAAATCTATTGAGACATTTATCAACGCACACACAATTAACATACAAAGTTAATTATTCGATTCGATTGTATCAGTGCACGCCGAGCCTGTATAATCTATATCTTTCATCTTATCCATGTAGGCACTACACTACCTATGCGCTACAGCTACGTACAACTAAATGTCACAGGTATTTAGCCAGCCATGCCTTGTCTTGCAGCCACGACAAATAGAAATAGTAGCTACTTTACGACTATGTACGTACCATCATCATGACCAACCCATTACCGGCCCACTACCGAGCACGGGTCTCCTCTCAGAGTGAGAAGGATACGTAGGTATAAATTACTGCAATCTCTGCCAATCTGCACTTGGCCAGCGTGATAGACCATGGTCAAGACGCTTTTCATTCTAAGAGACCTGTGCGAGTAGAGAGAAGGCGATGGGTTGATCATGATGATGATGATGGCTTATATCCATTCTTACTAATATTATAAGTTCGAAAAATATGTCTGTCTGTCTGCTAGCCATGGGCCACTGTTTAGTCGCTTTTAACAAAAATTTGGTACAGAGCTAGTTTTCATCCCGGCGCGGCGGTGGCTGCTACCTATATGTCCCGGCGGCGGCTACTACAATGTCCCGGAAAATCAAAGAGTTCCTGCGGGATTTTATAAAAACCTAATTCTCGTGGAGAAGTCGCGGGCATCTATATTTGGTACAGAGATAGCTTGCATCCCGTATGAGGATATAGACTACTTTTTATCCCAGAAAATGGAAAAGTTCCCTTGGAATACGAAGAAAGATTTAAATCTACGCGGGCAAAGTCACAGTAATCACTAGTGTATAGTAAATAAAGTTCAAATACATATACTACCTACTAATAGGATTACTAAGTCAACAAAACAACATTTAAAACATCAAAAATCATTATTACAAAGTATTAAATAGAATAGATTTACCAATTTGCAGAAGAAGATCTTGAGCTTTTTTTTTTGTAATCAACCCAACCATTATTAGTATATAAAAAAAGATTCCTCTTCTCTTTTATTATATGCACAAGAATTTAAGTCGACGGCGAAATCTATTAAAAATAACATATCGAATGATAATGGCACAACAAGAAAGTGTAGCAAACCTGTCTCCTCGGCGCGAGGCACATTATTGGAACCTGTTTGAGTTGCTCTAATTAACAATACACAAATCGTAGCTTGTATGCAAACGAGGGGTAAGGCCGCTGAACGAGTTAGGCTGAGTGTCCACGATCAGGTATTCTAGTAATTTATTAATGCAAATAAATCGATTTAACAGTCGATGCGGAAAGATAACTAGCATATTGAGTTATAATTACTTACTAAAATAGTTCATCATCATCACAACGGTGTACAATGCGTTGACATAAATGACAGAAGTGATTGGAAGAAAAATACATGTTGTGCCGACTCTACAATATGGCGTGTGATGAAGGATAGGAAGAAGATCATCACAACCCATCGCCAGCTCACTTCTGAGATCAGGAGCAGCATGAAAAGGGTTTAGGTTATAGTCCACCCCGCCGCGGCCGGCCAAGAACGGATTGACAGACTTTGAGAACATTATGGAGAACTCTCAGGCACGTAGGTAGTTTTCTTTACGATGTTTTTCCTTTACCGTTAACGGGCCTGTCTCCATTTTCGTCGACACTAAAATCAAAATAAGTTCGCAAGGAAATGATATTTAATTGCTCAAAATGCACACAACTCTGAAAAGTTGAAGGCCCGGGATCGAACTCCGAACCTATACTTACTACTAAACTAAGGTAACATAAACTAAATTATTTCTGAAAGAGAAAAAGTAAACAACTTCAAACAAACTGAGAATTTCCTAGACAGGTAGGTACCTACTTCCTGAATTAGAGTCTTGGGGCTATTATTTAAAATAAGGTGTTTTCCCTTTGAAGTGTCGCTTATTAATTAATTATGGATTCGGAGATCAATTTAGTTTATTTTAACAGGCCATATAAAATGTAAATGTGGTCACCAGTAATTTATTAGCATCACTAACTCATAAATACGGTAAAGCGGAAATAGTCGTCATAATCATTCACTAAACCAAAACTAATTTGCTCTTGAAACCCGTTTGTAAGTATTACCGATCAGATTGATTACGTAATGAGCCTTAAATTTGAATAAAAGATAGGTATAAGTACCGCAAATTGCTATTGCGCTGGAACCATGTCTCATTAACATCTAATTTGACGTATATTTAAGTAAAAATATACCATCAGCTCGAAACTTAAGTCTACGTCTTACGTCACTAAAATGGCGGCCACGCGCATTAGCAATTTGCGGGACCTATACTGTTAAACGGTGAAACTAACATCACGAAGAATGACGTTGCCAGAAAAATACGTTTCATCTATTCTATACTTAATTATAGATTTGATTGTTTGTTTTAAATATTATAAATGCGAAAGTGTGTCTGTATGTCTGTCTGTCTGTCTGTCTGTCTGCTAGCCTTTCACAGCCTATCCGTTCAACCGATTTTGACGAAACTTGGTACAGCGATAGCTAAAAAAAGTCTATGTCCTTCCCCGGGATGCATCCCGGGGAAGGACATAGACTTTTTATCCCGGAAAATCAAAGAGTTCCCACGGGATTTTAAAAGCCTAAATCCACGCGGACGAAGTCGCGGGCATCCTCTAGTAATTGATAAACTCTGAAACTACCTACTGAACCAATTTTATTAATTCTTTCGCCATTAGAAAGCAATTCTATACGGAAGTAACATAGGCTATATACCATCAGTACCCTTATTATAAATGCGAAAGTGTTTGTTTGTTGGTTTGTTAGTTTATTGGTTTGTTGGTTTGTCCTTTAATCACGTCGCAACGGTGCAACGGATTGACGTGATTTTTTGCATGTGCATAAAATCACGTCCTGACGTCCATAAAGACCTGGAGAGTGATATCTAGGCAACTTTTTATCCCGGAAAATCAAAGAGTTTCCACGGGATTTTTTAAAACCTAAATACTCGCGTACGAAGTCGCGGGCATCGGCTAGTCTATACTAATATTATAAAGAGGTAATGTCCTTAAGTTTGTTTGTTTGGGTAATCTCTGGAACTACTGAACCGATTTTGAAAATTCTTTTACCAATAGCTACATTATTCCTGAGTGAGTGAGTGAGTGAGTGAGTGAGGGCTATATTATATACACGCGGGCGAAGCCGCGGGGAGCTCAGCTAGTGTAATATAAGTAGGTAAGGAATGAAGCCGGGCGTATAAGCTAAGTAGGTAAGACACTATCAAACTCTTTTAAGTCGGATAAAAAGAGACTCATACTAAAATCACAAGTAGATAGGTAGATTAGTTAAAACGTCGTTGTCATTGTTGCCTTAACTGATAATTTCTACCATTGCTGTAGGAGGAATATACAAAAAGCAGTCTTGTGCCATTTAAGTATATTGCACCTCCCGAAAATACGAAATCGTACCTACACTTATTAATTAAACATCATTATTATTTAGTAAGTAAAAATAACTATAATTAATTCAATAGCACTTATACAACATAAATAAACTTTGTCACGTATAATTTATAAAATTTTAAAAATATTAAAAAAATAAGTACCCGTGTGGTATCAACAATAAAAATGGTTTAAAATGAAATGTATAAATTCCCGCGCGTGACTCAAGAGGCATCAGTCAGTGTGCATGCGACGCTATCGAGAAACGAAATTAAAAAAGAGATAATAAAAGGAGGCTTGCGTCGTAATTCTGGCGCGCGACAACACAGCACTTTTATTTGGAGGGCGCGCGTGTGGCGGCCGAGGGACACCTAATCGTGCGAGCTTTGTTGGGTTCCACTTTGTACTTACGATTCTTATATTATTTCTTACTGCATCAACATCATTATCATCATGAATAACCCATCGCCGGCTCACAGAGCACGGGTCTCCTCTCAGAATGAGAAGGGTTTAGCCATAGTCTACCACGTTGATCAATTGCGGATTGGTAGACTTGACACCCTTTTGAGAACATTATGCAGAACTCTCAGGCATGCAGGTTTCCTCACGATGCTTTCCTTCACCGTAAAAGCAAGTCATGGACAAGTTAGAGGCGCGTGCCCGATATCGAACCCCAGGACCCCTTGTTGAGTCATTGAGTCAGGACTTTTTTTCTTCTTTTTCTTTTCTTTCTTTTAACCATATTTCGCTGAAAATAAAATAATTGTATATTCAGTTTCTGTCACTAAACTTTTAAATTGTCTTCGTAAAACATTTCAGAGATTTTGAGAAATAAATTATTATTGACCTACTTAGGGCCGGTTGTTTCAACAAATTTTGACGGACACGTAACCTTTAAATATGGCGCTAACGAACGTAAGAAAAGAAAAAGCGTTGATTCGGCATCTATTAGCGCTAACGTTCGTTAAAAAGTTACGTTTACGTTAACCAGTGCTGACACCATTGGTGATCGTCAAATCAGTTCGTAACTTCATACTTCTTACAAACGGAATATTTTATTTACAAATTATAATGGAATCAATTGAATTCAATGCTTTTAATTATAGTTTTTTTGAAGATGAAAGAGAATTTAAAAAAAAGAAAAAGTGTTTAAAATGCGAAATAGCAATATCAATAACTATATAATTTAATATAAAATGAAATAAAAAAGGATACGGAAAAGTAAGTTAATTTTTAGGGTTAGTTTCGTAACCAGAATAACAATGACGAACAGTTTTTTGTACAATGAAGCAACGCTCTTAAATTAACAGATGTTAAAATTCGTCTACGTCTGTTAAATTTTAACGAACGTATCTTACGAAGACCAATGGTTTGAAACAACCGGCCCTTAGAGTGTAGACTATAGTTTACTTCAATAATAACAGCAATCTAATTTAATTACGAATATAGTTAATAAGGTCTACTGTTGCTAACACTTTATGGATGAAATATCTGAAAATAAATGTTTTATTATTATTAACTTTTGGACTTGATGGTTGGTCCTGGTTGGTCACAAGTGGAAGTGATTGAATGTTACAGCTCGAGCTTCTCGGGGACAATCTTCTTTTATTTATATCCTTCGAGTAGAACCTCGCACCTCGCTTTCAAATCTCTTTCAAGTCAGATCTACTCAAAACTTTAAAGTATAAGCTTTACCAATTTTCACATCTATTTGTGACTGTTTTATAGTGCGGTGAATTGTGTACCTTTTGGGTGGAAAAACTTGTTTTCTGTTCATTTTAATATATGGCAAATACAAGGTGAAGCCAGAACGCTAGCTAAAACTTAGCGTTATTGTTATAATAAGTATCTAAACACAATCCAATACCAATAACTATTTGCCTCATTTTGAGTTTTAGTGGCAGTGAAGTGTACCAATCCGCACTTGGCCAGCGTGGTAGACTATGGCCAAAACCCTTCTCACCCTGAGAGCCGAGAGGAGACCCGTGCTCTGTAGTGAGCCGGCGATGGGTTGATCATGATGATAATGATGTAGTTTTAGTGATATAGTATTTTTCAACCCCACAATGTATACTTAACGGTAAAAACTGGTGTCAATGCCCCACCTACGACAAGGCATTGACTCCGAATGGCCTACTTACGCAATGTTCGTTGACTTCTAGCGTCAGTCAGATGTTTTATCTGCTCGTTATATCGTAAACTTTTACAAAACATAAGGTATTTTCATTTTTTTTGCGTTTTTCTTTGTGGTATTAATTTAGCTTTAACTGAAAAATTTACTGTAGGTATAATATATTGCTCAAGTTATTTTTTAAACTACATACTAGGTTTTTTTTTTATATATAGTATTATACATACAGAAAAAACTAAAAAAAAACTTATCACTAAAAATTTTATATTTACAAAAAATATACGCCGTCCAAATGGTCATTTATGGGCATTGTGCCCAAAACACTGGCGCTATTACCTCGCTGAACGGCAAGGCTCAACCGTTGAGCGAAATAAGCACCAGCTCTTTGGTCACCAGACGCGTGGATCAGCTTTTGGGACAAGACGTTTATAAAAGCTTTCGTGTCCGATGACCCCCCCGACAAAAGACGCCCTAAGCACGTCCTTAACGATCCCGACGTTCAAATCATGACCGACAATGCTCCCTATCTTGTAGGGCTACACAATACAACCTCATCACAGCGTCTTCGCTGGCGAAGACGAGGTCCCGATTTCTAACGTCACCCGGACGTGGACTCACGCCACGGCCTCGGGGGCGTACGGACTAACCAGTAGTCCAACAACTCCACCCATCCCAACGTCATCCTAAGCCGTGGTCCGAGCCTCACAGGAGGCGCCCTTAGGAGGACGTTGCCCCCCGACCTCTCGAATTATTTCTTCGAGCCCTATAGGGCTCACCCCCAGGCGGAGCTTCGCGCTCGCCAACCCCCCCGGTGACGCTGTAGCGGCCAGTAGGGCCTACGCAGCATAGTCAATCCGAAACAACACACACAAAAAAATGACCATAGGCCCTGAGTCTCAAACGCAAGCGCCGCGAATACATAGTCCTTACTAATGACTGAGTATTTACGGCGCTTAGCTCTCGAGCAGACTCGGCTGCTGCAGCCGAGTCTTAAGTCTTAACTACATACTTTAAAAAAATAGCCGTAATATATTGGACACAAAGATGTCCAAAGTTAATTTGATTCGTTGAAGCGCGCTTGCTCAACGTTTCTCTTGTGTTCACGTATAGGTATATTAAAGTGTTTCGATAAAACTTGTAATGTTAAAAGAGAACTGTAGAAGATAACAATACTCTTAAATCACTAAACATACGGTAATGATTGTAAAATATATTTTATTTGAACATATATTTCACTCTTACGAGAAAATAATTGCTATATAAAAACATTGGGCTATGCTCGTAAATAAATAAAAAATACAGTATTTTATAGCGTCATAAGTAAATTATGTGTTTTGCCCAAATATCGGTAATTGGCTACGATTAATATGAGGTATGTTTCCTAAAGTGAACATATTTTATAAATGAGAATAACTTCTAAAAGTACTAAAAATGGTAATCCGTTGGTTTCTACGCATTTACATTCAAATAGAATAATACTCTTGTCATAAATAGTGTTCTATGTAAATCAATGTATTCAGAGGGTCTTGTTTAATGTAATTTGCACCATTCCCGGCAGCGTGGTTGTACATAAAGAGTCTTTGAATAGTGAATTTGTTCCACGAAACGATGTAGCTCTGATATTTTTATTATGGCGTAAGATTGGAAGCGAACTCCTCGAAGGCACGCAAGTGGCTGTCCGGCTGACTTGTAATTTCAAGTGTTTACCCGGTGTGCGCCCAGCAGGACGCCCAACAACAATGGCCATATCCTTTTCACATAAAATATATGGAAAGTCCGGCTACCAGAGCCACGGATCGACGCGCCGATACACAGCCGCTTTATACGGGCTAGCTGCCTCCCGAGAACTTTTTATGAGGGATCAAATTGATTGGTTCAGCGATAATATCGATGTCGCTTATTGTACTCGCCGTCTTAGCAGCGAATGCCCTGAGCCTCTCTCCGCAGTACATCTCGCACCTTTAACTCCAAGAGCATCATTCGATGTCAAATAGAATCCGGATACGGGTCCTTGAACTGCTGCACCATAGATATACATATTATGTATAGTCCGCGACAGGTTGAGATGGCAATCGTACCCCGATGAGGCTCTATATATAATAAGTAGGTACGTTTATTTTTAAATATTTGCCTGTATCACAGAGATAAACATAGGCCTTTCTACCTCGGTAATTTAGAAGTCTCTCCGTAAATTACGTGTCTCTGGCGGGCATTGCCGTAGGCAATACTGAGTTTTGAAAGTAAAATGAAGACTTATTTGTGGTTTACAAAATGGATAACATCTTATTTTACCGACTTAATATATAGTTAGAAATCTAGTAGAGATTGAAATAAAACCAAAGAGGTGGTTTGGTGCGTAAAGCATCAACGGCGGTCGAGCAGGACGTGCGAGAGAAACACAAAACCACGATGATAAAAATATATTACAAAATGAGACCCACTTTGTGTTTTGAAATTACAATCAAATAAATTACTTTTTATTGCTCAATCTTGTTCGGTTTTATTAAGGTATCGGCGCTGAACGCGAGAGAATAAAACATGGCGGGTTTACGCGAGAGACAAGATGCTATGGTACACACGGCCGACAGATAAACAGAGGTGGTTTACATGGGCCTCGAGTTTTGGACGATAAGACATCATGCCGTGTTCATGTCGACTCGCGGACAATGGATGCATGCTAGTTCCTCCTCCCCCCTCTGTCCCCCTTCACACCTCACCCTCACAACAGTCACAACTCCACTTCTAAACAAAGAATGATAGGCGTTTTTATAATTATTGTAAACCATCTCCTTATTGCCCTCCATCTGTGACTCTGTTTATCGTGACAAAGTGTCTTTATTGGACCTATTTATTTTTATTTTACTGCCTTAAAAACAGTTCTTTTTAAGATTAAGACCAAGTGTTTTTTTTTCTATTGAATTGTGGAGATAAATGACAATCTCATAATGTAATTTTACTAAATTGTTTACCTACACTTCAAAGAAATTCCGAAAATGGACTGGACTGAACTTACATTCTGCTATAGGATTAGGTTCGGTCCCTGCTGCTATAAAAAAATCATCCTAGCATAAATTTTGTCACCGTGGTCTAAACGGACTAAATGTATAAACGTACTAACGTATTGGTGAACGGACCAAGGCTGTGATAATCCGAGGGATGCAGGTTCAATCCATGCTGGTATCACGACATTTGATAGGTATACAATATGTATACCAAGCAGCAGTGATAGCCTAGTGGTTAGGACGTCCGCCTTCTAATCGGAGGTCGGGGGTTCGATCCCGGGCACGCATAACTCTATGCGCACCTCTAACTTTTCGGAATTAACCTGCATGCCTGAGAGTTCTCCATAATGTTCTCAAAGGTGTGTGAAATCTACCAATCCGCACACGGCCAGCGTGGTAGACTATGGCCAAAACTCTTCTCACTCTGAGAGGAGACCCGCGCTCTGTAGTGAGCCGGTGATGGGTTGATCATGATGATGATGACTTATATATCAAAAAAATTCAATAACCACTAAAGGCCAAAATATACTAGTGATGCAACCCATTCAGTGAGCGACTTGGACTATTCTTGTTATGAAATAATCAGTACCCATATTATTTAATATGAAAGTGTGTTTGTTTGTTGGTTTGTTGGTTTGTCCTTCAATCACGACGCAAAGAGCAACGGATCGACGTGATTGCATGGGAATAGTTAAAGACCTGGAGAGTGACAAAGGCTACTTTTTATCCCGTGAAATCAAAGAGTTCCCACGGGATTTTTAAAAATCCATGCGGACGAAGTCGCAATCATTAGCTAGTATCAATATTAAACCGAATCGAAAAGTGACGTGTTACATTTATTTATAACTCTTATGGGCTGATTACACCTACCGAGTAGTGAACGAGACAGTAAAATGCCACTCGGCCGAGACAGTGCTGTGGTGGCCATTTATACGTATTTCGAAATTGCGCCAAGCACTCGTAATGGGCAGATTACGCCTACCGAGTAGTTAAGCGAGACAGTTAAATGTCACTCGGCCGAGACAGTGGTGTGGCTGAGAAATTGCGGCGAAATTGCACTCGTTAAAGTGTTTATACCAACCGAGTACTCGGCCGAGGACACTGACTCGCCACTGTACTCGGTAGGTGTAATCCGCCCATAAGTGTTTATACCTACCAACCGAGTACTCGGCCGAGGACACTGAGTCGCCACTGTACTCGTTAGGTGCAATCGTACCATTACTCGTACCTATATCGGGTGCAAACGTTTAAAGTGGTTCGACATGGGTTCGACAATCTGACAACAAATTGAATATTGAATTTGCACTTTCTCGCTTACCACACCATTTGTTAGAATTAGACTTAACTAGTCGTCTATTGGTGTCAACTTATTGTTCATGTTTACCATATAGCCTGTCTACTTATCTCTGATGAACGCATACAATTTCAATACACGGCTCGTTTAACTCAACGTCAAACCATATTTTCAGTGCGAAAATAAACAAATCAATGTGGCTCGGACAAGGGAGACACGCAGGCACATTGTGTTGATTAATGCTGATTGCTAAAGTGCGTCGAATGTATAAGTAATGCAGCAACCCACCGCTGCGTTTCCGTCACGACTGCTCGTAGAACAATGTACCCAAACATATACTCATTTGTCATGCAGGAAAATGTTGCGGGACTTTATTGCCGTGTCATGTGACCCTCACATATCCTTGCCAAACTGTAGAAATAGAAATACAAAGATTTTTATTCAAATTAACCTTTAGAATCGTCAAATAGTGACCACTGCTGACTCGGAATGACTTTAATTTATAAGACAGGATTTTCAAGGTTTTTCAAAGCAAAAACAATTATTTAAATACACATATTTGAATAAAAATCCCATGGGAACTCTTTGATTTTTCGGGATAAAAAGTAGCCTAAGTATATCCGTCTCCGGGATGCAAGCCTCTGTACCAAATTCCGTCAAAAGGTTGAAGTTAGCAGACAGACTGATACACTTTCGCATTTGTAATATTAGTATGGATATGTATGCCTCAAATTCCCATTCTAGGACGTTTGCGTAATCTAATTTTCATCAAAACACAGACGACAAAATGGCTCTAATTACAATCGTGCGAACAAGCGTGAAAATGTACGCACAATACTCATGTCTCTCAGCCAGGGAAAACTATTTATCATCGTCCAAGCCTTGTAATTGTAAGCCATATTGTTAGCGTAAGTTATGGACCGGAATGCGGCCTCTTCCGCATGCACTTAACACCCATCTTGAGAGTAACCTTTAGTCTAAACTGGCGAACAAATTGCTAATTCATTATAGGCTGTTACAGGCCATAAATATGGGAATATTGAATAGGTAAGTTTATTTGTTATGAATAATTTTGTATACATCGTAGTACATTTTCATTTAAGGGCTTTCTGTATGGCATTTCAAGTGTAAATGCTAAAAATTTAAACCTTAAGGTGGACTTTTGAGAGAGTGTCTGTCAGACTTAATGTACTATGCAAATAATAAAGGGAACGTCATTCGACTGCAGCGACAGTGACGCAGCTTTTATTGTCGCTGCGCTTGAATAACTTTATCTATAGGTACTCTGCCGCTCTGTCGCGGCGACAGTCACTCACCTCGAAAGTTCACAAACAAATTTTGATTAGTAGGTAGTGAAATAATTTACCTATTATTTTTATTCTTTCTTGCAAGCTTATAACACCACAATGGTACGCGACAGGTCAAAATGGCAATCGGGGAGGGAACGCCCCGCACAGCCGCACAGCCCCAGCGCTAACCCGGTACGGGCGAGCGCGAGTGACGTACCTACAGGTGTGCGGATTATACCCCGATTGCCATCTCGACCTGTCGTGGACTTATAAATGTACCTACCAGGTCTTACGCTGCGTTTAATAGGAAAACCTTTCCATATTAGATATATTATCTCACTAATAAAGTAGGTATTACAAAAAATACGCGTATGTAGAAAAGTAAGCATAAACCCAATTTTGATAAATAGGTAATGTGAAGGGACTCACAAGTCACAATTTTTATTTTTTCTTGTAGGCGGTTTTATATTACTACAATCATAGGTACACTTAACACTACATGATTGTAGTAATATAAAACCGTGTTAATAGCAAAAAACCTTCCCATATTGTTATATCTCTCTCCAGTAAATTATTGTAGAAAAGTAAACATAAACACCGTGGTCGCGCCGAGGAGCGTCGATCGGGCCATCAGCATTGTATAGTGACGCCGAGGCATGATCGAGCTGCGATTTGTCGCCATTTTACGCAAGGAGGACTTATGACAGGCTTTATCCACCATCGCAGCACTGTCAACGCCTGCATTCTAGCTCCTCGCCTACCCAGTATTTCACACCAAAACAATGAGCTTTTAAATTCATCGAGACGTTGGAATGCGAAGCTACAAGTACTTTATTGTAATCCTTATTGTTGATTTATCAAAGGTTTTCGATGGTTTTTTTTTTCTACCTAATAGTTATTATAGCTGAAACTATGCTAGATGAGCACGTTAAGCCAAATTTCATGGCAATTTATAACAAAACTAGCTGATGCTCGCTACTTCGTCCGCGTGAATTTAGGCATTTAATAAACCCGTGGGAACTCTCTGATTTTCCGGGATAAAAGTAGCCTGTATAACTCTCCAGATACCCAGGCAAAAAGCCACGTCGATTCGTTGCTCAATTGAAACAAGATTAAAGGAAAAACCAACAAACAAACATACTTTCGCATTTATAATATGGGTAGTGATTTAATGATTATAATCAAAAGCTATCAAAAGCCAAAATCTTGACAGTCATTTTGTCATGAGAATGATAATAATAATAAATAATTAGTGTCAACGTGGTATGAATTTAAAATGCTAAATTAGTATAAAGATCGTATCTTAATCCATTTGCATATTTTTACACAAATTATCATGTACCTAAACATGCCAAAAAACCTTCACTTTTACAATGCTTTTACAAGCAAAATAAGATATGTCAGATTACCATCAAAGATATTAACACCACCGCTCCGTAGAAGAATAATAAGCTCAGAAAAATATGAATATTATTTATACAAGTGTCAAATAAATATCCAAATATTTAAAGTAACAACACTCGGGTCGATTATTTATTATGCTGGATAGAGCTTGTTGTCCATGTGTAAAGCTGCGTGTGATGCGTGTCAGTTCAGTTTATGCGTGATGACTGATGAGTGATGACCGATAAGTTGTTCGAAACATTGCATTTGGGTGTAGCATTAAAGTAACAAGTTGTATAATAAAAAAATGAAAAACACGACTATCCTGTCAAAAAACGAACTAAGAAGTAATAAACAAAATGGGCCGGGCCATAAAACTACCATATTGATTTTTTTTCAAAAAAGTAGGTAGGTATAGTATAGCCAGTGTCACTTGGGATGATGTTAGATTCTTAACGATATCCCGTCCATCCAAATCTGTGCAGGCATTTAAAGATGTGGTTTAATAAAAAAACTCACATAGTATACAAACATGAATCCATATAGGTACATGAACCCTGAAAACATTATAATCCATATCCACACTAATATTATAAATGCGACAGTGTGTCTGTCTGTTTGCTAGATTTTTCACGGCCCAACAGTTAAAACGATTTTGATGAAACTTGGTACAGTGTAAGATTACATCCCGGGGCAGGGCATACGCTACTTTTTATTCCGGAAAATGAAAGAATTCCCACGGAGTTTTTAAAAAACCTAGATCAACGCGGACGAAGTCGCGGGCACCTAGTATGTAAAAAATGCATCTCATTGTTCTGGCTAGTAATTACTTAACTGAAAAAGTGAAAATGTGGCGTTATTCAGCTGTGCTTAGTTCATACAGAACAACGATAGTAGTAAAAAGATGTTCATTTCATACATACATACTCGTACATAGTATTTTTATCTTTAAAAACTGTAATTTTTATTCCGAAAATCACACATCAACGTGAAATATTTACATAATTCTTAATATGTTGTATTGATAAAACCAAGTTGTACGTTTGTCACCCGATCCGAGTATAATATTATGTCTGATAAAAAATCTGACGTATAAAAATTACAAAGGAAACAATCAGCGTTCCATTATAAAAATATTTTGGTTACATTTTTGCACGAGAGTTCCTTTTGTATGGTCACTTTAAGATGATTAAATGCTCTCTGACCTGAAACCATTGATAGTCATTATGGATAACGAATGAAATCATAATACTTATGCGAATGAAATGAAACATACAGGGTGTAACCAGAACGCTAGCAAAAACTTAGCGTTATTGTTACACTACCTAAACACAATCCAATACCAATAACCATTTGCCTCGTTTTGTACTTTTAGAAATTTAGAATTTTTTGAAACCCGCAATGTATAGCGTGCAAAACTTGGGCCAATGCCCCGCCTACGACGCGGCATTGACTCCGAGTGACCTACTTTCCCAACGTGCGTTGACCTGTAGCGTCAGTCAGATGTTTTATTTGCAATTTATCGTAAACTTTTACAAAATTATTAGATTTTTTAATAGTTTTTTTCGCGTTTTTTTGTGGTACCAGATTAGTAATCATCAGTACTTTCACCTGTCTTCGTTTTAGCCAGCATTCCGGATACACCCCGTATTATTTCAAGTTAGCAATCTCTTAATTAAAGTACAGAGCTTTCGCTGTAGTGAGGGTATAGATAATATCTACAACTTATTTCATAATACGATTCAAATCCGTACTTCCGAGTCATCCGTACATCATCCGTGAATTTAAGGGTTTGTAGGCAATTTAACTTCACTGCTCTGCCTCTGCAACCTGTGACTTCACCCAGCTGGAACCTGCAAACAAAAGAAAAAATAATATCTATTATTATCAGATATAAAGAACTAAGTAGATATAGCTTTAATTGTGCTGGGATAGAAAAAAATTTAGTCTATTTTTTTTAAAGAATATTAGCCATGTTATTGACGTTCTTTTTTGCATGGGAAAAGTTTTAAAACTGAATTACGTAGATTCGTTACTTTATGTTTAGAGTCTATCGCTACGAGAAAGAATGTCGTCGCTGTCGCCGTCGTCAAACGATGGAGTCCAATGCTGGACATAGGTCTCAATAGAGACTCCGTGATCTTTCCGCCTAAATCCAGCGGCTTCCTGCAACTCATTTGATGTTGTCTGTCTACTTAGTAAAGAAAAGATAAACAAAATGTATTAGGTACTTAGTATGAGTTGTTAGTGCAGATGAAGATTTTTAATAAAAATGTTTCACCACAGCACAATGGTATGATGTTTCAACGTTGAGAACCAGAATCTCTGTCCCGTAGGCAAGCGCAGCCGACAACCTATAATAAAGAGCCATCTAACCCGAGTTCATCGCCGAAATCAATTTTAAACAAACTCAAACAACCACCTACAATTATCATTGTGTCGAACAATGCGTACCTACTAAATATCGCCCCTATGTTAGAGGTCACTCAAATCCACAGATCAGGGCTGGCAAACCTATAGCTTCAATAGCATGTGCCAACAGTGGCATAGGACTAATATCTAGGTTAGGACTTAAGTACAGGCTACAAAGGCTTCTTGTAAGTACATTATGTATTATAATGCGCGATAGGTCAAGATGGCTCGCCCGCATCAGGTTAGCGCGGAGGCTGTGCGAGAGTGCGGGGCGTCCCCACCATGATTAGCATCTCGACCTGTCACGTACTATGGGTACCTTTCCAACATCAATGGTACCTACCTACCTAATACAAATAACCTATTTTTCTCATCTGCACTGGTTTATTGCTGCGCTAAAATATTTTGTTAACAACCATAAAATATATTCTGTAGAGTAACCAAATATTTCGCGTTCGCATCGCTTGTATTTTGGGTAAGCTCATGCCAATATTTGGTTTGTTTTTTAGCATATTTTGTAGCGCTTTTTATAACTGTAAATAATCCATACTAATATTATAAATGCGAAAGTGTGTCTGTCTGTCTGTCTGCTAGCTTTTCACGGCCCAACCGTTCAACCGATTTTGGTAAAATTTAGTACAGAGTTAGCTTATATCCCGGGGAAGGACAATAGGCTACTTTTCATCCCGGAAAATTTCCCACGGGATTTTCAAAAACCTAAATCCACGCGTACGAAGTCGCGGGCATCAGCTAGTCAAAAATATTTTAGATTTTTGCTGGCACGTGGCGCCAACATTTTTTAAATAGAAAAATGGCACAAACAAAGGTTAGCCAACCCTGCATTAGATAATAGACGGTTCTTTCGATCACACGAGATACAATCGCGGTGATTTGTCGATTGTATACAACTTAAATATTGAAATTAACATTCATTTGTGATTTTATCTCATTTCTCTACGCTCGAGTGGATTATTTATGAATTATTAAATCTTATCAGAAGATAAGTCAGTCTGTGCGTATTTAAAATTATTTCAACTTATTTATCTAAACCTTTTGGGTACATTTTTGCGCTCTTGTTAGATAATAATATAATATTCCTTATCAGGTTGGCTCTCATTCAAATAGACTTCATTAAAGTTATTTAGTAATAGTGTTTTGGGCTTGTCTACCAAATATTCATGGATGTATTATCAAACAAAATCCTTCATTTAACCCTTTACCTAATCGCAATAAAAGTGATACTAATCTATAATACCTCACACCCGGCTTTGCTTACGTGTTTAGTCGACGTTTACGACCCATCCGGGGTCCTTTTTCAAAGGGAGTCAGTTCGCACACGCGTCGCGGTTCGAAACTAGTCGGGCTAACGTCGACTAAACACGTGAGTAAAGCCGGGTGTGAGATATTATATATAATGGAAATCACTCACGATAGTTTAAACGCTGATATTATTATAATATTTGATAAAGCCTACAAAAATAGAAAGCCACATAATTTTATAGCTTTATAGGTAGATTGTTCCTTGAAATCGGTACTAAAATCCGCATTTATTAAATAGGTAATGCTTCCTAGAACAAACTTGATTTATCTTTCCGCATCTCTTCAATGCACTTGAAAAATGGTCAATAAATACTGCGTCAACCACCATAATTATTATTGCAAGGCAAAATTGCTCTAATTGAAAGTTAACAAGGACAGTAAAAAAGGCTTAAGGGGATCGGGGCAATTGATTTATCGCTAATATACGCAACAGCCGCGGGCCCCGTGTCGCGGATAGTAAAATTAAAATTAATGATCATGTAAACTTTATTAGTGGTCTCATAAAAATGTAGCGTATACCTAAATCAAATTTTGCTCTACTTTACATCATATCCTTTGTTACTGAGGGTCGTGACCCTTTCCAATGATTTATAATACGGTGGGTTCCAAATTCTTCCCCACCATATTTATCTACTATACTTATATGCTTTCTTAGCTATATCGCATGACGCACTGAAGCTACTATACCTACACGTAAAACACTTTATTGCCATTTATTCTTGCCAGAGAGATATCTCTCTGTAATTAGAATGAGCAATATACACACATAGGTACATACAAACTGACTGCTGACTGGTATACAAGGACACTAGTTGTGTTTTAAATAAAGACTGGCGCTGGACCAGTTTGTGCTCTTTCTGTCAATACTATCGCTATCTTTATTAAATGGCCCACGTTAAAAAAGAAAAATATATACATAATTAAATTTAATTAATTAATTAATTAACTTTAATTAGTTCCAAACTACGTAATCATTAGGTGGGACCTCTTTTTAACGTCTAATTGATAAGATTTGCTTCTCCATAGGTATGGGGTATATCTCGATGCTCCTCGCATTCAGAGAAAGTAAATTATTCAACGGAATCATAAAATTAATGCCTTATACGGTAATCTGAGTACTTCGGCCTGTCACTGTAAATTTTTATGATGCTATCATTTGATATCGCCGCTTATTTGAATCTAGAGCTGAAGGAATCGCCTTCACTTCGTTAACTGACTCCACAGACCACCGTACGACACGACGAATGTAGATGATTGGAAACGCTATAGGAGTCGTTACTTATAATTTTGCTGTGTTCAAGTTGAGAAAATAAAATTAAAATACTAAATTATTAACACTTAATAAAATTTAAAAAAAAATTACATTACATTATACTTTGCTTACGATTTTTAGACCGGTGCCTAAGTGGTTGCTTACGAAGTTTTTGCAGTAACAATAAATACTATACGAATCAAGTGGGTGCCTATGAGTTTCCTATCAGCGTACCACACGACTCGTACGTAAAGTTACGTCTAGTCAGTACTTTCTCTGATGAAGGTACAAACCGTGACTGCAGTTTCTCTGCTGGAATGTAAAAAAATGAACGAATGACAGTTCGTTTTTGGGTACTGCGTATCGTGACCGCAAATCGTGTCGTGTGATAGACTGTGGAAGAACGCACTTAAAGATAAAAATGTGATATCGATACATTTAAAATAGATCTTGTTCACACTTGTAAGCAGGTGTAAATTATATACCTAAACAACGTTAACAGCAACAAATAACTATTTACTATGGGTAGGTAGATAAAGGTACTAAATTCTATAACATGTGTATTTGCTTATCTTAACTCCGATTTTGTTTTTACTTTTCTTTTGTATCTTTCTACAACATCACGATAAATAAATTGAAAAACACTTTTCATCAAATATACGACGGTGGAGGTTTTCTTGGAATAATAATGCTATGAGGTCTGAAATCCTTTCGCATACGTCTCGAGTTCTCGAGAGAATGATTTCGACTTTTAGATTTAACTATTTTTATCAGATGTGAGTTAAAATAACCAGAGCTTATTGCTTTCCGCAGCACGGATGAAAAGTAAAGGCCAAATGCAAACCCCTCTCATTCAATTATCCGTCCAGTTATCAACTTAGGTTATTGTTGCTTAATTCAGCACGATCGATTGATACACACGCTGTGGCATGTTTATAGACATACTTATATAATATGCAATCAAAATTATTATAAGTTATACAGTGTGTAATTAGAACGCTAGCAAAAACTTAGCGCTATTGTTATACTACCTGAAATGTACAATCCAATACCAATAATGATTTGCCTTATACTTGTAGTTTTAGTGATTTAGTATATTTCAAACTCGCAATGCATAGCGTGCAAAACTAATGCCCCGCCTACGACGTGGTATTGACCCGACGGCACTTAACTACGCAACGCTCGTTGATCTGGCGCCAGTCAGATGTTTTGTTTACAATACATTGCAAACTTTTAATAATACAGGTTAAAAAATAAAAAAACCGGCCAAGTGCGAGTCAGGCTCGCGCACCGTGGGTTCCGTACTACAGTCGTATTTTTTCGTCATTTTGCATGATAAATCAAAAACTATGATGCATAAAAATAAACAAAAATCTGTTTTAGAATGCACAAGTGAAGTCCTTTCATATGATACCCCATTAGATATAGTTATCTTTTTTTTTAAATTGAAAACACTAATTATTGTTAGTTCATGACCACAATTAAATTTTTTTATGTGTGTTGTAACCACAAATTCACGGTTTTTAGATTTTTCCCCATATGTCTATATGCTACTTACCTACCCGCCAAATTTCATTATTCTAGGTCAACGGGAAGTAGATACCCTGTAGGTTTCTTGACAGACAGACAACAAAGCGATCCTATAGGGGTTCCGTTTTCCTTTTGTGGTACGGAACCCTAAAAACGTTTTTTTGTGGTGTCTTATCAGTAATAATTTCACCTGTCTTCGTTTTTGCTAGCGTTCTACTTACATCCTGTATATAAGTACAATTTTAATCAAATCGATTTTAAAATCAATAAAATATATTGACGTGCCTACAGATCGTAATTTCTGAGTTTATGAGAACTTTCCCTAACCATCTTCAATAAAATCTGATTGCAAGTGAAATTCTACTTAATCAATTTATGCGGTGCTATCGCACTTCCCTGTAAGCTCAATTATATAATTTCTCGGCTCGGTCCACACGATATTATGGGCCGTATCGCTTTCCTATGACACCCAACAAATTGATCGGTATCTTATAACATTGCAACGGAAGTTATAGTTTTAGTTTACTTGATCTTATTTAATAAATGATATCATGAAAATATTGCGTTTATCTCTCGAATTACTTGTGTGGTAGATAATATTATGGTAGTATGGTTATTAGTTCAACTTAAAATATCTATATAAATAAATAAAATTCAAATTCAAAACAGACAGTGTTGCAAATTAACATGAGAGGGTATATTATGTTATCAAAATTCAAACTAGTTTTTTTTAAATATTTGTTTGCATATCTGTTTGCCCAGGGTAATTTTCAAAACAGTTGAACCAATTTTCACGGGATTTGACCATGGTGATAGAGGCCTATGCAAAAAGTAAACCATAGAAATTGTCTATCTAAGCTTGGTACGCAATAGGTCGAGATGACCCCGCACGCCCGCACAGCCCCCGCGCTAACCCGGTGCGGGATAGCGCGGGCGACGTGCGGGTGTGCGTGGCGACCCCCCGCTTCATACCCCGATTGCCATCTCGACCTGTCACGGACTATGGATAGGTACACTATATCAAGAAAATAAATTGTTTCTATAGGTAACATTCACCTTTATTTTAATGTAAAACGCCTAAGCACACATTAAAATAATTCTACTCTATACAAACTCGACGCGGCACTATCTTAAAATAGAATGATTTAGTTGATTAGGGAAAAATATATTGTTGAAACTAAGCGGTTGCGTTAACTAGAACGAACTGACGAATGCGCATCATTGCATTCTAATAGCCTGAAGCCACAATAAGCACAGTACTAAGCGCAAGTTCAGATACGGCAGAATTTACCCAGAGAAACTTCCAGGATCTTATTTCCATTATATCATTTTTATCATCATCATCATGATCAACCCATCACCGACTCACTACTGAGCACGGGTCTCCTCTCAGAGTGAGAAGGGTTTTGGCCAGAGGCTACCACGCTGGCCATGTGCGGATTGGTAGACTTCACATACCTTTGAGAACATTATGGAGAACTCTATGCAGGTTTCCTCACGATGTGTTCCTTCACCGTTAAAGCAAGCTATATTTAATTAATTAAAACGCACATAACTCCGAGAAGTTAGAGGTGCTTGCACGGGATCAAACCCCCGACCTCCGATTAGATTCATACCTTATTCATACCTTAGCCTTATTACGCAAGCCTACACCGCATGGCAGCAGTCAAAGAATGTCTGAAAATAAAATCGTGTGCGTCCACATATGGCTATGGCCAGCCTAGACGGTGTCAAATTTTTTGCAAAGACCAAGCGTTTTGAATCTAAAATGAGGTGTAGGTAAATTCGTCTCTTTCCTGTATAATATTATTACGCTCGCTTGTCTGAATAAAATACCTTCTAGCTCAGTTCAGATGGGGCGGCTTGGATTGGCCCGTGCGTATCCTGATTATCATATGTCTAAACTAGCCCTTAAGCTTTACCTAATACAATATTTCAATACATTCTTATGCATTTTGCATAAGAATCACAACACCAGTCTAAAGAATTAATGTGAAGCTGTATGTAAAGAGTAGATAACGTAAAAACATGATTCGAAGCGTACCACAGATTATTTCATGAAAACTCACGAGAATCATTATCGTATAATGCTTTCCATCAATCGTCTCTGCATAATTAAGATGCAAAATGTAGCAACGAATACACGTCTGCCGAGAGAGCATTACGCCACGAACACACTGGCGTACTTAGTTGTATTCAATATAGACTGGAATGTTTTTCTTTAGTTACTTTGCACTAATGTATACTACATTAGTGCGGTAGACATGCGAATGCGATATTATTATATTATTTACATTGACGATGGCTGACCACGATGATGATAAAATTAGACGATATTTGACTTAAGTTTAAAAGTAGATAGTTAAATACTGTTACAAATTGTTTCAGGTTATGAAAACTCTCTTAAATAATAGTTTACACATGGCCCTTAATTAAGTTAATTAATGTTTATTAATTTAATAATACTTAATTACGAGGTATTTCCTACCGAAGTCGTCGCAATAAAAGGAATTTCCAATTTATGGTAGGCTGCCGTGTTAATGTAGATGCGACGTTTATTGGTGTTATTTGTTTGTTTATTTTGTATTCTATATAGCGAGACATAGTGATGCGCTACGTGTTAGCCAACTAATCGATAAGCTCCACCAAGTGTAGATTATTTTGTTAAACGACTTTTTTCCATACTACTTACCATAATCATTTATTGTCATCCAAACCACACGTGTATGCATAATTTCAACTTAATCAGACAGCTGGAAGTAGCCGAAAAATTAGTCGGAAATGATAATATACCAATAACTCAAACTAATAAAAAGCTCTAAAAAAGCCTAGGGTCACATAGAGAGAGCCTTTTCTATTAAGTACCTAATATCAATTTTTTCTTAACTGACTTAGTAAAATGTAACCAAGTGGCTTCTCGCTGAAACGCGTAAAGAGGCGCACTATACGCGGCTCGTAGAACCTTGTTGCCACGCACTGACAAAGAAATCGTGATACGACTACGAGTGACAAAACGTAACTCCAGAAAGTCAAAAGCGCCGGGCAAATCGCGTTGCTTACGCGTTTTTCCGAGAAGGATTATGCGATTTGTTTATCTTCAGCTAAGGGAAACTAGAGTATGCGTTAAATTAAATTAAACATTGCCCATCACTAGAAAGCAGTAGCAGCTAGGCGCGGAGTGACGTGTCGCGATCGCATGTCGGAGAGGAATATATCAATTGGGAGGTAAAGTAATGGTCCTCCCGTCCTCCCGTCCGACCGGCCTGCCTCACTAAATGAACCGACGACTGACCGCTCCGCGTACTTTCTGTTTGAATATTAAATAGTTTTAATTAATTCGCATAAACATTCTCGTTTATTTACTTGAATAGACTTATCAATACATTTCTTGAATGCGTTTATGAAAGTGAGACAGATATAGTCTACATTAATATTGCGCATGCACATTGCGCACACATTCGATATAAAGTTTATGAAAAGTGTTTGGATTTTTTAAAAGTTTCGACACTTTTCGTTAGTGATTTTCAAATATTTAATGCTTATCAAAGCCTTAAAATTTTTAAACAATTGTTTTCCTATAGTAAGTATTATGTAGGTATGTTAAAGACTTACAAATAGCTTTCTAATATGATTTTTTAAATTCATACTACCTAATATTATAAAATGCGAAAGTGTTTTGCTCAGTCTGCCTGTCTGTCTGCTAGTTGTGCACGGCCCATCCACTTAACCGATTTTGACGAATTTTGGTACAGAGATAGCTTGCATCCCGAGAATGGACATACCTACCTAAGCTATTTTTTATCCCGGAAAACTACAGAGTAACCCACTGGATTTTTAAAAACTAAAAACCCACTAGTAGCATTCGTCTAGTGTTATGTTTGTCTTAAAAGTAGATTTCTAGAAGTTATATTAAGTAAAAATTTGATTCTGGTAACTAACTTTGCAATCTCAATAAGAGGTTCTAACAAGCGCACATTGAAAAACACAGATTCTAACTTAGCTTAGACAATGTATATCTACTGTACCTACCTTTTCTATTTACCACTTTCTAGCCTCAAATAAATAAATTGAGTTTGACCAGACATGTTATTGGAGATGTCTCTGAACAAGTTCAAAGTTTTCATAAAATGTAAACTTATTGAAAAATCCTACTACTTCTCAGACCTGCAGGGCTATGCTGTATCTTTGAAAGTTTTCGTTAGACTTTGAGTCCAGTTGGAAATCCATGAAATTTAGGTCACGTGATTTTGTATTCCGTATCGCATGCGTGGATAACTAGTTACGAATATCTAACATTTGGCAGTTGGCCAACATTAACATACTAGCGTATTTTATCGACTTTATATGGCTAAATTAAATATCTCTGCCTGACAGGAAGCGTAGTAGAAATGTAAGACTTTTTAATTTGTACGACTTACACTAGTTTTCAATTATTATCTATGGACATTTGACATTGACATTACGAGTTACGACCTAATGTTTGTTTTGATAAACAGACTTATTTTAATTTTTAGCTGATGTTTTCTTAATTTGATCCACGGTTTTGTTTTGAAAAGTAAGTGAAAAACATATTAATGTAGAATAACTATGACTATACTGTAGAATACCGGTATTCGTGAGTGATTTTGTTGTGTACAGTAGCTTAATATTAGTTCTTCAGCATAGAACTTGAATGTGAGTCATGAATTGCCCATTTTAACTGACTTCTTGCCTTTATAGATGGCTACATACAACTAGAAGGGTGTCGGTCCGACAGTTCGAACTCTTAGTAGAGTTCGCAGACCCAACGGGACTTGTCCATACGTGCTTGAGGGCCTCTGGAGAACCACTACTCGACAAACCGTTGCCCTCCAGCTAATCGCTGTTGGAGGTGTGTCCAAGGACAAAACTGCCGAACATTGGCAAAGAGTGAGTTATTTTTACCTATTAGTACCTATTTAAAAAACATGCTAGTCATTTCATAGGTAGGTTTCACATTATAATACTGGATGTCATACTTACATCGCATGCTGCAGTTTATGTTATGTCACCTTACCTATAACATTAGATCCAAAAATTAACCACAAGTAACCTGTCTATTGTGAAATATAAATTTTTTGAATATCAATATCAATGTACGGATGGTGTGTGATTTTGATGCACACATGCAGATAAGCATAAGCTACTTAATTAACCTTTGATATAAATATATGAAAAAAAAGCTGACTGACTGATCTATTAATGCTCAGCTTAAACTACTGGACGGATTGGGCTGAAATTTGGCATGCAGATGGCTAGTGTGATGTAGACATCCGCTAAGATGTTGGAAAATTCAATCCCTACGGGGGTGAACTAGGGGTTTATAATTTGTGTAGTCCACGCGGACGAAGTCGCAGGCATAAGCTAGTTAATTATAAAGACTAACTAGTTTTATTATTTTCAGGACATACTTAATGCTCGAGACCAACAACAAGAAGTTTAAAAGACAAAGTAAGTATTTAATTTATCATCATACATCCCTTCATATAGATAGCACCTTCATTACTTCTGAGTAAGATTCTCAGTGTGAGATGACCTTGGCCAAGTGTTGATTGGCAGACTTCACACACCACAAAGAACATTATGGAGACATGGCATACAGGTTAAGTTTCCTTTAGTTAGTGAAAAAAAACAACTTTTACTTTTAATAAGTTTATAATATTAAGATTATTGTAATTTTTTTTACTTTATTAAATCCTTACTTAATATAAACATAAAAGCGCCTGTCAGTCTGTCTGCTAGCTGTTCACTGCCCACCCGTTTAACTGATTTTAACGAAAATTTGTACAGAGGTAGTTTGTGGCTACTTTTGGCCTCGGAAAATAAGAGTCCCAACAGGATTTTAAAAGTCTAACTCCAAGTGGACAAAGTAGCAGGCTTCATCTAGTTGTCATATTATACTTACATTATCATTTTTTTTACTTTTGCGATTGCAAAATCTCATGTTACGTAAAGTTCACCATTTTCATTTCAGTTCAGCAGGATGTGAACCATGCCCAACTGAGCATACCAGTTGGAGACATGGCGGCTAGCCATCGAGGAGCGGCATGCGGCGGCTCTCAATAGAATTGCTAACTGCAAGCAAACTGCAGCTCTAGTCTAGAGCAGCAAACTGAAGCTGAACGAGTGGCTGATGGGGTACCTATCCCAAATCAAAGACAATGCGTGTAGACTTTAGATTTGGAATTCAATCGGCATTTGTTTAGAAATCAAACCTGGGACTTCAGTTAAAGCAATCAGCATTTGCTTAAGAATCGAACCTGGGGCTTAAGGTCACAATTTACTCCTTGTTTAACTGGTACGGGTGGTGCCTTCTATAATACCATAAGGTTATATATTACATTATCCTATTACATACTTATGACTTATTAAATACTGTTACCTATGTCAAAATTTATAACTATAAATTATCAAAGTTAGAATATTAATTATTGTTATGATTGTTACAAGATTTTTTAAATAAAAAAATTTAATTGTTTATTTCTTGCTTTTTGAATAAAAAAACACTCCTTAATAATAGGGTTGTATTCAAGAAATGACAAATTTGTTTTTGTACAATAAAAATTTATTTTTAGGGTTCAGTACTCAAAAGATAAAAACGGAGCTCTATTGATGTCATTCTGCTATGTCTGTACGTCCGTTTGTCCGTCCGCATATTACAAACCTGAAATTTTGGTATTTGGTGTTGAACATTAACTAAATCGAATATTGAATTTGAAATTCAATTAAATTATTTACCAGGGGTTTACACATATGAAAAAGCGGCATGGAATTTTTCCATACCCTAGCATGTGTGGTATCGTTATCTAGAACTCACTGAGTAGACTACAAATATATTATAAAAATCCTGTGGGAACTCTGATTTTCCAGGGTATAATGTAGCCTATGTCCTTCCCAGGGATGTAAGCTATCTCTGTACCAAATTACGTCAAAATCGATTGAGCAGATAGGCCGTGAAAAGCTAGCAAACAGACAGACAGACAGGCACATTCGCATTAATAATGTTAATATGGATTAATTTTTTATCTTAAAAAATAAAGAAATGCAGCACCATCAAAGTTATCAGTTTAAGGATGAGATCTATAGAGCGCACGTTGACTTTGCTCAGACTAAAGACACTGTTAAAACGAGGCACCGCTATATCACTAGCATATATTATCTGTCTAACTTGAGTCAACATAGTCAAAGTACACACTATAGATTTGAGCCTTAGAGCATTTTTATGGCAGCGTCTATCTCAAAAACCAAACAAAAGTTAGGAATGTGAAATTTCGGTATATTATATACTGAATTTAAACAGCAAAGATAGTAGACATCATGTACAGTTAAGAATTATTAATTTCTACTAGGCCTTCTATGGCAGAGTCTACTACGTTGGTTACTCTGCTTCTTCAAAAGATCTCCTTGATTCCGATTTGATCACATAGAGACACCGAGAGTGTCTCACAGAGAGTGGCATTACCACTTTTGCTTCACCATTTGCTAAACTATGTTGGTTACTCTGATCTTCATCCCTGAAATAATCAATATATTACATACCTGAAAAAAGCTTCCATGCTAATCTATATAATGACAATTTCTGTACATAGGGTGTGCCATAGGATAAGGGATATTTTTATCAATAATAATAAACTTATACATATAAAAAGACTAAGTCCTAGGACACACTAAACCACTGGGTTAGGTTCCTTTTATGATGTAGGTACACAGATTTTTGGAAACTCCACCCCTCGCTGATTTTTAAAACTCGCGCGAAGCCGGGGTGGGTCAGCTAGTAGCTGCTATAGTAGGTACATACTGGAAGTATGTGATAGCTTAGTGGTTAAGACGTCTGCCTCCTACTCAGGAGGTCGGGGATTCGATTCTGGGCACACACCTAAACCTTTCAGAGTTATGTGCTTTTTAAGCAATTAAATATCACTTGCTTTAACGGTGAAGAAAAACATCGTGAGGAAACCTGCAGGCCTGAGAGTTCTCCATATCCGCACATGGCCAGCGTGGTAGACTATGGGCTAACCCTTTTCACTCTGAGAAGAGACCCGTGCTCTGTAGTGAGCCGGCGATGGGTTGATCATGATGATGTAATAGAATAATGTGCCACGAGCTAAGGACACCTGTGACATACGTACAAACAAACTGACAGACAGACCGATAGCAGAATGACATTAATAAAGCTCCATTCTTAGCTGTAGCTTCCAGTAGCTTTAGCTGTGCGATGATACAGCTAAGCAGTTAGTCAGACAGCTTTTCTTTCTATATATAGAAGATAATATGCTAATTAGTTTCATGTTATTAACTTACTTTTGCATAACTATTTTCCTTTCCCTTTGGGATGCAGGAAACTAAGTACTTAGTGAGTACTTCCCAAGCATTGAGGTTTGAGTGCATCGGTTACCTCAGACTTCGGCTAAAGGTGGTTTGGGACATTTTATTTAAAATAGATGCCCCCATTGGGCGCTGGTATGTTCCCGTTGCATAAACATGCAGAGCTGCCAGGATCTACAACAAATATTAGTAAATTTTCATGTTAAATTATTAATTTTAATATTTTCCTAACTCCTCAATATACTAAATTGCAGAATTTTATGTTTATTTGTTACTAGATGGTGGATTTAGGTTTTTAACTAATCCCGTGGGAACTCTTTGATGTTCCGAGATAAAGAGTAGCCTATGTTCTTCCCCGGGATGTGCAAGCTAACTCTGTAGGTACCAAATTTCATCAAAATCAATCATCTAATCAATATTAGTATGGAAGTATGGATTTTGTACCCCAGAAAGTTGTAACAATAAAGAGAAAAAGACAGTAAAAGTGGACAGGGAAGCGCTTATTTCTATTAGAGATTTTGACCAGTGACTCTTGGCAGTGTGAGAGGTTGTAAACAGAGTAGAATAGGTACAACAAAAAGTACCTATTCTAAGTAGGTAGGTAAAGGTAAGTAATTTTCTGTTTTGTTGGTTGTTATGAATGTGATAGGTAGGTACTTAATTGGAAGCAAAAGCTAATCATTGTCTTACAAAAGATCATAAGTAATTATATTAAATAAATACCTAGGTACTTAGTACTTACCTATTTATTAAGCTATGACATGGTTTTGACTAGGACTAGAGTTAAGTACCTAGTACATGAGACTTACTTTTAGTTCATTGCGAACAGCTGTCGAACGGCTTGGAGGTAAGGCTTGAGTTCTTCCAATAATTGCTCAGACAAAAGTTCACAATGAACTCTTCTCTGGCAGCTCCATTGTGTCATATCGCGCAGCCTGCGCCTGTGTATCTGTAGCGCGTTTTGTAATTTGCTGGCGCTGCTCCTCGTCTTGCCCCATCAAAACTTCACGACCCATATTTTAATTAGATACCTAGGTATTATCTACAACATTAACATAACCACAAAATATAAATAATAATTGAACTCACAACACTGAATTATCATATTTATTACCTATTTACTACTAATAGGTACCTAAGTATTACTTTTTTAATAGGTATTTACTAATATTTTTTATCAATTATTTATTAACAAAAAACGGGCTGAATTGAGTCGATGTTGTAATAATCCTTCGAAATTAAAACATCTCTACATTCGTTGAGATTGCTAAAAAATTATTACCTCTATAAAACGGACGGATTATAGTGGAGAGTTTCAAAACACTGGTCCCGACTAGTTGTTAAAACGATCGTTGCCACCTAATAAAGTTTCCAATTACAAACTGTCATTTTTGCTTAGTGAATAGAGTTTTAAAAATTATCGATACGAAAACATACGTGAAAAAGCTGTTTCCGGTTTCTATTACATCCCATTAATGGCTATGATCGAGAGTCATTGTCTATGACGTCATCTTCGTTAAAAACTGACGTTAGCGAATAGAAAATTTGAGTTTGACATTTAATTATTAGAAATTTTCACGAAATTAGTGTGCCACTGAGATACAGCATAACCCTGCTGGGCGCGTTTCGAACTCTCGTAGTTTTAGTTTTAAGTTTACGTAATTAATAATTATCACCACTACATCTTACAAATCCAACAAATGACAATCATAAAGAATACTTAAAATACTTGAATAAATTATTTGATTTTGACTTTGAAATCTTGTCAATTTCGAAATCAGTAGGTACATAAAATACTATCACACAAGTTACAATAGTCCTGGAAGCTTGTCTACCCAAAATACATAAAAACTTTGACCAAATCTTCGTATAGTACCTACTATATATCTACTTGAGGACTATTCAAACCGCATAAGTCGATGTCAGATTAAACTCAAATATTTACATGTGTACAAAAGGAGATAGATAAAAGTTTCACCTTTTACAAGCAATTTGAGGTTATTTATCATGTTGCCTTAGTGTGACCAGCCCCAAATGAAATCCGGGATATCTGTAACTAACTATAGATCAAAAAAGGGTTATTATTGGTTTGATTTAAGTAGACCTTCATAAATTTGGATAGAAAGCAGACATTCAATAAGGATAGCATTTTATTTATTTTTTATAAATTCTCTTTATCAAGTGCTCCGAGGCGCTAAGAAATATAAAGTTACGCCATGAAAAATTAAAAGTTCAACTAATCTAACACCATATCGCTACCACCGTATTTTATATAATATTATATCATTATTTGTTATTTGTATGTATTTAGGTATATAATTTTCAACCTAAATAGTGTAGTGTATGAGAGGGCAGTAGGTAAAACGTACAGCACATAAATACCGATCGCTAATAATATAGTCGCATCACATCCTCCTCGCCATTGTAATGTGCCGGAGCACACAACAGCTAATTTGGTCATCATAGTTACCTGTATATCAATATAAGCCCTACATGTTGCTTGGTCGGCGATCAGTATACGATTAGCGGCTTTGATGTATTACACTAGTTACTAGTTACACTGTGTATTAAATATGAATTAAGAATATCCTGAAATATCGAGATGGCTGGCCACCGTATGTCGAATAGTCCAGCAGCGGACTCCCATCTCGGTTCCGGTGAGCAGCTTCTTTATACAGAAGCCATTATAAGTATCAGTTTCAGATCATAGATCATAAACGCATTTATTTGAGTCGGACGGCGTATGGGGGGTCCCGTCACGTGGCCTGTACTATTCATTGTTGAACTTTTAGAATTCCGTATCTCAATGTTTAAAACTGTTGAGGCACTATCCAGCCATACCACGGTGATATCGGAAAAAATGTTTAATTTGGTTTAAATAAGGATGAATCCGTTTCGTAAAAATAATTGTAAGTACTGACTATTATAGGTATTGTAGGAATATTTATTTATTTCAACAAAACTAGTCTATTTTACGTTAAAAAATTCCAATAAAAACTCATTTCAGATACGAACTTAATCTGTAAAACACCAACACTTTACAAAACACACACATTTTGTGTAACAAAACATTTTGTATAAGACTCGATTCTGGCTTAACTAATTTATATTGTTAGTACTATGTCACAATTTTCATTGACTAGTAGCATAAATATTGTACAAGAATGTTACGATTCAGATGTATTGTAAGAATTTTATATCAATGCACTAAATCACCGAAATATACAGTTCGATGGAGTGGACTAATCTTTATTTTATGAAGTCATAAATTCCAATTTGATTTTAATAACTTATTTACGTTTTGTGCCGTTACACTATAATAAGAAATTAATCTTGTAATTTTTATCTCTTCTTAAAATTCCTAAATCATGTACCTACTTATTTGTGTATATGTACCTACTACTAAAAAAATCAATTTTGAAGCCGATCACATCTTTGATAATATCACATCAGGTAGGTATAGGTAGCCACTAACCCATTATGCTAATTAAGTATTGTGGCATCCTCTAAACTATAAAAACTTAGTTTACTTACCTACTCGTAGCAAGTAAAGTAACATAAGCGTAAGACGATATAATTCAATGATAGCTAAATAGCTAAGGATAGCTTCCGTATATTTAACTAAATGAGAATCACCCTACCTTTTATTAAATTAAATATAATACCTTAAATTAATTGTATGTGTTAATTATTTAACACCAGCTTATGCTCGCGACAACAGACCCCTATTTTACCCCCTGAGGCGTTGAATTTTCATAAATCCTTTCTTAGCGGATGTCTACGTCATAATACCTATCTGCATGCCAAATGTCAGCCCGCACGCCCAGTACTTAGTTTGACCTGTGCGTTGATAGATCAGTCAGTCAGTCAGTTTTTCCTTTTATATATATAGATTAAGAAGATTGAAAGACTTTCAAGCTAGATTAAAAACTTGGTCAACATTGGTTGGTAGGTAACAATTTACAATAAAACTTGTTCGATAGTTGTAATAAAATGTTAATAATACTAGTAAATCAAGATGACGTCAATAGTTAAGAGAGCTGGACGCAACGAAATAGTTCGAGGTGAGGAAACTGCTTCACACCAGAACATAACTCTTTGCGTGTTTCTGTAGACCGCCTTTTAATTACTTTACACATTCACGAAACTTTATTTAATGTATCTACAATAGACTGCAGTTACCGTATCCAGTGTCACAGGCCTTATAACCTTTGTTATATTGGGGCCAATACCAGTCCTTTGGTGACTCTAAGGTACTTTAAGGACATTATTATACATAAATATCGATCCATCCAGTAATTTGAGGTGTGCGTTGATAGATCAGTCAGTCAGTCAGTCACCTTTTCCTGTTATATATTTAGATTAAATATTTTTTTACCAAAAAAATTACGTAGCAACAGACTATGAAAAAAGAATTCTAAAATCTTAAAGTTAAACTAAGGTTGAGATTTTTATGATAAGTTATCCCCCCAAAAAATTGATTGATAACATTAGTTGTAAATAAACTTACAAATGTTTACGAATGAGCTAAACATAATGAGTTTTCGTCTTATTCACATTTACCTTAGCGAATAAAGTACGCGCTGTGACGTGTGTTATGTACCTACTTATTTGAATAACAGCACTCGAACTGTACCAGAGTTACACCTCCGTCATATGTGGACATGAATAAAAACAATACGCTCTGAATAAGTAACATTACATTACAAAGTATAATTGCTTCACTTTATGTATGCGTACATTTCTCTTGTCAACATTTTGAGAGTGAGCAATATTTTTGAATTCATCGCGACATATTATTTACATATTTATTTAACAATTAATTATAAATTAAAAATACAATATTGCCACTTTTTTATTTTACAGAGTTAACTATCCGTCATCCTACTTTGGAAAAACATAAATGTTTACTTATTTTAACCATTAATGTTCAAGAATAAAGTGCTCTTTCATGGGCGTACCTAGAATCCGTTTTGTAGTTTAAAAAACCATGTCATATCTAACGTGCTGACTTGAATATGTGTTTAGCACGTTTAGCACCCCTCAGATATTTTGGTGGGAGACTTCAGATACTATTATCACTCTACCATAGAGTGGCAGTTATACCGGTCTTATAAATATTCATTTGAACCTCATGCAAAATTAGATAGGTAGATGAACAATGCAATTCTATCTTCTTAAAAAGACAAAATATATGTATCTGCTTAAAATAACGTAGTACTTAGGTACGTAAAGTTTCTATTGCTCTCTTGATTAAATATTAGAAGGGGAAACATTCTGCCCCGCGGTAAACCATTAATAAGATGATTCTTTATAAGTTTTAGCATAACTAGCTTTCCATACGAGAGGCTAAGTAATAGCTCGTTAAGAATAAATGAAGGAATATTACATGGTATTTTATTTTTCAAATGTCGTATTAACATTATATATGACGGCGCCCGTGGCATTCTGAACGTCAAAAGGCTGTTTCGAAAACGCAGAGATGCACCAGCGCGGCGGCGAGTCTTGCACCCATCGAGTTGGGTCATAGAGCAGCAAACTTTATACGTCAGGCGTCAAATAAGCGCCCCCACACCTTTTGATAAGTACATAACCTTCTTATTACTTAACTAGCTTATTCCCATGGCTTCGTCCGCGTAAACTACGCAAATTTCAAACCCCTATTTGATCCCCTGAGGGGTCAAATTTTCAAAAATACTTTCTTATCGAAAGTCTACGTCATAACAGCTATCTGCATGCCAAATTTCAGCCCAAACCGTCCAGTAGTTTGAGCTGTGCGTTGATAGGTCAGTCAGTCAGTCAGCTTGTATAGAGATTACTAACTTTTATGTCGCCGACTTCGTCCGCGTGAACTACAACCCCTATTTTACCCCCTAGGCTATATGCTGTGCGTTGCTTTTCCTTTCATATATTTAGAAGATAATAATCAAAACATAATTTTGTATTTTACCTTCACTTCCTGAAGTAAAACTTTAATAAGCGCAACTTGTGAGTATCTAATTCAAATAATTATTGTACAGAAGTACCTAGCGTCCACGTTCATGTTTCTTGCGACCGTGGGTACCTATTTAAAATGAGTGCTAAACAGAACAGCTGTTTTGAGCCGGCCATCGCTTTACGAGGTGTTTTAAAGTACCTACCTAGAGTACCTATAGTTAGTGTAGCTAGTAACGCTTTGACGATGAAAGTCACGAAAAATCGAGTTATCCTATCGAGTGGGTTACACCTAGAGCCCACTTTGCGATTCTTTGCTGCTCTAGTAATAATATTATGACAAGTCTTGCACCAAGATTGTACGCACCTATACCTAGTACATGACTGGTTGAGATGGCAATCGGGGTATAAGGTTGGAGGATGCCCTGCACACCCGCACGTCCCCCGCGCTCACCCGCACCGGGTTAGCGCGGGGGCTGTGCAGGTGTGCGAGGCGTTCCCTCCCCAAATGGGGACCTGTCATGGCTATACCAATATAAATCACATCTCACCTATAAAACATAAATCAATCGTGACATAAAATACATTTATATTGTTTTCACTTCGAATTGACAATAAAACGTTTTAAAATGAATGATTTAATATATTGTTATATCGATGTAAACACACTTATCTCGAAATTTTACGTACGCGGCACTAAACTATTGCGGCGATCAAATTTTTATCGACATTTTAAACTTTAATGTTTAAGATATTTACGAATGATTCAGGGTAGGTACTAAATATTTTTTCCCATTTAATTAGGGTTCCGTACCTCAAAAGGAATAAAGGAATAAATAACCCTTGTGGATCACTTCGTTGTCTGTCTGTCGAGTCTGTCAAGAAAACCTATAGTATACTTCCCGATGACCTAGAATCATGAAATTTAGGCGGTAGAGTAGGAGTACGGCACAAGTAAAGGAATAAATCGGAAAAACCTGGATTTGTGGTTACATCACACAAAAAATATTAAAATGTGTTAACGAACAAGTAATTAAGCTGCCTGCTCGTTTGCTCGCCATTTTTATTTAAAAAAATAGTATTTTAAATTTTCAAAGTAAGATAACTATACCAAGTGGGGTATAATATATTATTATGAAAGGGCTTTACCTGTACATTCTAAAACAGTTTTTTTTTTAAATTTATTTATCGATTTTGTTTTATCGTGCAAAATGTCGAAAAAAATACCCGAGAACGGAACCCTCGGTGCGCGAGTCTGACTCGCAATTGGCCGGGTTTTTATTAATAAACTAGCTTATGCTCGCGACTCCGTCCACGTGGACTACAACTCAACGCTAGTTGAAGGGGAAAGGGGAATGTTAGTCATGACTAACATGTCTTCAAAAAAGATATTTGAACATTCCGATCACTTCCCTTTAACACCGGCCCGGCCGGGCTTTTCAATTATTTGATGTATATGCGAATTAGGCGGTATCAAGATGTAATAAAATGCGCCCATGTCCGGGCCACTGGCCAGCACGCGGCCGTCCCGCGCCCCTGGGTGGCCGCTACTTGTCTTACGATCAACTTATCTTTACAATCGATCCCTCCGATAAAAATAAACGCCGATGTGCCCAATGTCGAACGCTTGACGCGCTGCGAAGCAATAAAATTCAGAATTTTATAGAAGCAGCTATCCGCATTTGCATCTCTATAAGAACCAATACATTTCCTTTACATATTATTAGCATTCCAGTTAAGTAGGCTCGCCTTCGGTTACCTCTTAACCATCGGCTTAACTTATTTACAAGTAATTTAAATAGGGTTTAGTGATAGCCAACAACGGATTTATAACTGTTTAAAATACAGTTTAAATTACAGTACCGAGCATAAAAGTATGCAAGTACAAGCCCGAAGGCATTGTAGTTTTGTTATACTTAGTATTTTTAGAGATTATTTTTTCAGAAGTCGTCAGAATTCGAATTTGAGTGAGAAATTCAATTGTTTCCTTTTAACCGAAAGAAAATCTCCACTCTACAACAAAAAGGAAATCACTATGCTCGTATCACGACCCATATTGTAAATATGAAAATGTGTTTGTTTGTTAGTTTGTTGGGTTGTTGGTCCTCCAATCACACCACCACAAAGCAACGGATCGGTGTGATTTTTTGCATGAATATAGTTGAAAATCTGGAGAGTAACATAGGCTACTTTTTATCCCGGAAAATCAAAGAGTTCCCAGGGGATTTTAAAAACCTAAACCCACGCGGATAAAGGCGCGGGCATCAAATCGGTGTGATTTTGTGCATACCTAAAGACCTGGAGAGTGACATAGGCTACTTTTTATTCCGGAGTTGCCATGCCATTTTAAAAACCTAAATCCACGCGGGCGAAGTCGCAGGCATCAGCTAGTTAGTATACTTACACGTAAAAAACAATGTCATTACTCATTTTACACCAGGTAAAATATATTTTGTAATCAATTACCTCATATAGATTGTGCCGCACGAATCCATTGTAACATTGCCCCCGGCATAAACAAATAACGGTCATAAAAAATGTTTGCTTTAAATATCGCGGCGCTCAGCATAAATCAGTGTTTTATGTATCGAATCTCAGGTTTCATTGTTCGTCTAATCACAACGCAAGAACACTCAATGTCGTTTAGTTGAGCGGAGGTTCATTGTCGTAAATAATGGAGTATTGTATGAGAGGACACTAATGCCGGCCGCTCGGGCTCGGCCCTGTGCTTGGCCCACATGTGTGGATTGTGCGGCGACTCGCGGGTCAACGGCTCCGACTATCACGAGGACTAAAATGTCAAGGCCCGTGTCGCATTATTTAAGGGTTAAGTGTTCTATGCGCGCGCGTGATTTGTGCATTACGACTCAATTAACTGTGAGTGCTTACAAACTAAGTACAAAGTTTTGCCAAGGAATAAAATATACCTACTTACCTACTTAAAGATAAAACATAAAATCTATTAGATTTGTATAGGTATACTTATGAAAGAAAATTGTTGTATCACCACCGGTTAAGTCGTATATTTCTCGTCTTGGAATTAGGTTTTTAAAAATCTCGTGGGAACTCTTTCATTTTCCGCGATAAAAAGTAGAATATGTTCTTCCCCGGGACGCAAGCTATCTCTGTAAATTTCGTCAAAATCGGTTAAACGGATGGGCCATGAAAGGCTAGCAGATAGACTAGACGGACACACATATTAGCATGGATTCATTTGAATAAAGTTTCAATAATAATTGTATGCAGTGTAAACATCCTCTTAAGCTGTACTTAGTGGCTGTTGATCATGTAATGCCTAAGTCTCGACTTGCATAGAGAGATTACCGTCTACAATGATGCATTCATAAGTATTATAATATGTATTGAGTATTATAATAATATTATGTATGGATATATTGTTTGGTATGCGGAATAATATGTATTATCATAAAATACCATATCAAAACATGTTTTTATAGAGGAAAAATACGTTAGACATAACCGTATAGGCACTAGTTCACACTGGAATAAGTCCCGCAAATTGCTAATGGTTGTGGCCACCATTTTAGTGACGTCCGCACTAGACTGAAGTTTCGTGCTCATGGTATATTTATGCTTCGGCTGACGTCAAAATGTCGTCATTTCGATGTTAATAAGACATGGTTCCAGCGCAATAGTAATTTGCGGGACTTATGTATAGGTCTATGATAGCATACATGGTGCCACAAAATCTTGAAAGGAATAGTATGTAGAGGCATGTGCGATCGTTGAAGTCTTTTATATGCGGAGCACTCACGATCTGTACCTACGTATAAAATCAGTAATTTACCGATTTAAACAAGCTAAAGTTTTGATTATAACATGGATAGTAACACAATAAACTTGAGAACGTTAGAGTTTTTATTTTTCTGGTATATAAGGATAGGTGTATACTTAAAAAATGTCTCCTCTCAGAATGATAAGGGATTGGCCATACTCTACCATGCTGATAAAAAGTCTCCTAGTTGGGGGGTCCGGAGTTCGATTCCAGGCACGCACCTCTATTTTTTCAGAGTTATGTACGTTTTAAGTAATTAAAATCTAATGTCACTTGATTTTATGGTAAAGGACAACATCATGATTCATGAGGAAACCTCACCTGAGAGTTCTCTACAATGTTCTCAAAAGTGTGTGAAGTCTGCTAATCCAAACTTGGCCAGCGCGCAGTGTGGTGTTGTTGAACACTAAACCAAAGTTGTCAAAACAACCATATCCATACTTCCATACCAATATACTTATACTAATATTATAAATGTGAAAGTGTGTCTGTCTGTCTGCCTGTCTGCTAGGTTTTCACGGCTTAACCGTGTAACCGACTTTGACGAAATTTGGTACAGAGATAGCTTGCATTGCGGGGAAGGACGTAGACTTCTTTTTATCCCGGAAAATCGAAAAGTTCCCACGGGATTTTTAAAAACCTAAACTTACATGGAAGATATCGCGGGCATCACCTAGTTTTCAATACTAACTAGGTACCTCAATGTTGTAGTATTATTATGTAACTGCATCAATCAGTAATGTGGTCGCTACAACTTAGTAAGATCTGTTTGTAATCATTCGAAACTCCTTAGATGGCATTGGAAAATGAAATGTCAATAGATATAGTAAAGCGCTTAGTATATTTCCCCCGCACGCATTGTTTGCAATTTGCGCACCGTTCACTGGTAACTGGCTTACTCAATGGCTAGACAAGAATGAATGAAGCAATCTCGGGAGCAGTAAATGTTATTTATACGGTTTCTCTTCCATAAATGACTCGGCCATTGAAGCGGTCGTTAAGGGGCAGGCAGCTTCTGTTCGGCAATTAGACAACCCGAACTGACTCCACGTCGTCCTTATCGCGGGCCGGTAGTCGCGTATCTCCGCACAATCTCACGAAAACACAATTCCGAGCTGCACCTGTCATAAACGCGCGGGGTCACCGACTCCAGATTTCAATTAGCTACAAAAATACCTTTTATCAAACGCTAGATAAGTAAACAAACGTGATCCTCGGGCTATTTGATTATAGCGGACGCTCATCAATAATGTTTCGGAGGCGATAATATCGCGACGCGTGTCTGAGGAACCTCCAACACCGTTATTAACCTGGCGATAGTCATCGAGATCATTTAGTGATACGCTTTATATTAAATTACTCGGTCGTGCCTCGATAAAATATTCCTCGTATTCTATTACCCAAAAAATGAGATAAACGCCGCCGGAGGTATTATGAGTAGTTATTAATGCAATGCACTCGGGAATGCCGGAAATGTTTACGCGTCAACAAAGAGCCTCGGAATGGATTGTTTAATTACGAGTGCACATAAATAAAGCGGGAGAATGCTAATGGAGGCATTGAGAGGACGCCATGCGTCAAGTCGCGTGTCGATATGGAATCGCACGTCAGCTGCGAGTTGTCGTCGATCCTCGCAATGCGCTTTTTACTGCGATGCCGCTCAAGGCTCTCCTTATTTAGTGTCACACTCAGTCAATTACAGTTTTATATAACTCCATCGCATTCCACTTTTTATAGCTGTCTTGGATAGCTACAAGTCGTTGATAATTGTATTCTAGTTTTTTTTTACTATTTAGATAATTGGCTTTTAAATGTAATAAATTTTCGATGCAAGAATAAATATTTAAAAGCAGTCGTTTTTCTGTTCATTGACTTATTACTTTGTATTAAAACTTTCACTAGCACGTTCTTTACTACAAAGTTTAATTACGTTTTAATTACATAAATTAAGAATTCCTGAAATACATATCTTAGAAGCGTGAAATTCCTAACAAGAACAAGTCTTAGTGCTATATCACCCCCGCATCTGGTGACAGAAGGGCTAGCTCATTTTTTGTGCAACGGATCTGCCTAGCTGTCCAGCGCAGAAATGCAGCTCGTATTATTCGCACCAGTCCATCGCGGGTATGGTTTGTATAGTAATTAGATAAGGCTAGCTTTCAGTTTTATTGTATTATTTTCATTAAAAATAACATGAGCAATCATAATATCAATAATTTTGTAAAGTGGTGATAATAAAAAGAATACCCGGCTGAGTTTGTTGTGGGCTCTTCTCAGACCTGGGCGCGTTTGGAACCCTCGTAGCTTTAGTTTTAAGTTTGCGTTATAATTATCACCACTATATTATCTTACAAATCTAACACTATACCAGACAATCAATAAGAGTAATTTATTACCTATTTTGAATAAATCATTTGACTTTGACTTTGACTTTGACTATTTTTGCTTACATCCAGTAACCTTGAATACGGGTCGCCATTTTTGAAGCACGCTTGAAGGTGTCAAAATGCCAATAGTCCAAGCAATAGTTCTGTGTCGCTATTTAAGCATTGTGTGTACACATACGCATACGAATTTGTCTTCACTTTTTAAAGTTTTTTAAGTTTTGGAATGTGTGTGGAATTTTATATCTTTGACATTCAGGTATTTTATTGTCTTTTAAAATCATTATTCCTGAGTCATCAATCAGTACCCTTATTATAAATGCGTTGTGCATGTTGTGCCGACCCCACGTAGCGTGGGATAAGGTGAGGAAGAAGAGAAGTGGAGAAGAAAATCAAAGAGTTCCCACGGGATTTTTAAAAAGCTAGTTCCACGCGCATGAAGTCGTAGGCATAAGCTAGTAAATATATATAAGTAGAAGATAATAACCATGAATTCAACTTAAATAATGCATGATCTAATGCCAATTTAGATAACTTCGCAAACCATTACGGCCATTTATTATGTACATACTCGACAGTGGTGAGTATCTATTACCAACCAGCACCACTATTTACCAATCAACGATGTAATAATTAATACGATTTCAACTTAATTGACTCCAATGAGGCGTGTTTCGATATCTCTATCTGCGACCAATTCGTCGTTAATTCAAATGTATTACCGGAGTAAAGATAATGAACGGAATTATTGTAGGTTAATCACCAGTTCATTATTAAAGTCCGAACTAGAAATTTAATCAGAGGATTAACCGATTTTATAGCAATCGCATATTAAAATTCATGTAATCGTTATCGAGACATAGAAATTAAACGACTCCAAAATTACTTCCATTAGGGCATCATTAATTTCCGAATCCACGCTCAGGGGCACGGCGTGCGCCTCAGCGGCGATAGGTATTTGATTTACAACAGGGCTCGAGACGGCCAAAGCAAGCGGCTGGACCTACAAAAGCCGCAACGAACATAATTTACTTCTCACCACAATACTTCTAATTAAGATCATTCGTGAGCCCAATGAAGCTACAGACTATGTACTCACTGCACAAACTGGACCATATAAATAACTCAAATCGTAACTCATGCCTTTTTCGTGCTACTCCTGATGAAGCACGACTGCACTCGCGTCTGTAGAATATCGACTTTAGAAGGACCAGGTTAAGAATGAGAATGGACAATTTTCTACATAAAGAAACGAATATCAAAGCGTGCTTATTCACGCCATAGTATTGTTGCAGGAATATTACAATAAACGAAACCACAGTTTATTTATAAAAAGAGTTTATGTGAAACTTAGATTTTTTTAAATTTGTAGACTAGTGCTCCAATCAGACTTGCTGGCAAGTGATGATGGGATGGGCGTGCTTGCCTAGAAAATGCTTATTCACTCTTGACTTGAAGGTACCCAATATTAGAATTGGAGGAGAAAACTGAAGCCGGAAGGGCGTTCCATATCCTAGCGGTTCTAATTAGAAACAAGGAGGCAAATCACTTCGTATGTGTAAGTGGAATTTCAACTACCTACATACGTATGGGATAATTTTGTGTAGGATATTAGTAGTAGTATTCTCATTATGTATTAGTAGTACATAATGAGAAACATATTTAAGTTCATACAAAAATGCAGATATTTCAAGTATCATTAGGAAAATTTGTTTTACGGTTTAACCCATTTCAAGCTGTTCAAGTGATTGTCATGCTTAAAGGTTTTACGCAAGTCATTATTGAGTTGAGTAAGAATATTGCTTATTGATTTTCAACAGACTTGTAAACTTGTAAGGGTAGCTTTACCGCTATTATAACTATAAAGTAGACTTTTATCATACTTGGGAGATAAAAATATTGCCGCTCATAATTTATTAGTTTGCGTTTTAAAAAGTTAAAAGTTAAACTGATAAGTTTCGTGCCGGATCTTCTGTGTAAAATCTGCTTTCCAAATGGGTGGTAATTCTATAGTTCTGTCTAACAAAGATCAAAGGTGATTTCAAGTTCTTTCATTTCATTTTACATGGATGAATGAATTTATGGATGGATAATGGATAATAAGATGAATAAGTGGGTAATAACTAATAAGCCATCTATATTTTCAAAAATCTAAATCCACTTGAACGAAATTGCAAGCCTCAGCAAGTGATGCCTATAAGTACATATGTGTTGCGAAGTATGTTTGTTTTAGTGTAGTCAAATAATAATAAAAAGAAAGATGAATAAACCAAATAAAACAAAACAGGTTAGTACCTATTTGAAAGTGAAATATTTGAATGGTTTCTACTATAATTTTATAGTAGGTGCCTAATGTAACCGCGGAAGCCATGCGGTGAGATTATAAATGTCTTTGTCCAAAAGAACGATTTCAATTTATATCCATAACATATCAATGTACGCATATCCGAACAGTAAAAGTAAATTATTATTTTATGGCCCGTCCGTTCAAATAAGCAAACAGCTTGCTCATCATAAAATTTTATGTACAAATAGAAGTAAAGTATAAATAAAGTAGCATTATTATTGGAGAAGTAAGCAGCATTCCTGCCCGATGTCAGAGCAGCGGACACTCGCATCTAATGATGTCATTTGAATGAGGGTAGTTGCAAATGAGATATGAATAGTCGCATCAAATGCGGCCAGACCCGCCGAGTCTACCTTTCTGAGCTCTTGAAATGGTAACGTCCTTTCATACTTAATCTTGTTAGTTGTTAGCTATCCTTTCTTAATTATTTACAGCATATTGCAATTTATTGTAAAAATAATGTAATAGGTAAGTTGTAATGTTCCATAATACATTGCGAAATAAATGCGAAAGTGTGTTTGTTGGTTTAATGGTTTGTTGGTTTGTCTTTCAATGCAACGTAGCGGAGCAACGGATCGACACGATTTTTTTTCTTGGGCTTAGTTAAAAGTCTGGAAAGTAACATAGGCTACTTTTTATCCCGGAAAATCAAAGAGTTCAAACGGGATATTTAAAACCTAAATATACGCGTACAAAGTCGCGGGCATCAGCTAGTGCTGTATAAATGTAGAAGTTTGGATGTTTGAATGTTTGTTACTCCTTAACGCCATAACAACTTAACTGTTTTAATCCCAGAAAATCAAAAAGTTCTCGCGGAATTAAAGAATCTATATCATCAACTAAACTGAAAGAAAGACAAAACAGCGACCGAAGTTGTTTTAATATTTTAAAAAATATTATATCAGTTAAATACATAGCATAATCAAAATATGATAAGTTTTGTGTACCTACTGAACAGGAACACTATGTTAATGAGCAACAATGACAGAATAAATAAACTAGTTGTAGAAGGAGGTGCATTCCTTCTGGGGCTGTCAATAGAATCAATAGAGTACAATAAAATTGCTCCTTTCAATGCAACGTAGTTAGGTCTAAATGAGGTTTGAGTAATGCTGCGAGCACACGAAAGCCTTGCGTGGTGCAAAGCATTATTGTCAAAGCCCTCTACGCAACATTTATACTCATTTCCCCTCAGCCTGTTTAAATTAAAGCAAATAGACGTATGCAGTAAATAGGCTTCAAGTCCTAATGAACCAGGCGACTCACAATTCAAGCCCTTCTCATTACAATATGTCGAGACAACATTAAACAAATTGAAATCATACCAATTTTACGCATTATGTTAAACCGAATAACCAGAGCTCTTTAAAAATTTGATACATCAGGAGATTATTGCATTTAAGCACTAGACTAATTACAGGGATTCAATTTAAAATGGTAGTTACTTTTAAATAATATATTTCCAAGCCATCCGTTATGATACCGACAAAGGCTCGATGCGGAGACCGCTAAGTCAATTTATAATGCGATTAACAGAAAGAATGGCGATCCGACTGATTGCACGGATCCTTATGCGGTTCACCAAAAATCCACAATCAGAATAATGATCGCCGTTGCCTCCGAGCTACATTGTCAAGCAGAAATATTACCAGCCCATGAATAATTGATTCGTTTCCATTTGTACAAGTCTATCGATTTCAAGACAGTAGTTCCAAATGTCTCAATTAATATTTAGCCTAGAGAAAAGTAATAATGAAGGCCTTGTTGATACAAGGTACGCGTAAGCCGAGTGGGTAAGACTTAAGAGCAAAGTGATTAATATGATGAAGCGAACCCATCGATCGCGATACGCGGTGCTCAGACCACACGACCGCTGGGTTCGACCGCCACACACCTCGGCTCTATTCTTGCTCGCTCACCCGCCTGACACGCCTGTATTAATGTTAACAGTAATTGCACCAAGTCTTTTCATAAGATTTCACGTGAGAAGGGATTAAAGCTCGCTCGCTTGGTTAATCCGTCGGTGGGAAATTTCACCCGCAGTGATCGATCTTCGATGTTCTCTGAGAGGTGTTGATGTAATTCGTTAATGATTTTTATATCTATCTCCGTGCGTGATCGAAGCTGATTTAATCCCCAAGAGAATTAGAACATGAAATTTCCTAACTCTGGTTTTACTACCATTTACGAGTGTACTTTCGAAATACTTAGGTACGGTTATGGAAGAAAGCATACAACTTACGATGCCTTTGTGATGGAAAAGCAAACTGAGAATAATAAATTGTTACAACGATAATAATAAATGAGTAAATATGGAAAAGTAAGTCTATTCAAGTATAAATAATATCGTATTTAGAGAGGAGTAGCGTCGGGTGTCGTAAAGTAGATGCCAAGTTTCCCATTACGGCATGCAGCGTCTGAATCAACACACAATAAGTGACGCCGGTCGAACATTCAAAAAAGATGTTATCGAGCCGATTTACCGCCGATCGAAAACGGTTACGAGCGTTAGCTTTTCTCACTTCACTAATTTAGATGTTTCCAAAGTAGCTCAATGTTAAACGGAGGATGAGCGGTTACACAGTAAATACGGTCAGTTTATATGACCGGCAAACAGAACGACGTGAACTGTACACAAGGTGATTTTTTTATTTGTTTAGTTGCTAGTTCTGGCTCAAATACCCGTGAGAAGATGCGTGCCTCCCAAAGCGGTGGGACTCGGAAACGCCACTGTAATCATGAATGACATCTCACACTTCAAGAACCAATCGGCGCATTGTTAACAGGTCAACTGTTTGTGTCGCATGTTTTGTGGACTCGAAGTCAACCCATGTTTGGTTAATAAATGAACTCTTGCTAGAATCTATTTTCATTGTTAACTCTTTTTTATAGAAAACTAGATAGGTAATGCCCGCGACTTCGTGCGCATGGATTTAGGTTGTTAAAAATCTTGTAGGAACTTTTTAATTTTTCAGGATAAAAAGTAATCTATGTCTATCTCCAGGATGAAAATTATCGCTGTAGCAAGTAGATGCACGCTTAGTCCATATAGATTTAGATTTAATAAAAACCCCTAGGAACTGTTTGATTTTCCAGGACATTGCCCGGCATGCAAGCTATTCCTTTTTCGTCCAAATTTCGCAACTTCGCATTTATAATGTTAGTATGGATTGCGTATATTATGTAATAAACTATTATAAAATGATAAAGTTAAATCTATCCGGGCATAGGTTCTTTTATGAAAATATTTTTGAGGTTTATCCTAAAACATCACAACACAAGATCTTATATTATTCACTATGTGACATATAAATATATATTATTGAAACGCATATCTATAAATAGGGATTTGCATACGATAACAAAGATCCGAAAGAGTTGGTTCAAGAAGTCGGATGGTGACAAGTCGCTTACACTTGACACCATTAACTCAAGATTATGTGGAAATCCGACGAGTGAGAAATTTCCCTAGCGAAAGCGAAAGAGCCCTAAGCGAATGTCATTTGAATATAAATTGTATCAGACGGTGAGCTGTGGCGTGAGCCCGTGTACCTCTCATTGTGCGTATAACAAGATCAGTATCGACTTAATGACAATATATTGGTAATAAAATTAGATAGGCCATACCTTCACCGAGCGAACATCATCGGACGTGGTTCTCAGCCGGACTCTCATATTTATTGCGAACTAACTAGAGACATTATCGAATGACGACTGCAATGTGCTCTCGATACTTATGTTCCTCTTGATGATTCATCGTTCCTAATTTGAGACCTTAACCCAAAGCACTTAGTTTCATATTTGTTAACTAAAATAACGAAGTAGAAAGCGCGCTCAAGTTTATGACGCCCGGGTCATAAGAAAACCAGCTTATAGTATACAGAATATTATGACACTTTTATCTTCAAATGTGCTTGAAAAGTAAATATAGGGCCAGAAATAGCCAGGGAAGACACTATTTTGCGACATTTTGTTTCACTTTGAGGAATTTAAAAGCTACTTAAACGCTGTATTGGTTTACTTCGTCCGTAAAGATCGCCGACGTTTGTGTTTAGTAATGTGTTAAATATAGCACGCTGATATGAAAACGTGGTTTTCATTTTTAAAAGATTTTTAAAGAATTCCATCTGCAGTTTGCGCAGTCGATTGTTCGGACTGACAGTAATAAGTTATTAACGCGAAGATGTCACTGTTTTACATTAATCATATTTGAAAAATTATCAAATGAAACTTACAACGAAAGACCATTACGCATCGGTATTAGTGTAAGATATGACGACATTGTTTTCGGAGTTTCTGTAAGTGACTGCAACAATACGAATGGTCAACTTTAGCCGTCAAGTTTTGAATGCGCGAGCGCAGCGTGCAATGCGCGGAGGGCGAGGAGGCTACACGCGATCATCGATAGATAGCGATCTCAAAGATTAACTGCCTGCAGTGTGACACTGCCGTAATTACTCACACGACGATTCTTATCGATCGATTTTATTATCCTTATTAAGAAACTGCCGTATGACAGTATGATTTCTATCGTTGCGAATCAAACAGAATATAAGCAAACTCATATTTAAGGACACATTCTATATTAATATCTCACCAATATTATGCGCAATTGTGTCTGTTTGTCTGCTAGCTTTTTATAGTCTATGTGTTTTTGTTTTTAACAAGGTAAAGAGGTAAGTAGGTAATTTTTATCCCGGAAAGTAGCTATAGTTAAAAAGTAAAACCTAAATCCACTTGAATTCGCTGGCATCATCTATTTGGGGTGCAGAGATAGCTTGTATCTTGGAGACAAACAAAGAGTTCCATCGAGTTTTTTTAAAAATCAATATCCACGCGGGAGAACGCTCCACGCTTCATCTACTAGTCATCATTATCATCTAGTTATCAGACACATAGTGATCAGTAGCATTTACCTTGAAGAAAGAACTTTTGCTACGTAAATTATTTATCTATCTTGGGAAAACTTTACTTTGTATACTTAAGTTATAAAATATAATAAAATATACGTAAAATAATAGAAGGTGAGTGAAGAATTTCAAGAAGAACGAATACAAATATATAAAGAGCTGGCTGATAAACTACAACTACTATTTAGTATTTAGTTAGTAGGCACCTGAATAGGAAAAAAAACCAGCCAAGTGCGAGTCAGACTTGCGACCGAGCATTCCGTACTACAGACGTATTTTTTCGACATTTTGCACGATAAATCAAAAACTACCATGCATAAAAATAAATAAAAACCTGTTTCAGAATGTACAGGTAACGCCCTTTTATATGATATCCCACTTAGTATAATTATCTCATTTTGAAAATTGAAAATACTAAATATTTGTTCATGATCACATTTTAATTTTTTTTGTGATGTAACCACAAATTCACGGTTTTCGGATTTATTACATCTGCTCACACTTCTTTTTTTAAATTCAACCCTAGGCAAAGCAATGCCGCTAACGTTCCTTTACTTGTGCTATTAGACCTACCTACCTACCAAATTTCATGAGTCTAGGTCAACGGAAAGTACCCTATAAGTTTTTTCTTGACAGACACGACGGACAGACAGACAGACAACAAAGTGAACCGATAAGGGTTCCTTTTCCTTTCGAGGTACGGAACCCTGAAAAAGGTGTAAGTATGTATAATATGTAAAATATGGCCATAGTGGAGACCTCTGTCGTTTGATAATGATTATGACAATGAAGATTGGGATTTCTAAAACTCAGATTTACGTATTAATTTTATTATTGAAGTAAATAAAACAAACATCTGCGGAATCATTGAATGATTACTTTAAACCGAGTTACGACGTTTTTTCAATTGAAACAATTAAGGTTTTTAGAGCACAGTCTAGTTAGACCAACTGAAGCTTCTCACTATAACAACTAAATTATACATCATTTGAAGATAGTTACAAGACTAGGCATAGACAACAATCACTCTAGGAACCTTATTGTAATAGTCAATACTTACACCTAGATACAGTACGCGACCGAAAGTAATGTACATCGGCTTTTAGAATGACATTTCGGCTTTGTAGAGCGTTGTCTCTGTCACTCATACCTATATGACGTTTCGTTGGTCTCAACGACAGAGACAACGCTCTACAAATCTGCTATCTCCTTCTAAAGGTCGATGTACATTATTTTCTGCCGCGTATTTGTACTTGTTGCTGAAATTCATTTCGCAAATCAAACAAACTTACTTAAACAAACATACTTAGGTTCGGTATCGATAACCGCAACCAAATTCAAAAAAACAGTAGTTAGATTATTAGTAACTAAGTGATGATAAAGTCTAATATGAAAGAGGTAAGTATGACGATGATAATCTAGTTTAGTTACCAAGAAGCCATCATTTTAATCTGATTTCAAAATACATAATAAACATAGCTGCGCACTTATAATTTATGATTACATTGTACGCACGCATGTTTCAAGATAGTATCACGCTCTTTGATATCACGTAAACGGAATCCAAATGGAAGGGAATAATTTTCGTCCACAAATCAGATCTTTAATTTAGAAAGTTGAAAACAAATGTACACTAATGTAGAGGCATGTAGCGACATAAGTCACCGTGACCTATCGCTCGAGGCGAGTGATTCGGAGCCATAATGAAGACAAGAAAGAAGTAATAAAACTTTAGAACATTGATTTTTTAAAAACGCAAAATGTTAAACTACTAAATAAGGTGAAGTCCTGGAGAAAACTTACTATTGATATCAAGTTTTCAAAGATTAAGCGAGGAAAAGGAGGGACGTGTGACCTAATCGATCGTTTGCTATTGTTAAGTAACTGGATGGCTCTTTGGAGTTCCGAATTCAGTCTTTTCGTTGCCCTGTACCATGTCCCCGATATTATCACTAACATCTGATAATAACTGCAAAACCTAAGAGTTGATATGTCATTCCCTTAGTCGAGTTGTATGCGAGAGGATCTGAGAATCCACCACATTATTATTATCCCAAGAGAATGCCTATACCATTATGTGATTAATGGAATGGAGTCACGACCCTCAGCAATGGGGAAACTATTAAATAGAAGAATCTTGTAAAAAGAAATTGAGTGACTGACACATTAACGTTAGGTACAACTCAAACCGCGGGATCAAGAAACTTGAAATTTTCTTTGCAAGTTTTCTTTATAACGATGATTTTACTCAAAGAAAAGATTTCCTAGAATTCCACCTGATCAAAGTCGAGCGGGGCAGCTAATTGACCAAAATTTATTTTTAAGTATCCACCCATTTATTTTAAAGTGTTCATGGTGATCAAATTATACAGATTATGTTAGGACTTGGCTTTGCCGCGACTTCATCCGCATTGATTTTAAATTAATTTATTTATTAAAGATCTAGTCGGTCTTTCTCAAGATTATTCCTTGGAGGTAAGTATATGCTGTAGCGATAACTTGCTTGCAAAATCTCAAGTTTTTAGACCCAGCTATTAGAACTGTAAGTTCGATTATATATTATTAGATGTCTTTTCTCCTTTTATATTATGTAGGTTCAGTTAGTATCAGCGCAGCTACATAAAAAATCAAGGTAAGGATATCAACAACCTGCCTGATTCAACGACTCGATCAATTTCATTCGAAACACACGGACCATTCATTCCAATTATCGAGTGGATATCGAGATGTGGATCGACCATTATCATTAACATTCATAATGCGTCGAATCCGTTTAATTCATCAATTATTGTCGGAAACGCGTATGAAGTTCGGATGCAGTTAGAGAAGTGGACATCTGTAGTCGTATTTAAAGTTTATCTGGTTCATTAATCTGGTAGCGAGCGCGTGCTGATGTAGATTAATGGGGTGGCGCGGGCGCCGGCGATACCATCGTTGGATAGCATTTATTCCGGGACTGATGGAGATCTTGGGAGCCGTAGTGGCCGGCCGCTGCACGCGACCAGCAACACGCTCCTTGCCAACTCTGCAGCGGTTGAGTTTCACTTCAACTGTAATGCGTTTAAACTACGAGAGGGAAATCGTGTCTGCCATATTGTGACACCCCAGCTAGAAATATATTTTGATTCAATGTATTCTTAATATCTTTCCAATGAATTTTGTAGAACTTCAACGGAAAAATCATGGAAAAATATGTTGAATGAAAATATGTCTAGCTAGGACGTCTCAATATGGCGGACACTATTTACCTTTCTTAGTTTGGACGCGTTATATTTGTGCTTAAATCTTTTAGTGTCCTAGACTAGACGATGCCCACGATTTCACCCGCGTGGTTTCGGGTTACTTAGAATTCCCGTGGGAACTCTTGGATTTTCCGGGATAAAAAGTAGCCTATATACGTTTCCTGGATGCAAACTACCAAAAAAATCCTATATGAACCCTGGTTTTCTGGGACTAAAAGTAACCTATGTCAATCCCCGGGATAAGGAAAAGCTGAATTCTTGAATTAGTTGAAGACGTAGCTGTATTCGTGGAACTTCGTGGCGCCACCTGAAGGTCACAGCTGAAAACAGCGCTGAAGTTCTTGTGCAAGGGTAGGTACATACAGCAATGCTGAGCTGAGACCTTTTTTCAGAAAGGGTCATTCGCTTATTTCTTTCTTTCTAGAATAGTGTGGTTAGAAAATAACTCAACGTATTTTAAAATTGCTAAAAAAATACTTGCAATACCTACTTCAAATGGATTTCAAAGGCAGGAACTTTGAAAAAATCTAGTATCAACATAAGCAGGTCGGTGACGCTTCATTCATTAAATTGTTCATTACAATTAATGTATTGAAGTAGATGTGTAAGAAATCGAGAGTTCGACATATTTGAAAAACCACTAAGTATTAATTATCTGAATAATCGATCGCAGTCGTTGGGTGATTTATCTAGCCACGATAAGATTTTAATGAAGTACTTTGAATGGGCGCACATGGACGGAGACACACTTATCGCCGGCTGATAACGCGCGCATCAATGACTTCCTATACCTATCGCCGTATTAAGTTATTAAATTAAAAATAAAACTCTAGTAGCTATTACTCGACAATCGTCTTTGTACAAGTACTTATAAGGCCTATATCTCTCTGTGTACGGTTTAATTAACTAGGTGGATCTTTCAGATTAGAAATTGGAAGATATCGGCACGTCGTTCATTGTGAAAACTACTCACGATACTACCGTGCGATAAGATAAATTGAATTGAAACTTTTTATTGATAACGATGACTTAGGGTGCGTGCCGCGTTCATTCAAAAGGATCGTTCGATCACTAGACGAGTACTTCGACTTTGTCTCTGTAATCAAATTATGTGAACGCCAAACGCCAACTACCTTTACAGATTACATAGGTAGTTAAGAGAAGTAACCCTAGCGCGCTCCCCAACGCTTTCCATACAAACGTAGTTTGGTTTTTATTTGGATAATAAGTAATAACCAATAGCGCTATTACTTCTCGTATACAAATTCTTATTTATTATTTATAAACGCGTCTGTCACTTTAAATATATTCGTTGAAAGCAAAACAGCAATTTTTAATGCAACCATACTAATATTATAAGTACGTAGTTACACACAGTGGCGTGCAGGTCATAGAGGTATAAATGCACTGCTTACCCCAGTTGTATCCAAGCTCAATGCATATTTTTCATGATGACCTGCCAGTAAACAGGTTCCTACCTAACTAATGCCTACCCTGACTTCAAACCCTGTGCACGCCACTGGTTACACAAGTGTGCTAGCTTTTCACGGCCCATCCGTTTGACCGATGAAAGGTTAATTTGCATTTCGGGAAAGGACAATGGTGACTTTTTATCCGGGAAAATCAAAGAGTTCCCACGGGATTTATGAAAAACCTCGTGGAAAAATTTGCGGGCACCGTCTACTTGGTACAGAGATAACTTGCATCCTGAAAACGGGCATAGACTAAATCAAAGTGTTCCCACCGGATTTTAAAAAATCTAAATCCAAACGAATGAACTAGTGGGCATCATCTACCTACTCATCTAGTTATTAAATAAAAAATCATTTTTAACACAACAAACTGAAACGAAATCTGGAGCCTTAGCGCCACATAGATAATGTTAAAAACTGGTAGTAGGTAAGTAATAAATCTCATTAAGCGTCTGTAATTTATTGATATTAAATTCTAAGCGTTTATATTGACACGTTAATTTAGTGTGAATAATTAACTCGAACACATCCTGTATTTAGAGCTCTGGATTAATTAACGAAAAGTAACGTTACTAAACGTGTTGAGACTAATGATCGAGAGTTGGCTCATTTACATAGAACAGAGGAGACTGCACTTAATTACTGGGAAAATTACAAAATAAACAAAAATTAATGGGACAGTTAAAAATATTATGCAGATAGAAAGTCTTCATTGAAAAACACAAGGATACTAAAAACTAAAAACAATTGTATGCAAAGGCGGCCTTAGTGCTTAAGCAATCTCACCAGGCAACCTTTGGTAAGAGGAGAGACAGGTGTGTTGGAAAGTATGCATAATATTCTTATTTAGTTCTAGCAGATCTGGGTAGGTACTATCATCTTATTTTTGACGAAAAAGAAGAAAAATACTTCACACATAAAATAGCAGCTGTGCAGTTTCTATCACACTGATTAATTGTAGCGGGGAATACAACTAAAGTGTTTGTGTGGATATATTGTTATTGCCACTGAAGCTAAGGGTGCTACGGTTTCCTATAAGAGCGGTGCCGCTACTTACTTAGCGGCCGTAATGTGACAATGAAAGGCCGTATTTTGACATAGGTATATCGTAGCTTGACGGCCACCTTTTTAATTTTCAATGTATTTTTTCAATATTATTTTTCTTTAAACTTTATGTTATAAATTTCTTTGTGAACCCGTACAAAATCTATTACGATTAACAAAGTAAAAATGAAGAAAAGATTATGAATGAAAAAATATTGAAAAACATAAGCAAGTGAGTAAGTACGTGCATGGAAGATATTTTTTTATTTTTAGGTCTTTAGTAGACTACTTATAAAACATTGATCACAGAGGGGAGCCAGATACGTCTATTGGCTACTTTATTGCAATTAAAATGTGAAGCAAAGGGCTTGTAAAGAGAACACCAATGCTTATACAAAGATGCTTATAAACACAGAACTTTATGATAATTTAAAACGAAGAACCAATTATGTTAATAAACATTGCGTAATAGTGTATGCCTAACAAAATATTATAATTAGGTAGTATTAGCTTATCTTCTTTAATAATATTTGTTATAAGTGGATTGAAGATAAAGTGTCTAATTTATATATTTTCTAGCCGTTTCCTGGGTAATAAAGTTTCGCTATGTTCCCATCTACCAACAGATTTGTAAAATAGGAAATTCATAGAAGAACAAAACTGACCGACATAACTCAAACTATTACCAAGCTGGAGTGGCAGTAGACAGATCATGACTGCTGCAGAACCGACGGCTGAAGGGACCGATGTGTTCTAGCGTGGAGACCGCCTATAAGTACCTACCTACCGGTAAGCACACTGTAGGATGACTTTCAACCATCATCGGACCGATATGACCTGAAAAACTTGGCATAAAGCGAGTGGTCGAGGAAAGCACAGAACATGTTTGGTGTCGCGCTCTTGAAAAGGCCTAAGTATGTCCAGCGGAGGATGCATGTAAGGCTTATGGACTGCAAGTCAATTTTGGAAACAATTTCTTCTAAACTCTTCGATCCAACACACTTCGATACAAGATCGTACTTTAGGTATTTTCTTGCAAATCTATGATATCAAAGAAAAATATCTATAAAGTGTAAATGCAGTGCAATACCCAATATTCGTCATATTGCCTTATACATATGAAATGGCTATCCTATAAATCATTTTATCTGCACATTAAATCGGATCTAAGTCGGCTCCGTTCAGGAATATTGTTTCGAAGCCATAAATTAATCATGTACGCTGTCGCTAAAATATCGCGTTTCGAAGCTTACCTCGTGTGGTTGCGCGCATCGCACGGCGCATGGCGATAGAACACGGACGCGCAGGCGCTGCTTGGGTCTCAACTCTCAACAAACAACAATAAAACCACGCGCAGCCTCGCTCGCGATCATTTCCTGGCGACAAAATCTACCGATAGCATCAAGCCTTCATGTCCCTCCTAACGCTCAGATATAAATCAACCGTAAAGTATGGCTGCCATTGGTCAAATACGAAATCCCTTTAAAGTTTATTCAAATAAGCTATCAACACACCGCCGTTTAATGAACACGAAATTCCAATAAAGCACACGAGAAAATAATAATAGCACAACCGAGACCACTTTAGGGCTCATTTGAATAAAGAAAATTACGTTTTGTGTTTGAAAACATGTATACGATCAATTAGACGACTATTTCTTAATTGTCCATTTATATAATAGAACGTTTTAATTGAAATGTGAGGGGATGGCAAAATAATTAAGTGATCAATTAAATGCGTCTGGCCATTTAGCGGCGGAAATGTACGGTCCTATCTATAAAGTCTTGTATTGACGCCGACCCAAGTTTCCTGGGCAATTACACCCTAAATATCTCCCAAGAAATCTAACTGATGGAAATTTGTGCGTTAACTCTGTGACCCTTTTTATACTGCAATAGAAATAGGAAAGGACCTAGTTTCGTTTTGGGCCCTACCTAGAGAATTAAAAATTTTATACATCTTATTAATATCTTTATCTTATTAATCTTCTTAATTGTGGAATATATTTGTGTTATTAGACTAAATTCAAGTTTCCAGTAGTTAAACAAAATATAAATAAACACCAATAATTAATATTCTCTATTATCTACTATTTATCAATGTCATTATTCGTAATTCTGTAAACTAAACCTACGATTTCGTTTGAATGTTATGAATCAATACTGATATTATAAATGCAAAGTGTGTCTGTCCGATTTTTACGAAATTTGGTACGGGGTTAGCTTGTATCCCGGGGATGGACATTGGTATTTTTTTATCATGAAAATGAAATAGATTTCACAGAATTCTTCTTCTTCTAGATTAAAGGTTCTTTACCTTTAATCTACGTAGATAAAGTTGCGGGCAGTATCTATTTGATACAGAAATAGCTTCCACCCTGGAGACGGTATAGGATACGTTTTATCCAAGAAAATCAAGAAGTTTCTACAGGATTTTTAAAAACGCAAAGTCTAAATCCACGCCGACGAAGTCGCGGGCATCATCTGTGTAATAATATTCAAAATACAGAACGGTGTTTATACTATAATTTGTAAACGTTTTCCATCCTCAATAAACACCATATTAAATTAAATTATCCAAATTTTATTACCATACATGAATTGTCACGTATAATATTTTCATTACGAAACTAAGTGGCAGCTAATTATGTGCAGCGATAGCATCTACTCAGCAAGCATTGCTTTAAGTTAAATGAAGACATCAAACTCGATGGTTACATTAAACCACCCATGGTCATCATAAAAATCGCTGAAATTATACGATGCGTACACACGATTGTTGAGTTATCACTGTGATTAGTTTAATCGTTGACTATCGAAACCCGCTGGTTGGTGACGGCGCTCGCGCCTGGTGTACCTTGTCTTTACGTTAAGATGGCCAGACTTCCGAATTTTCCAGGATTTTTATACTAGTGGATTTTAGTAAGTACCTACCTTATAATAGTAATTAGATTAATGCAATATAATCACACTTAATTCAGTGCTACGTTTAGAGGTTAGCTCCACATCAAAACAGTTAAAGCAGTTAAAGAATATTATAGTTTTTAGAAGTAAAAATATTCAAAAATTTAAAAAACCAAATTCGATTACACAAACACAATAAGTGATGTGCCTGCGATAAATGTTAAACGTACTGATTTATATATTTTTGAAAAGTTAACCATGCCTTACTTGAACAAACTAAATGAAGACATAAACTTAACAAATAAAATTAGTATTTTATTTGTTCAAAGTAAGATATTACTAAGTAGAGTATTATATGAAAGGGCTTTACTTGTATATTCTAAAACATATATTTATTTATTTATGCACAATAGTTTTTGTTTCATCGTGCAAAATGTCGAAAAAATACCCGAGTACAGAACCCTCGGTGCGCGAGTCTGACTCGCACTTGTCTGATTTTTTAAATTAAACCTGTCGCGTACTATACTAATAAATTCTTTTTTAATACTTATTTAAATTACAAGAAAATCTATAACAACGCAAAATTCAACTCGCACTTGTCCGGTTTTTAAGCTTTTTACATTTTTAAAAATTTGAATAAAAATATTTATTTCTGTGAATGCAGAACTTACTTTATTTAAATTTGCCCTATGTTGGTCTCTGCATTTTATTTTGTGATTGTCCTAGATTAAATGTATTGATGTTTGTCAACCTACTGCGATCTCACTCAACAACTCGTGCCTATTGCCTTTAAAGCTTTCTTTTGTTGTCATAAATATTGAACGAATATAAAAGTTCCGAGGTCAACCACTTCATTAACTCCAGGCACAGGTGACAAGAGAAATATTTGTGAACAACATTATTGACTGAGTGCTCTGATTGGTACGCGTAAAAAAATATACGCTAAGGCTGAGTACACATTGGATACTATCACCTGAGCGTCTATAGTACGCGACAGGTCGAGATGACAATAAGGGTATGAAGCGGGGGGACACCCCGCACACCCACACGTCACCCGCGCTATCTCGCACGGAGTTAGCCATCTCGACCTGTCACGCACTATAGTTTTTAACCGACTTTAAAAAAAATGGAGGTTCTGGACCGATTTTGAATTTTTTTTTTGTTTGAAAGGGTATACGTACTTCCAAGTTGATTCCATGTAAATTTGGTGAAGATCTGATGAACATCTTCAAAGATAGATAATGGAATTCCTCAACGGATAAGAGTTAATTGCTACCGATCAGTGTAATAGCTTAGTACTAAACAGTTGAGAGTTTTACCCAGGCATAGTATATTTTAATACATGGGGGCCACTAAAAATTGTGAAATATTTTTTTTCCAAAAAAAAAAACCGATTTCAATACCTAGCCGTGTTTTTACACTAAAATTTTAAAATAATTTAATTTATTACTGAATAGGTATAATTGATGTGTACAAGAGTTAATATAGTTCTATAACAATATTTTTTGGGGTCGGTGCCAATGAGGTGCCATTGCGGAGTCTAAAGAAAATATGAAGTACTTATAGACGTAAATAACCGGGACCGACGGCTTAAAGTGCTCTCCAAGCCACGGAGGAAAGACATCCAAAGTCTCATCCAGAGGCCGACTTAGGTCAATGTTGCTTAAAAATCGCAATCGATTGATAAGCGTTGTCACAACTATGCCACACATCTCTCAAGCTTGTCTACAGCAACTTCTCAAAATCAATGGTCTTCGAGCAGCTAAAAATCAAAAGCTTGGCTGCTAAAAAACTAATGATAAGACGAGAGCCGGTAAATATATGTTACATGCAAATAAGTTTTACAAAATAATATAATCAATAGCTTGGCAACAAATCACGGCATCTTGCCAACGATCTTACAAAATTGCCGACATGAGCATACTTAATAGATTGAATTGGTAACCATGTTCTCTATACATTTTGTTTTAATGAATAACTGATATAAATTATCTGCTCTAAAAAGTAATTACGTCAATTACGTATCTGGTCATAATCCCTTTCATTATGATCAAATAAATAGCTAGATGTGTAATTATATTTAAGTTTTTCCCATAAATCAGCTCATGGACCTCCATCGGTTACTATCATTTTCGATAATTGTAATTCATATTATCTACTCTTTATAATATTAACTTTAAACGTTATGACTCTAGTACACATTAACGAAATATGTATGGCAATTGCCGGCCAATTTAAATGTTTGTATAACCAACCCATAAAAGCCGTCAAGTCGCACGTGGAAAACATCATATAGCAAGTAGCTCTGAAGGTCTGTAGTGTAGTAGGTGCATTCGCCGAGAGCGTTTGCCGAGTGCAGTTGGGCCAACGTGTAGTTTCATTAGGTTTGCCAAAAATATTTTCTCGTAAAACCCAAAACACAGAATATGTGCCCAAAAGTTGAGTGGAATTATCGATGTGTGTCAATAGTTCGAGTAGGCCAATAATTCAATTAAGTGCCAATCCACTAGCGCGACGCTTCGCGTGCTGCAGGTCGCGTGCGTTTTTTACAAGGCGCGACAGGATGCGGGGAAAAAAACAGTCAGTCCCAAAATGGAGGTCGAAAAGATCAGTGCACTAGTTCTTAGATACTGGGTACATCCTGTATACTTAGAATGTCCTGCAAAAGGTGCATTCAACATGCTGTAATAAGGCTTGCGCCAGTTTGAAGTGATAAACTCGCGCGCGACGACGCGACCTTGCCGCGATAATGTTCTAATAAGTTTAAGTGGTTTTGTGAAGTGGTGATAATAAAAAGAATACCCGGCTGAGTTTGTAGTGGGTTCGTTTCAGAACGCGCCTGGGCGCGTTTGAAACCCTCGTAGCTTTAGTTTTAAGTTTACATAATTAATTATCACCACTATGTGATACAAATCCAACAACTGACTATCAAAAAGTGTAAATTTTACCTAAGTATTTTGAATAAATAATTTGATTTTTGATTTTGATTTTGAAAAACGCGCGCGACGATCCACGATAGGTCACACGCGACGTGCCGCTCTAATGGGTTATGAACTTATGACAAAAAGTAACAGCTTCGTTCGTTATTGCTGCGTATTTAAATAGGTATGCCGAATCCGACGGACGCACCCGCCGCGCGCCGCTGTCGATGTCGGCCACAACACTAAAATGCATATAAACATTGTATCGGCTGAAATCAATGTCCATTTGATTTTGCCTTCATTAGCGGTCTGGTTTTTCATTTCAATATGCTTTTGATCCTTAATGATTCCGCGGCAACAACGCTTTTATTCTGTTCAAAGGAAGTTTCTGTATTTAGGAAGCGGCGCTTTTGATATTGGCGAGACATTAGCTCGGGATGTTGAATTCGAACCTGTCTTACTTCGTATCATTAAGAGGATTTTATTCGTAGTGCACTCCAAACTAACGTAGTTTGATTCTTATTTAAATATTAACTCAATGAATTGGCAATCAAAAAATCCTTTTCGTTGGCACGACACATTGTAGACACTGTTTGTTGGATTAGCTTTTAAGGAATGATTTTATTTGTAAATGTTTGTGTTTAACGTGTGTTGGATCAACCAATAAATATATTTCTATTCTGTTCTATTCTAAATGATGTAACTACTTAGATATTATGTTCTTGAAACAAATATCAGTCTATGTTTGTGGTATTCCAGATATCTGTAAAAATATGTGGTTAAAGTTACACGAGCTCAAAGATTTACATAATATACCTACATAAACCTTTTAGCCCAAGTAATTTTGAGGCTGCTCATTTTTACGGAAATCTGTCCATAATTTTTTACATAATTTCATTAAGTTTGATTGGTTAATAACCAAACTAAGTTTGTATGGGTACCGAACACTTCGGAGCAATAACCTAGGGTTAACCCTAGGGTTACATCTCTTGATGATGCACGATAAAATTATTTGCGGTAGGATATGAGATTTTAAAGGAACCATTATTGAATAAATACGGGCGATACGTGCGTAAATGCGATCCTCGCTCTAACGATGAGAGATAGGATATAGCTTCAGGAGACCGTGTGGCGTGCACGGTCGGCCGGCAACCAGAGATAGTGGCTATCCAGCCAATTAATATGCCTAATGCTAACATCATTATTACTAGGCAGAGCGCACTTAACATAGTATATCCATTTACATTTTGATTTGTGTGCGGCTTGTGTGCGATTAATCGAGCAGCGGCGTGCGCCGGCGCCTCTGATTTATAGAGAACGAGCACCCGACCGCGCCAACACTGCGCACGCTACGCCGAGATAGCCTTAATATGTATAATACATCATTACGTGAACCTATAGTCTATTGCAAATGAATTTTTCAACGTTTCTGTTACATACCACTACGGTGCAGTGTGACACTTCAGACGTGCGTGTTTGAAGGGTACGCGCATGCGGAGTGATTCGCTAACTCACTAGCCACCGAGCTAATTTGACATATAAGTATTTTAATCCCTTGAAGGATATGTACAAGTAAAATATTTTAATATGTACCTAACTCAATGAAGCAGCAAATGTCAAATTACCTCGGTGGCTATCATTCAGTGCTGAACACTGAGTTAGCGAATCATCCCGCTGTAGGAGCAAAACATTATGGAATGTCACATTAATGTAAAAAATGAGATAAGAACTATGATCGTAGATATCAACGCGTGAAGCGTAAAACCAAATTATAGTCCCTCATCATGAATTTTCCAAATCCCTTAACAGGTGTCGAACTGTGAAAATCATACCAACACTTATTATAAAGTGTCTATACTAGAAAGCAATATTTTTCCTATATCAGATGTACTTCAGTATTTTCATGGAGTTTCTATACCTTCACGGTGTAAATGACGTACCTGGGTCGAATATGGCCATCTTAAGGTTATGTGTTCCTATATATTTTTCATGTTTTTTAAGACTATAGCGGGCGAGTCAGGGTATTTATTTCATAGAGTACCTATTAAACTTTCTTAATATTGAAAAACATTAAATAGTTACAGATATTCATTACTTTTTTTTTATTCGAAAAATGGCCATATTTCTAATGGGGTAGGTTAATATGCCCATAGATATGGCCATATTTACTGAATGTATGAATAGTTACTATTTTTGAAATAACTGCATAAGCGTAATTAAATAAAAGAAATCGGTTTAGATAATATGTTTCTTATAAAGGGAAAAAAATTAGCCACATAGATTTCTAAGATCTAAATCCACGCGGAAGAAGTTGCGGGCAACAGATTTTAAGATATCATAATAATTGTTCCAGTAGTAAATATGATGCTAACAAAAGCATTGACTAAAATAATGCACCTCATAAAAGTTATCTACCAATTAAAAACTCATAAAAGTTATCTACTTGCCATTACTTTAATCATACAAAATAGTAGGTTCATAATGCCATTGCCATATAATTTTGACTTTATGAACGGAAAATTATGGGTGAGAAAATAAGTTAATCAGTCATACTGCTGTTATAATATTATGTTTATGGATGACTTAATAAGAAAGATTTAGCACTTTCAGTAGAAGAAAAGATACTTTTACGAGCCATAATAATATTTTAATGCTACCTTACCTATACACTGACTGGACCTATTTAAATACCTTTTTATCTCAAGCCCCATCATAAATAATTGAAAATTGATCTCGGTCAAAACCACTGCCTATTTGTTATTTGTGTTCTTCACCCCTTCTTTTAGAGCAAAAAAATGGTAGTAGATACTATGGTAGGTACTAGGTACTTTACAGACCTATACCCTCTAGGTCATGAACTTCTAAAATAAAATCATACTTTAATATTAGTAAAAGGTATTTTTGATAATTTTATAGAGATCAGTTATTACAAATTAATTAAATAAGTTGGATAGTATCCAACATAACCGTCCAAACTTGGAACAACGAACTTGATCCTCCCCTTTTATACCTAAGGTCATGTGTTGCCAAGAGTGAGCACACAATTTTACTTAAGTCCTTCAAACTCTGTGCCTGGGTAAAGACTAAAGAGCGAATAAACCGTACGTAATGAGTACAAGTCTCGCAAATTGCTAATGCGCGTGGCCATCATTTTAGTGACGTCAGCACTAGACTGTTTCGAGCTTGATGGTACTCGTATATTATTATTTCGGCTGACATCAAAATGACGTCATTTCGATGTTAGTGAGACATGGTTCCAGCGCAATAGCAATTTGCGGGACTTATATCGTGAAATAGTCACACGTAAGAAAAATCATTTATAAGTAAATTATGCACTTTATACCTACTGAAGCGGTGATAGCCTAGCGGTTAGGACATCCGCCTTCTAATCGAAGGTCGGAGGTTCGATCCCGGGCACGCACCTCTAACTTTTCGGAGTTATGTGCGTTTTAAGTAATTAAAATAATACCACTTGCTTTAACGGTGAAGGAAAACATCGTGAGGAAACCTGCATGCTTGAGAGTTCTCCATATAATGTTCCCAAAGGTGTGCGAAGTCTACCAATACCAATCCGCACATGGCCAGCGTGGTAGACTATGGCCAAAACCCTTCTCACTCTGAGAGGAGACCCGTGCTCTGTAGTGAGCCGGCGATGGGTTGATCATGATGATGATGATACCTACTTACTGTAAATTTTACAACCGTTATGAGCCATATTTCGATAATAATTTATAATGACTCAAAAATAGCCGTCTTCATCCCCGCGGGCAAGTAACACTTGAACCGCACCAGTCTGTCCAGCTGTCCCATAATATTTTTTATGCAGATTTAAATCAATTTTCAGATTACAAGTCGCGTAAAATCTCCTTTACCTTAGGGCTTGTTCGCTGGGAGCATTAAATTAAGTATCAGACGATCAGTGGTCGGTAAACGGTAGCGGATATAAAATGAACCTGAAAGTCTATTGCAAAAGAATTACACCCTTAAGCTGGTGTCTGGCGGGGGGGTTGCCACCATACTAAGTGTCTGGCAATGCATGCCGTTATTTTTAATACTATTCCGAAGAAAATAAAATAATTACACTTCATACTTTGACGTAAGATTTTTTACACGTTTGTTACCTGCTCCCAAAGCCACCATGATCCGAACTTCATAGTCACTGATCGTTCCAACTAGTGTTGGGGACAATACGCAGACATCTAAACTTACAGACTACTAAATTAAAAAGAGCAACCGCCGAGTTTCTTGCTGCTTCTTCTCGGTAGGAACGGCATTCCGAACCAGTGGTAAATTCAAACTACCTGACTATTCATAAGTACTTGTAAAAAGTTTACATGAATAATAAAAACATTCTATTCTATTCTATTCTACAGTTTTTAAAAATAACCAAGGTCTGGCGGTCGCTGGCTCTCCCTCTACATATAAGGGAATAATGCATTGCTAAGAGATATTGTAACAGTACATCCGACTGTCGCATAAGATGTTTTTATGCAGATTTGAATCAATTTTTCAAATTACAAGTCGCGTAAAATCACGGCTTGTTCGCTGGGAGCATTAAATTAAGTATCAGATGATCAGTGGTCGGTAAACGGTAGCGGCTACACGGAGCGAGCCGGGAGCCCGCGCCGCCCACTCGTGTGATTTATCCGATCGCTCCACCGCGTCCGCGCGATTTACTACCCGTTGAAATATCTGTAGATCCGTGACGAAATTTGCTTCCATTCCGTCGCATAAACTACTCAACGCCTGTTGGAATTCACCACTAATTTGTCTAAATACAAACGCAATGGCGTCTGTTAAGTGCCTTATAAAACGAATAAGTTAGTTTAAAATCTATTATTATTGACTTGGAGCTAAGAACATTATTCTATACAATCTTGTCTGTTTTGTCTTAGTAGTCTAGGTAGTCTTTTGTTAAGCTGAATTTGCTGAAACGATTCATACGTTATGAATTTTATGATTTTTAAGCCGTCTCATTTCTAATGAAATGGTAAAATTCTATACAGACTTTAATTCCGTACAATAAATAAATTCTAAGGCATTCTAAAAACCTATATCCATGTGCACGTAATCGCCCGCAAAAAAATCTTTAATTAATTTGCGAAGAATGACGTGTCATTTATCTACTCGTAAATCGGTTGAGCCAGTCAGTAGTTACAAGCGCAGATAGGAACGGCCATACATACATACATATATAAACACAGGTCAAATACATAACCCTCCTTTTGGCTTCGCCACAGTCGGGTAGTCACATCATCCCACTGTCGACTGAAAACTATCATTTACAAACCGGGGCTACACATGCAAGTTTCATCATGATCAACTCATCGCCAGCCCGCTACTGAGCACGGGTATGTTCTCAGAAGAGAAGCATTGAAAGCTTATAATCTCTCACACCTTCTCGGCTCTGCCCCGGCGCGGCGGCTTGAAATAAAACAAAAATGTTATCGTAGATAATATTGTGATTCCAAATCCTATGGTTAAGTTAGAATACCTAAATAGCAAAGTTACTTACTACCTACTTATATTGATATGCCTGGACTATTCAAAGCATATCCATAGAAGTAGGATTACCTACTATACTATATATGAAACTTGAACTATAGTGTTAATGATTTAATTTCGTTGATGAAACAAATTTAAGAGAGAAGAAAGATTAATTATTTATGATGCGACACCGAATAATTTATTATTGATTTTATGCGCCTTAAGTATAATAATATGATCTTCAATAAATTTTTGTCAACTAATAATTATGGTCCAACTTTTAATGAAAGTTCAACACGACAACTTTATTTAGAAAGAAAAGTTAAATAAAAAATGTGTGCCTATAATAGGTAATGAAGGTATGTATGGAAATTGAGTTCAGACATATTTTTTAAATATTCTTCATCTTTAGTATTTATCTTTAAAATCTTCATTTAAACACGTCAGTATGTTACTGTAAGTAAGTATTTGATAATACGCGGACGTACATTGTAAAAGCTTTCCTTAATGAAACTGATTGTTGTTATGGCAACAGAAAACGTTCCAAGTGAACCGCAAACAGCTCTTTACCTAGCCACTGTCATCAAAATAGCTGTGGGGGCCAGTGGCGTAGCTACCCAGGGGCTAGGCGGGGCAGTGCCCCGGGGCCCTCAAGCTCAAGGGGCCCTCGAATCCTTTCCAGAAGATTTCAATCGAACTAATTTTTGAAAATTGCTCCTATTTTCAAAATAAATGTGACAGGTTGTAGCCCGACTTTATTCGAAAATTATACCTAGGGAATTCCCCTAAATTCTTTATGTGGGTTGGCAGTGTTTTCAATTTGACGGACAGCGATATGTGCGTTTTATTATTCATCGATGTGCGTTTTATTGTGAGTTCGAGTCAAGATTTTTTTTTTGAGAACGGTTATAAATTAATGCTATATCAGGTGTAAGTAAGTTAATGTCAATTGACTTTTTAGTACTGGCACATTATAGTGGTTCAATTTTATTTGATTTTAATACCACGCATTGATGTCCGTTACGTCAATAAAGGGGCCCCCATTCTTTGATTTGCCCCAGGGCCCCTAGTTACCTAGCTACGCCACTGGTGGGGGCATTTACTACCACAATAGGAGAGTTAACCTCTAGCTTTCTTTACGTTAACGTAAAGTTTTTGAAGTCGGCTAATAACAGTAGGTACTATACTTACTTGTACAGTGTATGGACGCCTTATAAAATCCACCAGCAAAAAGCACAATGCTTACCATCTGATTGCAAGTCGAATAACAATGCGCATAAATCGCAAGCAAGGCTAATATCGCAACACCAGCTTTGCAGCTTTCCTCCAGCTCATACTCTTGTCAGCCCGCGGAAATAAAACTACGGTAAGCTCCTGAGTCCTGACATTACCATACCCGTTGCTTTATAATGATCGCACATTATACACTAACCCGCCGTGCCGCATAATTTTTTTTGCCCATATCAGAAATTAAGTAAAAAAATCATAATTCAATTTTTTTTCATTTGCAGAGACAGTTCTTACCATGAAATGTTACTGTATTATTTTCCAGTAGAAATGTTTTTGAGGTAAGAGTTTATATTATTTATGTCAGTTTATGTCTATTACGATTAATCTATTTTATAAAAGTATCATCTTAACCAACTTCTTAAAGACTTTTTTCTTAGCTGCAATAAGGAGTAGTAGTAGGGTAGGAGTTATGTTATTATTTTTCAGTTTTTCACTTGAAAATTCTTAGGAAACTCAACCAGCTGCACTATAATATGACGCCTAACCTAGAGGATTTAGTGGTAGTCAAATTCTTAGGAGTGCATTTCATTGATTCAACGTGATAGTGACGACGCGTACTGTGTTGAAAAATGATATTCTACAGGATATAATTTCGGAGAGTGTGCCCAAAACTTTTTGACCTGGTTCCTCCTTCATCTTTCTACTATCGTACCGCAAGGCATCGCCAAGGCAAGGTACACCCGTGCACCTGTACGTACCTAGTCGAAATCCCACGGACACGTACGAAGCGATTTGTCTCTTTGTTTTTAATTCGAACCGCTAGAATATAAAACGCCCTTCCAGCATCAGTTTTCCTCTAATTTTAATATGGGTACCTTCAAGGCAATAAAGTGAATATGCATCTTCTGAGTGAGCGCGCTCCATCTTATAGGCTGCATCATTACGTATGCCAGAAGGTCTGATTGCAGCCAATCGCTAGTCCATGAATTAACAAAAAATTCACAAGGATTTGAACAAATTCGTTGCCTGCGTTCGTTACGCATAAAATATGTGCGATCAGCTTTGTTTATGAGCATCCATAGTATTTAGGCGCCCACTCAGCCATTCAGTAACCATATAAATTTATCACTACCACGGATTATTGCTTATTGGTTCATATTGCGTCCAGTGTGTTAAGATAATCGCGAAAATGATTTGCGACCTCATACTATATCGTTTGAAAAACGAATAACAGCCTTTTTTATTTAGGGTGGATTCTCGAATGTAATAAAATCAATAAGTGAATATTTTTCTACCCCTTTAATTTTTTTACATTTCCAGGAGAGTTACTCAATATGATGATTATAGAGAAGAACACGACACAGCCGCTTCGCTAACCCGGTGCGGGATAGCGCGGGGGTGTGCGGGGCGCATGCAGGGCGTCCCCCCCCCCCCCCCCCCCCCCGCCTCATGAGATGGCATACCCCGATTGCCATCTCAACCTGTCGAGTACTAAATCATTATCATCAGTCAATTGAATAAACAAGCTGATTCTCGCGACTTTGGCCGTGTGGATTTAGATTTTGGGACGATACCGATCGAATTTCTCAAAATACTTACAATCCTCCAAAGCAAACTTACACGCATAGAAAAATCCTCTAGGTCTAACATGCGTTGCATGTGAGTCAGCCGACTGTTTTAAATCCATACTTCCATACTAATACTTATTATAAATGCGAAAGTGTGTCAGTCTGTCGGTCTGCTAGCTTTAACGGCCCAGCCGTTCAGCCGATTTTGATGAAATTTCGTATTGAGTTAGTTTACATCTAGGGGAAACCCATAAGCTACTTTTTATCCCTGAAAATTAAACAGTTCCCACGGGATTTTTAAAACCCTAAATCCACGCGGACGAAGTCGCAGGCATCATCTAGTTAGTATTGTAGGTATAAAATAGAAAACAAGCTATTATCCCAAACTTTTAGAAAATAAGATCTTCCATCCAGGAACTGATGAACTGGTATTTGTAATCACCGTCTACCTAACACACAGCTTATTAAATTCGAGGAAGTAAATATCGTGAGAGGCAGTATGAAACCACAATAAGCTCCATAACATCTTGAACTATTATCTTTCAATAGAGTTGCGCAGCGCGACTTATCAAGCAATTAAATCGACATTCAGAAGCCGATGCGGCTTTAATTCCCTGCGTGCACGCTACGCCAACAAACACTTTATAAGGCCACTACACGTTTGGCCCATAGGTATATTATTCAATCACCAAGTCTCTTGCTGGTTGTTCTCAGTAGAAAATTCATTCCGAACCAGAGATAGATTCACTTGACGCCTCTAAAGCACTTGTAAAAACTTCATCATCGTGATCAACCCATCGCCGGCTCATTGCAAAGCACTGGTCTCCTCTCAGTCTCAGAGTGAAAAGGGTTTAGCCATAGTCTACCACGCTGGCTATGTGTGGATTGGTAGACTTCACACACCTTTGAGAACATTGTGGATAACTTTCAGGCATGCAGGTTTCCTCGCGATGTTTTCCTTCACCGTTAAAGCAAGTGATATTTAATTACTTAAAACGCTCATAACTCCGAAATGTTAGAGGTGCGTGCCTGGGATCGAACCCCTGACCTCCGATTAGAAGGCGGACGTCCTAACCACTAGGCTATCACAGCTTACGTACTTTGTAAAAACTTATTTATATAAAAAATCTTTCTATTTTTATTTAGATAATGGTTCAAGTGTCTATTTGACCTAAGAGTTTGTGGACCACACATTGAGAGATCCGGACCCGACAGCCGACAAGACGGAAACTGGATCTCATACTTACCACAGCCGACATAAACCAGTGACTATACACCAGTGTCACCAATGTAAGGGCCACTGATACCAACGCAAGGGCCAACGTGAAGAAGGGCCATACAATGACTCGGATATATGACAAATAACGTTTTGATTGGGCACTCATCTAGCAAATGCTTCGTAAGCTTCTCGATAACGCACAGGGGCAGCACTTCATTTTATTGTAGTTTATCAATGTTTTGTAAACTTTTTACGATTTCGTGATATAAAAGTACAGAATAATGAACATAAACATGACAAATTACGTTTTGATTGGACATCTACGCGTTGTAAATAATATACTTATCACTAGAATTTTAAAGCTGCTTTTTATTATTTTTCATTGACATCTATTTTTGTTTCAACGTAAATTTAAGATGAGCTTTTCTATACCACGATATGGCCTGGAATGTCGTAGTTATAACGAATTAAAAATCTCTATCTGTCTTGTTCATATAACACCTTACTAAACGGTTACGAACTTACGATTAGGCTCTACATCCTACAAGACCAAAGCCAATCAGACAGACAGACGTCGAGTAGTTTGCAAAAGTGATTGTTACTTTTGAGAAGTCTAAAAAACATACTTTTGACTTTTTTTGTAGTATAAACAATGATTTTCAAACCAAACAGTTGAAACGTTGACGTTGAAGTCGCGGGCATCAGCTAGTAAATTATAACTCATAATATTTCTATGATTAGGTATACTTCGGTACTAAATACTAATACCTTTATCCATACACAAACACTTAAAATGAATTCCTGACAAATAACGTTTCGGTTGGACACTTAACTAACAAATGCTTTGTACCTATAGATAAGCTTTACCGTCGCACTCAGATGCTACAAGCATCCTCATCACCAACCCATAGTCGGCTCACTACTGAGGACGGATCTATTCTCAGAATGGGAATGGTTTGACTGCGCTGGCCAAGTATGGGTTGACAGACTTCACACAGTTTTGAGAACTTTATGGAGAACTCTCTGGCATAGGTACAGATTCCCCCAAGAGTTTTTCTTTAGTAGCTTACCTAAAGTACACATTAGAGTCGAAGAGGATCGAACCCAGGAATTTCCGAATAGGAAGCTGACGTCTTTACCACTAGGCTATTACTATGATACATTCAGTTCACTGTTTACCTCCACTATTATTGTCATTATTTCGTTTGAATTTACACCATTTCATTTAACCTTACGATCACGCACTCATCCGATCTGAATCCGTGAAAATACGGATATAAAAAACGTTATATTATGTCATAAGCTACAATGTTCTATGACACAAATAGTTCTAGGACTACTTCAGAACGTGTTTTCAAGGACTCAGATCGGATGAGTGCGTAACTGCCCTGAAATGGTATTCATAGGTATAAAAAATACTATCTATACTTAGCTCAGAGTAAATATTGCTTCATTATCATCATGATCAACCCATGGCCGGCTCACTACAGAGCACGGGTCTCCTCCCAGAGTGAGAAGGGTTTTGGCCATTCTACCACGCTGTCCAAGTGCGGATTGGCAGACTTCACACACCTTTGAGAACATTATGGAGAACTCTCAGGCATGCAGGTTTCCTCACAATGTTTTCCTTCACCGTTAAAGATAGTGATATTTTAATTACTTAAAAACGCACATAATTCCGAAAAGTTAGAGGTGCGTGCCCGGGATCGAACTCCCGACCTCTGATTGGAAGGCGGACGTCCTAACCACTAGGCTACCACAGCTTTTTGCTTACTCTGAGCTAAATGTTGTATAAAAGCAGGCGTTGTTTTGCGGAAGTCTATGATATACAATGAACTAAAAGCTTAATTTGCTATAATCCGCTGAAACGTAGCGTTGTTTCAGCAGATTATAGCAAATTAAGCTTTTAATTCATTGTACTCTGAGCTACTTATATTTATTACTTTGAATTTTCAAACTAAACCAATCTGACTCCTTTATAGTAGGTTTCCAAATTAAAAAACGTGACAACAGAGTTACGTAACTCTGATGTCACGTTTCACATTTTTTGACTTGAAATCTAAACTCCAACTCTAATTTCAAATTCCGAAGGTATGCAATATACTATTTTTAACCAGATCAGTTAACCCTTATTGGAGACATTGAACCTGCTCTATCCAACTAGTTAAGTTGGTCGTATTTTCGAAATCGGTTCAATATTAATATTCATATCGTATCATAATGGAAACCAGTCTATAAGAATGATGTAGTCATCCGCATCGTTATTACATCCAGTAATGAACAGTGTGATGAACTTTCATATCGGATCAAAGGTGGGCCCTGACATTTTAAGCCACTCGATATATCACAATATAATATAACCTACTAGAGGTGGACCTTTTTACAAGTAGCACGTGAAAAATCACGTGAACGTGAAAACCTTTTTCATATTATTTAACACTTGCTAAGTAGCTTGTAAAAATCAGGAAGCAAAATCTCAAAAAAATATGAAAACCATTACACTGAATTAATCCCTCTTTATTGTTTAAATTTCAACCAGAACTAAGACACTAAAGGGCATGCGTGTGAGAACACTCGCATCGCCGCGTGTTAGAAATCGAAAAACCCCTATTTAAATTAATGTACCAAACAATCGTTTGCTATGTTTTCCGGAAACAGAATTTTGGCACTTGCACTCTTATGTATGAAAATTCACTTTCCATGAAAATCCACCTGGGAACCCCCAAAGCTGATCATAATTCCTATAGCAAACGATTATAGGTAAGTGCGAAAACTTTCCATGGAAATAACTGAAGAAAAATAATTATTTTACGAATTGAACATGATTTAAGAGTAGTAATAATACCCATCTCTATAATCTACCGTCTTCACTAGACTGTCCTAATTCACAGAGGCTTATGATAATCTCGATTTCGTATCACAAAAAGAAGGCCTCTTAAATCAAATAACAACAAGTCACTTAACAAAAGTTCATACGCTTCGATTGCGCTCTTCACAATCTTCTCATCCAATTACTATCGGTTTGTCAATGTATTGCATATAAAGTTGGTAGGTATGTATTTACAAAAATAATTCAGTTTACATTGCAAATTATGGTACGTTCAAGTGAGTCATTTTATTATTAACTAGCGACCCGCCCCGGCTTCGCATGGGTGCATTGTAGATACTAATGTGGTGTCAGTGAGATTTAAATTTTCCTAGAGATCTCTAATTTTATAGACTTAAACTATACCTATAAACCTTCCTCTTAAATCACTCTATCTATTGGTGAAAACCGCATTAAAATCCGTTGCGTAGTTTAAAAGATCTACGCGTTCATACATACATACATACAGACAGCGGGAAGCGACTTTATTTTACTTGTATACTAAGTATGTAAAGACTAGATGGTGCCCGCGCCTTCCCATGGGAACTCTTTCGGGATAAAAAGTGGTCTATATCCGTCTTCGTTATGCAAGCTACCTCTCTATACCAAATTTTGTCAAAATCGTAATGTAAAAAGTTAAGCGGATGAGCCGAGAAAAGTTACAGATAGACACGCTTTCGCATTTACAATAATATTATAGTACTTACGGACTGTGTAGGTACATAATTATTTACTCACTACCGTTTTCTTAATTAAACCAAGTAGGGAAGTACTTACCTACCGTATCGTGAAAATATCTTTCGCGGCTTTATTTTTAAGAAAATTGCGAAAAACTATAGAAATTATTCGAAAAGTTTAAAGGCCTACTTAGCTTGCCTTCAAGAATAAAATAAATACATATTATTATTTAGAATCGAAAAGTGCACATCCAATTCAAAAGCCAATAAAATTGTATGTTTGAGCACTTTTACGTAAGCAATTTATTGAACTTTAGAGTTTTTTGAGCTTGTGCTCTCAATAGTAAGTTGTAGGTATAAGTACCTACATACAATTATTATTTTATTATTAAAAAAAAAAAAAAAAATTTTTGATGTTATCAAAATCTTTATAGAAGTGCCTGTTACTAAGCACTTAAAGTAAACCTAAATATACACGATGAATTGTGTAACCCTCTTTCAAAGTATATTGAAAAATGTCCAGTCATTGTAAAATGAGTAGTGAATAATATGTCGTTCGATTTCGGGTTAAGTGTCAGACAAACTCGTCCGGGACGGGGCGTGTTCGGAAACAGACTCTTAAATATTCATGGTGGCGACAAAACGCTTTTCATCGGTCCTGATACGGCCACCCGACGTGCGAGTTATGGTCTATGGTCCCGGACACGACGCGCAGCGGTACATCCTCTTGTATAAATCTACGAGTAGTCTGTAAGCGAAGTTTTTTAATGGTCTACTGTACAGACGTAGCGTAGAAGCTATAATTGTGCACTAGCTAATACAACGCCACAGCGTTTGGCACGTTGTCGGACCATAAGCGCACTACCGCCGCGCCGTTGCGTTTTGTATGTTTTAGCTCTGTATCTATATCTAATCCGCCTGCTCCTTTGCTTGTTTTTTTTTAAATACAGCAACGTTGATTTTTGAATTTACTGACATTTTGAACAAATAGGTAGGTTCTTATAGGTATAATATTATGAAAATGACGAAATTCTTTTCCCTCTAAACCTACTCGTAATGAAACGGTATTTTGTTCCCAAACATATATTACTCATTCATCAAGTAGACAGTAATGAAACTCAGTTTTACGACTCTATTCTGGGACACAATTTTCTTTCACTCTTTCGCTCGGTAACTTATAAAGTCGTGCTGGGCGAATCATGATTATTGTGCGACAGCGGCGACCAAGTCGGGGATATTCATGAGTCTGTGGTTATACCGTCTTCATTGGATCTTAACCAGGTTGGCTTTATTTTGCCCAATAATTTTATTCAATGCAGTTATTACGTGTTATGTATGCGTGTTATTATCACGTTCCCACACTTGTTACTGCATACCTAATGTTTTTTAGGGTTCCCTACCCGAAGAGTGCCAACGGAGCTCGATTATGTAAATGTAGTATCTCGTGAACCGTAATAGGCAGAATAGAAATTTGAGTTTTGAAAATTGAAAACAGAGTGTGTATTTCAATTGCCGCTATAACAACATGTAATAAAAAAATTAAAATGGCCGCCATGTAAATGAAAGAAAAATAGAAAATAAGTACATAATCTTGTGCCAAATTCTTCGTGTGCTAGGTTTATTAAAATTTAAAAAAGTTCACAGTGCCTATTATTAAAATAGAATTAGGCAAATTTTTTTTTAAATTAAACTTTTATGGCCTTCTTTCCTGGAGAAAAACCAGCAAGTAACTTGATGGTTGCACTTCTTTTCTTTTTAAAATTTTCTACAGCGATGGTAAAGATATTATTGTTAGGGTTTCGTGAGTTTGTGGTTACATCACATAAAAAAATTAAATTATGATCGTAAATTAATAATTATTTCAAATTTTCGAAGTAAGATAACTATATCAAGTGGGGTATCATATGAAAGATCTTTACTTGTATATTCTGAAACAGATTTTTATTTATTTTTATAGTTTTGAATTATCGTGCAAAATGTCGAAAAATACGACTGTAGTACGGAACCCTCGTTGCGCGAACCTAACTTCGCCGGTTTTTTTTATATAGTTTAGTTTACACAACAAATTTCTAAAGCTGATGTCAATTTCACAGTTCTCACAATAAATCACGAAGTCAAAGGTCACCGCCTAATTGCGCGGTGTTATCGACATATCGGAGCGCTCCGGGAGATAGAATTTATCAATAACATATAATTAAAATTATTTAGGCGGACCATCAATTTAAGATTTGTTCTTTTACGATCTGAAAGAGTAGGACCAAGCGATCGATTTTATTTATTGAAAAATAAAGTAAGTAGAGGTATGGTTGGATCCTAAAATTGTTAAATATTAAAATTAAGGTGACGTAGGTAGGTACCTATCTATCACCTGACACCTCATTTCTATTAACTTGTAAAAAACTATTGACATTCAAAAAGAGTGCAGTAGGTATTCCTACCTATACTTAAAACTATTTTGATTTGATTTTATGTAGAAAGGATAAACAGACGTTAAACCACGATTCTTGGAGTTTTAGGTTTTTCTAACATCTAATAAAAGTTTTTTCAGAAATGCCACAGGCCGAGCAAAGCCGAGGCGGATCAGTTGGTAATTTATGATTGAACACTACTGCCTAATAAATAATGCAGTTCCATCAGACACCAGCAAGGACAAAGAAAGGTACGCAAGTTACCTACTTTACTTACGCAGACATGAAGTAAATTAGCTCTACGCAGCCAAAGTTGCGAGTTAAGCCGCGATTACACCTTTCTTGTTTTGTTTTATTGTTCACAGAATATTAAAATACATACAATAAACTACATAGACCGCCATCCTCTACAAACTTTAAAAGTTTATGTGAGGATGGCCAGTTTGCGTTATACCTGTAAGTTCTACTTACGTAATTATTTTAGAAGATTTTTTTTTATGTAAATGTTCTTATAAATGTTTACAGTGGGAGTCTGTGTTACATTAGTAAATTTGTCATAAGTTAATCATTGTAAGCTACTTACGTGAGTTAAACTTACAAATTTACAAGCTACTTTTAAGAGTAAAACTTACAGATGTAATCGCGGCCTCAAGTCCTACCCAGTAAAACACCATGTTCACTAATGGCGCATAGCAGAACAAGCCATTTTCATCGTGTCCCCGAGGCGAATTATTACATATTCACCGCAAGAGGTCCATGCCCGTCATTAGCCGGGACATTTTTATTCCTCTCTCTTTAATTTCCGTCAGTGGACATAAATGATGGCGCTAGTACTGCGGCAGCGCCGCAGGGACGCTGAAGTCATAGGCATACCGTAAATGTCATAGACTAAAAACCGGCCAAGTGCGAGTCCGACTTGCGCACTGAGAGTTCCGTACTACAGTCCTATATTTTCGACATTTTGCACGATACATCAAAAACTATTATGCATAAAAATAAATAAAAATCTGTTTTAGAATGTACAGATAATAAATGTTGTCTTTGCCGATTTACTCGTAATAACTACTCTATAAAACATGTAGAACATTAAAAACTTTGCTGTTCTATCTCGATAATATTCTATTTTGTTTTTTATTAAATAGCTGTTAAACATCACGTCATCTTAATAAAACCGAGTTAGTACAATATACAATCGATATCATTTAGTAGAACTTAGAAGTGTTCATCTCAAGCCGTTTGACAAAAGACATCGACACTAAAGGGAACCGCTACCGTCTGCCGCTCACCGACGCTATCTCAAAGGGCTATAATGATCTGAATGTAAGCAGATAAAACGTTCTAAACAACGCGGAGTGGCGAAGTGCATTTACAGCTTCATTGTAAGGTTCAACAGTAAGCTATCTGATAACATGGCACTAAGTGGCCGGGCGCTCGCTACGTCCGATCGCTTGATGAATTATACAAACACCAATCAGTTAATTATTTTATTCACGTCGCTCAACTTCTTATCTGTCTTTGTGTTCGACATAATTGATATGTTAAGTCGATGGAACAATCGGGCCGTCAAGTCGGAGATATAGGCTTCGCGTACGCTTCTTCAGAGAATCAAAAGGACCGCTCGGTGTCCGATCAGACTATTTTACGTCTCTCGCGACACAAAGACGTGTTTAAACATAATACGTCATACGTTGCAGACTGTTATGTTAGCCTATTGATGTCCTTATTAAGCATCAAACCATGTCCTAATATGGACAACTTGCTGTCACACAATTTTTATATAGTCGGTTTACATATCAATTTTTTACATAAATTATTCCAAGTTTAAAGCCAACTTGGATAGCCATATACATTTGTTAAGAACCAATGAGCAATTAACTATTTTTAATATTATAACCCGCTTTATCAATAAGGAAATAATGCCAAACTAAGTAGTCAGAGAAACACAGGACCTTTTTTGGTGCTATCCGGGTCTGTAAATAAAAAGTATTTATGGTGTCGGATGTTGTACGTATACAAACTCTGCAATCAATCTTTTTCATTGGAAATTACCTATTTTGACTGGCCAGCTGTAGCCGATAATATGTAGGTAACAATTATGTTCGTCCCTTATAAGTATCATATCACTTAGGTTACTTAGTTAAATATTTTATTATAGGCTTATTATCTTTTTGTTAGTAATTAGGCACAATAAGACAGAATAATAGAATAAAAAAACTATCAATTCCAAACAGATGCTTAGTTCTGTCAATTAGATGCTGATGATTAGTATCAAAAATTACCTTGACGCAGGCGCTATAAATTGTAGAATTATTAAATTATGTCATAATTCATTTACGTGCAAATCCATTGCAAATCACTCTGCGTGAATAGCGTCAGTGAAGCCTGAAAGGCGTGAAAATAAGCAATAACTTATCGCTTATTTTCGCAAGATCAGTGGATACAAAATCAGCTTGTACCTACTTACATCAATTATAGTACATCAATTACTAACTCATACCTATAACTTAGGTAGGTACTACTAACATCTATCTTCCGGATAAAGTTACAAGTTGTGTCGTACTGATCCTAATGTTGATAAAATAAACAACTTTAACTGTTCTTATAAGTGTATACCTCTTAATGAGTTTCGTATGATTGTAAAAATCATGTTAGCTTTGGATAATTGCCAGTTGGGCATAATTAAGAAGTGGCGCACGCGCTGACACCGGTAGTCGTAAACATTCCGCATCGGATTTATTTGCCTCTATATTCTATAAGATGGGGCAATCAAGTCATACCCTGCTAAAGCCGCAAGTAGTACTATTATATTATTCTGCGCCGCAAGTAACATTGATGTTCCAGCTGAATTACAAGTTGTACCTAAGTTGTGTCGCACTGAACGGTAAACCTACCTAATGTTGACAAAAAAATAGTTTAACTGTCCTGATAAATGTATACCTACCTTTAATAAGTTCCGTATGGTTGTAAAAATCGTGTTAGGTTTGGATAATTGCCATTTGAGCATAATTAATAAGTGGCGCACGCGCTGACACCGGCAGTCGTAAACATTCCGCGTCGGATTTATTTGCCTCTATAAGATGGGGCAATTAAGTCATACCCTTTTAAAGTGCCTCTGCCTGAGCCGTCCGAACGACTTAACTTATCTGAAATGCATAGGATTGAATTATTAGTAGCAATTAAAGACGTCTCAAAATATGTGTTATCAATATTTTAATACAGTAGCTGCTTATATATTTAAATTTTATGTACGCGTGACTGAGTTCATTATAGAAATATTCTCGGCGTCAATATGGTAATGAGGGTCTTTAGATTATGTGCTCAATGATTACGTTACAGTTTTTGAAGTGAAAACTTCTTTAGGCGGGTTGAGCAATTTTCGGATGCAATGGATAAAAACTTCGAGTCGCGTCATCGACATGCTAATGTTACTAAAGCTCAGAGTACCGCTACCGATAGATGTAAAAACTAAAGTAAACATTACTTTATTATATAACTATAATAGTTTTAATTTAGTAATTTTATGAAATAGTAATGTTAGATAGATACTACCTACAACGAATTTGAAAATCAAAAAAAGACCACTGTTATGGTTTCCATATTTTTTTTATATTTTCGCAGGTTTTTTTTTCGAAATTAAGTAGTTCCTACCTATTTTCTGACTATGCGAGTAAGTTACACGCCGAGTCAATATATGTAAGTAAATTGTAATTTCGGTTTATCTCCCCAAGCCGCATTTCCGTATTAAAATTCTAATTTGATCAAGTAGATATAAGAATGTATAAGAAAACCCGCTTCTACCGTAGGATAGACTCAAGTTTATATTTCACAAATATAATAAGTATATCAGCTATATCGCTCTACAAAAGCTCGATATAGATAATTTAATTGGATGTTGCAATCACAAGAATTACCGGAATATCTAAAATGAGTCACTATTTTATAAACTTAATACTTATTTCAAAAATACTACCAAATAAAATCATCTGTTTCATCATACAAGGCCAAGTATGATCCAAAAAGTTAAAAATGCAATTATTTATATAATTTTATAGATGTTTTCTCTAATTTTACGATATCCAGTTTCATACATAATATTATTTATAATGTAACTTTACTGCTAACAAAGATTTTTAAAAAACTAATAAACGTTAAAAGTTAAAACGTAGTACAGTGAAAATAATTCGGAGAGAGCACTCTATTTCCTAATCTTCATAAAGCCTTCAAAAGCTATGACGGTGATATCAAAAAATATCCGAATCACACTTCGATGGTCCGATAGCTCACACCACGTTGGAATGCGTCCTATAGTACAGAGCAGAGATGTCATTTACTAGAGGCGCTGATGTCCAGCAAAACAGCCAACCTGACTGGTGAACCACACAGGAGGAAGTGGATGTTCTTTTCGTCATTCAGTAAAATATGAGTTTTGATGATCTGTATTAATGGCGTCACAGTTATAGTATCAGGTGTAAAAAGATATAACAAGAACATATTATGTTATGTTTGGTTCAAAATACGAGTAGGTATTTAGAGATCCATTACATACATAGATATACTTGTATAATTAACTGGGGGCGCTTTTTTGATGCTAATGCATGTGGTCTGCGTCTTTTCCCTAGTGCCATCTCCTATCAGAGGTCGGCAACCCTGAAGCTTAGATTAATAATTGGACTTCACCACGCCGCGCCCTAAACAGTGCCCTTGAGCTCATGTTGAACAACTAACTAATTTGGATATTCGTCTTGACCTGGGCTTCGTTTGCGCTTTATCTTAGCTTGTATGATAAGTTGGAACATCCTTTGAATTCCTTTGAACATTGGTTATACTTTGAATGACATCTCTACATCATCTATAGCTCAATGGATCCAAGCGGGATAAAGTGTTGGATTAATAATTTGTAAATATTAAATATTCATGAGTTCGGAGCACGTCGGACGGGTCAAGCGTTCGTTTGATAGTAATGCATCTTATTAATTCCCGGACAGAATATTCGGTTACAAAAGTACAGCGAGATAAAATAATAGTGTGACACCAAGTAGTATATAGCTCGTTATTTATCTTACTAAAGATATTAATTAACATTTTTAGGGTTCCGTACCTCAAAAGGAAAAACGTAACCCTTATAGGATCACTTTGTTGTCTGTCTGTCTATCTGTCTGTTTGTCTGTCTGTCTGTCTGTCTGTCTGTCCGTCTGTCTGTCAAAAAACCTACAGGGTACTTCCCGTTGACCTAGAATTATGAAATTTGGCAGGTAGGTAGGTCTTATAGCTGGCATTAGAGGAAAAATCTGAAGACCGTGAATTTGTGGTTACATTACACAAAAAAAAAATTGTGGTCATAAATTAATAATTAGTATTTTCAACTTTCGAAGTGAGTGTCTATATCAAGTGGGATACCATATGAAAGGTCTTCACCTGCACATTCTAAAACAGATTTTTATTTATTTTTATGCATCATAGTTTTTGAATTATCGTGCAAAATGTCGAAAAAATACGACTGTTGTACGTGTAGGCAACACAGAAAACCTGCCATCTGTCACCCGTGAGTGGAGGTGTGACAGTGGTAGCGGCGTCGGACGGACGCAGTGAGAGAAAAAGATGGACGAGATAAAAGTAATTAAGCGAGATATAAGTACTAGGTGATTAATTAAGCTAGATATAAACTAAGTGGATGTTACAAGTGTACCTGAATATAAGACTGTGGACATCGGAACTGCGTTTGATTCATATTAGGGTCATCCCAAGACTAATAAACCCGGATTGGAGGTTAAGTTGTTTATATCAGAAGATTGGATGTGATTCATGCCCAAAAATGCGGGTCTATCCTGGAAGATGTTAAAAGTGCCTGTACAAGACGCATAGCAACATATTTATTAGGTACTTATATCGGAAATTATATGAAGAAACCTACCTGAACGAATAACAAAGTGAATATGAAATATATACAAACTACAATGGTGCTACACTATTACTTTGGGAGTACTTGAGTAGACCTGTATCGAGTTGGAGGACTTGTCTCCAACGCAACTACTCAAGAGATTGGTTTGAGGAAAGCACCTTGCACTGTCTGGAACAAGCAGAAGTACGTAGGTCGATGGGTCCAATGCATCCATAGGTTGTATTGAAACGGTGAATCTGTGTGCTTACCTTCTTACAGTGGATGTTCATTAAAGCATGGGTGAATATTAAGAGTGCCTAATGTTAGATTACTGCATCAAAATACCTAAGTAGGTATTTGATAAGTTACAATATTACCAATTGATACTTTTAGAACAGAGTAAGTGAAGGCTATAATTATTAATAGTAAGTAGATATCAGCATTATGACTTATTTGAGAGTTCAAAGTAAGGGATTATAGTTTTGTTCTGACCGCTTTAATGGATTATTATGTAGGGACATACCTAGCCCAAGATTTGATCTATGAAGTTATAGTAGAGTAGTACTAACACCTTGTATTTTAAAATCGAAATAAGGTAATAAGTGATATGAAATACTTTAAACCAAATAGGCACCTACCTATATTAAAGTAGAATCAAGAAAACAATTAGATTATTATGTAGGTAAGTACTTGATACATGAGCTAGTGTAGAAATATAAAAAATAGAGTTTATTTGCTAGAATGTGGTACAATTTGGTCTTAAATCTGTTTTGATCTAACACATTCAACCAATAACTGAGTGTGTAAATTATTACCTATAGTACATTATCATAGCATAATAAAATGTGAAAATTTAGAATGAATATCTACTTAACTTTATCTATCTAGGAAGTAATGTTAACAATATAATTTTATTCAAGTCTTAATTTAAATCATTCAACAATCATTTTAAAAAAAGAAATATGTACATGTGCTTTAGTTAAAAATAGAAATAATAATCTTACAATAACAACGGTCATATCTACATCAATGGGTCAATCAATGGTTTTAGTGCAAAATTTGGGTTATATACAGGGGTCTGATATAATCAAGTAGGTATGTACTTGATACTGGTGTCACTTAAATGAAATATTTCCGAGATTATTCAACTGTTACCATTTTTTTCATGTTTTGACAACTTTTCTGATGATGTCCACGACCCTGTGACCCCGACTTGACGATGAGGTCGACGAATGTGAGATGAACAAGTGGTTTTGGCCTGCATCTGTGGTGGAGAAGTGCACATAACCTTCAAGTTGTGATTGGAAGCAGTCATGTACCTGCATGGATCGGATAAGAACACAGTAACTCTTGGTGTGAGGCCTGTTGTAATGATACAAAAGAAAAAAAAGCCATCCCGGCCTGCCTCATTATGATGGAGGCTGTAACCTCAAGGTATTGTTATGTAATACAGTAATAAGAAGGTAAGAAACATCTGAATACTACTATGGTTAATTGAGGCAAATCTAGTTTACCTAGTAACTAAAATAAAGTCTTAAAACTTTGAATTGAATAGTCTCAATATGAGTAGTTATTCTTCTTTAATTAAATAATTACATACTTAACTATACACATAGTAATATTTTAGTACAATTTAAGGATAGAATGCCTGAAATATGTGTCAGGTGCATGTGTTTTCATTACCTACCATTTAATGTAAGATTTTTGGATTTGGGTCTATGGTAGGCATGGTATGGTTGTGAGAATGATAGACAGTGATAGGGAGACTAATAGAGTCGATTGCCAGATGCACCCATTGAATACCTATCTACCGACTGAATAGTCTGTATTATGTACTGACAGACATAGATCAACCCGCAGGCCCTGCATAATCAAATATGATTTGAGTTCTCTACTAAGCTACTACTGGACATAAAGAAAAGATTTTGGAAAATTAGACCTGGGGTGGATCAGCTAATAAATAATTAATTGGTCCACTAGATAAAGTAGGTAACATTGAACCTATTTTGAATCTGTAGGTTTACTTATTCGACCAAATTAGAGTTATTAGATTACTTTGAATACCTAGTAAGTATAGGGTATGAAATATCAGGTTTGAATTAATCTAACTATGTACATACCAGAAACAGAAAGACATACAACACTCATGCTCACGAAAGTAGCCATGTGGATGTTGGAATTTTATTTGATTCTTATACCAATAAAATTTATATTAAGTGCTAGTATGTACTTTTGTTCCGTTTGCTCACCCTTGTGGAAATTATAAATTACATTTGCTGCAACCACCATTTAAGGAGAGGTGAGGTTATGAAAGGAAAATGAATTGAATCATTATTATATTAACCTAAAGTGAATTTAACTGATCAGATCAGATGAAAATAAATAAATGGACTTGAATTAAAATATTTATTTATCAGCATAACAGTGGTTCTTTCAAATGTTCTTAGAGTTTTATAATTAAAAAAGGTAAAATTATGTGAGCTATCACATTCATATAAAGTCACTAGTAGCTGACATCCTCTTATACTAATAGATGACATGCATTCGTGATTTTTAGAATTTGGAAAATAAAAATAATAATAAAATAAAAACACGTTTCCACTTCTCATGCTCGTAAGGTTCTATTTTACGCAGGCTATAAGAGGACTAAAGTGCGTTTCATGCTGTTATACACAAGGTATTTAGAGGTAAACAACAGTCTCTCTGAATGACATATGGATGAGAAAGAATTTATGTAATTTCTATGGTGCCAGTGAACTTTTGCACTTGTATTGAGGTTGCGACCTATACCTACCTACAAACTCATTACAGCACCCTCATTTAATCCCTACTCTTTTCGGTCAATCTATAGATATGTACTTATAGTAATATTATATTGTTACATTTCCTCGCAATCGAAGTGAAAATCAGTGTTTATAACTCGGCTCAAGTGGCTTGTTTGGTGCCCTTGTTGTACAATCTGCTTTCATAAATCAAAGCCTTTAGGTACTTACTACCTCGGAAAAACACACACTGAACAACAGGTTAACTACCAAGTACATCATATTTACTGTTGTTATTATTGGATTGGCTTACCAACTTAATAGATGATACTATCTGCTGTAATAATAGAAATTAGAAAGAAATACTAAGTTACGAAGTTCAATTTTTATGTACGAGTAAAGGAAACTTTAAAACATGTGTCTCTAATAACAAAAGAGAGTTACGAAGGTGTTATTAAATGAAGCGGCAATGACTGTGGCAATGTTATGTATAACAGGGTCTGGATTGTTGTATTTCTTTATATAGCCTACTAACACATAATTTTATCATATCGTTGTTTCTCGGGTATAAATAATGCACGAATAATTCGATCTCTGACTTAGGTTTAGATCTGAAATAAGAAATGAAATTGTCAGTATACAGAGAAGTGTAAATCTTAACCTTGCAAGCCCCATCGGATAAATAGTGGAGAAACGGATTCCCTACCTTTACTGCCCAAATTTTGACTAGCCATTTGACTTTGGAAAAAGGAGCTTATGAGATGCATATTTTTACTAAATAAATAAATTATTAATATAATTATTATAAACAAAAGACGGATTTGTCTCTTGTGTGTGTGCCCTTAAATTATATTAAAATTTCAAACGAGTTGCACAATTATTATCACCTGCAGACATTACACGTAGGGCGATTGTCTAAAACCTGCATCAATCATTATTGTTCTGATTGGCTGAATTTGTGCGATTCTTGTTGCAGCAATGCATTGTGGCCAGTAGTGGGCGGGCATTAACCAATCAGAGATGATTGCGATCGTGACATTGTAGCTGTCAAACAACCGCGGTAGAGCCCACGGTGAACTAAAGATGTTTACTACTGTAGATACTCCACAAATAGTTGAGAATATCGATTTGAGTGTTGAGTTCAATAGTCTCGATAACTAGTCTTTCAAATCATTAATCAAATTACTGAAAGCCATAAAGCAAATTAAGAAGAAGATTAATCAAATGAGATATTAAGGGAGCAAACACTTAGCGGGTTTGCCATAAACGTTGACACTATAATATTCATTCTATTGACTGTACACAAATAATCGCTTCTGGTGGCTGTCTTGGGGAAGCTAATAAAAAAAAAAAATGGTGTTTAATATTGTTATGATATAACGTGTCATTGTTATGAATGTGATTATTATTTTTAGACTCTAAACGAACTGACAACCAGTGAATAAGAGAAAAGGATACCGACTTATGTATGGACTTAGTCCTGGTGCGATAAGCGGTGATCCCTGAGAATATTAGAAACGAATACCGACTTATGTATGGACTTACTCCTGGTGCGATAAGCGGTGATTCCTGAGAATATCTGAAAAGAATACCGACTTATGTATGGACTTATTCCTGGTGTGATAAGCGGCGATTCTTGAGAGTATTTTATGATAACCTAACAAGCAAATAAGGGAAACGAATACCGACTTATGTATGGACTTATTCCTGGTGCGATAAGCGGTGATTCCTGAGAATAGTTGAAAAGAATACCGACTTATGTATGGATTTATTCCTGGTGTGATAAGCGGTGATTCCTGAGAATATTTTATGATGAACCAACCGGCAAATGAGAGAAAAGAATACCGACTTATGTATGGACTTATTCCTGGTGAGATAAGCGGTGATTCTTGAGAATAGTTTATGATAAGCCAACAAGCAAATAGGAAAAACGAATACCGACTTATGTATGGACTTATTCCTCGTGTGATAAGCGGTGATTCCTGAGAATATTTTATGATGAACCAAGTGGCAAATGGGAGAAAAGAATACCGACTTATGTATGGACTTATTCCTGGTGTGATAAGCGGTAATTACTGAGAATAGTTTATGTAATATAACTTGTCCCAATTGTGTCAAAGGTTGTCTATTTTATATGTTCCAAATGAGACATATTGTTATTGGAAAATTTAATTCATGTCCCAATTGTGACATACAGCAAGTGGAAATTTTTGATTTTGTAGCAATCGTGCCAAAGGAGGGCAGCATTGACTATAATATAGACCTAAGAATAAGGAATCAAGAATGACAAATGGAAGGTGGCAATACTGACGTAAACAATGGATCGTATTCCGGTGACAAAAGCTGGTCCTAGTAAGAACCAACAAACGAATTGGAAAACGGCTGACGAAGCGTCTGAAAAATGACGAACAATAATAGTCTGGTAAAACCTGATTCGATAATCCCGATGCGAGTGGACGGTGATCTTCAGTATGAACTTCAGCAACTGATCGGGTCGCGATGGTGACAAGAGGGAGTCTAGTTAATTTGATGGAAAACAAGCAGACTAATTCGGGGTCGGCAAGTGGAAAGGGTGTATCCTTTTTATTAATAATAATAGATTTATCTACAGAATAGAGGTACAGAAGTAGATATCATGGTTGGAAATCACTTTACCTGTTCTAGCAGATACTCACTAATGTTCAAGGGTTACTTAAATTCAAATTAAAGTTCTTATAATTGACGTATTCCGTAATGATATATTAATTATGTCTTGCTGAATTCGGTACGTAGTAGCTAGAAGTTGTATAGACCCTTTAAAGTAGATCTAAAATGACATGCTGATTGTAAATGCTAAATATCGGTTCATGTTAATGTACATCTTCGCAGTCACTCATTGTATTACGTTGATGTTTGGTGGAAACAGCACAGTAAAGAGCAAATTCTTAAATACTATTTCAAGTAACATCTATTCCAATAGACTATATAAGCAGTTCGCGCACGAAGGCTTGCTTACTTCACTCGCTAGGTATTAATGTATGGATCGCTGATATGTTATTAAAGCGTATAAGTACACCAATGTATCACGAAATAATTTCCTACATCTTTGTCATTCATTTGTTACACACTGACACGAGACAAGCAACGGTGACCGATGCGGCAATTCACGGCTCAGCATGACGCTGGGTTGGTGCAGCGTTTGGTGCTGTTTGTCCTCAATCACCGTGTTCAAGTTAACCATATTATCATAAGAGGACGAGGGTCTCTGGCATCGTTCGTCCTTACGCGCTCAAGAATGTACAAGAATGGAAGTTTCCAGAAATCAGATTTTATTGTATGTTACATCAATTAAGTCTATAGTGCCATGAAGGACTCGTTGCTTGCGAGACAATAAAATGGGGCAACAAAACGCCGTCTGTTGCGCTCTCTATCGCACTTACGGGGCTTATGGTAGACACAGTTATGCATGCATCTGCCCCTAGTGCAAGGATGATATGGGGCATCACAGGTAACGAGTTTATAATAATACAATAATACCTTGGCTAACATCATTGTGACTTATTTTGTTATATTAATAATAGTATTTGTTGTGCTACAATCGAGATACAGTCAGAGGCAGTCGTCTCAGTTATTTGAAAATATAGAATTACATTTTACACATTGTAGATCTCATAGTGATCTGTACTGTGTGTATCATTATCAATTAGTGGATTCATGTTTCTTTAAATTTCTGGAATAATATGATTATTGGGGTCTCCTTAGAATACATTGTGGTTTGTTTCGATCTTAGTACTTATTAATAATAACAACTACATTTAACCATATTATTTATCTTGACTTCGTAGACATAGGTTCAATATTCAATAACTCAATTTGATAGGTAATTATCTTTTATTGTTATTCAAGTAGAGTACAAAATATGGTCACATAATATCTGTGCCGACATCTCTGCCTTTCTGGTCTGCAAAATTATTTTACAATCATTATTCATATACTTACCGATATTGCTTAGTATAATACTACATATATGCAATTAAAGATTGGCATATTGTTTTCTTATTATTTGTTTTACGTTACATACTTATATTGTAATATATATATATATATTTTTTATTTTTTTTTTCAACGGTGTCAATCAGTAGGTACCACTTGAGAATAATTAAATGTCAATTCACGATAGTCAAATTGGTAATGCATGAAACACTACAAAGACATTATAATCAAGGTCAACTCATATCAAATATTCATCAATTGTATGAGAACATTGGATTATAAGATATTCTTTTAATTTATTTTTAAGTTTAAAGAAATTATGAAGTCTACAGAAGTAGTTAGGTTCATTAGTATATTGTAAAACTTTGTGATTAATTTTGTATAAAGTGTTAGTAATGGTCAATGGGATCCAACAACTCTTACCATATCTCTTAAAATGTATATACTAGTGAAAATATTGTAATTTGTGTTGCATTAGAGCATTATGTAGGATTAGAATTCATGTCATTACAGTGGTAAGAAGGAAAGGGCAAACAAACTTACTTTAATTGAAAACTGATAGTGACATTGTTTAAAATCATAGAGTACTTAGCACTCAGAATTCAAGTTGGTGATAATTCACTATCCTTCTTTTCTTTCCTCGTTGTTGTTTTGTTTAAGGTTGATTATATTTTATTCGCTTTAAATGCAAATTACCAAAGATGTTTTATAATTCTCATAATTAGTATTGCCACATTTGCCATGCAAATATTTATTCACGTATTACTAAATACAAATACAAACTTGAAGAATATGTAGTTCATAATAATATTTAAAAATAAAATTATTGATTTCACTATAATTTCCTTGTATTAAGTATTAACATAAATTGTGTTGATTTCAATATTTGATTATACTATTGTGAATGGGTTGTATACGTATATCACTAACAATAACTAGATCATACAATTTTCTTAATATCAAGCTTAAATCAGAATGACTTATAGTATTTACTATTTACTTATCTCAGTGTGATTTGTTGTGTATTTATAAGAATTAGACTTAAAGATGTTGATTGCAATGTACATAATGATTATTGATACCAGTATTTTGTAGGTCTCATTGGCACTTGTTTTGTGCACTTGTTAAATCTAACAATGTTAGCTTTGATCTGTTAGAGGAATTATTATACTAATCATATTAATTATAATATAGGACTGTTAAGGTATTCTATGTTGCTCCTATTGAGTTATGGGTATGAGGGCATTACCCTCGGTTGGAAGGCCGAGTGGTCAGATATGAGGACATATCTGGAGCAGGATGGACGACTGTAGGCAACACAGAAAACCTGCCATCTGTCACCCGTGAGTGGAGGTGTGACAGTGGTAGCGGCGTCGGACGGACGCAGTGAGAGAAAAAGATGGACGAGATAAAAGTAATTAAGCGAGATATAAGTACTAGGTGATTAATTAAGCTAGATATAAACTAAGTGGATGTTACAAGTGTACCTGAATATAAGACTGTGGACATCGGAACTGCGTTTGATTCATATTAGGGTCATCCCAAGACTAATAAACCCGGATTGGAGGTTAAGTTGTTTATATACGGAACCCTCGTTGTGCGAGCCTGACACGCACTTGGCCGGTTTTTTAATACAAAAATAGCGAGCAAACGAGTCACCTCATGTTGAGACTAGAGATTTCCGCAGCCCATAAACATTTGCGTAGATCATAATAGATTTAGATATTATTTTTCATCTTTAGTGGTGGTAGTATTCAGCGCCATCTATGAAAATTTTCTCGGACATTGCCTGGAAACCTCCTCATTAGGTAGCACGGAAATATTATTTGAAAATCGAACTGAATATAAAAAGGCTTCATATTACCTACCCACAAAATAGATAGTTTATGTTATGTCTATGTAATAAAATTAAGCAGAATAGATTTCATCGCATAATAAAGGTTGACATCGCATGCTCTAAATATTATGGTTAGGGATAATTTTCACTTTATTACCGATATTATCAAAATGTAATAAAATTTGAGAAGTAGCGTCATAAAGAAGGTTAATTGCGTATTATATGTAATCAAATACCGCAGTTACTGTTACAATCTAAAGCCCAAAATTTGTATTAGGTATATTCATAAAATGAAACTCGACGAACAGCGGAAGCTTAGTGGGTAATGGGATCCCATTGGCACCTGTCGCGTACTATAGGGTGATAGGTATACTACTATGTAGGTTTTAATAAATTGGACGTCGGCAAAGGCTTGAATGTAAGGCTTGACACGGTAGCGAATGTAGAGGAGCACCGTACAGCCGACAGCCGGAACGAATGCGCGTGTGGGATGATAGCCACTGATGATACTCTCGTAGCTTCTATGATTGTGCTTTGCTACGCCATTATTATTTATGATAGCCTAGTGGTTTGATCACGCACCTCTAACTTTTCAGAGTTTTGTGTGTTTTTGAAAAAGCGGTGATAGCGTCCGCCTTCTTTTCGAGAGATCAGGGGTTCGATCCCAAGCACGCACCTCTTACTTTTCGGAGTTACTCATGTGAGTTTTTAAAAACAATTAAATATCACTTGATTTAACGATGAACGACAACATCGTGAGGAAACCTGCATGCCTGAAAGTTCTTCATGTTTTCAAAGGTGTGTGAAATCTGGCAATCCGCATTGGGCCAGCGTGTCAGACCCTTCTCAGTATGAGAGGAAACCCGTGCTCAGTAGCTAGCTGATCAAACCCCCAAACTCCCGAATAGGAGGCGGACGCTTTCGCGGCTGAAGAAAGAAAAACACCACGAGTAAATTACGCTTAGTTTTTACTAGAAAGAAAAGATTTTATTGAAAAATTAACCAAAAGATGCACATAAGGATAGTGCATAAATGTTTCTTGGATAAGGAAAAAATCTAATTCTGTTAAATAGTACTAAATCACTTTTACTACAAAAGTGTAAGTGGGTGGAGGGCGCGTGCCGCTCGTGCCACGAACGAGCTTCATATTGACGTGGGTTGTATTAAAACCTCATTCGATTTCTTTGTAAGCCTTTTCCTATAATATAAGGGACAAACGTAGGAAGGTATCAATACATCGTTTAAAGTAATAAAAACATATTTTAAGTACCCGAGAGTCGTAATCACATTAAAAACGTATACACAACTAAAACAATGTATATTTTTTTATTTTAATGTCTCCAACAGTTAAACTATGTGTGGACAGTGTAAACGAATAAAAACGTCATAAAAATATGAAGTCGCACTGTGTCGACATGCCGCTAGACGAGACGCAGCGAAGCATACGTGGTACCGTGAATGATGTAGAGCGAGCAAGCACAGCACGGGCGACGACCGACTGAGGCGCCAGCGCCGCAGCGCGCCGGCCGAGCTACGTTTCGTTGACTTATGGCCCTTGTAATGTATCGCAATGCCTCTATCGCTCATGAATATTTATCGAAAAAAATATGTTCGTATTAATATATAATGTCGTCCGCGCTCTCGTACATGCGCGCATATTAAAGCAATAAATATATCACGAAGACCATTAACTCTGAATATTACTGTGTAATTATTTTATTTTTTGTAAATAAAATGAGACGGCCGATCTAATAAGCGCATTAGGGATGCTATTAACCGCTTCGAAAAGACTCTAAATGTATGTAGCTCGCTGCAGGCGAGGAATTACTTATCCGGCTCGATTGGATTAACGATATTTCAAAACGGCGATATCGCACCGGGCTATTAACCGTAATGTACGCAGCTCGGCCCAGAAACAATAAAATGTCACGCGTAAACAGCGAAATAAATAAAAGGGATTTAGCAATAGCTTCTAATAACGGAGGGACATTTAATACTTCACTTGTTCTAATAATTAAAACGTAGCCTTGGGTAGTTTACGAGCAATCATGGCAATAAAACTGATGAAAAACGGCTTTCATCGTTAATGCACTTTAAACGCTTCGAATGCTGAACCTACCTGTCTCGTAGTCTATTAGTAGTCACAATTGAATATGTGATGAGGCTTGTATTTTTACCTCATAAACTGGGTCTTGTTTGCGCTCAATTAATTTAAATGTAAAACAAAAAATTTAAAAGGCTATAAAAGAGAACGTAATGTGTACAATTTTTAATCTGTACCATTTAGAGGCGAAGCCGATCCCGAACTCTCAGCTTCTCGTGTCTAATAAAATACATTTAGGGTGGTCATTAAAAGAATATTTAACCACGTTTTAAATAGTCAGATAGTCATGAACTGGTGAAAGTGACCCTAAATTGGGTTCCTTACTAGCTTACGAATAGTGAAGAGTATTATAGCCACATCGTGAAACTTAATCCCTCGGAGTTTATAGGTAACTAAATAAATTAAAAGTGCCAAGAAAATTAATTAACAGTATGATTAGGTAAGTATATAATAGTTATGACAAGAGCCACCTTTTTAAATGATTATAAAATAGAATATTCATAATATTTCCCAGAAAAATACTATATTGGGAAGAACGAAATCTAGTATAAATAATCAAAATTTTCCAGTGCCAATAAAACTAAAATAGATAAGTTTTGACCATTAATGTTGGAAGAGCCGCCCCTCTTTTGACAACTGACAAGGTATTAAGCTTTTTTCAGACTACGGGGTATAAATTATATTATAGTCCGGTCAATATTGCCGTTCCCAACATTCGTACACATTTTTAGAGTAAAAATTGGTATGAATGCTAGGAACACCAAAATTGACCGGACTATAATATATTTTGTATCCCGTAGTGTTAAATAAGCTTTATTATTAAAAATAAATGTCACAATCAAATTGTTCTCATGGATTTAAAGAAGTATAAGTTAAAAAAGATTTAAAAAGAGCACTTTGCAGTTATTACCGCCAAAAGAAGCTCTCTTCAGGTATGAGGCATATAGGTAACGTAGCACTTTTGATAATGGTTAACATTTTATCACCTAGTATATCCCCTTGTTCTGTTACTAAAGCCGTAAAAATAAAACGCAGTGTGTGGCTAAGTTATGTATCAAAATTAAAATCAGTTACAATAAATAGATTAAGAGGTGATCGCGATAAAGTGAGGCAACAAGACGAAACAGAACGAAAATGTAAACAGTCCACTGTCCATTAAGAAACCGTGTCGTCTTCTTAATGAGGTCGATACGTCTTCCCGTGTGCATTATGAGATCAAACGAGAGGTCAAAGTCATTAAATTATTAATTTACAAGCCTACTCAATTAAGCGCAATGTACATAATACCCAAGCGTACGCAATATTTGATGGTCAGCAACAAAGAGATTCATTTAAAAAAAAAGTTTATCAATCGATCATAAAAATAAAATCAGTAAACACACAAAATTAATATGTATATACCTCCTACTAATAAAAATAAAAAAATAAAAAATAAAATGTTTTTATTTCGACCAACGAGGATCATATTAGTGTTAGTAATTACACGAAACTTAAACCTATTTGTTAGTAAAAAATCTATAACTATTTAAATTAGGACAGGATCGATTTGCCAGCACGTGAATCATACAACAGTGATTCAAGTACTGGCAGTCGATCCTGTCAGAAAATACCTTCAGGAGGCCATTGGGGCTGGACCGGACTCTACGCAACAGGGATGTGCACCGCTTTCGCATAGTAGTATAAAAACAGTCTACATGCGCCTCGGCGAACATCCCTGACGCGCTGCAGAATCTGGGCAGCCCCATCAGCATCCTGAATGCATTATTATATTGTACACGCAGGGCATTGTACTGCTTTTGCGTGTAATCGATCCACAGGCTGCTCGTGTAGAAGGAGGTGCAATATGCTCTGAAAAGAGTGATTTTGACGGCTACAGAACAACGAGCAAACCTGCGGACAATCATGTTCGCCCTAACAGACAACGCCCTGCGTTCTACTAATGGTTATTAATGAAGTTTTTATTGTTATTGCACATAATTAATCAAAATTCAAATGTATGTTTTAGCGTCCGAAATGACTAGAAATACCTAACTTTTTTTTTTTTTTTTTTTTTCCTTATTGTTGAGTGCCAATTAGCTACTCAATTATATTACGATCTAGCCTAATGTATGACTAATAAGTAATTTTATTTTAACCTAAACTTATAAATTATCTTATATACTAAGAAATTGTCCACTGACGCATCTTAGTCTTTCTTGATTTGAGATATGACACTTTGTTCACGTGTTCTTTCAGCACTTACACTATGTACACTATCACTAATCACTATACACTAACTCAAAAGGTTTGGTCCTTTTTAGTCGTCTCACTGTCTCCGTTACGTCAAGCAGCTGGATTGCTTCAACGTTAACGTGGTGGTGAAGCCTATAGTCGTGGGCTTTGGCAGATTTGGTGATAACTTTATGGACGTATTCAATTTGAAGGTCCCTATGAATATCATCATTTCTGATGTACCAGGGTGCATTTACAATATTCCTGAGTACTTTGTTTTGGAACCGTTGGATGATTTGGATGTTACTTTTTTTGGTACAGCCCCACAGCTGTATGCCATAAGTCCAAATGGGCATCAGGACTTGTCTGTACAAAAGAATCTTGTTGTGTATTGACAGCGAGGAATATCTACCAAGTAGCCAATACATCTGTTTATACTTTATATCAAGTTCTTTCCTTTTTTTCTTGACATGAGCTTTCCAGCGCAACTTCACATCAAGTGTCATACCAAGGTATTTAGCTGTATCCACGTAGGAGATTTTTTGGTCGTTTATGAAGACAGCGTGATACTTTTTTGTTTTATTTGTGAAATCTATATGAACTGACTTTGATTCATTTAGCTTTATTCTCCACTTTTTAGTCCATTTATTTAGCGCTATTTGTACGTTACCCACTGCCTCTTCATGTGTGCCTCCTACGGCCATAATGGCAGTATCATCAGCAAAAGTGGCAATCGTATTGTTTTCAAGGTCTGGAATATCGCAGGTATATAATAGGTACAGGACCGGCCCTAAAACACTCCCTTGCGGAACTCCAGCTTTTATACATTTAAGCTCAGAGTAGGCATCTTCTTGTCTTACTCTAAATGCTCTATCTGTTATGTATGATTCCAGGATATCTGCGAATGATTTGGGTAGCTCGTTTCTAATTTTATGAATAAGACCTTCATGCCAAACTTTATCAAAAGCCTTTTCAATATCAAGAAATACCGTGGAACAAACTTTCTTTTCTTCAATTGTTTTTTCTATGGTGTTAACAATTCTATGTACTTGATCAATAGTTGAATGTTTCTCTCTGAATCCAAACTGATGATCTGGTATCAGGTTTTTGTTTTCTAATATTGGTTTCATCCTCTTCAGTAGGAGCTTTTCAAATAGTTTTGACATAATAGGCAACAAAGAGATAGGCCTATATGATGTTGCTTCATGAGGTGGTTTTCCTGGCTTAGCTATCATAATGACCTCGGCCACTTTCCACACATTAGGCACGTACCTGAGCCTAAATGCAGCGTTTATTATTGTGGTGAGCTTAACTATGGCTTTCCTTGGAAGGTTTAATAAAATTTCTCTCGTAATTAAATCATATCCAGGAGCTTTCTTGGGACCCAAATACCTAACTGAGATAAAAATTAAAACTTTACACAGAGTTAACGCTGTTTTTACTAAAATAATACTAATGTAGGCTAATGACATTATTGCTGGTTAAAAGATACCCTCATCAACATTATCAACCCATCGCCGGCTGACTACCGAGGACGGGTGTCCTGTCAGAATAAGAAGAGTTGGGCTATAGTCCACCATACTGACCAAGTGCGGATTAGCAGACTTCAGAGTTCAGACACCTTTGAGAACCTTATGGAGAACTCTCAAGCATGCCGGTTTCCTTACAATTTTTTCCTTCGCCGTTAAAACAAGTGATAATTTAATTGTTTAAAACGCACATACCTCCGAAAAGTTAAAGTTGCGTGCCCAGAAACGAACCCTTGATACCGGATAGGAGGCTACCGTAAAACTGTGCCACCAGGCTAGCACCGCTTCAGCCTAAACGACACCCTAGATTAAGATTAAAGACTATATTGTATATTTCTATGTTTATAAATTACGGATAATTAATCATATTATGAGCTTTGTACGCGTGTCTTGCTATAGGTAGTGGCAACGCTAATTGCGGATCAGGAGATGTTCACATAAATATAATCCGTTGTGAACGGCTCCACTCATTTGTACGCAGCGGACGGTTGTCATGTACTCATATTAATATCGATGAATAAGAAATTCGTTATAGATGGGCTACAAGGCTGGCTATTACCGCCCGATCAGCCGATGCATCGTCAAACAACGCTACCAGGCTCCAATGCTTGCTGGAACTCATATTGTATGCATGTTGTCTACAAGCTAGCTAGTTGTGTATGGTAATCATTTATTGCCTTTGATGTATGTAGCCTGTCTGGCAAACTGTCGTCATAAATACCTGCTTTATGAGGATGAACCGCCATTTCAGAAAGTCGTAAACGTCTTAAATTAGAGCACTTTATTAAGTTGCTATATATTTTAATATGACAACTACTAGCGTCTTAATGATATACAGTGTACTGTGTAAAATACTTCTTACTACTAAAGCACCTACGCATGCAGCTTATTACCAAACTGACGGATTGCGAATGTACAGGTTTTAGGTAAATAGCTACTTTAAGTTATTGCTTTAGATTATTACATAGAACCCAAATAATTCAATCCCCAACTTATAACAACAGCAGTTATCTGATCTAAAACTTAAATCGGTAAATACAATATGTATGTAACATGTAGTGTAGCAGCTAAAACTACATATCTTTAGAGAAATATAGAAAACTATAGACAGATATTATTAGTTTCTAGAATGTGTCTGTAAAATTTCATAAACTTTGGTTGCTTTATATTCAAATGAGAATCAAACTACGATTATGTGGAGTAAGTGACGGAGAGACCTTTGTTAAACCACCATCAATTTCAGTACAATATCCATACTAAGAAAATCAGAAAATGCGTCTGTCTCTGTTACTTTTTTACGGCTCATCCACTGAATCGGAAAGTAAAGAGATATTTTATCATGTAAAATAATGTTGAAAAACGTGGCTTTTTGTGGATAGTTGATTTCGCAAGCAACAGCTAGCTATATTTTTATTCGACTACCTACTCAAAAAAGCAGTGTTATGTTCGTTTCTTTATTCCACCAGAACTTCTAAATGCCTAAACTGATTTGGATGTGTGCGATCGTTAACATCATCCCGAGTGATATTGCCTATAATTTTTTGTAATATTTTTTTAAATTATAAGACGTGTATAAAAGTTACTCGTGATTGTACCTACCTAACTTTTAAGCTATTAATCTATCCGTCCCGTAAAAAAACAGTTGTAACGATATAGATTCTACATTGTCTATCTAGCAGTGTAATTAAAGATATATTAGAAGCCTACTGTGGTCAGTGAGCGCTACGCCGCCGACAGATCGTGTTCGCGAACGAAGCGTGCGGCGAGCAGCGCGGGGGGTCCGCACCGCCGATCCATCACGGGCGCCGAAACCATACGACTGCATCCAATAATCGATAATCGATTATTAAGTAAAATTAATTTTATTGGGTAATGGCGGGTCGTGAGTGCGCGCGGCAATATTGCTTTAGTATGGAACACCGCGCTTGACCGGCGCGTTCCCCGTCTTGTCTCTAGAGCTCTTACCGCGGTACTCAGAGTCGCTAATGGTTACTTAAGTTTTTTTTTTTTTTTAAAGAAAATTAGCCATGTTAAATGACTAATATTCCAACCATAATAATAACTAATATTCCTCTCCAACTAAGCGTCAGGCTTGTGCTAGGAGTAGGTACGACAATAGTGCAACGGACGGGGTTTGAACCGTCGACCTTTCGGTTTTCAGTCCACTCCTTTACCGGTTGAGCTATTGAGGCTATTAAAGATTAAGTTAAAACGAGACAGATTTATGTGAGAGATATAGCTCTGTCTCGTTTTAACTAAACTTAAGTAACGATTAAGCTACTCTGAGTATGGCTGTTAAGGTTATTCATTCGTTACAAGCTTATTATTTTAATTTATTTAGTGTAAATAAATATGGAAATAATATGTATTATTTTTCATGTACACAGCAAAAATAAAAGAAAAACTTTACTTAATTGGTTTCCGATCAGGTGAATTCGTTCAATCAAATCAGTACCTAGATTGATAAAATAAAAAGAGAGGCACGGGGTTTTGGAAGTTTAAAGTTGGAAAGGTGTCGCTTGAAACCGTTAGAGCTTTGATGATGATGATGATGATGATGATGATAGCGAAAGTATGTCTATTCATCTGTCTGCATGCTTTTCACGCCCGAATCATACCGTACCTACCTACATCTAACACATTTTGACAAAAGGTACAAAGATAACTTGCATTCCGGGAACGGACATAGGCTGCCTACTTTTTGCCCCGGAAAATCAAAGAGTTCCCACCTAAATCTACGCAGATGAAGTCGGACGCGTCATCTAATATTTCATGTTTCAACTGATATATTTTAATCACACAGTTTTAAAAAGCAAAATGTTTTGAATAATCTACCTATATTAAAATTATATTATTGGAGCTGTGGTTATAAATAATATTAAAAATAGACACAATTTAATCGACACTGAGATGAAAAATGGCAAATTGTGTTTGCAATATATCTTTACTAAGGACATGTCTATGCATCATTAAAATAACCGTTATTGATAACAACTATCGAACAAAGAACGTAATGATGGTCGTCAATGGTTTACTAGTGCTCTGTGCTCCGGACTTACGTCATTGTCCTATGGCGTGCTCGAGATAATGGTGTTTCCATTTTAGTCAGCTATTGACCTAGATCACCTATGGGCACGGCAATCTTTGACTATGAGGCCGAAACAAACAGACCGCGTAACGGCAGTGCGGCGCGACGGCGAAGGATTGAACAAATCCTTCTCCTACAAGTTCTAATACAAAGCACTGACTTCTACGCTGTACAACAACAAGTACGCTGGACTTGCTATTGTCGACCTGTGCTTTAAGCAACTTTATTATCGCCATTTTGACGCTGATTGCAACAGTAAGCGTCAACTAGGCGTACTCGGAACGAAATGTTAGTGATATAACATTTATCACCACGGCAACTATCCTAAGACCTTTTGACACAAAGTATCAATTTTAATTCCCGGTACTCTCGATGGGGCGCTATGAATCGACACAATAAATAGCCGTCATTTTCTATCCCACACCTTATCCAGCTTACTAGTATATGTCTATAATATTTATAAATACAAGGAAGTGTATGAAATCGGAAGCTGCGCTTCTACTCTACTAGCCTCGTTGTTTCTTGTCGTATGTTGTCTTCTCGGCATTCCGAACCAATGGCAGTGGTAGATGCATTTGACGATTCAAAAGTAGGTACCTAATTGGGTATTTTCCTACTTTTGAATTTGATAAATATTATTACTTTAGTATAAACTAGGATAAAAATAATGACGCACGCTGAAAAAAATATTAAAATCCAACAAAGATTTACAAAGTTACAGGTATTTCAATTTTGGAGTGGGAGGGTCTTCTATCCCTTTCTCGCAAAACGACAATTTGTATGAAACCGCACGAAGCTACTATGGCATTAGTAAGGTGTGACGTCAAAATGCTATATCGCTATCTCTGTCTAATCAGAAATGTTTAAATGCTTATAACTTTTTTGTTGTTGGATTGATTTAATTAGTTTTTCAGTTTCCGTCATTATTTTTATCCTAGTTTATAATAAAGTAATAAAAAAATTGGAGTCAAATACCCAATTGTAAAAAAATATTTAAATACTTAAAAATATTTCTATATTGTACACTGTGATGATATCCCGTGCAGTTACCGTAGCGCGACTCTGCCGCCCCTCGTTGTGTTTGTTTCAGGTTTAACACAATGCACTTATGACTCGATATAATAAATGATAAATGTTTTTTCAAATAAAACAATCAAATCTTTTAACAAAGTTGAGGCGGGCGATGCACAAAACAAAATGATACGATACAATTCATACGTTTTAGTAGAAGCAAGCTGGAACTCTTATCAAATGAAAACAAATTTAAGAGCAAACAATGATCTAGTATACGTTATATGTACTTATATCCTATCGTATCGAAGCCGCTTTACAGCTTACGTTTTGGATTTACTAGAATGAATGAATATCCTACTGAGTATTACTATTTTAGACTTAGGTATAATATCCTTATTATGTTCAGTTTGTTTAGGCCCTAGCCCTACAATCCTAATAACATTATAAATGTGAAAGTTTGAATATTTGTTACCTACTCCTTTACGTCACAAATCACAATGACTTCCTTGGAAATGGTTTTATGTAATTATCACAGGTTATTTAAATTACAATAATCTGGTATAGCAAAATAGAAATATACTTATTATACAAATGCGAAAGTGTATTTGTTTGTTGGTTTATTGGTTTATTGTCTTTCAATCACACCGCAACGGAGTAAGGAATTGGTTTGATTTTTTGCATGGATATAGTTAAAGACAATACATACAGTCTGGACAGTGACATAGGCTACTTTTTATCCTGGTAAATCAGTTCAACAAAAAGTTCCTACGGGATTTCAAAAACCTAAATTGTGGGAATCAGCTAGTTTAAAAATATACCTATAGTTTGCGACAGGTCGAGATGGCGATCGGGGTATGAGGCGGGGAAACGCCCCATACACTCGTCTGTCACCCGCGACCCGCGCTCGCCCGCACCGGGTTAGCTCGAAGCTGTACGTAGGTACCTATGTGCGGAGCGTTTCCTCCCCGATTGTCATCTCAACCTGTCGCGTACCATAGGTATAAAAATTATAGGTCGTGAGTCGTGAAGTATAAAGAGCGGTCTATAGTGGACGCCGTGAAGTGGCAGTGGCGCGCGTGTGGCCACCGTTACTGTCCCGCAACAATGCACCACTGATATAAAGAAAACATTTTTTATTTAAATTCCATTATACTCCATACACACGATCATTACATAACTGTATTGTATTGTAATATAGGCTGCACCGTGCATACGGACGCCCGACGCCCGTGTGCTTTATCGAAGCTCATATTTCATAGTAGCCTATAAAAACCTTTTATTGAGAAAACTATTTATGTAAGGCGGAAAAACCGAACACAACTAATAAATAATTCGTTCGATTTTAGTTTGTTAGATTCCGTCGACCGACCTTTTCTATTGGATCTTTATCCATATATAGAGCTTTGTAAAGTAGTTAAGAAGTTCCTGAGTACTTACCTACACTAGCCACCTTTACAACTTTGTTCCTTCTTCAATGATCTACCAGAGTACCCAGAAACCGCGCGAGTTGATATTCTTTTGTGGCTGACATCCAATCAATTCGCTCGAAGCGTATTTTGTTCAAAGTTTCAGTATGAAATGCTCTTTCAAGGTCCGTGTTTCCTGCTACTTGTAATTCCATGGCAAGGGTGAAAAGGCATTTTCTAAGGGTAAGCCCGTACTGAGCAATTTCAGTGCGTGATTTTTTCCGCCGAATTCTGTGACATGGAAATTGTATGAAGCCGTCCGCGTGTATATTACTCCATACAATTTCTAGATTCTACGTGAAAAACCGCGCGGAAAAAATTCGCACTGCAGGCTTAGATACCCTAGTCAGTCTCTGCTACTCCAACCTATAGGTACATTATACATTTGATCATTGCTTTCCATCACGCATGATTGTCATCAAGTGAAAGCTTTTAATATTATGTTATAATCTTATTTCAAAAATCCTTAATGATCCTACTTTGAAACGTTATAATTGGAATAATTGGAAACGTTAATTTACAGGACTTAATATTCTAATCTTGTTTTACATTAAGTAAGTTGTGGTGGTGCCAGTTGTGAAGGACAGAACGGGGGACGTTACAGATATCAAAAACTATAGGCCGATTTCATTAGCTACCATAACAGCCAAGGTACTTGACGGACTTCTGGATAGAAAACTGGATCAATACCTAGACCTACATGATGCACAGTTTGGGTTCAGGGCAGGGCTTTCCACGGAGAGTGCCGTGTTGACCCTAAAGGAGACCGTCAAGTATTATACGAGCAGGAAAACACCAGTGTACGCCTGCTTCTTGGATCTCTCAAAAGCGTTTGATCTGGTTTCTTACCCGATACTCTGGGACAAGCTCAGACGCACTGGCATGCCTCAGGAACTCATCAGCATCTTTAGGCACTGGTATGCAAGGCAGGATAACCAGGTAAGGTGGGCGGGGGTATACTCGGACACGTATAGGCTGGAATGCGGAGTCAGGCAAGGTGGGAGGAGCTCACCGAAGCTTTTCAGCCTGTACGTGAATGAGCTGATCGAGGGGCTCAGCAGCATGCATGCGGGATGTTCGATTGATAATCAGATGATTAATAACATCAGTTACGCGGATGATATGGTGCTGCTGAGCCCATCGGTCTGCGCGCTGAGAGATTTGCTGCGGGTGTGCGAAGACTATGCTGAAAAGCATGGACTTAAATATAATGTAAAAAAAAGCATGCTCATGGTCTTTGCGGCGGGTAGCATTTCTCCCAGCTATGTACCTCCAGTGAGACTGTACGGTGCAGAGTTGGTTAGGGTGCCCAAGTTCACATACCTGGGTCATGTGGTTACAGCAGACATGAAAGATAATTGTGACATTGATAGGGAACGGAGGGCGTTGGCGGTTAGAGGGAATATGATAGCTCGCAGATTTGCTCGTTGCACAAAAGAAGTTAAGGTCACTTTGTTCAAGTCCTTTTGTCAGAGCTTCTACACGTGCAGTCTGTGGGTTGACTATACCCAAAAATCTATAAACGCCCTCCGAGTCCAGTATAATAACATCTTCAGAATAATGTTGGGACTGCCTCGGTACTGTAGCGCGTCCGGTATGTTTGCGGATAACTGTGTAGACGGCTTCTTCGCAATCATACGGAAAAGGATCGCCTCAATTAAAAGTAGGTTGGAGAGAAGTCCTAACATTATCCTGAAGGTGATAGCAGACAGACAGGACAGCGCTCTCAAGGCGCACTGGATGTCTGCATTAGTTAATAAGTATATTAATTATATTAACTAACATAGAATAAGTTTCTTACTAACATACATTATATTATAATATAGTTACTAACATAGATTAAGATGGTTACTAACATAATATTGTGGGCCTTGATGTCTGTGAAATAAAGATTATTTATTATTATTATTATTTATTAACATTTAGCTACAAAAGACAAGCGTGCAAATTGAATTCATTTAATTTTCAATAGCCCGTGACCCAAACGTATTATTGTAACTTCAACGTATTACGAATACAAGATAGATGTCGTTCAACTATTTCTCATTTGCTGCTTTTGTAACGTACAGCGCAACACTAGTTCGAACGTCAGCGGGCAATAATTAACAAAATTAATGACAAGAGCCCCTCATAGATCCAGAAACATTTCATCCACTATAAATCAGTGTGTTATACCGACATAGTCGGTAGTGTTCCCAATTAATTAGCGACATCAATGGAGCCGGCACGATCGCGGTTCAATAATAAAACAATTTCACCGCGTGCTGTAATAATGAGTACTTTGTACCTACTATAGTACCTACAGGTACTTGAGGTAAGTAAATAATTTAGACTTTAGAGTACGAGTTGTTTTTATTCTTCATCTTATCAATCTTGACTTGATCTTACCTAACAATTCAACTTTTAAAGAGTCATTTAGAGAGTGGACTAGATAGACACATGTACAACCTTAAGCTCCAGTGCACAGCTATCTGCAGCCTCTCGATCTAAGAGATCTCTAATGTATAAACGTAGCATCCACCTAAGGAAACACATCGTACACCCTGAGGAAGCTATTCTCATTCTAGTTAGGATAGTGCTGCTGTCATTGATTTATTAACTAATAAATCAATGGCTGCTGTACCTAACTGGCGGCCACAAGTATTGGCACGGAACGTTAATTGGTGGCGATCACAATGGATCGGAGACGGTCGAAGTTATACGGGGAATTCAAAGGCCTGCACAAGTGCACAGCCCTAAAGAAGAAGAAGATCTTACTTAACCATCATATTATTTTGATGCATTTGAGCTAGATGACGTATGGCGCTGAGACGTAGACACTGACAGTTGGCCTTGTCCACAAGTTCAAAGTCGCTGCTTCGCTGCAGCGTGCTATGGAGCGAGCTATGTTGGGTGTCTCTCTGAGGGACAAAATCCGCACCGTCGGAGAACCAAAGTGACTGACATAGCTCAACGAAGAGCCAACTGAAGTGGCAGTGGGCAGGCCACGTCTACCGCAGAACCGATGGCCGCTGGGGCAGACGTGTTCTGGAGTGGAGACCGCGTATCGGCAAGCGCAGTGTGGGACGACCTCCAACCCGCCGCGCTGGACTGACGACCTTAATAAGGTGGAAGTGGGTGGATGAGGAAGGCAGAGGATCGTGTGTGGTGGCGCGCTCTAGGGAAGGCCTATGTCCAGCAGTGGACGCAAACAGGCTGATTGATTGATTGATTGATTTGAACTAGATAGGTACCTATACTATGTACCTCACGACGAAGAAGTGAATGCTCACTCTTCTTCTTCCTGCTGATATAATATGATTCTTCTGATTGACTTGGTAATAGGCAAGACGCTACCACTACGCCAGGCTGTGCCGTGACCGGTCTATGGCTACGTAATACTTATGCCCAAACGCGCATGCACGATAATACGATAGGTATTATTGTAAGTAACCTACTATTAAATGTAAAATCACTTTGATATGGGTACCGTACCTACTGTTAATGTTTGATGTACTGTTTGCTCATTAAATTAACTTACAAGTGAGTACAAAAGAACTATCCATCTTCTAAACGTTACCAGAGAGTGTATAGAGTCTACCCAAACCATCGACTCTTGGAGAATGTCAGAGGGTGCTAGGCCGGGCACAGACTATCAACAAATTCCACCTAATAGTTAGTACCTACTTATTGTTATCAGTAAAGAAATTCGTAACTACAATTCAACTATCAACAACGCAGTAGGTAGACACATTTCGTAGCATCATCAAATTTTTATATCCGTCTAGTTTTGCATAGCAAAGCATAAACACTACATCATCATGTACAGCAAAATGTATCGTGTACCAACTCTGTAAACTTCTATTTATCATTTACAATCAAATCGCCGCGGTAGCTTGATTAACCGCCGCCTTATCGCCCTGGACCGCTGACGCTAGCCGACACTGGTCGACTGACATCACGGTTTGAACACCATTCGTCATACCGGTTACCTTTACACAAACTTGAAACCTCATCCTTTATTTTTAACATGAATTAATTTGTAACCGGTCTCTCGTATAATATCACTTATCAATCTACCTTTGACAAGTTGTGTAATTACTGTAGCCTCAGAGTCTCAGTTTCTTCACATGTAGCATGTACATAATCTAGATGTCTCGTAAGAAACGTGTAATAAACAGCAAGACGGGCACATGCAATCAAGATTACTTGCGGTTAATATGTTAAGAAACCGGTAGATAGATTTATATTTTGGGTTCTTTTAGTACAGATTAATTCTTGGTAAAGATCTCATTTTGTCTTCTACGCATCCTATAGGTACCTCTGTGAAATATTATGTAACATAATTAACTAGGTGCATAGCCTCATTTCAGAATAAACATCTAGCCACAAGATAAGTTTTTGAAATAAAAAATAATTTCTGTCCGCATGACTAAATCAGGTTCAGGGTTTTTTGAAATCCCGTAGTAACCCTTTGTTTTTCCGCAATAACTTTAGTGGCGTAAGTTAAGTGAGTAAAACCGGGTGTGACACATGTATAACTTTAGTGGCCTTGTGAAAGTTCAGTGGAAATAAGTAGATATAGGCGTTTCAAAAATAAGTCCAACATAAAAGTTTGTCACAAAAAGAAATGTATATTTGAGTTTTGGTGCCGAGTGACCAAGATATGAACCCTAAATTACAAAATGCCTTATTTCGAAATCAGAAACACACATTTACCTACTTGGTAAGTATATTTTAAAAAATAACATTAGGAGCTGAAGCTACTTCTGTTCGGGACACTGCGTGTACCGAACATTGACCTGTGCGGCGCGGCGTCAGCACTTTATGCAGACCAGTGCACCACGGGCCGCCACGCGAACCGCACTCATTATCAATATCATTATCATATCATAGTAATTATCAATATCAATAAATCGGCTATCGAAATCAGTTTATCAATTGTATCAATATCATTAACCCCCACAACTTCTAGAGCTTCCGTATTCCATCGTTCTTATGCAAAAAATGCTTGCGAGCTATAGGTACCTATTCTTTTAATAGTGTCGCCACGCTATCTGATAGGAAAGCGGCAGCAAACCAACCTGAATGGTTTGCGCTGTATAATTATTGCAACAAAACTTCATAACTTCACTCCGGTTCTGCCCCTTCAAATAAGAATAAGAGATATTTCAGGCCTACGTTGTCGCTTAATTACATGTTGCCGGGGAACTGTTAATAGAATTTAATTGCAGTTTCGTATCAGATTGGCAATTCTCAAAGCGAGTCCGAGATTATGAGCAATTTAACAGCATATAAATCAGCATGGAAATATGAATATGTAAAGGCTCATAAAATACGAATATATCTTAACATACATAATTAAAATGCAACTTTTTAAATGCAATAAAATGCCTATAAAGGTTAGTCCCGGAAATATTATGTAGTAGTAGTTCATGCTGCATTGCGCGTGCTAAATGTAGGTATTTAGAATCTTTAACGTTTCCACAAACGTAATAAATTGTCACCTGAGGTAGATAAGACGTCCGCAGCTAGATATATAGGTTTGGTTACCGCATGGTTTTTGGAGAACACAGTGTTATGGCGCTTGTGTCCAGCGTGTCTTAGCAACTCGCTTGAGATCATCCGTCTGCCTATTGGGGATTTCCAACCGCCTTGGATTAGGTATACCAGGTAGGCATGTGGCAACTGCCAACTACAACTTCGCGAGTCGTAAAGCTGTGATGGTAACCCTGAAGAAGACTTCGGATGTCCTCATTTCTGAGTTGATCACAACGAGATACTTCAAGTATAGTCTCTTTCCATCCATTGTCACCACCGTCCGGTGACGACTCTAAGCTTTTTTGTTGTTCGTTCACGAAAAACATTCTTCAGTCATAATGCAACAAAGATGCGCTACGTAGTTTTGGATAACTTATGAGGCGCTTGGCGGTTTCTCTACACATGTATCCTTATCGCATACAGTCAGGGAACCTGTTTGCTCATTGACCAGAAATTCGAATAAAAAAGGTTAAACTACATGTCTGGCATCTTGATCATCTAATGCTACTGAGCTTACATTTAGATCAAAAACTGCTGAGTTAGAACATCAATCAATTTTATTAAGTTCAAATAATATATTGCCTTTTTAAACCCGGCGTCGTATTTCACGCTATGCTACTTTTTTATGCATCTCAAGTGAACAGACAGCTTTATTCGAATACTAGCTGATCCCCGCGGCTTCGCCCGCGTAGATTTAGGTTTTTAAAGATCCCGTATAGCCTATGTCACTCAGGAATAATGTAGCTTTCTACTGGTGAAAGAATTTTTAAAATCGGTTCAGTAGTTCTAAAGATTACCCCCTACAAACAAACTTAACGACATTACCTCTTTATATAATATGATCCCCGCGGCTTCGCCCGCGTAGATTTAGGTTTTTAAAGATCCCGTATAGCCTATGTCACTCAGGAATAATGTAGCTTTCTACTGGTGAAAGAATTTTTAAAATCGGTTCAGTAGTTCTAAAGATTACCCCCTACAAACAAACTTAACGACATTACCTCTTTATATAATACAACGGGCCGTGCAGCAGAAATCGTAATATTTTAATTTCGCCATAACTTCAAAACCAAACGTCCAATTTTAATCATTCAAAGACCAAATATTATCTCCATAAACTGTTCTTAGTGATGAAATCATTTATTTTGATAAGGATTAATAGCATGAGTAAAATAAACGCGTTTAAATGTAGTCCAAAAAAAATTCAAGATTTTTAAATAAAAAAATGGTTGCTGTGCCTCACTCGACATAGATGGGTATAGTGTGTCGCGGACTTTTTTGTAGATATTTATAAGATCTACAATTAATTAGAACATTTTATGGTTCTATCTTTTATAGTTTAGGCAGCGTACGCAAAATAAGTAACTTTTCTGGTTGATTTTTTACACCTTGTGTCCGAAAAACCCAAATATCTTACGGAACCCTATTTTTTTTCCAAAATAAAATATAGCCTATGTTACTCGTGGATAATGTAGCTTTCGAATGGTGAAAGAATTTTTAAAATCGGTCCAGTAGTTTTTGAGCCTATTCAGTACAAACAAACAAACAAACAAACAAACAAACAAACAAACAAACAAACAAAGTTTTCCTCTTTATAATATTAGTGTAGATTAGTGTAGATGACCCGCCCCGGCTTCGCTCGGGTGGAATTTTCGAACCGCGTCATTTACGGGAGCCGCGCGGGTACCTTACTCATAGATCTAAACTCCCCTCCCGCACGCGCACCCCCGCCTTGGTGACGCCCACTTCGCAACGGGCCGTGCAGCAGAAATCGTAATATTTTAATTTCGCCATAACTTCAAAACCAAACGTCCAATTTTAATCATTCAAAGACCAAATATTATCTCCATAAACTGTTCTTAGTGATGAAATCATTTATTTTGATAAGGATTAATAGCATGAGTAAAATAAACGCGTTTAAATGTAGTCCAAAAAAAATTCAAGATTTTTAAATAAAAAAATGGTTGCTGTGCCTCACTCGACATAGATGGGTATAGTGTGTCGCGGACTTTTTTGAAGATATTTATAAGATCTACAATTAATTAGAACATTTTATGGTTCTATCTTTTATAGTTTAGGCAGCGTACGCAAAATAAGTAACTTTTCTGGTTGATTTTTTACACCTTGTGTCCGAAAAACCCAAATATCTTACGGAACCCTATTTTTTTCCAAAATAAAATATAGCCTATGTTACTCGTGGATAATGTAGCTTTCGAATGGTGAAAGAATTTTTAAAATCGGTCCAGTAGTTTTTGAGCCTATTCAGTACAACCAAACAAACAAACAAACAAACAAACAAACAAACAAACAAACAAACAAACAAAGTTTTCCTCTTTATAATATTAGTGTAGACTAGCGATTGCCTGCGACTCGTTATAAGTCCTCTATATTCACTATCCTACATTATAAAGGGAACCTTTGTGCGAAATTTCAGCATTCTAAGTTGGGTTGGGTTTAGGCGGGGCGTTGATGAGTCAGGCAGTGAGTCTGAACTTTTATTTTTATATAATTTACGTGATGATATTACAACCTCGTTAATTCACAACTTTTACGCATCTTATTACAAAATATAAGACGAACATATACAATCTGATATTAAGGTAGGTACCTACTAGGTACTATCACGGATAGGTATCAATTCGGCATTGACTTATTTCTGTTCTTTACATTCTTCTTCCAAGTTTTTAAATTTGTCAAGTACAATACAAATATGTATCTGATCATTTAAAAATCCAGCCAAACTGTCTCAATCGACTTTGATTTTATGTTCCGCGAATAAAAGCATAGCAGTCCAACAGGCTACAGCATGGCTGTATGTTCTCAATCCGTTAATGCAGCACACGAACGGGCTTGTTACGGCCATTGTGCGGTGTCGGCCGCCGTCGGCCGATGATACATTATTTTTATAACAATAAATCGTTGTAAGTAAAGCACTGCACCGCGCCGGTGGTCCCAACTATTTGCCACGCGCTCGCTCGCCCTGTGCGTACGACTCGAGACAACATTTCATCTCCATTGCGGGCTGAAATTAATTTGTTTGCGTATCATATTAGTATCGTGAAATATAAATTCGCTTTCGTGCCTCTACATCATCGACTAGTGGTTTAAAATTTTAATAAATAATTACACAAACAGCCTGGTAGACTTTACCAAAATGAGTTCAAAACAAAACTATTCTGAACTTATTAGGTTAATCTAATTTTTTTATGATCTTTGAAATAGGTGATATATAATATTATAAACTAGATGATGCCCGCGACTTCATCCACGTGGATTTAGGTTTTTAAAAATCCCGTTGGAATTCTTTGATTTTTCCGGGATAAAAAGTCGTTTATGTCTGGCTGTCTCCAGGATGGAAGCTATCTCTTTACCAACAAAATGATGCCCGAAACTTCACCACATGGGTGAAGTTGCGGGCATCATTTTGTTTACACTTTAGTGTATTTACAGTTTAGTGTATTTACACTTTTTTTAGAAATCTCGTGGGAACTCTTAGTAGCCTATGTCCTTTCCCGGGATGCAAGCTAGCACTGTACCAATCTTCGTCAAAATTGGTTAAACGGATGGGCCGTGAAATGCTAGCAGACAGGCAGACATACAGACACACTTTCGCATTTATAATATTAGTATGGACTCACACGACCTTATTGCCGCGAGAATTCTTGTCACTCATCCATGTCTAAGAAACCCGCTACGGCTTAAAATTAATCGGTCATTCTGTGATAAAACCAATCTTGGACTAAGTAGACAGAATATTTTAATAAGAGGTCATTAATGTATTAAGTAACTTTTAGATTTACTAATTGCCGACGTTATATTTATTTATGTAGATAGTTCTTCAAGTTTTGTGTCTTATCTTTTAACTGGAATAGTGAATGATATGGTAGGATACGTGATAAGTAATCCTTACCTGTGATCGTAAAAATTAATAGCCTGGGACACAAAGTATTTAATTTGTTTTTTAATTAGTGGATGGTGTCGATTTGGACGCCACAGAAGATATCAGTGATAAGCCGAAAGTACAGCTAGTAATATATTACCTCATATATCTATCTGAGATAACAGAACATCGTATTTGTAGATATATATACCTTTTGGTATCAGAGATCACAGTTATTTTTTAATTATTACAGGTTTTTGCGGTTGACTAGGTGCTTATTTCGGTGAGTGTGCTCAAGGTCGAGAATTTTTAGGTCCCTATTCACCCTTTTAGTATCGTAGCGCACAGATTTTCATCTTGTATCCCAATTTATATTCCAACTGCTTGTAGTTCGTGTGAAGCGCTTTTCGTCTTCATCCTATGCACTACACATTTTTACGCTTTGGGATACAAATTCACTTGGTCACATCTCCCTACGTAGTTATAATTATAAGACAAGAAGTTCTTGACCACTTGTCAGATTTATAATCCATTAATTTTGTGTCCTGAATTGACTTAACCACGAGCGTAGACAAGTTACCTTACAATCTTGCAGTTCCGTTTTTTCTATTTTTTTAGTCTGTTACAAGTTAGCCTTTCACTGCCATCTCTCTTGATGATGCAGTCTAAGATGAAAGCTGGCTAAATTGGAAGATTGGAAGGGGTAAGGCACTTTATTAAACCCATATCCCGTCTATACCCTATCGTGTTGGGATGCTAAATCACTTGGCGGTGGCTTTGCTGGTAGGGTGTTAACTAATGGCCGTAGCCTCCCACCAGACCAGACTAGAGACAATTGAGTAATTATAAATACCCAAAATGACTCTGTCGGAAATCGAACCCGGGATCTTCTACTTAAAAGACCACAGCACTCACCACTGCGTTAGGGAGGTCTTTGTGTCAGAGAAACTTAGTAACATGAAAGTTTGAACGTTTTCGTAGAGCTTACACTAATTCAGGTAGTTCCTGTTCTACAAGTAACATCTCATAATCAAGTTCGGTGCTGGCTATCAATTTTGTTAACTGAAGCTCTGGACAAAGGCGTTGTGATCATATGGAACTGATAGGTACATCTTTAATTGGTAGTAGAGGCCAGATCAGATGGCGATCGCTTTGTCTAAAAACTGATAGTCAAATCTCAATTTGAATAATATCAATCAAACAAGTATTAAAAATAATAAGACCGATACTACAATAGTGATGATGGAGAGTCATGATAACCTATAGTAACGTCAGTCCTTGTACCGTTTAGTTAGGCACCAATGGCATATTTAATATGGTATTGTGTACAGGAAGTTCTTTAGTAGGATCTTTCATAACACTTACATAATTACCGGTAAAATAAATCTTCTTTTTCGGGAAAAATCTTAATGTTTATTTATTTATTTACTTGGTTTAGCAAAAACGTAAATATTATGTTCCGTTCAATCTTCGAGTTCGGTGGGCTTTCATGTTTCGTTATTAGGTATGTAACTAAAAATACAATTTCGGGATTATTTTGCAAGTACTTATTGGTAATGGTAGGTATTATGAAACTTACCTAATTGCTTATTTTTTTGGCACTTGTGTTTGTTATGCATCATAATATTCATAGCTCTATTTTGTGTGTGACACTAATGGTAGGTCCATCAGCCAAAGTTATTTAAAGACGACCAAGAAGACGACATACATAACGATCGCCCAAAAGCACAGGTGATCGACACTTTAGATATAGTAAATAATATTTAGTAGGTAAGTAAATAGTATTTTTTTAGTTGGATTTAAAAACTAAGACGAAGACACACCGTTAAAAAAGAGACCTAATTATGACCATCAAATTCAGAAAGGTCAGCTATCTGCGTTATTTGAGACATGTAGTCAGACATGACCGCGCTTCAGACTACGACGACCTCCCTGGCGCAGTGGTAAGCGCTGTTGTCTTATTAGTGAGAGGTCCCGAGTTCGATTCCCGGCAGGGGTATGGAATTTTTATAATTTTTAAATTTCTGGTCTGGTCGGCTTCGGCCGTGGCTATTTACCACCCATCTGGCGAAACCGTGCCGCCAAGTGATTAAGCGTTCCGGTACGATGCCATGTAGAAACCGAAGGGGTGTGGGTTTAATAAAAATTGCCATACCCCTTCCAAGTTAGCCCGCTTTAATCTTAGACTGCATCATGATCACTTACCACCAAGTGAGATTGCAGTCTAGGGCTAACTTGACTGCAATCTCTTGACTCTGAATAAAAAAAGACTATCATGATCGGCAAAATTTAGGGAAAGAGAAGGCGGCTGTATAAAAAAAGTATGTCGTGGCTCAGAATCAAAAATGGGATAGTTTTTAAAGATACGAATTTCTTTGACCGAAACTACACCAACAAAATAATCAGAGTTAAATTAAATTCCATAATCAAAAAATTGATTTTGCCTCACGACCACTCACGACTCCGCTCTAAGAAGCATGTCAAATTAAATATTCTGTTTATAATCGAATATAGGCTCCCGAACCATTACATACAAGATCATTCATTCGATTAGTTAATAGGAGAAGCCACTCTTTTTTATGATTTGGATTCAAGATATGTAATTTGAACGTATTTATTACAAAAATACACAATAAGGAAAGCCAATGACGCTGAATATTCTCTTAATCAAATGTCAGATTTAGTCAATTTTGAGTTTAATGATAGAGCCGCTCGAGCTAAGCCTGTGTGATTAATAACGTTGAAGAGGAATAAAACTTCAGTTCAAGGAAAAGTGTGTGTAATGTGTTGTGCGTGTGCGTATGGGCACGGGGCTTCCGAGCGCGGAGCGAGGCGGTGCGCGGCGCGCGCGCATGCACGGGAGCACTATCGCTCGACCATCGCGCGTGATTTATGGCACGCCATCTCACTACACATTTCTAAGACGACGTAAAATTTAAAATAAAACAAACAAAAATCAAGACATCCGCGTCATGTCGAAATGACATAACGGCAGTTATCTCCGATTTTTGATAACATTGTCCATAGACAATCATCATTATTATCATCATGATCAACCCATCGCCGCTTCACTACTGAGAACAGGTCTCCTCTAAGAAGGAAAAGGCAGGCTAAGTGCGGATTGGATGATATGCCTGGGATCGAACCCCAGATGCCCCGAATGTATCAACCAATAGGCTGTCACCGTAGACAATATTTTTATGAAATTAAGTAGGATATACCTAATACAAAAAGGTGATATCACCCAGGAACTACTGAACTAAGCTATTTCATTAGGCCGTCATTGAGTCGGTATGCGAGAAGCGTCGGGCCCCGATGGACCATTACTCTGGATGACGGCGCGCGTGCCGCGTATACCCCACCACCTGCGTAACTTGAGCTCTCCTTCCCCGCTCAACTCAACATCTCCCGAGGTCACAAGGGGACTCCGAGAACCCATTAGAGGTCACGTTTAAATGGAAACGTTACACCCGCCGTCGCCTTTAAATAGGAAACGACACGTTTATCCAATTAGAAATTCACCATATCTTTGTGATAGTTGAAGAGGAAATTTGAGCAATCAACTTGCAGAGCGCCTCGACGTTCCTATCACAGTTTATTCAATTGAGCTCGTAATGAAGTTATGTGTGCTATGAACAATACCAAGCTGACCAACCAAACTACAATGGAATGTATTATTTCAAAAAAACCTGTACATGTAATAAGAATGATGACAGACCCCGGCAACTTGTAATAAAACAAACAGGGAAAACTGAAGAGATGATATTTTGCCCAGTAGCTCGAAAAAGTTGTTTTAGTAGAACTAGGTACTTAGGTAGGTAGGTACCTATATTCATAAATATTCATTTTGCTCTTAGAATTTTTAGCTTAAAATTCTCGTATATTAAAACTGAGTGCCTGTGAGATGTGGGTATATATTAATTAATGAAAGACTGGTTTATTTCGAAAAAAAATACGACAAATTGTTATACATTAACTACCTATATGTTTATGTTACTATAGATGATATCCGCGACTTCGTTCGCGTGGATTAAAATTCTTCAAAAACCCCGTGGGAACTATTTGATTTTCCGGGATGAAAAGTCTAGCCTATATTAGTTTCCAGGATTTAGGTTATATGCATACCTACTTATTTACCAAATTTTGGCAAAATCGGTTAAATTAATGAGCTTTGAAACGTAATAATCAGTCAGACAGACACACTTATTAATTAAGAATTAGTATGGATTTTTAAATGAAACGGCATAGAACACGTCTTGTGAAGTTGTGAAAGAGGAAATGATTTCTCTGTTGCCGGTGGAGTGCGCGCGCGCAGGCGGCAGGCAAGTGTCGTCGTGTGCCACGCGCGTGGCGATTGATGCAGAGTTGGCCGACCTCGCTGCCTCTCTGACCTCATTCGTAAATCATTTAATCTCATTTCTAAAGAGCAGGAGCCCACCGCAAGCTATAAAATTTAACTGACGTAAGATATGATATCCACCGCAGACGTTACTGTTGATGAAGATATTTAAAAGTGATTTACGAATATTTGTTTTAGATGTATTAAATAATAATCAATTTTGTCGAAAGAGAGGAAAATAAATCTTTTTTGTTTTTTTTAATTGAACATTATCAGAACTTTAAATTATGTACAACGTTTTGAATTTGAAGAAGTACTTAATATTGAAACATGGAATATCTACATAATAAATTATAAGTATATATATAATTCATTTGTAAAATCTTTTACATCATATTAAAATTGAGTTACATAGGTAGGCACCTATCTCTTTTTCTGTGCATAAAAAGTGAAACAGACTGACTGATATACCGATTGTGGCTCCTAGGTATAGTAGGTGCTAAGGTAGATAAGTTATCTGCAAAATTATAATTTTACAGAAGAATGTGTCAAAGATCGTAAACAGCTCATCTTGTACCAGTATTATAGTAGGTACGTTAGATTATTATCTTCGAATCTATTTGCATTTTTTAGGGTTTTGTGACCTAGGCTGATAAATAAGGTGTAAAAGATATTAAAGAAAGGATTGTTAAAATTGGATCCGTAGTTTCAGGACTACATTATTACAAACCAACAAAGTTTCTCCTCTTTATAATGTTAGGAACAGATAGACCGCCAAGCAATATGTTGTTTAGCTTGGCTATCCGACTCGGACACGCTTTAACCGGCGCATACCTCAACAATACGCTACATCATGGAACAGGACTCTAAATTAATATATCCTGGCTCGCGCCGTGATTCCTAATATTATATTTAGACGTGACACGCGCTCGTTTGTATCAATTGCCCCCGTCTGCCGCCTGATATACGGCCGACGCTACTTTAGAACAATAACGGCACAAATTGCGCGATTACGTGCTTTAGAACCGCCCCGAGAGACACAACGGTATCTGCCACGCCGGACGTCGGGGTTTACATGACGGAAATAATGTATCACAACGCATTTTTTATTTGCTAAATAAAAAATGATCATATCAAAATTATTTCTGCTGAATCAAAGGAAATATCACAGGCCTCCAGCTCTGTTCCTCGTGTGCAGGACGTAAAAACTGGAATGATCTCTGATCTCTATGTAGGTACCCTAACTGGTGGTCAACAAAAGCTAAAACGAATCTTAATCTAAATCTAAATATATAAAAGGAAAAGGTGACTGACTGACTGACTGATCTATCAACGCACAGCTCAAACTACTGAACGGATCGGGCTGAAATTTGGCATGCAGATAGCTATTATGACGTAGGCATCCGCTAAGAAAGGATTTTCGAAATTCAACCCCTAAGGTGGTGAAATAGGGGTTTGAAATTTTTGTAGTCAATGTGGACGAAATCGCGAGCATAAGCTAGTTCTTATACAAAATAATATAAGTCTCTTGTAGGAATTTACACGCGTCACGGCGCCAGCCTGAATCCTCATAAGAAAGCTCAGAGTCACTCAGCGGGCGATAGAGAGAGCTATGCTTGGAGTTTCTCTACGTGATCTATTCAGAAATAACAGCATCCACAGGAGAACCAGAGTAACCGACATAGCTCAGCGGGTTATTTAGCTGAAGTGGCAATGGAAACTGATAGACGTTTGGGTCACAAAGTGCTGCAATGGCGAGCTCGCATCTGGAAGGCGCAGCGTTGGAAGACTCACAATAGATGGACAGACGATATCAAATGAGTCGCATAATCTCATTACTCGATCCAAAATATATCTTACATGTCTCATTAATAGTATGTAAATTGAAACACTAGTTTTTTAACTAGGTATAGGCGTGTAAATGTTGTGACATAAATCTAATTGTAATCTACAAACTTGTTCCAAACACTTGTCTTTGTGTAGACCGCTAGCATTATTTACAATATCTTAATTCAATTCTGATACCGTACCGACTTGGCTGTAGCGTTCATACATTCCGTAATCTTGTCATACAAGCTTACAATATTGTAATGCTTGTTAGACAACGACAAAACCGTAACACCAGTTTATGTCCTAATAGTGTACAATGACAAAATGACACGGAGACAAACGTGTTCTTAACTAAAAGCTCGTTTAATAGGTATCATTCCTTTCTAAGCAGTCGTTCAAGAGATTAAACATCAACAACCATACCGCACCTTCCTGCTAGTAGGTATATACTGTCAAATTAACAACATCAAATTCGATAAATGAAGGCATAAATGATTCTTACGTCCGGCAAAGACGATTACAATGCTCACTTAATAGATTCTTGCGCGGCGCCGCTAAGCTGCGCACCACAAATCAGTCTAATGAACGGATCCTCTGAAAGCCTTTTAATTTCCCATTTGGTTCGGCCACCGATATCGGCTGACTGTTATTAATATAGCGGGGGCCGGTCGCCGGTGGCGGCGCTCCCGACAGCCTCGATTACGTCCGACCTTACGGAGGTATCGCGAGGCTCTCCGCGACTTATCTCCCGCTATTAATTACGCTTAGATATGCACCGGACAAGTTTTAATGCAACCGCTTCATTTGTTGCTGCACTAAAAGTGCCATATCGGAGACGTTATAGAAGTGATAACTTTGTACGGATGACAGCCGGTCAGGCGACGCCGCTGTCCCGCCGTACACTCTGAGTTGAAACAACGCTCGCTAGCTATCAGCTGCACCTATCACTACAACTAGATGACTGATAGCTTTCCGGTATAACGTGCTCCACTTTGCACCGATACTTATCTAAAGCTAATTCACCAACTCGTATTTTGCAAGTGTTTTCGCTACGGTAGACGACCAATGCAACAGTGTTTTCTGTTTTACGAGTAAAAGAAAACAGACTCCTATCGAGTAAAGCCGCAGGCAGCAAGTGGCTAATAACACCCCGGTAAGAATATTGCCCGCTATTACAAATCAAACAGAACAAGTTTAGTATTGCGTTCTATTCAAATTTATATACCGTCATTATTTTACCTTCGGTATCATTTTATCAAGACAGCAGGTTAAAACGATTTCTTTTCATTTGTTATTAATTAATTATTATGTAAATTCCACGTTAAACTAATTTACTCTTTAAGTACCTAGAATTTGTCTAAAGATTCATAGTCGTCAGTCTCACTAATACCTATTATAAATGTGAAAGTTTGAATGTTAGGATGTTTGTTACCCCTTCGTACCACAATGACTGAAAGAAATGTACTTAAATAGCTTATACCCTGAATAAATGGAAAGGCTAATTTTATCCTGGAAAATTCAAAAGTTACTGCAGAAATAACTATAAGTAACCGAGTTTCACGTGAATGAACTAAAGTTACAATTACAGCTTGTCGATTTTCCAGAAATTTGGAATCGACACAGGTTATACCCTGAATTTACACATAGGCTATATTTTATCCCGAAAAATCAAAGAGTTACATGGAATTTCTATAAAACCATAAAGTCGCGGACATCTTCAAGTAATAATAGTAGGTAAATATTTTAGGAGTTCGCGTTATGGAATTAAAATTTTTACTTTTACATTTTGCATATTGCTTTATTAATATCGTTGTTTCAGAATGGACACATTGCAAGAATAACCATCAACGCAATCAGTATGAAAGTGCGGGTCAGATGGCAATTGCGCCCGCGGCTTGTCAAACAAGAATGAGCCATTGATCGAGAACACGCAAATCGCAAGCGTTTGTTGTCCACTTATATCCTTCAGCATAGTCCGAGATCCAACTTCATGATTGCTAAATAATCCATACTAAGTAATCTAATATTATAAATGTGAAAGTTGGGTATGTCTGTCTGTCGTCCGCTTTGCACGGCCCATCTGTTTAATCAATTAAAGGCTTAAAGGCTCATCCGTTTAACCGATTTATTATGAAATTTGGTACCGAGAGCCTGTATCCCGGAAACAGGCATGGGCTACTTTTCATCCCGAATAATCAAAAAGTTCCTACGGGATTTTTAAAAACGTAAATCGACGCGGACCAAGTGGTGGGCATAGTATCTAAATTCTCATAAATATGGTCCCTAAGGTTTTATTCCTGGTTTCAAATGGACCCATGAGATAAGTATTATTTTTTTTGGAGAAAATAGGTAGTTGTCGCTAACTATAAATATCTATAAAGCCTCCGGCCACCTCTTTAGGACGGGAGGCGGCTCGATCGACCTATTTGGCGGTTTTTTTGTCGTGTTCGTAAGAAATGTCAGTAGGAAAAAAGTTGTATGAAAGAAAATTTTGGAAAATAAAAAAAGTTCAAACCAGGCGAAGTTGGGGTGGATCGTTCGCGGAAGAATAAATTGTGAACTACAAAAATTAAAATCATTTCATATAATAGATATTATATATTCGGTATTTTTAAATTGTTCCAAGTTTCGATTTCGAATACCACAATCGAAAAATTTGTCAGGAATACCACTGCTGGTAATTTATTATTATTCGTCTTCATAACTCTGTTAGTGGTAGGTATCCGAATTACCGTTGCCATTTCGTATGCCCGTATCAACGTTGAGCCGTTATATCTGGCGTCATAATTCACGTTACCCTGGACTCTGGATGCTAAACCAGTCTGCTAAAAATAATTGTTTCGGTGCGATGTCCTGCCGCCGCGCCGTCCCCGTTCGCTATCTACTGCAACAACACAGAGTTGTTTGTACTTTGTCGTCGGAACATTTCTAGACTTATACTGCCGACAAATAATTTATACATTACAAAATGTGTCTTATGAATTATTTAACACCTACAAGAAAGTATACCCACCGATACCGCGATCCCGCGCACGTCGCCCGCGTCACGCCCGCCCTTCGCCTCGTCCACTGTGCCCTCTGCTACTCAGAGGGATACGTGGAGATACCTCCCCCCCCCTGCCAGATCATTAGCCATGGCCAACAATATCCCCGAAGAGAAATTATTAGCCATGTTACCGGGGTGCACCGGCCTGAATACTGCTCTTCCCCGCGGATGCATTCAAAAGGGACCCTTGTATACCTAAGTATATATAATAGCTAGGCACCACGAAGTACAGAATAGGCACCTATGTAAAAAATTCCTTGACAGACTCTACTTATTAGTAAAACTTATATTAATAATTTCATTTGGCTCTTTGTATTTTATACTTTGTAATTATTTTAAAATTCGGTAAATAGGTAATTTTTTTAATGTATCCTGTATTCTTACTCTTTGTAATTTTGTTAACAATAAAGTTGTTTAAATAAATATATTTCATGTAATAGGTAGGTACGGTACACTTACTAAGTAGGTGAGAAGAATAAGAATCCGTACTGCTCTAGAAATAGCGAGTCTATTTCCCAATACAATAACAGTATTGGATGGATTTCAGTATAAATCTTACAATTTCAGCTTAAATTAACTAGGCTGTATCTTAACTATTTCGATTGTAACAATTCCTTATCCATTTTCAATTTCAACAGCACAATGAAGGAAAGCTTATCTTGAAGGTAAAATGATTTATTTTATTGCATTCAAGTTGTATTTTAAACTGGGTAATAAACTTAATACGAACTGTTAAAGGCATCGACTTAATTATTATTCCGTTAGTTTACCTAAACTGAAATTGAATCGAATTTATTGATGGTCTTTCGATCGGACCAAGAGTAGACCACCAAGTTAACGCTATACGTATGTACTATGTAATATTTAGGTACCTATAATCTCTACAAGTATCCGCCTATATTATTAAAATGACAAACTATTAGATGTTTTTTTTTTTAAAGAATATTAACCATGGTAAATGACTAATATTCCCCTTTCCTCTCCAACTAAGCGTCAGGCTTGTGCTAGGAGTAGGTACGACAATAGTGCAACGGGCGGGGTTTGAACCGGCGACCTTTCAGTTTTCAGTCCACTCGTTTACCGGTTGAGCTATTGAGGCTCTAAAGGAATAGTGATGATAATATCAGCAGATTTTATTTCCCTTATCTCAGCGGTGAGCGGAGCTAACTTAACACAATATAGGCTACTTTTTATCCCGGAAAGAATACCCGCAGCATTTTGAAGGTCCACATCCTAGCGAACCAAATCGCGAGTATCATCTAGTGCCAGTATAAACAAAGTATTGAAATATTTTAAATTTAAAATCCATAAAGAAAGGTAATATTGTAGTGTTAATAATGTAGGGAATAGGTAATCTACGGAACCGATTCAGAAATATTTTTTTTATTACGATGTCCAAGTGCTGGTAGGCTGTAAATTACGCAAACGAAGGCACGGGAAAAAGGTACAAATGATTTTTCTCCGCTACCATAAAGTACCATTATATAATGGTAACTGAAATGAAATGAAAAGAAATTAATTTATTTCATATAGGACATAATGGTGCCACTTATAATAAGTCAAGACTCTACCACCGCCGGTTCGGAATAGAGATTCTACTGAGAAGAGCCGGCAAGAAACTCAGTAGGTAGTTGCCCTTTTTTAATATTACAATATGTACCTAATCGAAAATGCAATACATAAGCTATGTAACTATTACACTACCTTGTGGGCTGCTGGATGCAAAGCCAACCGTTTCCATGCAACCTTGTCATTTAGAAGTTCGTCAACTGTATACCTATGTAGTATCTGCGAGCAAGCAAATGTTGTTTCATACAATGTTGTGTATAAACAGCTAACCAGTGTAGGATATACTTAAATTTTATAAATATTTAAATCTTACAGAAGATGAATATCATTCACAAAATATTATAACTTGATATTCTTGAATTCAAATTTTTTTCTTCGCTCCCATTAAGAGAGGGCACCCGAAAGATTTTTAGATGATATCGGGAGGCATTACGTGCGTGATGTGCAGTCAGCAGCTGCCTTATCTAGTGACAGCGCTGAAACCAGACACAATGTACCAGGGCTGGCAAGATCACCGACTTCGTTAATAATAATGTCCTCTTGACCGAATATCAACCACGGAAGTTTATCTCCTCAAATATTAAGCATCTGCGCGGGAGATATTAAAGTGCAAAAGTATTAGCACAATCACAGGTGCACTTCTCTTTCTTTCATAGTATAATAGTACGGCAATCCGACACGCCCGGAGAAAGATCAAGCATGTAAATCTGAACTTTAACTATATTATCTGTGCTTTCCAAACCATACCTGTACTATCCAAACTATTTCTGTGCGTAAAGATTTATCTCAACCGACGCCCTAATTGCAGCGCTTGGTGTAATGTAGCTTGGATGTTCTCAACGGTTGCCAGGTTGGCAACCCTGAGCTGTCGCACCTCTTGTTGCCATAACTCAAGACGATAACATGTCTAGCGCCCCGCGGAACTGTTAACAACAAATAACACAGATAACGAAACGGCCACCTAAACGACCATATCTGACATTCGATAATATTTAATAATTATTTACATGTACCTATTTATCAGATGGAACTGTGCGCGTGCGGCGGTGTCAACATTTTGTAGTACGGAACGCGGCGTTTTAAAAAATAAACGGTAAGTACTCCGAGGTTGTATTTTTAAGTGGCGATAATCCACTACGAACAGCCCAGTGTCGCAATTAATCAAGTTACTGTTTAATATTCTTTAATTTGATTTTATATTATGGTAATCCAAATTTGAGACACCGATCTCGGTTGAGTTACCTAATTCAGAACCCTGATCAGTTTTTCTTTCCAATCAAACTTTACTGCTCGAATCATCATTCACATGGAAAGGATGTTATCCTGTTTTAAGAAATTTAGTTTCTTTTTAAGTAATGTTCAACTTAACATGCGCTCACGTGGTCACCAGCCACCACTCAAGCTCGCACTTAACGTCATAAATAACTTTGTCAATCTGCTAACTTAATGGCATAATTTATCCGTCGCAGGACAACATAACGAGCAATGCCGATAATAAACCAGAAAAGCCACGAGGTGATAATAGCTGTCCGTAAATAATGATTCCTGATTGCTGGTCCACACTTCAACGGGTCGCGGACCGAACGAAACATTGTACCGTTGCATCTCTGGGAAGGTTTTAGTATTGTCATCCCGCTGCTGACAAAGGCCTCAAAAATTCTAGATTGCCTGCATTAAATACCAGACAAGTTCGCAAACGATATTTTCTTTGACCAAAGGCTTTTATAACTCATGTATTTATCTAAAAACCTTTGCAACTCCCAACTGCAGTGAGGTTATTCGAGTGACGGATAAACTAACGGACTGTTTTTCTAAAGTTGTAAGTTTTCATCACTAAGAACGTTTTCAAATTAGCTGCAAAGTGCTGCGCGGAGGCGGCATGACACGGCATGGATTTAATACAAAGCAGCGCTACAGTCGCGCTTCTTTGTAAATCCATATAAATAAAAACGCACCACTGCAGCGCTACACCCGCCCGGAACTGCCCAAAAAAAGGTAGTGCAATGTTATCATCATCATCATGATCAACCCATCGCTGGCTCACTACAGAGCACGGGTCTCCTCTTTTCCTCCTATTAAGACCAAAGCGCTCTTGCGCAACGATGTTTCCCTTCATCGTTAAAGTAAGTGATATTTAGTAAGTAAGCTTGTTCATATATTTTTTTAAACCTTTGGCTCTTTCCACTAGCTATACCATCACGACCTGCTTTAGGAACTTTTAAATGTAGATAATAGGAGTCTTCCTGGGTTTTGTCCGGGAACGGCGCGATCTGACCTCACTGCTCATGTCTTTAATCCAGTAGAATGCAATAGGAGTCTAATTAACGCCGATGCTCAAACACGGCCGGCTCCGAGGATGTTCCGATTAGAGCGGCTCGCCCGTTAAGGAGAAACAATCACATCTCCAACAAGGAATACGCGAGATTAGCTACTTCCCAGACTAGTACTCAGACTTGTAAATGGTGTGTTTGATTAGGCAAGAAGCGGCCATTGTTTAAATAAAATGAGCATGTTTTTCTTAGTCTATCTAAACTTAGAAATGGTTTTAGAAATGGGCTAAATTAATTCTTAATTAATTAGGACAGCCTGCGGAGGCTATAGGCTATTTTTATACCACGTACAGATAAATAAGCTCCATATTTGGTCCTGATTCTATTTCTTTCAATGTTTATTTTTAGTTATGGACCTACAAATCTGTGTATGAAAGTAGACACTTATCGGCATAAACTCCAGAATTTGAGAAGGTATACTTTATCATGATTGATGATCATGATGAATTCCACTATCGGGAATCGTTTTTAATAAGTTAGCAAATCAGGCGGTCGACAGACGCGACATCCTGTTACAGCCAACGTAGGTATAGTCCTCCCTGTGGTATATAAGACAAGTAAGTATATTTCGGAAAACATTGAACCGCAACCATTGAAGTTAGCGCGAATGTGTGGAACGATACGATTGCCACCGGCCACACAATTTGCGATATCACGAATCATTTTGCTCCCGATAGCGCAGCCGTACCATCATAGAGAAGCGGCGATCCGTTAGTTGCGAGCATTGGTACGTCAGAAGGTAGCGGTCTACTGGGATGGTCTGAAGGCAAGCACAAACTAAGTACACGGGTGCTGCCTCGATACGTTTCCTGATAGCGGGCGCACCATTTATTCACGGCGCAATAAATTCAAATTACCGGATTAACAATATAGTGGATAACATCTCCTTCCGATACCTACTAAGTTATGGTGCCTATAATATGAGCTACAAAATATGCGCTTCCACCATTACTTTATCATAGGCTTGTTTATTACCTTAAAGACCACCATTAAAAAAACGCAATGATTTTAGAACCTCCTCTTTTTGGAAGACGGTAAATAACTAGCTGTGATATGCTTCGGACGTCCGTTTCCTAATCGTCTGGGGTTCGATCCCGGGCGCGCACCTCTAACTTTTCGGAGTTATGTGCGTTCTAAGCCATTAAATATAACTTGCTTTAACGGCGAAGGAAAACATCGTGAGAAAACCTGCATGCCTGAGAGCTTCTCCATAATTTTCTTAAAGGTGTGTGAAGTCTGCCAATCCGCACTTGGCCAGTGTGGCAGACTATGACTACTAACCAAACCCTTGATTATGATGAAATACCGTAAATTACACGTGCAAGTCGATTACGAAGAAGCTGCATCAATCATTGTTTTAATCTTACTTGTTGGGAATTTTTAGTATTCTTCCGGCAACAATTGACTTCAGCCAATAGTGAAAAAGTGTCTGCCAGAGGTGTCCCTCTGTAGCTGTCAAACTACAGTAGAGTACGAGGCAGAAAATAATGTACATCGACCTTTAGATATCTTAGATCTTTAGAAAGATTTCGGCTTTGTAGAGCGTTGTCTCTGTCAGTCATACCTATGTGACGTTTTGTCGGTCTCAACGACAGAGACAACGCTCTACAAAACCGCTATCTCTTTCTAAAGGTCGATGTTCATTATTTTCTGTCGCGAACCTACTGTAGTAGGCTTCCAGGCCCAGCAGGCTAATTAAGTATCCTTAATGCCCTAATAGGTATATTTTATTCATTCATGGTCTTACATATTTTATAGATACTTGTCTACATCAAAAGGCAAGGTATGGCTGGTTTTATATTATGTGTTAAATTAATAAAATAAGTACTATCAATAAACGTCTGGTCTAGCGAAGCATGACTGTAAAGGCTCATGAGCCTTGTATCGCTCTCGAAGTGGACGCGATATAGCCCAATGAAATCCTACACCACGACGAATCGAATGCTGTCCTGTCGAGTTTGAAATTTCTGCAATATTTCGCCCTTTTCACGCAGATATCCTCGGCCCATGTCTAAACTCCGGACGTGAAACACAATATCTCCGAGTGCACTCCATAATTTATACGCACCGGCTCTGCGGTTTATGTGATAGTACACTTTGAGAATAAAATCTCAGATTATTGACTATCATATCAGTGGAAACCTTCGTGGAAAAGCACCGAAAATATATAGGTATATACTGTCTCTCGTATCGTAACAAGTGTGTGACTGGCGTAACTTCACATTCCTGCATCATTGCAGGCACGTTACGACCTATCCGCAGTTTACCTTTTTTACCCGACTACGGCAAAGCCAAAAGGTAGGGTTATGATTTTGGCAGTCTATGTATGTATGTATGTATTTAGGTTTTTATGTATGTTCCACTAGGTATAGCGGCTTAACTACTGGGCCGATTTTGATAAATGAGGTGTCAATTGATTAATTGTTATGGTTGGTGACAAAGGCTACATTTTATACGAACAAAATTATTGATCTGACGGATGTTACATTCATATATAATATATATATTCTATATTTCAGCGTTGATTAAGAGGATCGTAGTCGGATTTTAGTTTTGAACTTTTTTTTAAAATATTGATTTATTAAAAATTTACAAACAAATTCAATTACCTGATAAATCTCGCCAAACTACGCAGCAATTTTCTGAGGAGTTCGAGCTCAAAAAGAACAAAAATAAATGTGTATCTACTAAGTAGGATGAAAAGCCCTGAAGCTCGCAAAAATGGTCCATTTGTTGTGCACCTGTGTGAAAAGACGACTTAAAAAGGCAAACTTTTCCACAAAATCCCACATTGTATGGAAAGTTTAGGGGCTACTAAAAATCAGACTGAATGCCAAAGAAACAAATTAATTAGAAGATATTAAGCTCAACTTTTCTTATAATATTTGGAGGTACTACTTGACAAGACAACGTGGGTGCTTACGTAGGGCAATTATTTATTATATGATTGCACTTTTGTTGACACAAGATTGAATTCGTTGTCCCATTCGTCGTTAATTGAAATCTTTTCATTGCTTGCATACCTGAAGATTTTAGTAAGTCGGTAGATACTTAGGTAGGTATATTGTTTTAAAGTGTAAGGTAAAGCTTGCTAAATGAAAACACACTCGGGTAGCGATTTTCATAGATATTACTTACCTTGAAGAAAAAACCGGTCAAGTGCGAGTCAGACTCGCGCACCGAAGATTCTGTACTGAAATCGTATTTTTTCAATATTTTGCACTATAAATCACAAACTATAATGCATAAAAATAAATAAAAATCTGTTTTAGAATGTACAGGTAAAGCCCTTTCATATGATATCCCACTTAGTATAGTAATCTTACTTTGAAAGTTGAAAATACTAATTACTTTTACATGAACACATTTTAATTTTTTTCGTGACGTAACCAAAAATTCACGGTTTTCAGATTTTTCACCTTAAGTGTGCTATAATACCTACCTAGTACCTACCTACCAAATTTCGTGATTCTAGATCAACGCAAAATATCCTATAGATTTATTGACAGACAGACGGGCGGACGCACAGACAGACGGACGGACGGACAGACAGACAGACAGACGGACGTTCGGTTCATACGATCGGCAAAACCAAGCGGCTTTATTCGAGCTTCTTTCGCATTTTTCTCCCGCCATTTATCCGAAACGAATATAATATTGTATTGTATTGTATTATTGTTGCCTTTTTATCGAACATCTTCAGTTCTCGTTAGTTGTTTAAAAGATTAATTAACAAATTGCAGTTATTCTTCTCGTATAAACGCAAAGATAAGCGACGCGATTTGCCCGGCGCTTTAGGCCTTCTCCCTTCTGGAGTTAAGTTCACTTTGTTGTCTGTCTATCTGTCTGTCTGTCTGTCCGTCTGTCTGTCAAGAAACCTACAGGGTACTTCCCGTTGACCTAGAATCATCAAATTTGGCCGGTAGGTAGATCTTATAGCTGACATTTGGGGAAAATTCTGAAAACCGTGAATTTAGGGTTAGATCACACAAAAAAAATTAAATTGTGGTCATGAACTAATAATTAGTATTTTCAACTTTCGAAGTGAGTGACTATATCAAGTGGGGTATCATATGAAAGGTCTTCACCTGTACATTCTCAAAACAGATTTTTATTTATTTTTATGCATCATAGTTTTTTAATTATCGTGCAAAATGTCGAAAAAATACGACTGTAGTAGGTACGGAACCCTCATTGCACGAGCCTGACTCGCACTTGGCCGGTTTTTCTTATGTATCATGATTTCACTGTCTGCTCGCGGTAACAAGGTCGTATGGAACGCGTATAGTGCACCTCTCACCTTTTAAGTAAACTACGGAAAACTGAAGTATATAGGCATATAGCTATACCTCATGCTTAGACAAAACAGTGATATTTTCGTATACAATATATTATCATATGCTCGCGACTTCGTCTGCATGGACTACACCAATTTCAAACCCCTATTTTACTGCCTCAGGGGTTGAATTTTCAAAAATCATTTCATAGCGGATATCTACGTCATAATAGCTATTGTATGCCCGGTCCAGTAGTTTGAGCTGCGCTTTGATATACTTAACAGTCAGTCAATCAACTTTTGTATATAGACTAGCTTGCTCGCGACTTCGTCCGCGTGGACTGCATAAATTTCAAACCCCTATTTCACCCCCTTAGGAGTTGAATTTCCAAAAATCCTTTCTTAGCGGATGCCTACGTCATAATAGCTATCTGCATGCCAAATTTCAGCCCGATCCGTCTAGTAGTTTGAGCTGTGCGTTGATAGATCAGTCAGTCAGTCAGTCAGTCAGTCATCTTTTCGTTTTATATATTTAGATTTGCAGGTGCAATGATAAACAGTTTTCTTAACGTCTGAAGGTTTGAGTCCTCGCGGTGGTCAGCCTGGGGCAATTTATGCACCAGCCGCGGTAATGGTCACATTAATGGAAACCGACACCGGTCCGTGGGACCCGGCCGGCACAAGAAACATAATATTAACAACGCAATCACGATATAATAATCTAATCCTCACACGGTGAAATGCCTTGTCCTTACCTCGATTATCTCAATGAAAACGAGGTTTTATATCGACTTCACCGATTTCTGATCGAAATAAGCACTTTGTAAAAACGAATGTTTAAAAACATGATAGGTTGATAATCGTACCTATAGAAGGCTAAATGAAGCGCCCACTTAAAAATTCCTTTTGATTTTACTGTTTGATTTTCTGGGATAAAAAAGCAGCCTATGTTCTTCTTTGAAATTCAGACTTTATCTGTAGCCAAAATCGGTTTAACGGATGAGCTGTGAAAAGCCTGCAGATAGACAGACAGACAAACTTTCGCATTTATCGTATTGCACATGAATGATTTACATATCATTATTGTCTGCACAATCTGTGATATAAAACTAAGTTTAATCTATTATATATCATTACATACCTACCTACCCGTTAAATATTATTGTGCATAACGTTACAATTTGTAAATATGTACGAGTGGTTTTATTACAAGCTTGAATAGCTCGCATCAGCGATTCTACAATGTAGGTAGATATAGAAATTGTTCTATTACAGGGACCTATTACATTAAGTTGAATTACGACACACTCTAGGGACCGATACTACGAGCGTCTCTCACATTATTTATTGGCACATAATGGCTTCTAATGGGTGCTATTGAATCCGCCACCTGGACATCTTTTATCTTCGACGAGTCCGCGAGAGGGCGTGACTATAGACCCGATGCATGTGGATATTCATAAGTCATAACACAGCAAAGGTTTCGATTCCACGTGATTTAATTGATACCCGGTCTGCATCGCAGACAACCTCACGTACAGACAAATCGTAATTGCTCGTTAAGCCTCGATACTCGATTGTTACTCGATAATGAAAATAAAGAACGACAGGCAAACATTGTGCGATGAATTTTAAAGGTTCCTCGCTAAACGATCGACTCACGTGCTGATATTATTTTAAACGAACTTCAACCTTCGTCCAATTGAATCGCAATAACGATATTGAAATAAATCAAAACAAAGTTTATTCTCCGTGCCCGATTCAGGGTTGATGATGATATCGACGAAAGAGGACAACAAATAAGTATATATTCGAATTTATTTAGACCTTTCGTCGATAACACGTAGTACTCTGATTCTTTTATTTGCACAACACAACGGACGCAAGTGCAATTTATTGATACCGTGTTCGATAACCAGTAGGTGCGTCCCACGCGGCGCGCGCGCCCTACACAATGATCGCGGGCGCGCGCCTCCGACTGCTACAAGTATTGCGCCCCTCGGAAGGAATTGTGATGCGGACCTATGCTAAATACACTCCATAAATAGCTGAGGTTATGGTGTCGTAAAAACAAAGTCAAGCTGCGCGGACAGCATCGCGGGCTATAAAGAACGAGCGTCATCGCGCCTCGTCCAACGCTCTCCTCTACTTAGTTCGTTTTCACTATTCATGGTGCATAACTATAATGTATAATAATAACAAATATAATCTTTGTAATAAGGAACGACGTATACGTAATGCATAAAGTTTCAGAGAACATCAAATATTCTTTTGAATATAATAAACCTTTAGAGAGACTTACATCTGTGTATAACAAGTATAATTTTATTGTACTTACATCTACCTAGATATTGTATATAACAGATAAGTAAGATTCATTTATTAGGTACACTTTTACAATATGCATGCAACTCACACGTCACATATATATACCTAACCTTCTTTTTCTCTACATTAAAAAGTAATGTGCGTTTATGGTTAAAGATCAAATAGACCAATCGTTTCTTATTCGACGAAGTGAATTCATAATGAAATAAAAATTTCATTAAAATCTCTGGATAAAAATTGAATAAATTATATAAGGAAATTCTCCATTATTAAAATTGGAAATCGATACCAAAACCAAAGAGAGGTCAGAACAGGCGTTGCTTATTATGATGATTAGAATGTATATTAGTGCTATCGCCCAGTGCGAGGCGACACATTAGAAAACAACTTAAGATATCGTTTACATTTAAGTAACCATAGCAATATAATCATGCTGAGTTTCTTTTTGATATCATGATCACCTCGTGTATTTTATTACTTGTGATAATGTGCATACATGCAGTGAGCTATGCATAAACTTAAACTTATAGGTGGGTATCTACAACACTTTGACCGAATAGTAAATTAGATTGTAGTCAGTAACTGGTAGAAAAAATCACGGTTTTAAAAATATAATTAAGTAGATACTTATCTAATGGTTTAGTTAGCGATATTACTTATCGCTAGCTAAAAAGGTAACTAAGTAATGTGTAAAAAACCTCGGAGATATCAAATAATTGAAGGAGGTAACTTCATACGTAAGTTCAAAAAAGGCTCCTCCAACTAATGATTTGAATATTATCCAGGAACTTTTAAAAAATAAATTTACATATTTCTATCTATTTTACTGTTATAACATCGTTGTACCTAATAGTTGCGTAATATCACGTATTAATTATTATCATCAACCATAAACTCAGGATGATTTATTAATATAGGTAGGTACTATTTATTAGGTTTTAGTCTAACTCAGACTTTGTTTATCAACTCCTCAGACGAAAATGGAAGACAGACATAGACTGTGTCTTAGACTATCGGAAAGAATTAACACTATAGGTAAGATAGAAAGATAAGCAGTAAGATCAGATACAGCGCTAATTTACGTGATTGATAAAAACGCAACATAGATTTTTTTTTAATTTATAAACTAGCGCTTAGCTGCAATCAGACTGGCTGATTATTATTTATAAAGTACATCCATGAAACGCAACTTGTTTTCCTTGTACCGAACCAATGATCCGAATCCTAGAAGTTTGCAAGGCTCACATTAAAAAGTGGCATCCCAAAATCTTTTAGAGATCGTAATGGGCTTTTTACATACCAAGGTGTTGTTAGAACCTTTTTTAACTACGACCATTAGGCATTGCCCACCTCACTTCCTTTAACTTTTAAAATAGAATCATTGACTTTTATAAAGTGTACATTGTATCTACGTTGGTATAAATGTTGTAACTCCCTCTATGAATAAATAACTCTACCTCATCTCTACCTAGAGACAGAGCGCCGCAATTTTAATTTGGCCTGAGGCTGTGCTCTTTACGCGCCCTTACACCTCTTAGCCCTTGACCCACGCACCATGGAACCGAATAAATCTTATGATACGAAAATATCATGCATAAATCTCTGAACAAAATTTCAAAATGCGTCGAGGAAATGATATGTATTATTTTTATCTCTGCCTATATGATTATGACTTCAGATTATGAGAATCCGTACTAATTACCTCGTAATATCAGAGTCCGAAATGGGTCTGTTGCTTGTTTGTTACTTCTTTACGCTTCAACAAAAAGCCATTCGTCAGTATATTTTACAGAATAATTCAGCAAGTTCCTCAAAACATACCTGCAAAAGACAGGCAGTCAGATTCTGCTCGTGAGACACATACCCGACGTACGTTTTACATCCGAAATTAATAATAATAAACCTAGTAATTTCTGCAGGATCCTTAAAAATCTTGATCCTTAATCCACGTATCTATTAATTCACCAAAAACCACTTGCCCATTAATTTAAAGTGTAAGTACTGTACAGAAAATATATTTGAAGGTTTTCGTATAAAATAAATCGATTCTTAACCGATTACCTTTCTTACATCACGCACCAGTTTGGAGCTAATTGAAAAAAGAAAAGCGGAACCCAGACACAAATTACCGACACTATATCAAGTGTTAAATGGCACTTATCGACGCCAAAACGGTGAGAGATCATTGATGATGAAAAATCCACAATTTAAGGCAATAAATCAACGTCATGGCCAGCTCGAGCCGCGGTAGCGACTATCTGAATGCTTCTCTCTTTTATTTATTACTCAAGCCATGGTTTTTATTAGGAAGCTAGTAATAACGCGCTTGTTATAGGTGTTCTTTATTACTAGTAGCAATCAAGTTTAATTGTAGCGATTCAGTCGATTTTTAAAATCAATCTCAGAGTGAATTCTATACCATTTATCCGATTGTGATGAAACTTTGTATCAACGTTTATTTTTTCACTTTTGGGACTTGCTGGAATAGTGCGCAAGTCGGTCATACACATTGCAATGCATGCCGGGAATTAGCTATTGTCCATACTAATATTATTTATGTGAAAGTATGTATGTCTGCTCAGATGAATTACTATTAATCTAAGGTCTGTCTGCTTCACGGCCCATCCATTTAACCGACCTTGACGAAGTTTGGTAGAGAGATTCCCGAGGGCGGACATAGGCTACTTTTTATCCCAGAAAATCAGAATTTACAAGGGATTTTTAAAAATCCTAAATCCATGTGGATCTGGTCCCGTGACTTCGTTCATGCGAATCATCTATTTAATAGATGATTCGCATGAACGAATAATATAATTAATAGGTAGATCCTCTATCATTACGGTTTACAAGGATATTAATAGGACCATGAATTAAAACCAGAAGTTCAATGATAAGGTACTTACCCACTATTTCAATTTATATTTAGCAGATCCTTAGATGGGCCTCATAAGAAAGCTGAAAGAGTCACTCAGCGGGCGATGGAGAGAGCTATGCTTGGAGTTTCTCTACGTGATCAAATCATGAATGAGGAGATCCGTAGGAGAACTAGAGTAACCGACATAGCTCAACGGGTTAAGAAGCTGAAGTGGCAATGGGCAGGGCACATAGTTCGTATAACCGATAGACGTTGGGGTCCCAAGGTGCTGGAATGGCGACCTCGCACCGGAAGACGCAGCGTTGGAAGACCCCCCACTAGGTAGACGGACGACATCAGACGAGTCGCTGGGAGCCGCTGGATCCAGGCGGCGCAAGACCGTGGCGTGTGGAAGTCCCTACAAGAGACCTATGTCCAGCAGTGGACGTCTATTGGTTGATGATGAGATCCTTTTACATTCCACTGTTTAGGAGGGCAGCACCCCAGTCGCATCAGGATTCAGGAATCCGGAGTGTGAATTATGTTGGATTACTTATCATCGCATTCTATAATAATAAACCTACTCTTATTAGAAGAAATCAAAAATTTTGCTTCAAGTTTTGAATTAAACATCCATATTGCAGTATCAGAAAGTTTTACATACAGTGTGTTGTAAGCACGTGCCTATAGTTGTTTCTGCAAGCCGCACGCGTCCCTATTTGTATTCAATACGCACGTTCTAATACGGAGCGCGATTCATCGACAGTGAACACATTATCTCAGCCAAGAATCGAACCCCAGCCTCGCGAGCAATTGCAACATTTCCTGTTGCCTTGCATGACACCAAATTGCTTTTACAAACGGCAGTGAATGCAGATTGTCTATTACTGTTTTGTTTACCTGTGTCTATAAAAGAGATTTGTGTATTTTCTTTTGGTCAAAGAGCTTATAGGAAATTTGGAGGTATTTGATAAATGCTAAAATTTGGAGCGATGCGATGGTTCTTTTAAATACAGAGTGTCGCAAACTAGATCAGTAATTTTTAAAACTACAAAGTTTTGATCATCGAAGCAACACCCGCTGGCACTGTCAAGCTTCCAACATAATAAATTACGTTTTCTGTCATTTTTCCAAAAAATACCTACGCTACCTTTAAGATACGGGTATCTTCAGTCACTTTGTTTCCAAAATTAGGAGGAACGTTTGGATCATAGTAGCTTTGGGAGAAAACTGGTAATAAAGGTGTAAATAGCCTTACGTCAAAGTATAAAGTAGTAAGTTTCTTCAGAATAGTATTAGAAATTACGTCATGCATTGCCAGATATTTAGTAGATATGGTGGCAACCCCCTGCCAGACACATTTAAAGTTTAATAAATTATTAACGTTTAAGGGTGTCTGGCGGAGGTTCCAACGACACCAAGTGTCTGGCAATGCATGACGTGATTTCTAACGCTACTCCGAAAAAAATATAAAAAAATTAGACTTTATACTTTGACGTAAGATTATCTATCTCCCAAAGCCACCATGATGCAAACAAACATCCAAACAAACGTTCCTCCCAGTGTTGGGGACAATACACAGAGAAAACTTTAGCTTTTATAAAATAAGGAAGGTCTGGCACGCGCTGGCTCTCTCTCTCTATTAGCTAAATAATATAATTATTATCATGTGAAATAAGTAAATACATTATTAAATACTTTTATTAGAATAAGTACAAGTTAGGTCCTGAGTAGAGTGTTATGTACCTACACCCACGTTACATCCTTCAAATTTTTAAATAAAATATTCTTATTTACTCACATAAACTTCGTAAGTCGCTCAAAATACTTAAAATTATATATAATATAATTTATGTATTTATGTATTGACGTTGGGTTGCTGGGGTGAGGAAGCGAAGGGTTTCGTGCGTGACATCGGCCGCGCGTCGTCTAAGGGAAAGAGGTTGCGATCCGCGCTCTGGGGCCTACCTGGTCCAAAGGTTGTCCATCGCCATTCAGCGTGGCAATAGCACAATAGTGCCAGCTTAATGGGCACCTTTGGCCCAGGGGCAACCAGGGGCGGACTTTTTGACGACGTTTAATTTTAAGTTGGTAAGGTTTATTTAAGTTTGTATGTTTTATTTTAATATTTTTACTTACTTTTAATTTAGATTTAAGTTTATTTAATAGAATTGTATGTTATTATTATTTTAATATTTATATTGATTTATGTACCTATACTTATTAGGTAGTTATTTTAAGTAAGTCTTTCTTCAATGGACTTTAATATTTAGTTTTGTTAAGAGTACATAGAGAATTGTTTATGTCTATTCACAGTCATGTTACCTGTTCCTACTATTGCAACAAAACTGAGCCATTCATATCTGTCCTATCCCGAACCATTAATATGAGAAAGAGTACGAACTGCACGTGTATACTGCCATAGTAACTGATGTTCGAATTTGCGGACTTAGTAGAGAATAATCATTCTGTCGGCTGGTTGTTAATTACTCGCACACACAAATTAAATAGTCACATTATATTGTCTCATGACGACTCTAACAATGTCAATCAAACTCCTATTAAAAATAAAATAAATATTCATGTAAGTATAGGAGGTATCAAATATTTAATTTTAGTTCTGGACAAAATATAATGTTCCTAGTAAGTATAATAAGTTAATTGGAGTCTGCATGAGTAGCTCTACCTACATTTATCTAATTATTTTGATAGTTTATTAATAATTTTATCATAGGTTATTATTCTTTAGGTACAGAAGGAAAATCAAATCTGGTTTTAATTCTTAACTTACTTATTTTAATACCATCGCCATTATTAGTGTAGTATATTCAAATGTAGTATGCTCAAGTACTACAGCTTGTCTTATTAGAAACCAGATGATACCCGCAACATCATCCGCGTGGATTTAGGTTTTTCAAAATTCCGTAGGAACTTATTGATTTAATGGGATAAAAGTAGCATAAACACACTCGCATTTATAATATTACTTAGTGTTTATTGTTTTTGTAATAAAAAAATATACTTACAAGTAAGCGTAACTCGTAAAGAGCTTCCGAGACGGTCAAGCGGCTTTACGTCCGTAGATTTTTGCTTGAGTCATGCATTGTGACCGTGATCGATGCGATTTAATATTTTTGCTTGACGCGACATTCGGACAGTGTTCGAGATATGAGAAAAGTGCCGTTTGCTTGATCAAGCAAAACAAGTCTACGTGTTTGACTTCCATCCGCTTGACCGTCTCGGAAACTATTTAGAAGATTCGAAAGATCTTTTAAGAATATTGTTGTGACCTTTACAGCTGCGTCACTGAATTGATTTTCGTTAATCCAATTAGGCAATGCTGGTCCTGGTTTTATGCCTATACAAGTTCATGTGTGGAGCGAATGTTTTTTGTCCAAAAGTAAGACAAAAGTTGTTGGGTAGAGTTAATCGGGCGGTGACGCTAGCGGCGCGGTCCGCAGCCTTATAAGTCAATCTTCCTATTCGCCCCCGCACGGTCCTAACTACTAACTCGCTACCAGAATCTCCGTTCGAACCATTTTACTATGTCTGATCAATATTTTAAACGATCGATGACAACATATTAATAAAAAACTGTTTATAATTTTTAGAATTCTGTTGCCAAACAAAGAACTATTTTTATATAGTAATTATAATTAATAAAGTAATAACTATTATTATCATATTTTTATAATACCTACCTACTATCACTCTTCAACGTCTATCTGTAGGTGATATGTACCTACCAATTTCGGAATAAAATGACTGTATTTTACGTACCTACCTATGTTATTTTTAGTTCGATGTCAACTTAACCATTGACTGCTAAACTTATTATACCTAAATAATAACTTATCATAATGCAGTACAAATGGATGCGGGCGGGCGGAAAATTGAAAATGGCACGCAGGCCGCAGTATTTAATGACAACAGTTTCCTTGGTTCCTATCCTGATCCTAATCTTTGTGATAAAAGTGCCAGGTGTTCATGATTGATTCAAAAAGATTTCAGCCCAATCTATGTATATCTAAATATAAAACGAAAAGGTGACTGACTGACTATGACTGACTTATCTATCAACGCACAGCTCAAACTGCTACACGGATCGGGCTGATGAAATTTGGCATGCAGATAGCTATTATGACGTAGACATCCGCTAAGAAAGTATTTTTGAAAATGAAACCCGTAAGGGGGTAAAATAGGGGTTTGAAATTTTTGTAGTCCACGCGGACGAAGTCGCGGCCATAAGCTAGTCTATAATAAAAGTATAAGCTGCCTAACTGACTGACTGACTGGTCTATCAACGCACAGCTAAAACTACTGGACGAATCGGGCTGAAATTTGGTATTTGGCATGCAGATAGCTATTATGACACAGACATCCGCTAAGAAAATACTATCCCTAAAGGAGTAAAACAGGCGTTTGAAATTTGTGTAGTCCACGCGGACCAAGTGCGGGCATAAGCTAGTAGAATAATAAAATCCTACCATTATTGATTACTAGCTGATGCCCGCGACTTCGTTCGCGTGGATGTAGGTTTTTGAAAGCCCGTGGGTCACAGGTTCTTTGATTTTCCGGAATAAAAGTAGCCTGTGTCCAGGCTACTCTCTCTCCAGTCTATATCCATGTAAAAATCACGTCGATCCATTGCACCCCTCGCGCCTCCCTATCCGCTTCCTCCACTCCTGTCTCACTCCACGCAAAAAATCACGTCGATCCATTGCACCCCTCGCGCCTCCCTATCCGCTTCCTCCACTCCTGTCTCACTCCACGCAAAAAATCACGTCGATCCATTGCACCCCTCGCGCCTCCCTATCCGCTTCCTCCACTCCTGTCTCACTCCACGCAAAAAATCACGTCGATCCATTGCACCCCTCGCGCCTCCCTATCCGCTTCCTCCACTCCTGTCTCACTCCACGCAAAAAATCACGTCGATCCATTGCACCCCTCGCGCCTCCCTATCCGCTTCCTCCACTCCTGTCTCACTCCACGCAAAAAATCACGTCGATCCATTGCACCTCTCGCGTCTCTCTATCCGCTTGCTCCAGTCCTGTCTCACAGGCGAATAAGTTTAGAATGGAATCAATCTTCGAAGGAGTGCGTGGGATATGTAAAGTTTTGTCGGTCTCAACGACAGAGACAATGGTCGATGTACATTATTTTCTACTGTACCTATTGCATACGAAGATTTTGATTGTATTGTCTTGCGAGGTGTGAAAATTAGAGTATTGAACTAGAGGGTAATACTGTCGTAGTCTTTTTTTTTTTTTAATTTATTATTAACATACAAGAGAAAATTACACATAATAGGTAGCACGCATTGTAAAAACCACAGAGGTTTGACCCTCAATGCGTACGTCTGCGCATTACATCATGCCTACTTATATCATTAAAAAAAGATTATAAATAAATAATATTACTATATTATAATATACTAACTAAATATTAAAAAAAAGAAAAACAAAGAACAGACAATACATATACATACACATATATGTATAAACACACATATATGCATACACACATGCACATACACACATATATATATATTTTTTTTATAGTAATTGTATAGTAGTATTACATAGTAGTATTGTATAATAGTAGTATAGTCTTGGGCGCCCGTAAACCCCGCGCTTCAGTAAGGATTCTACTTTCTAGATGCAACACCCTCGCTATGCTGGGGGGTAACTCTAAAACCCCTCATTACGCTTGGGATTTATCCCGGCGCGCCCATGACGTAAGACTCCATTGTTATTACATTATCCCCGTTCTTACCACATTCTTTTTCATTTTTAATAAATAGCGATGTACGTGACCTATTAGATACCTACATATAGGATCCAACCCGAGAAGCTTAGGTAAACCCACTAGGTTCATGTTTTTCTCTGTGAAAGGTCTGTGCGTTGGTTGAATGCGTACAAGTTATATAATTTTAATAACAAATTGCAAATTTTACCACGACATTTTTCTATCTAATTAAAATATAATGTTGAATAACAGTTACTTTACTTTATTTTTTAGTAGATTGTTATACTATTAGGTACCTAAAACTGTACCTACATGTTTTCGATAATGATTTAGCTTTTAGCTATTAGCTAAGTAGTAGTTCTCAGAACGAACAAAAAAGTGCTCCAAAAATAAACATAGCCTAAGGTAGAATAATAAAAAACAATTAATAGGTAATAATATAAAACAATCTTGGTCTGGTATGCGGACTACGCGTCCCAATAGCAAGGCTTTAGATAAATCAGCGTACCTACACCTCAAAGCGCTGGGTCTAGAAACTTGAGATTTTGCATGAGGTTATCTCTACAATGTAGGTACATAATATTATGGTCTCTACTAAGAAGAGATTTTAAAAAATTCCATAAGCAATGACGGGCCGGGTCAGCTATAACATGTCTATATATAAAAGAAAAAGCTGACTGACTGACTGACTGGCTTACTGTCTGGCTGACTGACTGACTGAAGGATATATCAACACACAGCTCAAACCATTGGACGGATCAGGCTGAAATTTGGCATGCAGATAGCTTTTACGACGTAGACATCCGCTATTAAAGTATTTTTGAAAATTCAGCACCTCTAAGAGGGTAAAAGTGTAGTCCATGCGGACGACGCGACGTCGCGATCATAAGCTTGTATTATCTAATATTTTAAGTGCGAAAGTGTGTCTGTCTGTCTGTCTTTTTGTCTGCTAGCTTTTCACGGCTCAACAGTTTAACCGATTTTGATGAAATTTGGTACAGAGTTAGCTTACATCCCGGAGAAGGACATAGGCTACTTTTTATCCCGGAAATTCAAAGAGTTCCCATGAGATTTTTGAAACCCAAAACCACGCAGATGAAGTCGCGGGCATCATCTAGTTATTAATAAAACGAAAAACTATAACTGACATGACCTATCGACAAACATGTCAAAGCGTAGGGTCTAGAAACATGAAAGACATAAACGTAGGTTTTCTCTTTAACGTAGGGTACCTACGCCCACTAACAATGGGTTTTGGAAAATTCCATTACGAGATATTTATCTAATGTCACGCGAATAAAGTCGCAGGCATTATCTACACTAGTAAGTTTATAAGTTTGCAAATACATACTTTCTTCTAATCTCCGAAACTACTCATCCGATTTCTAAAATTCTTTCACCATTTGAAAGGTACATTTTTCCAGATGGCCATAAGCTAAAATATATTATTAAGTATTATGTAAACTCAAATGTAAAATTTCCCTCAAGCAAAGCCGGGTAGATCAGCTATTCTAAATTAAAGTATAAGACATATTTTCCTACTGCTACCGAATTCAATTGGTGTTAACTAACTGAAGTAAGTATTTGTAAGGCGCCATATCCACGGGCGCCGGGCGAGGGAATCGCAACGAGTCCTACCTACTATCGTCGGTGATAGTATCACGTATGACCCTGTGGAGATAGGTCTAAAAGAGTTGTATCGAACTTGGTAGCACAGTGAGACTATCGCCGCGATTATCTCGTCCGTGCGGATGGCGCCTTAGAGGGCAGTTTTGATGACGCCCTAAATTGGTGCACGATATTTATTATCAGGCCTTATTATCTAAATAGGAAGTTATTAAACAGGCAGACGTCATTATCAGTGACAGAATGCTGACGAAAGTGGAAACTAGTGCGTCACTCCGCCCCCGAACAATGATGCCACTGACACCCATGTGCGTGTATTGTGTAAGTGTCAATTTACGTATGCTCATTACGTGTGGAGTAAGCTGTTACCAGAACGCTGAAACGCACGCCCTAAATAGATCCAAACAGTTGCGTAACCAAAACTAACGATTCACACAGCCATATTAGTTTTGGAGGAATCTTGCAATTAATACACGTTATTCTAGAAAACAAAAAATCTCTTTTGAGACATTTTAAATATAGGATTGGGCTTGACTGCAATAATTACACCTGATGGTAAATAATGACATATCTTTGAAATGCACTGCCCTGCCCGTTGCACTGTTGTCGTACCTACTCCTAGTACAAGCTTTTTACTTATTTATTTGTTTACTAGCTGCCCTGGCGAACTTCGTTCCGTCTAACAGTCGATTCAAATTTTCAAAATTTTCCTCTCCGTAAGTACCATCCTCGTACTTCAAGGAATATTATAAAAAATGAATCAGCGAAATCGGTTCAGCTGTTCTCGAGATTTGCGATGAGCAACACATTTAGTGATTCATTTTTATATTATAGAAGATTTCAGGAAAAAGATATTTTTCATCTGTCTCTCCATAAATATAAATTAGCAACTTTTGGTTTGTTTTTTAGGGTTCCGTACCTCAAAAGGAAAACTGAACCCTTATAGGATCAATTTGTTGTCTGTCTGTCCGTCTGTCTGTCAAGAAACCTACAGGGAACCTATACTTCCCGTTGACCTAGAATCATGAAATTTGGCAGGTAGGTAGATCTTTTATAGCTGACATTTGGGGCAAAATCTGAAAACCGTAAATTTAGGGTTAGATCACACAAAAGAAATTAAATTGTGGTCATGAACTAATAATTAGTATTTTCAACTTTCGAAGTGAGATAACTATATCAAGTGGGGTATCATATGAAAGGTCTTCGCCTGTACATTCTAAAACAGATTTTTATTTATTTTTATGAATCATAGTTTTTGAATTGTCGTGCAAAATGTCGAAAAACTACGACTGTAGTACGGAACCACCATTGCGCGAGCCTGACTCGCACTTGGCCGGTTTTTTTGTTCTATAAGTTGTAGCCTACCTTCTTGTTTTCATGCGCGTGCTATAACCCAATTAACTATTTAGTTGTAGACACAATTTTGTAATAAGTATTAATTTTTCATTGGAGACTGTTTAGGTTTAAGTGTTTTATATAGGTATCTACTAATTATTCATGTAATTGTAACTGGTTGTTTCCATAAAAATGAATAAATTAATTAAATTTAAAAAAAAACGAGGAAAGAGTTGATTGAAGGAGAACGCAGGATGTCGACTGTGTATGGGTGTAGACCTTTACGAGTTACGACGCATCTACGACGTGCAAAGGTGAGGAAGGAACTTTCCATAAGATTCAATCATGAATTATGTTTTTAGTTCCCGACGGTATACGCCGCCCGCCCCCCATAACAAGGCGGGCGGCGGCGTTGCAAAATATTGTATGCATCAACTAAAGTTAACATTGCAATCATTATTGTCAACTAATGTCTGCCTCCTATTCGAGAGGTCGGGGATTCAATCCCGGACATGCACCTCTAACTTTTCGGAGCTATGTGCGTTTTAAGCTTACGGTAAAGGACAACATTGTGAAGAAACCTGCACAACCTAGCGTGGCTGACTATGGCCAAAACCCTTCTCATTCTGAAAGGAGTAATCTGTGTGTTTATTCTGTGCTCTGTAGGCCGGCGATGGGTTGATCATGATGAGGACCTATAATAACTAGGTATACCTCGCTCGTAACCTTGTAACAAGATTATCATGCCAAATACTGAAACATTTTATACTTATTGCATAAAAATAAATACGTTTCAATATTACATAATATCTACTAGATGACGCCCGTGACTTCGTCCGCGTGTATTTGCGTTTTTTTTTTTTAATTTCGTGGGAACTCTTTTATTTTTTGCGATAAAAATAGCCTTTGATACCTATCCATCTCCGGAATGCAAGATATTTCTGTACCAAATAGAATGATGCCTGCGACTTTCGCTATGTGGATTTAAATTTTTGCAGAATTTGGCTTTTATCAATTCTATAGATATAAATAAATAGCAGTAAATAAAATTATGATATGCTGTGATTTTGGAGTATGATGTGATCTAGTTGCAATAGTGCACACTTGCTAATTGTGTTGGTTAAGCTACGTTGACCCAAGTTGGTACATATTTGGATGGGTGACTGACTTTGTTGGTCCAAAGACATCCGTGTTTCAAAGATTAGATCCTTGGTGTCCTTGATTACCGAATAGATTTTGACTAGACTTTTGCAGTTAGGTTTGTAGAGTAAGAGAGATGAGGGTTACTTATTATCTTAGAAAAAACCGGCCAAGTGCGAGTCAGGCTCGCACAACGAGGGTTCCGTACTACAGTCATATTTTTTCAACATATTGCACGATAATTCAAAACTATGATGCATAAAAATAAATAAAACTGTTTTAGAATGCACGAGCCCTTTCATATGATACCCCACTTGATATAGTTATCTTACTTCGAAAATTTAAAATAATAATTTTTAGTTTATGACCACAATTTAATTTTTTTCGTGTGATGTAACCACAAATTCACGGTTTTCAGATTTTTCCTATAATGTTTGCTATAAGACCTACCTACCTGCCAAATTTCATGATTCTAGGTCAACGGGAAGTACCCTGTAGGTTTCTTCACAGACCGACAGACAGACAGACAACAAAGTGATCCTATAAGGGTTCCGTTTTTCCTTTAAGGTACGGAACCCTAAAAATCGAGGAAAACGAAAGCAGTGTCGCTGTATTTAACATTATTATATACCTACTTACTATAGAATCACCACAAAAATCAACCACAACGTATTTTAAAGATAACCCAAATGTAACCATTTTTCCATTTTAGCTGATTGAATTCGTCATACCCACAGACGGTCATACCTAATCGGCAACGCAGAATAACCACAACACCTACGCACCGCAGTAACTCTCTGCTTTCTAAAGGACTACACAATTTAGCAGTTATATCAAACAAAAATCCACTCCTTAAATACTTACAACTTCTTAAAATTTCCTACGGGCTCCCGCACCACAAGAAGACTCTAGAAGTAAGTACATCATACATTTCCATAGTTGATTTGACAGGAGACGCCTCTTTGCAAACGAAAGTAAGTCAACCCTACGTAATTTCTATTTTCGTTACACAAATAATAAATGGGTATATACTAACTATATCAATATTTATTATTTATTCCTTGGCTTGACTTGCAAAATACATCGCTACCTTACTAGGGTGGACCTGCTTATACGGGCCTACCTATATTTTTAAACTAAATATGTGATTGTATAACATAAAAGAGAGTTTTGGCTGTGCCTATGATTACCAGGCATAGTTACCACATACCAAGTATTTTAAACCGATTGATCAGCTTCGGCTTCGACCATAAATCAACTTCGGTCGAATATCTAAATTATTGACACCAAATAAAAATAGAAAAAACGAACCAACAAATAATAAAGAAACACCTATGTTACTTATTATTATTATATACTTAAATATCTAATTCAATTTTTGTGAAACAGCAAACTTTTTATGAAATCCACTTAGAAGTTTATAAGTAACTACCTATAAGCTAAAGTCATGCTAAACTATGAAGTACATAAGTACATAGATTGCGTTTTATATACTATTTACACTACGAGAATATTAGAGAAATAGAGCATTAGCCGCATCTACACTCTACAGGTGTTCGGTTCGAGCCCTTCGGAATCCCTGATGCGCCCACTCGGTGATCTTTGACATTTCGCCTCGCTCGGATCAACAGATGGTTGTCATGACAACGCCTCAACAGTCCACGACCTTCGGAAAGGTTCTTCTTCCGGTGTAGGTGTTATTTTCTGTCTTAGTCGGAAAATTTGGTAACTTTTATTCGATTTTTTTATATTTGATTATTTTGAGGAGATACCTATTTCGAAACATAGATTTTTATCTTCACTTATTTTCATTAAAAAACTGTTGAGATCTTTAAAAATATCTTATACTTTTTGCCACTTGAACAATGATCATACTCATGAGAAGCTTTCAAAACATCGATGTAGGTATTCAAACTAAGTATACCTACATCGTTTGAAATAAACATGTTTACAACACGTTACAGTGTTAGGTACTTGCTGAGCCCCGTCATTATGAGTACGATGTCAAAATAGCAAGTGATTATGATACTGTGCCATCTTCATCGTTGTTCGTCTCACAGATTTACGATGCCTTTAGGATGACCAGAACCGTATTTTTAGTCGACGGCAATGATTTATCCGATCTACGTAACTTCTCGGCTATCTCATCCGGGCCGCCAACGTCACGGGAGCGCGTGGCACGCGGCTAATTGTGGCATAACCAAAACGGTCTCCGGGAGCCGAGGCGAGCGCTCCGAATGCGGAGCGTGATTCAGCGCGGAGAAAGTAGTGGCAGCAGGAACGGAATCTCGGTGACGCGCGAGCAGGCGGCGAGCCTCCGTGCCCACGCGTGCTCGCGCGCCGCACGCTTCCAGCAGTCACTACACTTGTGCGCCCCGTAGTTTTCGCGCGCCTCCAGTCGCCGTCGCGACGCCGCGCCATTTTCTCGCGCACGTGGGCGACGGCAGCCAAACGAGGACGCCCGGCTCGAACACCATTAACGCGACCGTCGTGAATGAACACCGACCTCGACCGGGTGGCTGGCGTCCATTGATAGGGCGCGCGGCGGTCCACGATCGCGGCTCCGCGCCTCATCGCACGGGGGCGGCGTGCTGCACGCCCTCGCCGCTCCGCGCTCGCCTCAGTCGAGGATGTGGCGCTCTCGGCGCGACGACACTCTGCGCGTGCCAAATCTGTGTTCATTTATCAGTAGACATTCGTGACCCATCCGTGTGATTACCGTGCCGCGTACTGCTAGTTCCCCACAAGTAATGTTCTGTGATCACGTCAATTTCCCTAGGACCTTAAGTAAATAAGCTAGTAAGTGGCGCGCGTTCAGCGGCGCGACGGTGTGCGTGCGGCCGAGTGCCGGCGAGTGTGTGCGAGTGCCAGTGGTGGTAGCGCGCGGTGCGGGGATGCGCTCGTGCGATGCTCTCGGTGCTCGCGATGCGTCGGCCGGAGGACGAGGAGCTGGGCGGGCGCGGCGACGGTGCGGGCGACGAGTTCGTGGACATCTCGCACATGCAGCTGCTGGTGGAGGCGGGCCCGAGCGGCCTGCACTACCCCGGCCCGCCGCCGCCGCTCGCGCAGCACCAGCCCTACGCGCAGCCGCCCGCGCAAAGTGCCACGGCCACCTCCGCCACCGCCACCGCCTCCGTCGACGACTTATTTGCCCTCTATTTTACACCAACCATTCATGGTAAGAATTTCACATCAAAGTACTTTTGCTGACCTTGAACTTAGGGTCGTATAAAAACTTCGCTACCGAAAAAAGTCGGGTCGTCTATCCAGTTCGTTTACCCAAATTCTCCTCATACTTACGTATATGCTCCTAATATTATGTAGCTACTCTGGTAGCAACGCTGCCTACAGTAAACATCCTTGCAGTGATCCCCATCATTTAGAGAATTGTGTTACGAATTACGATGCGATTGCCTTGCGTAATTCATAATCAATCTATCCATAATCTGCCGATAAATTACTTACCAACGTTGTTATTCGTCGAAAAGGACATTTTACAAGGACAAACTAAGTAACTTATCGACACATTACAAGTGTCGATAACTAGCATAGCAATGTTGTTGTTGGTCAAAAATGTCCTTACAAATGTCGATAAGTTATTAAGCAATGTTGATGTTTGCCAAACATGTCTTTTTTGACGAATAACAGCGCTGTTAACTATCGGCAGATTATAGATAGATTGATTATTATCAATTTCAGCCATAAAGAAGTCAAGAATTTAAAATGGAATATATTATAAATATTATAATTAAAAAAATAATTAAATATTTGCAAAAAGTTTACTTAACTGGCGATCATTACGAATCACTAAAAATATGTAAAATGAGCTGCTGAAACTGGGATATAATTAAACTACCTAATATTTTCAAATTTCATATGATCGAATTAAATGTTAAAGCGCGTGAAAAAAAACAAAAAACTAAATGGGCGAATTTCATACACACAAGTATAATAATTAGTAACTAGATACATAACCGATTTGAGTTACTTAATACTTGAAATGCTTCAAAAACCTTTTAAGATATTTTTTGTGCTGCGGTAATAACATACTACTGTAATGCTATTCAAGATTTGTTTAATTTATCGTCGCTCGTTTAAATACTAGGTATCGTAAAGTGTGTAACGTTGTCTCGATGTCCAAAATTGAGAATGTTTTTCTTGGTAAATCTTTTCGGTACTAAGCAGAGATTCTCATAGCCTGTAAATCTGATAGACAACACTAAGCTTTTTCAGCTAAAGATTTTCTATATTAAAAAGTGGGACCACTTGTCATATAAGTGTACCATATTGAATTTGTCATGGCACCATACGAGTACGGCCCATGAGGTCATAGTGAGTAGTTTGACCATTAACATCTAACATTTTAGAAGCGTTCAATAAAAAATTAAAATGGGGTACAAACTCTTGGAAGCTAAAAAAAGTAAATAAATACTGGCTAGCAAAGCTGGATTGACTGTTAGATACCAAAAAAGATGACCCTCGCTCGGGATGCTCTGCTACAGAAGTTACCTAAGAAATAGTAGGAACAGCAGTACCTACCGAAAAATTAGCCGTCTTGCCATAGCACATTTTATCGCTGAAGGAATAGAGATTTTTACAAGTAGTGTGACATTTTGTATGAACGCCTGGACATGAAAAAGTTACCGCGAGTTGGGTGCCTAGAATGCTTACCGATACTCAAAATAAATCAGAATGAATATTTTCCGACTCTCTTTAAAGTTGTTGCAACAAGATTCTAATAATTTTTGGCACGAAGCGTGGCTTCACCATTACCACCCCGTAAAGAAACTACAGTTTATGATCTTCAACTCGTAAGAATTTCAAGGTGACTCCTTCAGCCAGTAAGATCATGAACTTTTTCTGGGGTTGTCAAAGGGGTAGTGGTATATTATGTTGAATACCTATAGGTATCATGGAGCTACGGTTCGGTAGGGGCAAAAAATTTGTAAAAATTGTATTGTTCACCCTGCCTCACAAGTGGCTACAATTCGGGATGATGTCTTTGAAACAGGGACTACAGAGAATTTCACTAGAAAGAAATTCACTAATCTTTGCTTTAAATTACTTTTTCAATTTCCAAGATTACAAGAAAGTTTATTTGAAGATGATAAAGAAGTAGTCGCTGCAGTAGAGGAATTTCTTGGCACTTAAGATGAAGAGCTACTTAGGAAGGGTTAGAAAAAAGGTATTCCAATTATATTACATGACAAGGTGTCCATATGTCGAAAAAATAAAAAGGTAACATTTAATACAAGTTACTTGTAACATACCTACTCATTCACACTTTTAATTGAACGCCACAGACAGCATAACGGGTAAGGGGTAACCCGTAGTCAAAATTAAACAAACAGAAATATTTCTTGTCAGCGCTAGACATGTTTATAAAATTTTGGTCAGCGTTCCGTCCATCGTTATCTGGACCGGACGCAGCTAATCGGCTGTGTGCGACAAAACGCTATCAGGTTGGCGCGCTATTACCATACATTGCCATTCTGATTTGTATGCAAAGCGCCACCATCGACCAATGTAAAAGAACACGATTCCATCCAATTCTCAGATTTAAATTGAGTTAAGTATTGTAATAATGAAAATTTATATTGGAAAGGGACGGAAAACGTCGTGATTTGACAGCTTCATACTGTCAAACTGACAGATACAGTGACGACCGCAATCACTTCTGATTGTCAGACACTCTTCCGCTATTGGCTAAAATGCATTGTTTCAGCAAAATTACCATAAATTCAGTCAATCATAATCCTAATTCCTAATATTCCTAATTCCTAATATAATATTATAAATATAAAAGTGTGGATGTTTGGATGTTTGTTACTCAATACAATACAATACAATCACGCAAAAACGGTTGAACGAATTTGGATGAAATTTGGAATAGCGATAGATTATACCCTGGATTAACACATAGGCTACTTTTTACCGCGGAAAATCAAAGAGATCCCGTGGGATTTTGATAAATGTAAATCAAAGTCGCGGGCATCAGCTAGTATTTTAATCATTGGGATTGTAATAATGATTGATGCAACTTTTCCGGAAAAGATCAGCTAGTTTACGTAAAAAGCGATACTTAGGATACAAAGATCATAGGATACAAGAACCATCAAGTATTGATTGAAAACCTGAGTGTATATGAGATTAGAGGCAACAGTTTATCATTTATTAATTCGTACTTGATGGGTAGGCAACAAATGAACCAAATAACAAGATTAGTATGCAGTAATAAAACAGAAACAGCATATATATCGGAGTCAAAAAGCGTAACCACTGGAGTACCGCAGGGAAGTATATTGGGTCCATTGCTGTTCATAACATATATAAATGATTTCCCCAAGGTAACTAACCATCAGATGATTTTATTTGCTGACGACAGCCAGCACAGTGATATTTGTAGGTGAAAAGTTAAATACTTTTGAAGATGATATTAATAATCCAATAGAAAATAGTATAAACTGGCTAACATGTAACAATCTAAATGTATAAAAGGAAAAAAAAGGTGACTGACTGACTGATCTATCAACGCACAGCTCAAATTACTAGACGGATCGGGCTCAAATTTGGCATGCAGATGGCTATTATGTCGTCAGCATCCGCTAAGGAAGGATTTTCGAAAATCCAACCCCTAAGGGGGTGAAATAGGGGTTTGAAATTTGTCGATTCGAAGTTGATGAAGTCGCGAGCATAAGCTAGTTTAATCATAAATCTGAACAAATCTAAAATAATTACTTTTGTAAATAGACGTAATAAAATATCATTGACCGGAGGACGTACACCACTTATTAATGGAATGTGTTCGTAACGAGGCGGAGAGATGGGAGACATTTACTCGATTTCCTATGCTTCGCCAGATTGGCGGCTGTAATAGCACCCTATCACAAACTCTGTCGGATCAGGCTGGGGCTCTGTTACAGTTGTACAAGAAGGCATTACGTAAGTAAGTAATTAATATATGTGAGGCCTTACGGAGTGGCATATTCCAATAGGAAAAAACTCCTGAAATTAAAGATAATAAAATAAAAAAAATATCATTGGACATCAATTATTAATTAGGTAAAAAAATATCAGAAATAACACACACAAAATTTTTAGGGTTACATATCGACGACGGTTTAAATTGGAAAATCCATATTGATAATTTGTGTATGGAGTTAAATAGATTTTCTTTTGCACTACACATGCTCTCTAAAGTTGTAAACCAGACAGCAGTGTTAATAGCTTTCAATGCATACGTAACAGCAAATATTCGATACGGTATCATATTTTGGGGAAACTTGACTGACAAAGAAAGGGTTTTTAAAAGTCAAAAGAAGTGTATATAAGAGCCATATGTCATTTGAGCTCCACAGATTCGTGTAAACCATATTTTCATAAAAAGTTACTTAAGTACATGTCCAAGTTTATACATTTATGAAGTACTTGTATTCATTAAAACAAATGTTAAATTGTTTAGATATTCTGAGAATGAGCGTAGACAGAATAAACTGTGTTCTCTGCAGCATACAACAGCATTTTTTGGTAATAGTATCTTTAATATGGCACCTCAGTTGTACAATAAACTACCAGCATCATTGGCTGACCGAAATCTAAACATTAAAACTTTTAAATATAAAATAAAAGAATTTTTACTACAGAAAAAATACTATTCCATTAAAGAGTATTTAACAGACACAAATTTATAATAAGTTGTAGCATTTTTTTTATTAGCAGTCATTATTAGCTTTAAATTCTATTGTTAAATCTAGTAGGTATGTATAAAATATAATTATTAACTGTATAAAGATAAGTAATAATAGATAATTCAATTATAATTTAAGTCAGTAAGTTGGTTTTAGTTTTTATTTTTTTGCATGCCACAATATGGCTATTTGTGGTGAAACTTTAATAACTGTAACATTTGTCTAATACATACCCACATGTGCAATAAAGAATATTTGATTTGATTTGATTTGAAAGATATTTCAAATTGGGCTAAATCTTGTACAATCCATCAAAAATTGATTCTAGTTCTATTCAAAGAAAATAATTAATGTTATAGTTAAACACCGTCATAGGATATCTAAGATATTTCTGAGTGGGTATACCTACTGTAGAAGAACTTAATTCTCGGAACATCTTTAAACGCAAGTAATAATTTCGGCAAACAAGCTATAATATAATATGTTATTTAAAACTATACTACTTATGCTTTGTAACCTACCTAAATACCTAATGTGCAATAAATATATATGTATACATTATAATATTATAAATATTTATTTATTTACTTATTGTTCCTTTCATTCATCATCATATTATATATTTGTTTGTATATTCGTAACTGTAATTAGTAATATTATATAAAATATTCTAACCGCCAAACTTTCACTACTTAGTCCTCAGTAAAACCCACTACGAACTCATATTATATGGTCTCCACGTCACAGGTTTAACCTAGTGTGGAGACCACTAGTAACCGACGCCAAAATAACTTGTTTTTGTTAAATAAAGATATTTTATTTTATTTTATTTTTATTTATTAATATTGTCTGATATTATAGTAAGATTTTGTCCACAGTTTTTCCATACAAAAAAAACCGGCCAAGCGCGAGTCAGGCTCGCGCAATGAGGGTTCCTTACTACAGTTGTATTTTTTCGACATTTTGCAGGATACTTCAAAAACATAAAAATACATAAAAATAAATAAAAATCTGTTTTAGAATGCACAGGTGAAAACCTTTCATATGATACCCCACTTGATATAGATATCTTACTTAGAAAATTGAAAATACAAATTATTAGTTCATGACCACAATAGGCTACTTGACTCATATCTAATTTCGTCCAATAAGTGATTATTTATTATAGTATTTTGCTTAAGACAACGAAATATATCAATAACAATTATTAAAAACGCAGGATGGATATATAAATTCAATTTAAAAAAATACAGTTTTTATTTTTATTTGAAACGCAGAAAACGCTGTCAGCCATGATGTGACGTCATTCAATATATAAACAAAGAAATGTCATCCCTATGTCACGCGTGGACTAACGTAGTAACCATATATATAAAATTTAAAGTCCTGACTGACTAACTTATATATCAACGCACAGCCTAAACATCAGCTGGTCCTAGATACATGAAATTTGGTGGGTGTGTTCTGTGGTAAAGAGAAGGTATCGACTAGGAAAGGATTTTTTGAAATTCCACCCCTGAGTGGGTTAAATGGGGGTTAGAAATTTATTAAGTCCATGCGGGCGAAGTCACGAGCATAAGCTAGTTTTTATATATTTCTAAAAACTCATAGTAAACGTAAAAAATTATCGTTTTCTCTTTATAAATTGAATAAGTTATTAAGTAAGACTTACAACAAAGTGATCTTTGCAAAAATAAATTTGGGTTGCAGTCGTTAGTCATATAGGATCCCTTTAAGCAAGTCTTCGCGTGTTACGTATATTTATTTCACTGGGCACTCTAATCCACAACTTTCCTGTGGTCTTTATCGATGCGTTTTAACATTCTCGGATGATACAATAACGATAATTACTATATTTTTCATGTAAACTAGTATAGAAGTCATGTTTATTAAACTTTGGTAGGTTATGCTGTTGTTTACAAATGCATGACGTCAGAGCACAGATAATCTATCGGCCAAACATGGCCGACAGTGTTTTCACCTGTCTAAGAAAAATATATTTTGAAATTAAAATTTTTACGGTTTTAGGGCGCAAAAAATATAATGTTAATTTTTTTGATCTAATAAGACAAATATTAACCATTTAAGACCTACTTAAAAAAAGTGTCAACTAGCCTATTCAATTTTTTTATGTGATCTAACCCTAAATTCACGGTTTCTTCACGGATAGACAACAAAGTGATCCTATAAGGGTTCCGTTTTTCCTTTTGAGGTACGGAACCCTAAAAAACAGTGACAGCGTTTGGGGCGCTCTTTGTTTTAGTTTTCGGCTGTTTTACTATCGAGTCACAGTTCTTATTTTAGTTCATATTTTAGGTCCTTGCGTTAAAAAGTCTTTTCTTGGTAGGTACTTGCCTCAAATATCCATATTTTATAAGCGAGAGTTTCTAAATCCCATCATTTTTGTGGTCAGGTTCTGTACAGCATCAGGATTGAAGAGTTAGAATCCAATTTTTTTATGGGACAATTTCGCAAAGTTTCTATATAAAAAACACTCAAATCGATTCAGAAATCTCGGAGATTTCGGTGTACTAGGTAGAAAAACATAACTCCTTCTTTTTCGAAAGTCGGTTAGAAAAGTAGCCTTTGTTCCTCTTTGTTTAATCCTCTACTTGACTGTGAAACTCCCGTCAAAATAGGTTCAGCCGTTCCGAAGATTAGCCCGTTCAAACAGACAGACAGACAGACAGACGAAAAATTTAATAACGTGTATTTATTTATTTATTTATAGATTTTAACCCAAAACAATATGGTTCCTTCGGGATACTTAGGAGTCTATTTTTTCATAACTCCGTGAAATCTAATTAGACAATTCTTTTTTTATTGGAAAAGTTGTATTATCAGGTGGCTATCAGGTTAGTTTTATTCAAATTTTGGGAAAATTTGCTGATCTAACGGAGATAGAGAACGGAACTTGAAATGGAAAAAAATCTAAATTTATTCAGATATTTCATTTCACGATTATTAGATATTAGATGTAAATGATGGTAAGTAACCGGTACCGGCGGATACCAAACTCCCTTCCTTGGAAAGGAGTTTGGATGTTTCTATCCAAAGTCAGTCGATAAATGGTTGAGTCCATTTACCAACTTGGGTCAACGTGCGTTGCTATAAACCCCTACTAAGAATGATGTATAGAAGCAGGCGTTACTTTGCGGAAGTCCATGATATGCAATGAACCAAAAACTTAATTTGCTGTAATCCGCTGAAACAGGTCGAATCTGTATGATGCAACATGCAGCATGCGAAATGCACCGCCCGCCCTGCTAACCATGCAGGAAAAGCAGCCACTCGGCAAGCAATACGCACCACCACCACGCAGCACCACACAAATCCTAAAACACACTCGACGCACGTTTCGCCCCGACACCGGAGCATCCTCAGGAGATGTAGACCTTACAATGCACAATTGCAAAGTGCAATTGCTTTGCAAATCAAAGCCGGGGCGAGTCAGCTAGTATTATAATAATTTTACGAACACACCCACATCGTCTCTTCTATATCGAGATTCGAGACGTACACACCCCTTGATGAGCATTGTACAATAATGTGATTTGATTAGTATAGAAACTGTTTTCAAGAGGCGGAGCCAATAAAGTTTCCTTCGTGATGATTGGACATTGCAGACTAGCGAAATAGCGGTGAAATTGTTTTTTCTCTAGTTAGCCACCTCTGAATAATTTACTAATAATGATTTAACTACAAATAAACTAAGCTCTAACGTTATTTTGATTCATTATTTAGTTAATGAACTACCCACTTATGTCTACAATTTCGTTTCAAAAAACTTTGGCAAAATACCTTCTATTTTGCAGTATGAATTTAAAATTTTAAAAAACAATTTCAAAATATTGCAATAAATTGCGATGTTTACGGCTAAAATTAGTAATAATTTAATCTATTTGCAATCTGTCATCTAAGTTATTTGGCAACATTATTATTTTTCAAAAAGATCTGAGAAAAATGACCATCTTGGATAAATGATTACCTATATCTTTACGATGACCCACTAAGACGTATAGCCTGTTTGCGTCCACTGCTGGACATAGGCCTTCCCTAGAGCGCGCCACCACACACGATCCTTTGCCTTCCTCATCCACCCACTTCCCGCTACCTTCTTAAGGTCGTCAGTCCAGCGGGTTGGAGGTCGTCCCACACTGCGCTTGCCGATACGCGGTCTCCACTCCAGAACACGTCTGCCCCAGCGGCCATCGGTTCTGCGGCAGACGTGGCCTGCCCACTGCCACTTCAGCTGGCTAATTCGTTGAGCTATGTCAGTCACTTTCCACACCCAACTTAGCTCGCTCCATAGCACGCTGAGCGACTTTGAACTTGTGGACAAGGCCAACCGTCAGTGTTCACGTCTCAGCGCCATAAGTCATCACAGGTAGGACACACTCACTAAAGACTTTCGTCTTTAGGTTTTGGGGTATCGACGAATTGAAGACTTGACGCAATTTCCAAATACTGCCCAGCTGTATTGTTCTGTCAGCTTCCTTGTCGAAGTTGTTCCTACTACGTTGTATTATCTGTTCTAGGTACTTTAGTTGTATTCTTGAACAACTTCGATACTGACATTTTCGACGGAGACGGATCTCGGGATGACGTACTCATTAAACATGACTTTCGTTTTGTCCACGTTCGTCCCGAGGCCCACTCGTCTGGAAGAACAGCTAAGGTTGGCCAGCATAAAAGATAGAATGAATATGATTTCGGACGTAAATAGCAAGTTCACTGGTATTTTCTTCGTTGATGTTGGCACTAAACCCCGAACTTTATCCTTCGTATTAGCTTTGATTACGTTGTCGTTCATCAAATCATCATTCAATAGAAACTCACAAAACGTAGGCTTATCTTCTACTAACTATTGTTTGACAGCTTCAGGTTCAGTGTGATAGCAATATAACTAATACTCCCAAATATTAGCTTTCTTTTTAAATAGAAATAGTGAGCAAACGAGCAGGCGGGTCACCTGATGAGAGTTCTCCATAATGTTCTCAAAGGTATGTAAAGGCCCATTCACACTTGGCCAGCATAGTGAATTTTGGCCGAAGCCTTCCTCATTCATGCTGAGAGGAAACGTAGTTCCGTTCTCAGTAGTGGGCGGGTAATGGGTAGATGATGAGTATGAACAAAGTTTCGCAATAAAGCACCCAAACGTGACGTCAAGATATAACAATGAAAAAGTCACGTAAACAAGTGAGCTTCTGGAAGCTAGGTAGGTATATGCACTGTGTGTTAAAAAAGGTGCAACCCACGCTGTACGCGTCACATTGGGAACGTCGGCTCATCTGAGGTGCCCACGAGAAGCCATTACACCTCGCTAGATGTTCCCAGATGGCTGATAGCTGCGCCAGCTTTGAACAGCCCGCGGTGGCTCTCGGGGGCACGCACGTGCCTTTGTGACGGCCCGCGCCGTCTCACGTCACTATTATAAATTGACTATCCACTCCTTACCGGACATGCCAACTATTTTTCGCTAAATTACATTTACAACATATAAATCATACTTTCTACACGACTACAGTCCGTTCACTATAACTTTTCCCCTGACGTCATGGCACCATTGCTTTGTTTGCTTTATTCCTTAGAGCTTAGGGTTTATGATTGTGTGATTTGCAATGGTGCCAAATATAACGTCAGGGGAAAAGTTATAGTGAACGGACTGTACCTACTATCGTTCTAATCCTTACATCATTCCGAGTGACAGTGGCCATCAATTTTTTGAAAAAAAAAAACAATATGGTGCCTCTATGGCACCTTTATGAATTATTATTAAATAAATTATATAAAGTAAACAACAACATTTGAACATTTTCAAATGTTGTTATTTAATTTTTAAATTAGTTTTTTGGCACGTGTTTTTCTCCACGTAGCGTGGGTAAGGTCAGGACGACGAAGAAAAATTAGTTTTTATGAGGGCGGGTCTTGTTTTAATTTTTTTATAATTATACACCTTGTACCTACCCACTACTACTTAAGTACTCTTTATATTTTATCCCGAGGGAATTTCAAAAAATATGATCTTATTCTTTGAAGGAACTTCGGTGCAAAATTTCAGCTTTCTAGGTTAAAAAGCTTTGATGAATCGGTCACTGGTCAGTGAGTTAGGACTTTTAGTTTATAGACTTACGCTTGAGTGCAATCACACCAAATAGCAGGAGATGATGCACTTGCAGCCTGGAGGAGCGCGCCAGCCTAGAAGGTGTTGAAGTTACCATTAGATATTGATACCTAAGTATAACTAGCAAGCAAAACCCTAGCCGTAAGGTCATTCTAAGCAGTGCGTAGATACTTACCTATTAGAAACGAGGTAGGTAGTAGGTACATTGTAGGTAAGTTGACTTCGAAAAGTTTTGCTGGTAGTGTACCTGTAACTTTAATACTGACTTTCTATTATTCTTTGACAAATAATTAAGCCTCTAATGCTTTGATAAATGCAAGTTTGGAATTTTTGAATGTTATGTACTTACCTACCCTTTTTCACAAAAGTAAAAATGATAAACGAAAAGTGGTAATTCTTCAAATTCTCTGCCCATTCACATTCCTCGCGATGGAATACATCGATTGTAAAGAAAGCATATTTTATACATCAATTTATTGATGTTATTTCTTTAGACAATGACTGTTTCCCATGGTATAATATCGAGATTTCCCTAAAGAAGCCCGGCCGGCGCGGCGCGGCGCACCTGCACGGCGGACTCAGTGATGGGGAACAATTGCCATCATTAGAGCCTATCGAGCCCACACGCTAAATATTCAAATTGTCGCAATGACAATGCGAGTTGATTTAAAAGTCAATAAATTATCGCTAATGCCCAATTTGCGTCGACCGGCTAACAATGGCAGTTCCCGCAATTACTTAAACGCATGTAACTGCAAAAGATACGATCTACGGCCAAGGCGGCTTGGCTCCGGCCAGTTATTGTCTCACCCGATACGAGTACATGCTCTGCAATTACACTATCGATTACAGCTGACTCAGTCCACTCCGAACAAAACGATTGACTGCACTATAAAACGTTGTTTTTACTAACCGTAATTAGTGTTTTGTTAAAACAAGATTAGCCTTGTAGGGAACAGTGGTACATCGCATTTAAGCTTGTATGTCCGTATCTTGTTTATCACTGACTCACCATATATACAATTCAAGTAACGTCCGACTAAACAGCTCCTGGAAACCAAAAACGGCATAAAGTATTCATGTCAGTTTGCAATCTTAGTATCTCTTAGACCGGAAGATCTTGGCTCAGTGATACCGTTTGACATCAGGTAGACAGGTATACGAGTACATTCAGCGAAAATATTCTCAAAGATCATTCTTGTTAGAGCTTAATATAAAAAGTGCACCTGACTGACATGCCAATATGTTATTACATTCTCAAAGGGATATGATATGATTGTCAATTTTCAACGTAGAGGAAGTAGTGATGTTGTTTAAAATATAATAAAGCGCAACAGTATGAGGAAATACGTACAGCGTAACTCGTAAGTACAACGCGCGTGATGATAATCTCCGGTGGCATTCCACTGAGCGCGAGAATCCTGCGTCCCGAATACGTGACGACATCAGACAAATGGCTTCTAGCTATACCATCACATTACCTACTTGAAACTTGATACTGGATAGGTACAGCCCGTAAGTCTGTCCATTTAAAAATAATATGGCTGAAACCCCTTGCTAACGCACATGAATAATCTTCAAAACAGCTATGTAGCTTTGTCAGGCAGATTATGACGTGTTGACAGCATTACTTTGAGACAATACTGTTTGGTAGACGGAGGACCATCCATATTCGGATCCCCTGCAAACTCTATGCGACTTGTCGATGTCGACAAATCTATCAAAAAAGTTAGAACCCCCCTTACCCCACATACTCTATGATGATGCCTCAATTATATTGCAAACTAGCTGATGGCCGCGGCTTCGCCCGCGTGGATTTAGGTTTTTAAAAACCCGTGAGAACTTTTGATTTCCAGGACTAAAAGTAGCCTATCTGTAGTAGCCCGTCCCAGAGATGCAGGATATCTCAGTACCAAATTTCGTAAAAACATTTAAATGCTTATGGTTCTTTAGAAATTCCGTGGGACCACGATTTCAAAATGCAATTCCTAAACAGCATCCTTAGAGTAAGGTCCTCGAGTTCGAAAAGTCTTTAGATAGGTACTTGGTAGGTCCCTCCAATATCAATTTATAACCGACAGTTTCTAAATCCCATCAATTTTTTGTGGTCAGGTGCCGTACACCATCAGGATTCAGGAGTTGGAATCCAAATTTTTATGGGACAATGTTGCAAAGCTTCTCTAACGATAAAAAAAAATTACGCAAATCGGTTCAGAAATCTCGGAGATTTCGCTGTATATAGGTAGAAAAACACAACTCCTCCTTTTTTGAAAAAAAGTCGGTTAAAAAAGGAGCCTATGTTACTCCCTGATTAATTCCCTACTTGCCTGTGAAAGTCCCGTCAAAATAGGTTCAGCCGTTCCGAAGATTAGTCCGTTCAAACAGACAGACAGACCGACAGACAGACAGTCAGTCAGACAAAAATTTAAAAAACGCGTGATTCAGTTATGGTACAGTTCAAATAACCATATGAGCTTATTTTGAGGTAGTTATTTGGAAATTTCAGACACTTCAATTTTATTTATTAGTATAGTATAGAAGTACCTATAGATATAGATATAGATAAGCCAAAACATAATAAAACTGAGTGCCTCACCTGAATATCTAGCAACCGTCTAAGAAAGCAGCAAAACTTTTTCTACGTAAGCCAAATGCTTCCATTCAGAATCTTGAGCTGCCCCCTGAATGTCTCGATGGAAGCCCAAAGATTAGGCACTTAGTTGTTAAAAAGAAGAACTGCTCTGGCGATAGAAGTAATAGGCGTCCAGCCAGTAGGCATACCTACTGTGATGGAAATTATGAGAAAGCCCCTTTAAATTTTTTTCCGTCGCTTTGAATAACCGTCTTTAGCGATGACATCAGCCAAGCGGTCCGCAAGCTTATTATGCATGACTTCTATTTTCGTCTTCATTAAAAACCTTATTAAGACAGATGTTACCATTTAATAGATGAATAACCATAACAAAATTATGTACAAATCAAACGACGAAAAACTAAACCTACTAGTTATGGATGCTTTTAAACCAATCATCCTTTATTAAGTTTTTCTATATTTCCAATTGACTTGACTGAATAATTACTACATTTCTAAATATAATAGTAAGCTTTTGTAAGTAGGAGACGATGGCGGAATTGCGGACGCGGGGTAAATACCTACTCGATCCCTTCGCTTCTATCTACCTATTCTAATATAGATCAAAGTAAAAATATAAAAATACTTCGTACCGCCTAACAGTCGATTCTTTTTCAGGATTTTTTTTTAAATTCTCTCCGTAAGAACCATCCTCGTACTTCGTAAGGAATATTATAACAGCTGTTCTCGAGATTTGCGTTCAGCAACACATTCAGTGATTCATTTTTATATATAGAGAAGATATATAAGGTAGAATACATTAGCTTCATGGGATTTTATTTGAGCAATCGAAGTGAGATAAGGAATAGGTTTACGTAATTAATTATTATCATTTTAGGTACCTACATCATTATCTTACAATTCAATTTCAATTCAACAATAATAATGACAATCAAAAAGTGTGATATAAGTACAATGGCAGGTACCTATTTTTAATAAATGCTTTGAGTTTTAGTTTGAGTCTTCTTAATGTTTTACCATAGATGTGTGGAGTAGGTATACTTAGAGTAGATTATGTTAGGTATCGTCCTTCATCATCCTCTAAAGTATATTATAGGTGTGATGGTATCAGCAGTAGAGTTTTACCGGAGTAGAGTGGAGAGGTAGAGTCTTAAAAACCGGCCAAGTGCGAAACAGACTCGCGCAACGAGGGTTCCGTACTACTGTAGTACGGAACAGTCGTATTTTTTAGACATTTTACACGATAATTCAAAAACTATGACGCATAAAAATAAATAAAAATCTGTTTTAGAATGTAAGTAAGTACAGGTGAAAACCTTTCATATGATACCCCACTTGATACAGTTATCTCACTTCGAAAGTTGAAAATACTAATTATTAGTTCATGACCACAATTTAATTTTTTTTTGTGTGATGTAACCACAAATTCACGGTTTTCAGATTTTTCCTCAGACGTCAGCTACTACCTATCTGGTAAATTTCATGATTGTAGGTCAACGGGAAGTACCCTGTAAGTTTCTTGACAGACCGACAGACCGACAGACAGAAGGGTTCCGTTTTTCCTTTTGAGGTACGGAACCCTAAAATTGTATCTACTCTTTTGTTACAGATTTCATAAACAACCCAGTTAATAACATCACTCGAGTAGAGGACACTTTCAAAAGAATCTGTTGTAAACTTGGATATGAGCCAATGTTTGACTCATTTACAAGTTTTATGCAATCGCCCTATTTTTTTAAACTATATTAGTTGCACGCGACACCAGATACATCTCTCTCTGACCGGATCGTGATCCAAATACTTAAATAACTCTTATATATTATTCCCAGGATATCTAAAACAGATTTTTATTTATTTTTATGCATAATAGTTTTTAATTTATCGTCCAAAATGTCGAAAAAATACTACTGTAGTACGGAACTTTCGGTGCGCGAGTCTGACACGCACTTGGCCGCTTTTTGGATAAAGCCTCCATGTGCACGCCATTTTTCCTAGTGTTGGGTAAGCCTTCTCCAAGTTTTTCCCAGAAGCTCGGTGATGTCGTTGGTTCAACGTCAATGCGAAAACAAGCTTTTTCCGATACATGGTCTCCATTCAAGTAGCAAACGGTTTCATCGGTCATTGTCGTCCTACAGACATACCTTGCCTATCTCCATTTCGACCTACCTAAATACTTTCAAAACAATAATATCAGTTAGCCCGTTCTCATAAGGATTGTGGTGTTCGGCACACGCGTCAATGAGCGATATACCCACTATCCAACATGATCGGCTCCATTGCTCGTTGTGCCACTTGCAGTTTGGATGTTATTTGATTTGTCAATATCTATATTATGTTCCCGAATCGTAAGTCAAGACTGGCAGCACACATTGTTCGAACATACGCCACTTGAGATAGCTGGAGATCTTCTTGTTCTTTAGGACGTCGAATAGTTTGCTGAAGACAGTCCACCCGAGTTGGAGTATTGAATGCTAATATTAATCATGCATTTATCACACGCGGTATCAATAATTTGAAAACAGAACTGAACAGATTTTATTAATTGGCCAATTCGTGCCTAACTGTACATATAAGACACAAGTGTCCATTATGCATTAAAATTAATTAACGTCATCTCGGTCGCGTGCCCTCGACTTTGACTCATCAATAAGGTTGCCCAGATATTCGAGTATTTGAGGCTTCGTCCCGTGCTTGCCACATCAATATGTTAATATACAGTGGATCTCAATTTAAAAAATACACTTTCTTATCTTTAAAGTGACGTGACACCCTCAACATGTTGATCCAAATTCACAACATTTTATTCGGGATCCCAAGATGGAATGGCGACCTTGCACCGTAAAGCGCAGCGTTGGTAGATACTCTACTAGGTGGATGGACGAACGAAATCAAACGAGTCGCAGGGAGCAGCAGACTTTAGGCGGCGCAAGACCGTGGCGTGTGGAAGTCTGTCGTGACGAAGGAAGACGTCGTAGATCTGTTGACGAATGATGATGACCATGTACCTAGAGTACATAATGTATCTACCACTTTTTCAATTTTGCTTTGTCAATACTGATTTGCAATCTCACATATTTTTGCAAAACCTTTTTTCCTCACTTTTGATCTTCGGATTCATTTCTTCTCCTTTTTATTTTCACCGTAAACACTACTTACCTACATGCATAATTTTGGATACTAAACGAAAGAATAAAATATTTAAAGACTGGTCCCGTAAAAAATATCTTGTTTATGGCAAACCTACCACATAATTGACCGAGGAAGACTAATGTAATAAGCAGCGCAATAGAAAAAAAGCGGATACTCTAATTGATGAACGTGGACAAGGCCCGTGAATGATTACTGGACAAATTAGTCTACACGATGTTTCAAATTTTAAGGCGTCCAAAATCGGACTGAATAATAATTACTTCTTAAATTATCACTGGATACAATTTTATTTATAACAAACAAAACATACCTAACTTTTTTTATTCAGAGCCCCTTGACTGCAATTTCATCTGGTGGTAAGTGATGGTGCAGTCTCAGATGGAAGTGGGCTAACCTGGAAGGGGTATGACAGTTTTTTAAACCCTTTTGGTTTCTACACGGCATCGTACCGGAACGCTAAATCGCTTCGCGGCACGGTTTTGACGGCACGGCTTTGGCGGTATGGTGGTAATTAGCCACGGCTGAAGCCTCTCACCAAACGAAGAACTTATAGAACTCTAAAGCTGCCTGTCCACTGGTGCGGAGAAAAGAGGAGCGGAGTGGAGCTGTGCAAATACTAACCAATTGAATTGCATAAAACTCCCGCTCCCACTCCAGTAGACAAGGATTTGCGGACTAGGACTTAAAAAAATCATAAATTTTAATGCGGAGCGGGGAAGCGGAGCGGGGCTAGGCTCTGCGTATGGAATAAACAAAAACACAGTCCGCAACTCCGCTCCGCATTACTATCTCGCTCCGCTCCGCTACCTAGCTCCACACCTGTGGACAGGCAGCTTAAGACGGGGAGTCGCAATGCAACCATCCATAAATCCATAAGTAGGTACTGTAATAAACTTGAATCTACATAATTCAAAGTCAAAGTCAAAGTCAAATGATTTATTCAAAATATGTAATAAATTACTCTTTTTGATGGTCAGATGTTGGATTTGTAAGATATAGTGGTGATAATTATTACGCAAACTTAAAACTAAAGCTACGAGGGTTCCAAATGCGCCCAGGTCTGAGAAGAGCCCACAACAAACTCAGTTTAAACAGTAGGTATGTACAACAAAATTTAAACAGTAGGTATGTAACTACAATAATATGCTCATTTATTCAGTGAGGATTCGTTAGACGTACGCGCAGACGATCGCACCGGCCGGCGCAGGCGCAATAATTAGATAAACGAGCCGTGTGGAGAGGTCCCGACCGCAATTACTAAATGCACTACTCCGGCTGCTCCCCATAAATAATCAACGATATGGGACGCCACTACTGACTCACGCAGAATATCGGTCACCAAATATCTTCAAGATGAACAGCTCGTCCTTATTTAATATTATAAATGCGAAAGTCTGTATGTCTGTCTGTTGGTTACCGTTTCACGACCTAACCGTTCAATCAGATGATTTTGACGGGTAGGTAGGTACAGATCTTGCATCCCTTAGACATAGGGGCTAGGGCTACTTTTTATTCCGCTAAATTAAAGAGTTCCCACGGGTTTTATTATTTAACCATTGTCTTATATATAAGCAAGAAACATAATATACCTACTAGGTAAGAAGAAAATATATGTTTTACATTTTCATTGTTGCATTGCAAGAATGCGATTTATTTCAGTAGGTAAATACCTAAACATTTTACTTAAGTAGGTACTTACATAATATTTTTGACATCTAAACAATTTTTTTTCTCCATCAATACCTACTTTCCTATTATTTATATCTGAGCCTATTATTGTAAGGTTAAGGGCCTGTTTCACAACCACCAGGCAGGACGGATAAATTAACGTATAAGTTTGACATTATGATAGTTTTTTTTTGGGAATCTGTCAAAATGTCAAATTAATTCGATAGATAAAGTTCATCTACCGGTTGTGAAACAGGCCCTAAGTGTATCTAAAATCTTTATTTGTACAGTACAGCTACAAGAAATACTTAGGTAGGTTTGGGAATCTTATTTCTGAAACAGATTGTGTCCGTTTCAGAAATTCAACACAGAAAGATAAAACAGTCAAAAGAACCAGCTGAATGCAACTTGAGTTATAGGTAGGTACCTACTGACACGCAGTGCTCCAAGACTTGAATAATTTGACTTTGATTCAAGTTGTATATCAACCGAGACAGCTCAGACAAGCAGTCCGACCATATCTCATACGATACTGTTGTAAATCAGAACCGATTGATACAAAATTACAAATAATACTTATTTCAAACTCAAAGACGCCAAATATTAGAATAATATTGTTTATAGCTGCAATGAACTAAATGCAACCGTTATATATAACTTTGTACACTTATCTTATACCGTTATGTCAACAAAAAACAATATATCAAGATGAGTCAAGACTCCAGAATCAACATTTCGCGGCAGATGGCAACGGCAATTGCTTAGTGTGTTGGCGGAGACAATGCCTCTAATCCGTGTCGCTCAAATCTCGCAGGCCTTACCTTGACTCCTACGCATCACTGCTCCGTATACTAAGTCACTAAAACCCGCCAAACGAATTACTTTCTATACTAACCTACGCATAGCCATGGCAACTTTTCACTTTCATGTGGCAAAATCAAAAATCAAAAATGTAAAGAACTTTTACTCAATTCTCTAGTTATATTTTACTACGATAATTCTAATATAAGTAAGTATTTAGGATAGAATAAGGTTTTGGAACGTTAAGTATAAAACAAATAGGTACCTATGTCACTTGTTAGATAAGACGGCGTTGTCTCAAGCAGATGTATTATAATTAGTGTACCAGATTTCGTTACGTTATTATTCATGAGGAATGGCCTCCAAGCTAATGAATGAACGGGCCACGCAGACGCCCACGGCATCTTCATTCATACAGGGCCCTGCGTGGTCGTGAGCAACCTCAATGGCGACCTACTACGACATAAGAAGAAGGCGATTCAAATTTATGTTATACAATCTTTGTGCTATACCTACCTGTATCGATTGCATCTATATCTGTACTTGTGTGTATATGATAGGTAGCCGCTTCGCTCAATCTTGACAACAACTCTACAATAAAATAGTCAATAGTAATATATAAAGCAATTTATCGTTCCGTATAGGTTTATTAATATAATGCCATATTATACCTATCCCTTCCAAGTTAGCCCGCATCCATCGTAGACTGCGTCATCAGTCATTATTTACCCTACCACCAGGTGAGATCGCAGTCAATCGCTAACTTGTAACAGAATAAAGAAAAAATATATATCTTTTTAGGGTTCCGTATCTCCAGAGAAAAAAAAGAAACCCTATTGTAAGATCACTACGTTGTCTGTCAAGAGAGATGGAATCAAAATCTATAGGATACTTCCCGTTGACCCAGAATCATGAAATTTGGCAGTTAGCAATACATTAGATATACTTATCTTATAGTTAGCACAAGTAAGGGAAAAAATCCGAAAATCGTGAGTTTTTGGTAACGTAAAAAAGTGTTACTTATTTCTTGTACGATGGTACGGAACACTTCATGTGAGAGTCCGACTCGCACTTTTATACCACTGGCTGACTCGTCACGGCTTCGCATATTTTGTGGGCCCACCATCTATAGACTAAAATGGTAGAGTATTTAAACAATCAAGGTAATTTATCCAAAATAAAATTGGTCCAGCTTAGATCCTACACTCCACAGGTTGCCGTTTAAAGGTCAGAATCGATAGTGAAATGGCAAAGTTGAGAGGTAAATGGTAAAACGCTCTCCGCCACCGACTCATGCCGCAGTATGAATGAGATATTGTAGTGAGGAGGGCCGGGTAAAGGGTGGGGTGGGGAGGCATGTGGCATGCTTTTCGTGGCCATGGCCACGGGATGACGTCCGTTTAGTTAGGGCGCGTGCGCACTGGGCGTCAAGGTTCAAGGACGTAGCATCGATCGGCAGTGGCCTGGTGGTCGCTGCCACGGTCACACACGGAATCAATGCTAGCCAATGCCACTGCCACGGACGGACGTCGAACGCGGCTGTTGATGTATTTTGCAGTCATAACAAAAATAAGCTGTGATAGCCTAGTGATTAGGACGTCCACCTCCTAATCGGAGGTCGGGGGTTCAACCCTGGGCACGCACCTCTAACTTTTCGGAGTTATGTAGGTTTTAAGTAATTAAATAACACTTTCTTTAACGATAAAGGAAAACATCGTGAGGAAACCTGCATGCCTGGGAATTCTCCATCTTCTCAAAGGCGTGTGAAGTCTGCCAATGCGCACTTGGCCAGCGTGGCAGACTATGTCGAAAACCCTTCTCACTCTGAGAGGAGACCCGTGCTCTGTAGTAAGCCGGCGATCGGTTGCTCATGATGATGATTATGAGCAAAAATCGTGTACCGGTCCATTCACCAGTTTTAGTTTTAGGTTTTCAGTCCGAGTAATTTAGACTAGACATATAATAAAAGCCTATAGTTTAGTTATTCAGTTGCCTACGGACAATTTAGTATTCCTTCTTAAACGTACCTACTAAGTAATTATAAAACAAACAAAATAAAAGCATTAAGTATCGCACTTGAAATAAATTATCTCTGACGGAAGATCTGTTGCGTCCACGTTGCGTCTATCTTGAGTCGATTGTATAAATACCTACGGGTGGTTGATGAATTTTAAGCTAGTCTCGCTCTTACTCGAGACTCGACGACTAGTAAATACTTTTTTGTTTAGGTCGCTATTCCAATCAAGTGGTTGTAATAGTAATTATTGGTCCCTAATCGGTTCAATATTGTAGTTAGGTTGGTATAAAGAAGTGAACCTCTCGATAAGCCTCTATACGCGTGTGACTAATCCAAAAATAGCTTATAATGCCCTGCTTTTCTGTCTTGACATTAAATTCACTTCTGGTATCCCTTTTAGTATGCGTGTACCTATAGATATTTTTTGTTGTAAATAGGCTTGATTGGTCGCGTAATCCGCCGTGGCCCGTAAATAAGCAACGCGTGCGCCTCTGATTACATTACTATGAAGCAGGAACAGCGCCGACTGTGGAGTGGCATGAAAAATTATTAAAAAAAAATCCTTAATGTGTTTACTTAAATAATAAAGCTAAATTAACAATATTGTAATGAATACTCGTAGACTTATTACAATGTTATTGTTTTTCCAATAGTCAAAATAAAGAAATAAAGAGATAACTCAATATTATTGATAAATCTGAACAAAAAAAAATATGACAATATATTTCACATAATAAGAGCCCTAATAAGTTGACCTAAACGGAATATATGTATCTATTTGTAAAATTGCCTAAAACATTCTGTAATAATATCTTATTATTGACTTCAAAATCACCGAAAACTATTTCAACAAGAGTAGTTTTCGGTGATTTTGATGACTCTTTTTGTAAATGTTTTGTTTTAAATTGGTGGAAATACTTATAAATCAAATAAAACGACTTAAATAATATTATCGTTTATAAATTATTGTTGCAAATGGTAGTAGGTATAATACAATTTGTTTTTACTGGGACAGTATGGGGTAATCCAAAACCATAGGAGATACAGACTAGAGGAACTGTCTTAGGAACCATGCATAGTCAATTTTTTGGTCAAGCGTCGAAAAAACATTTACTTAAATTTGACCAACTTCTACTGTCCCGTTTTGTTTCTTTCAATACAATGAAATTATCCTTACCTGAGATTGAGTCAATCAGCATTAAAAAAATTAGCAATTTCTGCCAATAATGCCAAAATTGTTTTCACAAAAAAACCTAAGGGTTCCTAAGACAGTTCCCCTGTATTTTCTATGGTTTTGGATTACCCCATACTATCCCAGTTATCCCAGGCGGATCGTCCCCCTGACGCGACGGCATCTCGACCTGTCACGTACCTACTAGGTATACTTACTACTTACCCAAAAAAGGAGTGTACTTAATGTTTTCAGGGTTCATGTCTGCGAGCTTCTTGGAATCCTTATGCATACCAAGTGATACCTAAGTAGGTACCTACTAGGTATAATTTTATTTTTTTAATTCAATATGGCAGAGTAGTCGATTTAATTAATGTTTTACTATTAAGTATTACTTGTTATATAAGTTGAAATGAAATGAAAAATTATTGCATAATGTCAAAAATGACCATGAAAATTTATTAAGTATAAAAAATATATCAACTCTATTCAAGTGTAGTTAGTACCTACACTGATTGCGAACCAAGTATCGCGCGTGTCAAATTGCGTCGCCCACACGGCTGCGCGCGCGTACACAACGTCGTGACTGCCTTATTATGTCGATAGGGGCTCATTTTGTAACCCCTTTTACTTGTGTAACTTGTACAAATCTTTATTTTTTACGACTGCTAACCCTAGAAGATCTCCTAGCCAATTTAATATAGATTTTATCAAACTTTCATTTGTTCAGACGGGCGACAGGGATTAAACCATAGGGATTCTGTTCCTGGTGAAATAATATTTAAAATATCGAGCATAGACTACGTCATTTAGCTCCAAGTCCCAACTCCTCAATCCTGGTGCTGCAAGGTACTGAACTCCTCAGTCATGGGGATTCAGGAATTTTGAGGGTGAATTACAATAATAATTGTACATTGACAAAATAATTCAAAAAGTGCTAAAATATTTTCATTCACATACCTACCTGTGCCTTAAAGTCTTTAAGCTATGGTAAAAATAAATAATCAGTGCCATTTTAAAAGCAATAGAAAAGTTAAATTGTTGGTGAGCTCGCCATTCATGAATTTCCCACCCATTCTCTGAACCGCGGAGTTGGGATGAGAGCTGGGGGGCAGCGGTAAAGGGGTGGAGAGCCTCCCCGTTTATGAATGGGGCCACACGTCATTGATATCGATCGCTGCGCGGCCCTGTTTGAGGTTACCACACCAGGGGCATCGCCGGTCGTTCAACAGGTGGTTACTAAACGCAAGCCAGTGAAATGATATACCTACCACCTGCCCAGCCTAGCTATTAGGTACTTGATCGTTCAATGTCACGTAAAATTCCCTCATCATGCTGGAAGCAAGAGACACCACTCGCACTTTTTAGGGTTCCGTCGGAAGGATGCCAACGGGACCCTATTACTAAGTCTTTGTCCGTCCATCCACCCGTCCGTCCATCCGTCCATCCACGCGTCCGTCTGTCTTGCAGTGGGCTGTAGAGTATAGGCTCGTGAATATAGAATATAGCTAGAGAGTTGAAATTTTCACAGAATAGATATTATTATGTATTACTATTGCCGGTTTAACAGCAAATAATAAAAAATGTAAAATTTACCGCCATAAACATTTAAAAAATTAAAGTGATTTTTCTTGTACGAGGGTACGGAACCCTTCGTGTGCGAGTCCGACTCGCACTTGACCGATGTTTCATCATTCAGTAAATTGACACTGAACTTGCTTTTTGTCTGTCAATGATATCTCTATGCCTTAGTCGGGGAGTCGGGGGCTTCGATCCCGGGCACGCACCTATAGGTTTTTGGAGTTATGTGCGTTTTAGGGATGATTATATAGGGGATAGAATGGCGTCCGTGCACGGACACGGCACGGTAAAGCATAAACTGCTTCATATAAAATGTTCGTGATGTTTTGAATACGTGCCTCGTCCGCGCCTCGTACCTGCGTAGCACGGCTCGTGCCCGCCACGTGTTGGCATAAATCATGCCTTAAGCAGTTGAATATCACTTGCTTTAACGGTATAGGAACATGTAGTTATAATATCACATAAAAAATATTACCTAATTACAATGCAAACTTATATTTTGCAGTTGGAGAAAATTTAAGCAACAAAATAATTACACTTAAGTATCCTTTCAAGGAACGGAACCTTCGGTGCAGTTCAACTCGCACTTGGCCTTTTTGGCCATGGTTTGTTTGAAGTTGCTCCTCCAATTATATAAATAAGTACTTAATCTCACTGATGCAAGGTTCGGCTTTTCTGCGTACTACCTAAGTAGGTGTTTCGTGATCACTTCACAATACTCACGTCATTCCTGGATAAGTGATAACGCTATATCATATTATTATGATTATTTATCAACGCACCTTATCATGAGCTTCACAATGCAATAAAAGCTACGAGCGTCGATGATTACGTAAGCTTTACGCGAAGCGAATAACATATAATTTTTGACGTATGAAAAAGCAACACTCTAAAACCTACTCCGAAAAGAAAATCGCTAGTTAAGTATCTATACTTACCTACTTAATTTTTTATTATTATTATAAACTTGTCTCACCAGAGGTATGAAAATATACCTATCTGCAACGTAGGTACTATGGTTTTATGATGATAATAATTTCATAGTCCTTTCATTCCCATAGGAACATAGGGCTTTAAATCTACAATAAGTAGGTAGTGGTTTTCCATCAACAACTAATCAATAAGTAATCCACATAATTCAGGTTTAATAAGTGCTATTGGGATTTTTCTGGCATACACAAATCAAGAATGAAGACTTGTGGGAAACATCCCAGCAACTCTCGGTTAGGATACAAGGAAATAGCGTCTGTAGAAGAAAACGTCGACTAACCAACACCGGAGGTCTATTGAAGCAGACCATAAAAGAGTGGAATGCAGTAGTCAAAGACAGGCGGGTATGGGAATCGTTGTTTAGGCCTATCAAATGCATAAGTAGATATGGCTGCACTAACCAAAATGAAGACTAACCAAAAATACCAATCTGTCAGTCTCTCGTGATAATTATCTATTACTAGTACCTACATTAGCTATATAACTGCGAAAGTGTGTATGTTTGTTGGTTTCTCGTTCAAGCACGTCGCAACGGTGCAACGGATTGACGTGATTTTTTGCATGGGTACCTATAGATAAAGACGGAGAGTGACATAGGCTACTTTTTATCGCGGAAAATCAAAGAGTTCCCACGGGATTTTTAAAAACCTAATTCCACGCAGACAAAGTCGCGGGCATCAGCTAGTATTAGATATATTAATAGTTCTGATGCAAACTCGTTTCAATGCGACTTTGTGCAAATTACTCACGTCTCGTGATTTCCCTTAACTATAGGTCCCTACCTATACTCATTGGCTATCACATCGGAGAAAATAGGAATGTAATCTAGGTACTTACTTACTTAGATTTTAAAAAAGATAAGACTTCATCATACTCATCTAGCAGTAGTGAATATCTAATTTAATTATTTCCGTAAATCCTTATCACCTTGACTTGAACGCAAGGTATATTTCTGAAATATCAGGAAAAAGTTAACAGAATCGTGCGTCACGCGAACCTTCAGGGGGTTGCCGCGAAAGGGAGGGGTGACGTCATGATCTCTACCACCCTACACCAGTAAATAGGCTTTCTGCCTAAGCACAGCCAAGTTACAAATATTATTGCTACATTTATCATCAATTTTAAAACATTACGTCGTTACTATATTGATAAACAGCTGTTTTTTTTATTTAGGTCACATTAATAAGTAGATATACCTACCTAGTTATATTATGTTTACAATTTTCAATGGTTAATTTAATGGTTCTAATGCGAGGTCGTCATTCTTCACCTTGGGACTGGGGCTCCAACGTCTATCGGTTTATCGAACAATAAAACTGTCACTTCGCAACCCGTTGAGCTGTACCTACGTTAAGTACTCTGGTTCTCCTAATTTCTGATTTGGTCACGCAAAGTCCAAGCATAGCTCTCTCCATCGCCCGCTGAGTGACTCCGAGCTTTCTTACGAGGCCCATAGTTAGCAACCACGTCTATCCATAAATCCATAATACCTATGTCATCTTATTTATCTATAACCGTTATTTGAGATGGCCTGGTAGGAGATACCTAATATCCCTTTCGCTACATTGTTCTGTGTAGATTTGTTAGGTAAGTAGGTAGGTACATTTTGTACCTACGTTTAGTCCAGTTTTTTAGCTATGTTATATTTGCCGACCAGCAAATTCATACCTAACAACGCATATCTCTAGACAGTTTCATTCATATTTATAGCTACATACGTAAGTACCTACTTATACGTAAGTACGTGAGTAAGCTTTTTTTATATTACCTACATTCTAATCACTAACGCGAGTGATATCGTCACACGACACAGAATCGTGCGTAGGTAACGTTAAAGCATCGATTAGCTAAAATTTATGGCTGAAATGAGATAGACAAGGCATACGTCAGCGCTGATGAATCTCTGTAAAATTACATTTTTCGAGTGGCGGCGTAATTGTAAAGGTGACATGATGGTGTGACGCGCGACTGACGTACCTAGATTAGATACATATGCGAAGCCAACTTTATTTAATGAGCACCAATATAATTTCGCATCAGCCAGTTCGCACGGTCGCGCGCGCGTCACGTTATTTTCGTTCGTGTTATCGGTCACCATTTGACTAGCACTTTCCACATATTGTCTTCTATTAGTATACCTATAGGTATAGGTACGTTTTTTCGGTATGATGTGAGGGTAATAATTTCGGTTTACCTAGGCACTTATTAGAAAGCTCCCATTATTCCTGCCTCAATCTTAGGAGACCTTAGTTACCTACTAGGTAATTATGCATTCTATTCTACTAATTCATCTAATATTTTTAGAATAGGTAGGTAGATACTAAAGATAGATAGAGTATAAATTTACTAAAGATAGGTAGATTACTTAATTTATATAAGTAGGTATATATTTTAGGATTATGCCAAATTAAACTTTTGGTTTACTGTAGTAAAAGAAACGTTTATTTTCAATCATTTTCTTACATAAGTTCTGATCTCGATAATATTGCCTACAAATGATATGTTGCAATATCAAGATTTTTAGAGCTGACTTATGCATTGTTTCCGGTGACTATGGAAATCAATCAGTGACAGACCATGATTAGAGGTTAATAAAAATTGTCATTTGAAATAAACGATAATATACTGATTATTCGTAGCATCAATAAACGCGTCATTAAAATCTAGAATTACATTTCAAATAGTTATTAATACCTACTTACAAAGTACGAGCTTGCCAAAACAACGACGAGACATGCTAAAGATACTTAGTTGTGACTTTCTATACGTCGGCATCCGTCACAAGATTATCTTCCAAGTTCTCCATGTCTTCTAGATAGTCCTAATTAATCAATTTTACGAGTAGGTAATTGGATACTAAGTATATTATTATACCTACATAGCAGCCTACAGGGTGTTATTAGATTGCTAGCAAAAATGAAAACAGGTTATAGTCCCTATCTATTGATGATTTTAACTGATAAGATGCCACAAAAAACGCGGACAAATAAAAATCCAGTATTTTTAAAAGTTCGCAATGTATTGCAAATAAAACATCAGACCGCCACTAGAGGTCAACGAACGTTACGTAGATAGGTGCCACAGGGTCAATGCCACGTCGCAGGCGGGGCATCTACGCGAGTCTTGTATACTTACGCTTTAAATTGCGGGTTTGAAAAATACTAAATCTAAAACTACAAGATTACGGCAAATGGTTATTGGTATTAGATTGTATTTGGGTGGCGCTAAGTTTTTGCTAGCGTTCCAATTACACCTAGTAGATACCTACCTAGTAGGAACAGACTTTACGAAGTGAAGCCACTCAAATAAAAACTGAGTGGAAAAAGCGCAGAAAAGAAAAGTATTCCTAACTCTTAGGAGAGTAGGTCAATTTGTTGAACTTGTACCTACCTAATTTTTTTCTTTACTATGAATAGTTATCTAGCAGCCATGTTAAACACATTTTCCTTCCAAAACGTATAAGATCAATGGTACACAAGATAGGTGAAGACAATTTTTTGGCTGTGGTTATACCTACGAGTAGATCAACAAGTGAGATTTGAACCTACGACCCTCTGGTTTGAGTCCACCCTTAACATATTTACTTTACCTGACGTATAAAGATAATACCCTACGTTTATTATTAATAACTAGCTGATGCCCGCGACTTCGTCCGCGTGGAATTAGGTTTTTTAAGAATCCCGTTAGAACTCTTTAATTTTCCGGGATAAAAATTAGCCTATGTCACTCTCCAGGTATTTATCTGTGCCTATCAAAAAATTACGTCAATCCGTTGCACCGTTGCGACATGATTGACGGACAAACCAACAAACCAGCAAACAAACACACTCTCGCATTTATAATAAGGGTACTGAAATGGTACTGATAAGTACTATAACTCTGTCTGTCTGTTACCATTTCACAGTTCAATCGCTAAACCGACAGAAATAGCTCTTTCAAAAGTCCGAATCTACGCGGCCGAAGGCGCGAGCGACAGTGGCAAGTAAACCAAATTTTCAAAGCCACGAGCTCTCGTACTCCGATTACACTAGCCATACACCCACCAATGGCGCCGACTACCGCCCGTGGGAGCCGCTAGCCAATACAAAACTGTTTGTTGTTGTTGACATCCCACGATTGCCTCGGGTTACATATTATTGTACACACGACCTAAACGACGATAGAGCTATTCCGGTCAAAGCATCTAATCAAACTCATCAGCCTGTATGCCTCCACGGCTGGACCGTGCTTTTCCATCCCGCCATCGAACACGGTTCACCCACTTCCCGCCACCTTCTTCACGTCATCCGTCCAGCGGCCTCGAGTCGAGGCCCGTGTCCTGACAGACTTCAGCCTGTCGAGAAGACACCACAACAGCCCTAAATAATACTTAATCCATACTTAGAAAGGAGAAGGGTTTAGGCCATAGTCCGCCACGCTGGCTGGCCCATGCGGGTTGGCAGACTTCACACACTTTAAGAACATTATGGACAACTCTCAGGCGTGCAGGTTTACCCACGATGTTTTCCTTTACCGTTATAGCAAATGATATTTAATTGTTTAAAACGTACCTAGCTCCGTAAAGTAAGAGGTGCGTGCCCGGGCTCGAACCCCCGACTCCGAATAGGAGGCCGACGTCTTAACTACTAGGCTATCACCGCACTAGAAAACTAGGTATAGGATAAAATAATCTTCAATGCGTCAACAGTAAAACATTAATTAGACACCATCTCAGAAATCTATGACGTCTGTAGTTTGTAAGAGATCAAGAAACGAAAATATGCGATGAAACAGTCAAGCCACGAAAATAGACAACGGGCATTAGGATAACGCGCAGAAATAGAACCCCGCCTCTGAAGTCCGAACCAAAAGTAGTCAAGTTAATTATAGAGCGATCCCGCAGGACGTTTTCATCTCGTGATTCACCTGCTGAAAACTCGATTGTTCGCATTCTACGTCAATCGGTTGCGTGGTGTTTACGAGCGCGGCGCTGCGCGGGAGCGTCAGCTGACGGCCAGGAATAGCCCTGACATCGCGGCCACGCTATGCCGCTGCGCCCGCGCACCCACAAATAGCGCGCTATAATTAGACGCCGGTGAAATCGTGGGTTTGTTATTTTTCTTTATCGTGTCCGTTACGCGATAATTGGGTTAGCGGTTGCATGTGGGCCCGCCGGCGTCGGCGAGTCTCGGCTGCGGCGGCCACCCGGCCATTGTCCTTACGCCTCCTCCTCGCTCTGCAGTCTATACATAAGCATATACCACGACACTTCCACGTCGTTCATCCACAACACAAGTAGGTACCTATTGTAAATAAAACAAAGTCCTTCCACCAAGCTTGTGAGTCTGTGCGCGTACCTAATTTCAAAACTGCTTTAGGAATTTAAAATTTTCAATCGATTTTCGCCTATGAATAGTACCTAAGTTTGCAAGTTTCAGCTCTATTGTCGATTAAATTGGTAAAAAATGGTTTGGATTTAGGTTTTTAAAGATCCCGTGGGAACTCTTTGATTTTCTGGGATAAAAGTAGCCTATGTGTAGTAAATAGCCTGCTATAGAAAGCATGCAGCAACACCTACCTACTAGAAATTAATAGATATCTGTCTGTGGTTTGCCAAATTTCCGTAAAAATAACTAAGTACTTACTTAGATAGTTTTAAAGTCACCGGCTTTAAAGATTTTTAATTAAATTGTTGAAACTGTGTACCTAACTTTGAAACTTAATATTTTAAAATGAAAGTCGGGAAAACTAAGTATAGGTAGACACATTATAGTTCCTGGAAAGTATTCTACTAAATATCATTGAGTTTGACTGGTTATTGAAATGACAGCCAAACTACCTTTGTATGGCGCGAATGACGAAGAGATCCCTCTTAAAGTTAACTGTGCGTTAAATCTTTCATTTAGTATGGTAAGAAGTGAACATTTTTAAGTAAGTATAAAATGACAGATTAGGCACAGACCACTAGACACTACTAGGTATAGAGCCTCTGAACTCAGTTTTTGTGATAATCTATCTCACAAGAACTTTATATGAAAAAATTTATATTATTATTTAAAATAATAGACCATCATCACCATCGTGATTCGGGTCTCCTCATAGAATGAGACGGGTTTTGGTCATAGTCTACACCAACACACTCACACACCTTTGAGAACATTATGGAACACTTACAGGTATGCAACAATGTTTTCCTTCACCGTTAAAGCGATACCTAATTAATTATTTAAAATGCACATAACTCCGAAAAGTTAGAGGTGCGTGCCCGGGATCGACCCCTGACGTCCGATTAGGAGGTGGACGTCTTAACTACTTACCTACTAGGCTATCACAGCTTCTATAATAGACCATCATAGAGGAATTCTGCAGTTCAGTTCTCCACGTTCAAAGTTAACTGTAATCGTATGGGATGGCGCGGCGTGGAACTATACGCACCCAAAAGTTAGGACAAGGGTTAAAAACGAATTTAAAACAAAATACCGTTAGATTTAGGATCAACACCCTACTACGCAATTAAATTAATACCAAAATCACCACAATAAAGAAGGAGCATTAGGTAAATAGGTATTGATACCGCCCACTCGCTTGAAGCAAGTAGATTTGCAATGCAGTAACTGTGAGCAGTCACAATCCGCCAATTAGTAATGGATACAATCATTACCTTGCTCATGCCCACCTGTAGGTATCTACATTACATTTGTATTGTACATCCATTTAAAGAAATACAGGTAGTTTGAAGCCCACCTACTGACATTTCAAAAGCTGGTGTAAAGTTAAGACGAGGTACCAAGAATACCTTGAATAACAAGTTATTTTAGAAGAATTCCCTGGCGCAGTGGTAAGCGCATAGAGCTCTGTGATTTTCAATGGGAGGTCACGGGTTTGATTCCAGGCACGGACAATTTGGTCTGGTGGAATGGTTTAGCTGTTTCTACTATAGTTACTTACCACTCTGCCGGTAAAGCCGGTACGATGCCGCGTACAAACCGATTAGGGTTCAATAAACTGCCGTATCTACCTACCCCATTGAGAGTGCATCATCGTCTCATACTCAGCCAAAAAGTTTACATACAACGCAATGGTACCGACTACGGACTCCTACATTATTAGGTAGGTACCTACTAATAAATAAAACTGAAGTGTCTGTCTGTAATTTCGAAAAAACTACCTCATATTAAACTCATATGGTTATTTGAACTGTACCATAACTAAATCACCCGTTTCTAAAGGAGATTGCCCATTTTCTTAGGAGCTTTGGGCCCCCCCAATATAATTGTTATGTCACCATGGTTTTAATTTTATTTTGTACACAAATAATTACCTTTTTATATTCTGCAAACGATTTCCATTTATTCACCCTGGTTATAAAGAAATCTTATTTTTTATGTTGGTGATATTGCTGGTATTTTATTAATACTTCTTCAAAATAAATGGATGTTTCCAATTCTAACTGTAATTGTGGATATTTTCAATGATAGGGTGAAAGAAAAGTCGTAATAAAACATACTTATTATAATCGTAATTAGCACATTTTTTATAAAAATTATTTAAGTTTTGACACGAGCGACGCCACAAAAGAGGGCCCATTCGCGGGCGATCTCCTTTCTGTCTGTCTGTTTGAACGGCCTAATCTTCGGAACGGCTGAACCTATTTTGACGGGACTTTCACAGACAAGTAGAGGATTAGCCAGGGAGTAACATAGGCTACTTTTTTAACCGACTTTCAAAAAAGGAAGAGTTGTGTTTTTCGACCTATGTATCCATAGCTAAGCCGGCCGGATAAGAGCTAGATGCAATAAAACTTTTTAACAATAGTGTTTTGTCTTTTGAACGGTCATAAGTCCTAATGCGTGCGAGTAAAATTCAACCTAAAACTACTAGCTTAAAGCTAAAAATTTATCATTATTTCCCGCAAACAAAGAGATTCTACGCCTGCATATAGGGTTGTCAAATAAAATATGTACCTACCTACCTAAGTATGTATAGGTATTTTTAAATGGGCAATATCATAACTGCATAGAAGATAAATACTTATAATAATAAGGTTAATAATGAAACATATAACTCAAATAACAAGTTAAATAAAACAAAGAAATAATAATGATGATAAAATGTATTTTAAAAAAAATCTATGACTCTTACATCGAAACATCTGAATCAATATCATCAACTTCACTTTCCGGACTGTCTCTCACATTAATGATGAACTGTTGTTGGTCTCGGGTAATATAAGTGGCTTCAATGCTCTCTAAATGTCTAAAACAAGCACTCCAAATACTTCCTTACCATTCGGAATTTTTCCTACAAGTCCAGCAGTCTTTTTTAATGCACTGGGTCCTATTTCTCTAAAAAGTTCACTGTACACATTTTTTAACCGACTTCAAAAAAAAGGAGGAGGTTCTCAATTCGTCGGAATCTTTTTTTTTTTTTTTTTATGTATGTTCCCCGATAACTCGAAAACGCCTAGACCGATTTTGAAAATTATTTTTTTGTTTGAAAGGGTATAGGTACTTCAAAGTTGGTCCCATTTCAATTTGGTGAAGATCTGATGAACATCTTCGAAGATAGATACTGGAACTCCTCAACGGATAAGAGTAAATTGCTCGCGATCAGTGTAATAGCTTAGTAAACAGTAGACTTTTAACCAGTCATAGCATAATTCCATGGGGCCACTAAAAATTGTGAAATAAAAAAATTTTACAAAAAAAATAAAAACCGACTTCGTTACACAAACACTAAAAATTGAAAAATAATTTAATTTATTACCGAATATATTATGTATACAAGAGTTAATATAGTTCCATAATAATATTTTTGGGGTCGGTGCCAATGAGGTGCCATTGTGGAGTCCCATAAAAATATGAAGTCTAGACGATTCGCGCAGCTAAAGCTAATTGGCACCGGCACCAAAAAGTATTATTATGTGTTGGAACTGGCTGTAAACTAAATTGTTTATATTTAAATATGTTCTTATTCTTATTTTCTAAGAGTTTTTTGTTTTTACATTCGATGACATATTCACTTACTTCAAATATATATCTCAAACAGGACGTCCAAGTTTTTCTTTTTACTGATATTTTTCTTATAAATTCTAAATATCCCAACACGTTATCAGCACGAAGGGCTCTAGGTGGAAAAATAAAAGTGGAAAAGTGGTATTAATTGTCCATTATTGCTGTATTTGTTGCGTACAAGATTGGTTGTGAACAAGAAAAAAATATTCTTTCCTACTTTAAAATGCGGAATTATTTCCTACATGACGACCTGTGGTTTGTGTTGATGGGTATCCAGAAGGAGATACGACCGCACGAGTAGAAATACGACCGCTGCATCAATGAAGGTGATTCTGTTCGTCATGCTTTCGCCCTGTGGTGGACTGTACAGTGTACATAGTTGATTGTACTGTTAATATTCCACCTAAAATGAATAGTGAAGATATTGCGTACGAGGTGCATTCTGACCGTCTGAGCAAGTATCAGCTCTGGCATATGGTTAGGACACTTATGTCGCATAGGCATGAATTAATTGAACTTGAAGAATCATCAGGTAGTTTAGGTCTTAGTTTATTTTGTCATGTAAATTTTTTTTTTCTTGTTCCTGTGTGTTAATATTTTATGTTAAGTTTTTTTTGTAAGACAATTTAGTTTAAAGGGGGATGTTGGAACTGGCTGTAAACTAAATTGTTTATATTTAAATATGTTCTTATTCTTATTCTCTAAGAGTTTTTTGTTTTTACATTCGATGACATATTCACTTACTTCAAATATATATCTCAAACAGGACGTCCAAGTTTTTCTTTTTACTGATATTTTTCCTATAAAATCAAAATATCCCAACATTATGGAACTATATTAACTCTTGTATACATAATATATTCGGTAATAAATTAAATTATTTTTCAATTTTTAGTGTTTGTGTAACGTAGTCGGTTTTTATTTTTTTTGTAAATTTTTTTTTACTTATTAGTTTAGACTGAGGATTTAAATGAATCCGAACACAATTAAAACTGTTTTCATTTGCTTTTTCCCACGGGCGAAACATAATTATTTATAATTTAAGTTTAAATAGGTGCGTGGTTATTTTGTGGCTCGCAGTCTCAATCACGACGCACAGCGAGCTGAGTCCTTATGTAAAAGGACCCCAGATGCTGGATAGGTTCGAAACTAGTCGGGCTTACATCGACTTAATACGTGAGTAGGTATAGCCGTAACAATCTATACTTACAAATTATTTATCTACCTATTATTCGTGTTTAGGTTTAATAAGTTGAATAAAATATGCCTAAATTGTAGATATCTATGAGCCACGTTTTATATTTTAACCAATGACAATATCTACCCAATAGGCATATATTATACCTACCTAATCTAATTAGTACGAACCAATAACCTACCTAGGTAGGAACCTACCAAGATCAAGGGCAAAGAGAATGATAGATCGATTTTCTTCGTCACAGAGAGTTTTCTGAGAATAGCAAACTAGTTGGCAGCAATAAGAGTCGAAGTGATATACTTATAGGTACTTAATATTTGTATAGAAATGCATTCTGCATTGACTCATGCAACAAACAAGAGTGACTACATTATTTTTATCAAGGAAATAAAAACGTAGGTAGGTATACCTACTCACTTACCTGTTTCCATTCTAATGTTCCTTAAAAATGACACTTTTTCATTTGAAATGAAAAAATCTAAACTCAAATAAAAAGTCCTCTCTAATTTTTGAGAATTTTAGGTTGATGTTTCTTAATTTTGACGTTATTTTAGTGCGTAGAACAGAATAGCTTTTGCTCTCTCAAATTTAAATTGAATAGTTTATTTTTCAAATTTAATTTAAGCTAGGCTTAATTAGTTTTTATTAGGAAGTAGGTAAGTAAGTGTTTTTAGAATAGTAGGTAACTCATCTCTCTAACTTTCAAATTAGGAAATTTAGCGAAGTGCAGTCAGAATTATAGTAAGTAGGTACCTACCTACCATTGGCTTGTGTATTTTTATTCAGCGGATTAGAACTTTAGACGCAAGTAGATTTGATACATTTTTTTTAGATAAATGTAACTGACTAGCTACTTATCTGCACTTTGTACCTATACCTATAGGTAAATGTGGCTAATGGCGTTGATTCTGAAGTTTTTCTCTAAAGCAAATTTAGAGTAGCTATCTTTTTCAAAAAGGACGTAATAGTAGATACATTTTTGCAAAGACCGGGAAATAAGCAATTGCAGGTCGAGCATGAGTTTGAAGGCCGAGCCGCAGACGAGGATTTCACTAAATAAGTCTACGAGACAGGCAATTGCCAGTTCCCGCCGAGGCATAGGTAGGTATATAGTGCTTTTCTCAAAAGAATGCGGGGAAATAAATAGACGTACCTACTTACTTACATTTCAGCATGGAATAAATTGCCCATAATGTAGATGGCTTTTTAGTTTTAGCAATCTCATTAAAATACGCCAAAAATACTGTTTCGGAGAAAATGTTCACTTTTTTCTCGTTTTTCCAACTCATAAAATTTTCATATATTAGGTAGGTACCTACCTACTTTCATGTAAGTATTTTTCTTTAGACTTCGCTGGAAGCAGGTTTTTCATTGCCAATTTGGCTTCTGATCTTAGGTAAATCTGGTGGAGTAAGTACAATCACTCTCGATTTCACTCTCTGCACCGTTTGAACTCATTTTAATTATTATTCAATTTAGGTATATTTATTAATTAAGGTATGTCTCAAATCAAATCAAGACGAATTTTCAGCTTTGCTGCCAATTTTTTTTATATCATCTGTGCCGACAGGCATACGCATTTATGAGAGCCACGTAAACGCAATATCATGCAATTTGTACTAAGCAAAGAGACTATGGTACCTATGCCAAAAGAGACAAAATAATGACCAAAGAGATTCGATCAAAGAGTAAGTAGGTAAGTATTTATAATAACCCCAGCACGCCGTTTCATACAACATTGCAGGAGCGTTGTAATGTTCCAAATTCAAAAAACGCTCCTGCAATGGATTTGATTTTCTTTGTCCGAAAATTGGATACTTCGCGTTCTTTTTTCGCAAAATAATGACAATATTTCCATGCATGTTTGAGAAAATGAATTTCAAATTATACCTACTCTAAATAAAAATCATCAATTTAAAAAATAGTTACGAAAAGTACCTACCTACCTAGCTCTAGAATGGAGGTTTAAGCGGGAGCGGGTAGCGATAAGCGACGAGCGAGTTAAAGCGGGTTGAGGGTGGCTGGCGCTGAGGGGGGCGGCGCGGGCGGTGGGCGGTGTCGGGCGGTGACGTCAGCCAAGGGGGGGCACACACAGCCGCGCGATTGGTGGAGATGCGCGCGCCGCTACCGAATATGGGACCGCGGCTCCATTGATAAAACTGCGGCGCGGGGTCGCGCGGCACCAGTCCCTTTCGCACCGGCCGCGTGAGAGGCCGTTTTCACGCTGGCGTTGTTCGTAATACCGCTCGGCCCGTGGGCTGAGGAGCAGGTGGTGCCGGACGGGATGGGCACCGACACGGAGCCCCCGACCGGCCCGCACCTTCTCTCGCTGGCGGACGTAGGCACGCTCGGCTTCGACTGCGCGCTCAAACCGGCGCCGGCGCCGTACGCCGGCGGCGCACCCGCAGACCTCAACACACCCGTGACCACATCGGATCTGCCGGCCTTCTTCCCGAGTCTGCTCGAACCTCCTCCTATATCAGGTGCGCCCGACTTGCAAATCACGCGCCGTATCACTGCAGCCGAATACGCACGCCACCGGCACCCGTAGGCGGAACTCGCCCCCGTCGGTTTCCGACCGATAACGTTGTAAATAAACACTGCATTTTCCTTCACTCGGTGCGAACACGCAATCTTTTACTGCTGCCCTGCGTAGTGTTGCAAATACCTAATATTTATCATAAATAAAGTGTTATTCGAGGATCCAAGTCACATGAGTGAATATAATAAATTGATCGATCATTTCTTCAGCTGCAGTTTAATTAAACTCAGTGGTTTAACATGATGAACGTAGTGAAAAGGAAAGTTCGCTAACCCGCGCTAAAGGAACGGGTCGATAGGTACTGGTGCGGGGAAATCTTGAATGGAAAAGTTTTCATTGTCATTTAGCGCCGGTTCGGTGTGCTTTTCAGCAGTGATAGCTCCGTAGTGTTTTATGTGATAGTTCACAAATCAATTATTTGTGTTACCAACTTGTCCTGCCTGCGGTAAATATAACTACCTTCTTACCAAAATATTTAAAAAATAGTTTATAATTTTACATAATATTATAGATAAAAGTTTAAATTTTATTGTTAAAATTTTAATTGAATACTTAGCAATCACGTACTTATTCTTAGTAAATGTTCTGCAAGCAAACTTTCTTTTAAATTACTTTATTATCTATAAAAAATAGACTGTTTCCTTTTTTATTAAGAAGGTAAGTACTTAGGTAGTAGGTAACATTTTGTGACATTATAAAAGTTTTAATCATCTTGGTAATAAACTCTTGAGAAAATATCTTTGAAATAAATGTTGACTCAAATTGTTGATGTTGTTACAAAAGTTTACCTTAATCTTGATAAAAAAATGACACTAGAAATATTTAAATTACTTACCTACCTTTTTCATAAAAATGTTCACAATTTAAAAAATTTTTTCATAAAACATGTTGACTACAAAAATTAAAATTTTCTTTTTCATAAAACATATTGACTAAAAAAATAAAAATTTCCTTTTTTATAAAACATGATGATTACAAAAATTAAAATTTTCTCTTTAATAAAATGTTGAATACAAAAATAATATTTACGTACCTATAATAATTAGTCTTTTTTAATGAAATGTAGAATCTACAAAAACACAAAAAAATCCTTTGGAATAAATTAATGTTAGGATTCTTAAACTTCTCGGCTTATTAAGTGGAAGTTGTACCTACTTAGTACGAACCAGATAGATAGATAGAAATACTTACCTAAATGAACACAAAATATGAGATAAACAAGACATAAACAATTGTATGCAAAGGCGGCCTTATTGCTCAGAGCAATCTCTACCAGGCAACCTCAGGCAGACGTTGTGTGTGGTCCAGTTAAAGATTTTTCAGAAGGAATCCAATATACACCATCACGACCCCTATTATAAATGCGAAAGTGTGTTTGTTTGTTGGTTTATTGGTTTGTCGGTTTGTCCTTCAATCACGTCACAACGGAGCAACAGATTGACGTGATTTTTTGCACGGGTATAGTTTAAGTTAAGACCTAGAGAGTGACATAGGCTACTTTTTATCCCGGAAAATCAAATAGTTCCCACGGGATTTTTAAAAACCTAAATCCACGCGTACGAAGTCGCGGGCATCAACTAGTACCTAAATATTCTTTTGTTTTTCCAGGGTCTATAATAAAATGATAGGATATAGGTAACGTTAGGACTGGTCACGGTGAACGTCCAGCAGTTAGAGCATTGATAGACGAGCATATCGACTTCCGCCGCTTATCACCACATCCGCTGCGCGCCTGTTACAAAACACGCAAAATATGCGATAACTCCAATTAATAATATCTACCTACCTAACAATTAAATATTCCTTTGTACCGCGATACCTACCTACAGCTCGTACTTAGGTCATGTACCTAAACATTTGATTCTAAGTAAGCAAAACGATTTTATGGATTTTTTGCTCAACTTTTTCCTACTTCACTTCAGTTCACGATTTTAATTTTTACCTTGCATTTTTATATTGATCAATAATTATTATAATGTAAAATCAACTGGTTGGGTAATAGACTACCTACCTACACAAAACACTACCACTACACTAATTATAAGACAGGACTTAAACTCTACTTAGATTCAATATGTACCTATATTATTTCTATATCTACCTTAGTAGTTTTTGGAAGTAGGATAGAATATAGGTACTTAAAATCGAAACCTACTTATATGTAATAGATAGATAGACATTCAGACATACTAAGTGATTTGAAATTTTACAGGCCTACATTTTACCTTTCTGTCGAAGTTTTTTTTTAGGGTTCCGTACCTCAAAAGGAAAAACGGAACCCTTATAGGATGACTTTGTTGTCTGCCTGTCTTTCTGTCTGTCTGTCGGTATGTCAGAAAACCTACAGGGTAGGCACCTACTTCCCGTTGACTAGAATCATGTTTGGCAGGTAGGTAGATCTTATAGCAGACATAAGGGGAAAATCTGAAAACCGTGAATTTAGGGTTACATCAATCACATACAACAAAATTGTCTTTATGAACTAATAATTAGTATTTTCAATTTTGGAAGTAAGATAACTACTTATATCAAGTGGGTTATCATATGAAAGGGCTTTACCTTCGCATTCTAAAACATATTTTAATTTATTTTTATAAATCATAGTTTTTGAATTACTTATCGTGCAAAATGACAAAAAATACGACTCTCGGTGCGCGAGCCTGCCTCGCATTTGGCCGGTTTTTTTTAATCACGGTATAGAAACTGGGGTCTACTGACTGTGTAGATTGCATCTACCTAATAATCATAATCATTTATTTATTTTGCTCAGATATGGTAGGTACATGTATATTATTTACATGGGGTCTTAAAAGTTAGGTAATCAGTTACATATCCTGCCAAGCATGGCGTGCAAAATTATTTCTAAATTATCTAATTTCATTAATATTGTTATGTCATCATGTACTCATACTCATCATGTAAATGTTTTTAATAATTCAAATATCTATTTCTATGCATGCATTATTTAAAATTTGTCATTAAAAAAGTCATTAACACTATAATAAGTTTTATTTAGTAGAAAATTAAATAAATAACTTCTAAAAGATCCTATAACCTGTAGGTAAGGTACTCGTGTATTCCGTGCTATAACTGACAAAATTTTATCTGTTTGTTACAGGTACTTTGCCAGGCGATGAGTTGTCGCTAGGATGTTCGCCGCGACGACACAAGCACGAGGCGTCCCTGTCGCCGGGCGCGCGCGCCGAGGATGCGAGCAACGCGTCCAGCGCAAGCGCGTCGCTGTACGGGCCGCCGCTGGGCAGCAAGCGCGCGCCCTCGCCACCGCTGCAGTGGCTGCTGCCGTCCGGCCCCGGCCCGGGCAGCGTCGACAAGTATTTCCAGCAGGAGTACGAGGAACGCGTCGAGCTGCTGCCGCCCGAGTGCCAGTCCGTGTACTGCCCGCCGCCGCAGGCATGCCCTCCGCAGCACTGCGAGTACCGGCAGCAGCAGCCGCCGCCGCCGCAGCACTCGTGGGACACGCAGGAGTACACCGTGCCGCAGCCGGCCCCCGGCCCCTCGGGCGTGCCCAAGCGAGAGCCGTACCCCAGCCCCGCTGGCGACAACAGGCCCGTGCAGCTCGCCGAGTACAACCCGTCCACGAGCAAGGGGCACGAGATCCTGTCCCAAGTGTACCAGCAGAGCGCGCAGCCCCTTCGCCTGGTTGCGGTCAAGCCGCGCAAATATCCCAATCGGCCGAGCAAGACGCCGGTCCACGAGCGACCGTACGCGTGCCCGGTGGAGGGTTGCGACCGCAGGTTTTCGAGGTCGGACGAGCTGACCAGGCACATCCGCATCCACACGGGCCAGAAGCCGTTCCAGTGCCGCATCTGCATGCGATCGTTCAGTCGGTCGGACCACCTGACGACGCACGTGCGGACGCACACGGGCGAGAAGCCGTTCGCCTGCGACGTGTGCGGGCGCAAGTTCGCGCGCTCGGACGAGAAGAAGCGGCACGCGAAGGTGCATTTGAAGCAGCGGCTGAAGCGCGAGCGCGGGGGCGGCCCGGCGCACCCGCACGAGCCACACTCGCTCTAGCCCGCGGCCCCCGCCGCGCCCTCGCCCGCACATTCCAGTGGCGACGAGCCCGCGAACTCCGCACCGGCGGATAAATGAACTCTATAATTTTCACGTTGAAGTTATCAAATAATTTCATCGCATAGTTGTAAAAAAATTGTCTTTAACGAAGCTTTATTAACTCTACATTTGTAAATTCACCGAAATTTATATATCTTTTTATACATATTTGTAAGTATTATGATAGAAACGATTGACTTGATGTATTTATTTTAAATTAGATAGAATAATCGAATGAACTAGACTGGGAACAAATATAAATACGAAGCGATGTGGCCTAAAGCGTCCAGCGCGACGGAAGATGAGGCGCCTGCCTCTCGACGCGGCGCTGACACATATCTTTGTCTGACGATAGTCTTGTAAGAATTCATACGTTTCTCAGATTGTTATCGACCGTAAGGTCAAGTTCATGTGTGTGCATAGAGGTGATCGTTATGAAGTGATATGTACTAGGCCTATTTGCTGAGAATGTACCTAGGTATGTTTGGAAAGTGTTTGCCATCCGCTATTATAGTAGAGTTTTAGATTAACGAGCGTAGATAGGTACCTATTGTTTATAATATTAAAATGTTTACCTTCTATTGGTGTTAAACGTAACCGTGGCAAACATTATCCGAATGAGATTACCTTCTTGTAGGTAGGTATATTTATCAGGGACGTATTTAATGTTCTTTATACTTGACGAAACTAACGTGAAACTGTGCCATTCATTTAACTTTACGATGTGCCACGGCAATTTTATTTAATACTAAGTGTAACACGACTGCTGATTAAGTGATAATTATTATAAATATTTTGTTTTAATATTTCTAGTCGAAGATATGGGTGTGAGAATGTCGACTACCGTTTGCCCTCATCCACCAGCCTGGACCCCATTTCTCTAACTTTCGACAGCTGATGTCATGATCTTCTTGCTCAAACGTTTATTGAACAAAATTTGCTCAAGTCTATCTCTTCTCTATTTCTACGGACTGACTGTCGGTTCACACTTCTAACATTAACGCTCTCCGACCTTGTTCTCTTTCGCACTCGTTATCTCTTACTTCACTTCATATGTTTCCCAGTGGTATAAATAAAACACCTAATTTTAATATTTTTGTAATTAGACTAATTTAGTAAAAATAGCTTGTAGGGTTTAAATTATGATCTCTTAATCATTATTAATTATTTGCAATTATAGCGAAGGCCCCTTATTTATAATACTCATAGGTTTCTGTATAGATTATAAATATCGCGTAGATAAGTACATTGCAGCTTAAGTTTGAATTACGGCTAGGTACTATTATTATCTAAAGGAGATTGGCAAGTTTGGACCACAAAATCTTGGCAAGAACGAACAACTATATCAGTTGTACAAACAAAGAGCATTTGTGCATGATAATTTGATATCAAAATCACTGATTTCTCAGAATCTTTTATATTCTCATAATAAATATTTAAAATAATACCTACTATTGTCGAGTTCCATTAGACTTTAAATACTTATATTCAGAAAGTCTGAATTGTAAAAGCAAATCATTTGTTTGGCATTATTAGGTAATCTTTCGATTTCATTGGGCTTATATACCTATGTAGGTATGTCCGCTCTGATACTTTAATTGTGGCCCAATTTCCCCCAGAAACTTGCCAATCGCCTTTTGGTGCAACTAATTTTTGTAATATTGGTAGGTCGGTGAGCGCTTGAGCAGTCACAGGTCACTCATCATTTTAGTGTCTCTTACTTAATAGAAATGAGTAGGAAAGCACAAATGATTTACGAGTTGTCAGTTAATCTACGAAAATAATCTAAGTATAACAAAAATGCCTTCAATTTAAGAACACGGTTGTTCATATAGTTCAATAGAACGTTATTTATTAAATAAATAAAATGTTAACTTACTCGTAGATAGCTGGTTAAATAAATACAAACTAAAGTTGAAAATATAAGGGATATCTACTACTCACTTCAACAAACAGAACAAAAGTGATAGAATTGCAACAGGGTGGGCCTTTCGGGTAATGTACGATTGTTATGAATTTAGGATATCTGACAATAATATAACTAACTCTTGCGTCTATATTTCTAACTGAACACTAAGGGGAATGGGGGCTACTTCATATGGAAAAAGTGCGTAACCCTTCCCACTGATGTTACTGTTGCTCTGTTGATGATATATAAAAATTTATTCACGATATAAAACACATGTGCGAATCATTGCTCTGCATTAAAACAAATCAAAGTTTGGGTTTACAAAATACCTGGTAGCTTGTTGCTTCTTGCAAGTTCGGAGCTTTATTTAACGATTTACCTAGTGTTATTATTGTAAATTTATTTTATATGTTTTAAGTGTATCTCTAAATTAGTTTCGTTTCCGTTTATTTAACGTAGAAACATGCTTTTCAGAGCTCTACGAATGGTCTGCTTTCCGTTGCACATACCTAACCTACATTAGTAAGAGAAAATTTTAATAAAAAGCTCTAAAATGAAGTCTATCGCGAATGCAACGAACGCACGAGATGCACGCTCCTTTAAACAATATACCTGATGAGAATGTGGTGTGCAAGTTTATAATGTTTTACTACTGTTTAGAAGAGACGTGGTCTCAGTTAGGCAAGGCTAGCGTAGATAGGTTTTAATAAAGTGTATTCATGTTAGTTAAACGAGTGACAATTGAAACGGAGAAGACTAAATTCATACATTTATGTAATGTTGCATCGCGTTGATGTTATTAATATACGATTTGTAATAATATAAGGAATACGTAATTAAGTCTCAAACAATCGTCGAATTTTTTTTTGGGGCCTGAGGAGTCAGTGTTCTTACGTAATATGAGTGGCACTTCGTCGACAACAGGGATGACTACCGCCAGCGTGACCAGCCACACTTACGTGACAAACCTGCGTAGTAGTATAAAGTAATGCGTAGTGCGTACTGTGTAGGTTTGTGACGTTTGAAGCCTCTAGTCCAAGGAGATTTGCGGCGATTGCAGTGGCCGCGCATTTGCAGAACCATTAGGGGACACGTCTTGTGTCGAATCTAGCATGGTGTGCCGCGTCTGTGAGACAAAATTTGTTGATACCTCTGTTATATTAACACCTTTGTTGCGGAACTCATTATTATACCTTTTACCTTTACCTATAAAATTACTGTTTTAGGTACAAAGTATTTAAGAGTTTCATGGTGTTCACCTTAAATAATAAGTACGAATTTTGTGTACTATTTTTTTGTTTCACCAGCGTGAAAGATGTTGTTGATGTTCTAAATTTAAATAGATGTAAGCTCTAATTAGGTATTGTTAAATCTCACTAATTTTTACTAAATTCTATTTAATATATTTTGTAAATACACTCTGACTAAATTTGAATTTAATGTGTATATAAGAGAAAAATGAAATTTTTATTTAATATGAAAATTCACCTAAGGTGCGAAAAATACAAATTGTTGAAAACTTGATTTATGCTATTTTATTAAATACTTCGACAACCCTAGCCCAAACACTATTATAATAAGTATATTCATAGTATTAGGCACTAAAACTAGTTTAAACGCTAAAATAGGCACTAAAACATTAAAAAGTGTTATATTATCTTGTACGATGGCACGTGTGCGAGCTCTCCTCGCATTTGACCGGTTTTTTTTAATATAAAAGGAAACGCTGACTGACTGACTGATCTATCAACGCACAGCTCTTACTACTGACCCGGATTGGGCAGAAATTTTGCATTCAGATAGCTATTATGACGTAGACATCCGGTAAGGAAGCATTTTTGAAATTCAACCCCTAAGCCCCCTTAGCCTTAAAATAAGGGTTAGAAATGTATTTAGTACACGCGGACGAAGTCGCGGGGATAAGCTAGTTATTAATATAAGTAACAACTACCTGACAGCGGGATATCTATTAAACGAAACAAATCTCCAACACGTGAAATTCCACTCTTGAATATTTCGACTCTATATTTCGAATATTTCTTGAAAAAATCATGTAAGTAGTTGGCAACGATATAAGCAACATTTATAGAGTGTTAAATTTAGTGTGACAAGTGGTGACTATTGGCACACTGGAGTGTTTACCTACTCGTATTTTAACACGAATCCGTTAAAATTAAACTATAGCGACGACAGACTTGCCCAGTTCTTTTTTAGAAACATAGTTTCCTACAATTCTGAAGAATTCCCAAATACCTTTATCATCATCACCATCATCATCAACCAACCGCCAGCCACTACTGAGCACGGGTATCAGAATGAGAAGAGTTTAAGCCAAAGTCCACCACGCTGGCCAATTGCGGATTGGCAGACTTCACACGCCTTTGAGAACATTACTGAAACTCCAGACATGCACGTTTCCTTACGATGTTTTCCTTCATTACTAAAGGAAGTGTTATTTAATTTCTTAAAACGCACATAACTTCGAAAGTCAGAGGGGCGTGCCCGCCTGACCTGACCCCCTGACCCCCTGAATAGGAGGCCGACGTTGTAAGTACTTCGCAATATCACGCTTCATAGTTTATACCTCCATAGTCTAGATACATACCTTTACTTATTTTTTGGAGATCGCCCGTGAACGGGCCCTCTTTTGTGGCGTCGTGTCAAAACTTAAATTAATTTTTAAAAAATGTGTTATTTTTTACGATTATAAGTTTTACTACGACTTTTCTTTCACTCTATTATTGAAAATATCTACAATTAAAGTCAGAATCGTAAACATCCATTTATTTTGAAGAAGTATTACTTAATTAAATATAACCTCAATATCAGCAGCATAAAAAATAAGATTTCTTTATAACCAGGGTGAATAAATGGAAATCGTTTGCAGAATATACAAAGGTAGTTATTTGTATACAAAAAAAATTAAAACCATGGTGACATAACAATTATATTAAGGGGGGCCCAAAGCTCCTAAGAAAATGGGCAATCTCCAAAAAATAAGTACATGAAAATTGCTTGGGCAGCTAGAAAATTACACACGGGTTTTCTATTTTAGCTAGCCTATGTATAGTTTATTAGTTAATTAGTTTATTATTACAGTCCTCGACAGGTTGAGATGCCAATCGGGGTATGAGGCGAGGGCTGTGCGGGTGTGCGGCGCGTTCCCTCTCCGATTGCCATTTCAACCTGTCGCGTACTATACATACCCGTTTCTCAAAAAGCTTCTTTCTCGATGGAGTGATAAACAAATGTCCACGATCTCAGATGGGATTGTAGATGATGGTAGATGTCCATGCTGTGAAGTAGGTAACACAGGCTGTTGAAAAAAATAATTCTATCAATTAATTACTTAATTACTAAAAGTTGATTACTAAATTAATAAATGAGGAGATCCGTAGGAGAACCAGAATAACCGGCATAGCATAACGAGTTGCGAAGCTGATAAAATAAAAATAAAAATCTTTTTTATTCAAATACACTTTTACAAGTACTTACTTTCGAATAGTCGGATGCATCTACCACTGGTTCGGAATGCCTTTCCTACCGAGAAGAACCAGCAAGAAACTCGGCGGTTGCTCTTTTCAAATATTTGATATAGGTACAAGATTATGCCATGTATAAAAAAGTATTTGCAGTCTTGTGCGTTGCTGGAACGAGCTGCTGGTCAAATCTACGCTCTTTTATCATTTAGATAAGTAAGATCTGAAGTGGCAAAGGGCAAGGCAGATAGTTAAAAAAACCGGTCAAGTGCGAATCAGACTTGCACACGAAGGGTTCCGTACCATCGTACAAGAAATCTCAAATCAGTATTTAATAAAAAAAAATCGCTCTAACAACTGCTGAACATAGGTCTCTTATAGGGACTTCCACACGCCAAGGTCTCGCTGCCTGAATCCAGCGGCTCCCTGCGACTCGTCCGATGTCGTCCTAGTGGGGCTCTTCCAACTCTGCGTCTTTCGGTGCCAGGACGCCATTCCTATCGGTTTTTCAAACTATGTGCCCTGCCCATTGCCACTTCAGCTTCGCAACCAGTTGAGCTATGTCAGTTACTCTAGTTCTCCTACGGATCTCCTCATTTCTTATTTGATCACATAGAGAAACTCCAAGCATATCTCTCTCCATCGCCCGCTGACCATGTCTCGGATCCATCTGTCATAGTGATGGCAACACGCACTGTTCGAAGACTTTGTTCTTCAAGCACTAACGAATTTTGGACAAGAAGACACCTCGAAGCTTCCTGAATGCTGCCCAGCCGAGTTGGATTCGGCAGCTGACCTCTTTCTCGAAATTGGACCTACCCTCTTACTCCTACTACTCCTACAACTACTCATGTGTCCGAGGTATAAATACTCGTCTACAATTCCGAGTGCAGAGCTCCCAACAATTAATTACTGATTTTCGTCTTACTCATGTTCATTTTTTGGCCCACCTGCTGAGAAGCTCTGCTAAGGTCATTGAGCATTTTATTGGTCTTCCAGATTCTCTGCAATAACGACTATGTAATAATAGTAAAATAAAATATAATAAGGCACATAAAAATCTGAGCTTCATAGCAAGAACCATGAAATTGTTTAAAAACCACATAGCATAATCCTACTTTATAATACCTTAGTACTCACTGTGCTGGATTACTGCTTAATATTGTTATGCTGTAAATTCTAATAATATTGAAGGTATTCAGAAGTAATCCTGAGGATACTCAATTACTGGTGCAGGATCCTCCCGGCAAATTCCATCCTAAGCTGGTTGTATTACAAAATTTAATTGTCTCTTCTCCATATTCACCGTAAACGACAAGATACGAAGAACTTTTAACTAAGTAGCTTTGAAAATTAAAACACATAAATACACAATAATTTTTATTTCCATAGGAACATTTCACATTAAAAAATCATCAAAAGTGAAACAAGGTAATTTTATGCCAATATTTCTTTTTATAGTATCCTATCGTATTGTTTACCAGTTTCATTCGTTATTTACTTAATCCATACTATGTATACTAGTATTATAAATGCGAAAGTGTGTCTGTCTGTCTGTCTGCTAGCCTTTCACGGCCCAGCCGTTCAGCCAATTTTGACGAAATTTGGTACAGAGATAGCTTGCATCCCGGGGAAGGAGATAGGCTTTTACTTTTTATCCCGGAAAATAAAAGAGTTCCCATGGGATTTTTTAAAACCTAAATCCACGCGGACGAAGTCGCGGGCATCATCATATAGTCATTAATAAAACAAAAAATAGAAAGCGTATAAATAAATAATTTATAATATAATCATAGAAAATAACATTTAATATTCTGTAATAAACATTTGATATCACTATAAATATTAGGTTAAGGAGCAATACTGTGGCTAATAATGTTGGTCACAATCCTAAACTCAAACGACAGGTCTAAATAAATTGCTACCCCTTTCATAATAACGATTCCTGCCGAAAAGGATAGCTATAGACTTAGGTCTTTCAATTTAGTTTAGCCTAGAGATTGTGAACAATAGAATTAGCCACATTGTTTACACAACACTTGTTCTAACAATTCCTAAACAAAGAACACAAGGTAATGGAATTATTAGTCGTACTTATAATATCAACTCTTACACTTATCAGTCTAGACGCCACCTTAGATAGTTTAATAGGTGGCGCCTCCCCTACCACGGCAGGTTGACAGCTACAGTGTGACGATCGCATTTCTCTCATTGACCAACACTCTCTCACTATTGGCTGCAATGTATTGTTGCAACAAAAATACCATAAATTCAGCCAATCCCAACATTGAGAGTGTAATAATGATTGATGCAGCTTTTCCGGTATCGACCAGCTGATCTTTGATACCTAGAGGATAGAGCTTTACCTACCTTTAGATTTAAAAGTTTAAACTTGAGCTATTGAGCCAAACTTCAGGTCGAGCACTATTAAGAAAACACATTCTACATTCGTGAATTAAATTTCATACATGATCAATAGAGCTGTGAGCCTCGTAAGAAACTAAGAAAGCTCAGTTACTTTGCGAGCAATGAGGAGAGCAATGCTCGGATTATCTCTACGGATCAATAATCGAATCAGAAATGAGGAGATCTGTAGAACCAGAGCACATGACAATAGCTTAACGAGTTCAGATATTGAAGTGGCAATGGCAGGGCACATAGTTCAACGAACCGATACATGTAATGAAGTTCTTATGAGAGAAATATGTCAAGCAGTAAGTTTATCGGTTGACAACGACGACGTGTCTCTTAACTGCCCCAGAAAAATCTTTTGAGAAATTGTAACGGTGTCAGCATTGATTTTGTATATGAATTCATTTGCATGTAAATTTTGATTATTTATTGTTTCTGTTAGAGTTTCAAGATTATCTGTCAGTTTTATCCTTAACACATAAGAGATTATTATTTTTTATCTATGGACTTTTTAATCATCGATTAACACTGGAATATAATTTCTCCGTTCAAGTTCTAGGCACATTCGCAACGCCGTTTCTCTTTCATGGGATCTCATTCCTTATTACACATTACGTGGTCTCTTGTTCGTCATTCTTGGCGAGGTTGGGCTCGGACTCGGCGCGGCGCTTGAGGCCGTCCGCGTCAGGTGAGTGTGGCCGCTCCACTGACTCTTCGGTGGCCGACGCAGCTGCTTTTATATCAGGTGCGCTGCGACTGACGTCCTGATCGGACAATGTTCTTTGTTAATACCAGACAATCAGACAGGCAAAAGAAAACTCAAAGAATTTATTTTTGAGTCAGGTTCGATATAACTTGCGCGTTCATCTTGTCGTCGAGATAGCAGACGCTGTTGGGAAGATAGCCGCAACTTACCGAGTAAGATTCAATTTAATCGGCGGGCTTCTGTTTAACTTGCGCGTTCATATTTTGTCGTTGAGATAGCAGATGCCGTTCAGGCGATGGCGCTGTTGGGAAGTTAGCCACAACTTACCGAGTAAGATTAGATTTAATCGGCAGGCTCCTATTTAACTTGCGCGTTCATTTTGTCGTTAAGATAGCAGACGCCGATCAGGTCGATGGCGCTGTTGGGAAGATAGCCGCAACTTACCGAATCAGGTTCGATATAATCGGCGGGCTCCTGTTTGACTAGCGCGTTCATCTTGTCGTTGAGATAGCAGATGCCGTTCAGGCGATAGCGCTGTTGGGAAGATAGCCACAACTTACCGAGTAAGATTCGATTTAATCGGCGGGCTCCTATTTAACTTGCGCGTTTATTTTGTCGTTAAGATAGCAGTTGCCGATCAGGTCGATGGCGCTGTTGAGAAGATATCCGCAACTTACCGAATCAGGTTCGATATAATCGGCGGGCTCCTGTTTAACTTGCGCGTTCATCTTGTCGTTGAGATAGCAGACGCCGTTCAGGTCGATGGCGCTATTAGAGAAAATAGCCGCAGCGCCGACCGATGCATCAACCAATGGTTCACTCTGAAATACCGACAGAATATTTTAATTTCATGCAATGTGCTAAATTACTAACTTTAGAATAGCTAAAAGTGTAATTTACAATTTATTTGCTATTGTGCCGATTACAATTTGGGGGGAGGAGGGGCTCACTTCAAAAGAACTGTTTGATATATACCTCACAACCTATAACACGAGTTCGCAATAGGGATGGTGCCTACGCATCTTTTATTGAATGTCAAAACGCTCGCTTAGTATGGGAGCTTGTATGAAATACATAGATGTGACGACTGACGTCCTAAGGATTTGACGTAATTTGACATACTTTTTTAGTTAAATCGATCGAGCCAAAAGGAAGGGTTATTATTTGATGGCATGCTTACTTACCATGGCAACATTTTCCGGGATGAGAAACTTGAGCTGAGCTGGCTTTTTCTCCATCAGTTCAACTTCGCATATTTTATGTGGGGATGATAAATCTTTACAATCTTTTTGCTCTCTGAAAATAATGAGGTAATTATTAATTTAAAAATTGCAATAAGTGTGTAATGCAATTTTAATTTTGTAAAACACGTTTTGCGCCCGATTTTGGTACAGAAGTAGCTTTTATCCCGGGAAGTGCATAGGCTATTTTTCATCTTGGAAAATCAAAGAGTTCCCACAGTATTCTTAAGCCACGTGGATAAAGTCACGGGTGGCATATATTTGGCACAAAGATTGCATTCAGAAGACGAATATAGGATACTTTTAATCCCCGAAATTAAAGAGTTCCCACGGGATTTTTAAACAACCTAAATCCACAGTCGCTGGCATAATCTAGTAAGGTTGTAAAATTATAATTACTTTTTGGGTGTTGCATGGTGGCTGTCACATTTTTCATTTTGATGTTGCGAGATCAGATCGCAGGCTTTGCCAAGAATCACGATAGATACTAGCACCCTTATTGATATTAGACATAAATACGCTATAAGTATCAGAAGCACTGCCACCAACCTACAAAAATAATATAATTACAAAACTCATTACATAAATTCAATTTATTAAAAGGATGCTTCTAAAAAAACCATAATTTACACAGTCGATGATTATGTAAATGATAAAAGAGCATGGAGTTGACTTGCAGCTCACTGCAACGATTACAGTACGCGGCCGAAAGTAATGTACTTACTGGCCTTTAGAATGACATTTTGGCTTTGTAGAGCGCTGTCTCTGTCACTTATGCCCTATATGACATTTTGGCGATCTCAACGGCAGAGACAGTGCTCTACAAATTTGCTATCTCCTTCTAAAGGTCGATGTACATTACTTTCCGCCGCGTACTGTACGGGACAGTAAACTGAATATTTGAAAAGTGCAACCGCCGACTGTGTTGCTGGTTCTTCTCGGTAGGACGAACCTTCTAAACCAATGTTAGATTCAGTGACAATTCAAAAGCACTTTAAAAAGTTTTTTCGCATAACAATTCCGAGCACAATCAAATTTTAGAGTATTCACATCCTCTTCTTACTAATGTAATATGAAAAGGACAGAAACAGTTCGACAGTTTTAAATTTTTTAGCTGTTAAATACCGTGACTTTAGCGCACAGTCGCGAGCCTATTGTTTAGATTTGTAGCGTGCACTAAAATTCTTTCTGTGTCTTTAAATGTAAAATTCATGTTCTGTCCTTTTTTAGCAATATTAAAAAGTAAATACTCTAAATTTAGTTCAGAGAAAGACAACAGAATCGGCGCCAATGTAGCTATTTCCATAATATACCTTTCATAGGTAATATCAAGTTGAAGTTAAAAGATAGGCGATTTTTTCACCATCATCGTCAACCGATAGATGTCCACAGATGGGCGTGGACGCAGGTCTCTTGAGTTGTAGGGGTTTGCAGTTTGCACACGCCACGGTCTTGCGCCGCCTGGTTGCAGCGGCTCCCTGTGACTCGTTAAATGTAGTCTGTCCACGTTTAAGGTCGCCATACATTTTTTTATTATTATTAGTGCAGCTGCTATAATAAGTATTTATTATCATCATCAACATCATCAAGCGATAGACGTCAACTGCTGGACATAGTCTCTTGTAGGGATTTCCACACACCACGGTCTTACGCCCCCTGAATCCAGAGGCTCAATGAGCAGAGGCGGATTATCCCTAAGGCAAACTAGGCACACGCCTAGGGGCGCGAGGTGACGAAATGGTGCGCGCGAAGAATGTTATAATTTTGTTGATTTATGATAAAACAAATCATCTCACTCTACTTATCTCATTCAAAAGAATTTTGCTATGGCAAATAGCAACTACCAGCTATGCCTCATTATTTCAAAGTTAGTTAGTAAAATTTTCAATATGACTGCTAGAGGGGCGCCTATGAGGTGCTTGCCTATGGCGCTCTCGACCTTTGATCCACCTCTGTCAATGAGGCAGAATGAATTGACTTACCCATCCACTTTGACAGCATGAACCAGCACCCTCGTGATGACTACAGCCAGCGGGAGCGGTATGAAGCCCATCCGGCGCGCCACGAGGTCCGAGTGATCGCTGAACGCGTACTTCTGCCGAGTTTGCGCCACGTCGTACGCCAAGCTCACTGTGTACTCTCTGTACACGCCGTATGGTATTTCATTGAACCTGTTAACAAATGCATACTTACTAATCTAGATATTTATAAGGAAAAGCTGACTGACTGACTGACTGATCTATCAACGCACAGCTCAAACTACTGGACGGATTGGGCTGAAATTTGGCATGCAGATAGCTATTATAATTTATAACGTAGACATCCGCTAAGAAAAGATTTTTGAAAATTCAAGCCCTAAGGGGGTAAAATGTCTAAGGATTTGAAATTTGTAATAGTCCACGCGTACGAAGTCGCGGGCATAAGCTAGTATTATATAAATGCGAAAGTGTGTCTGTCTGTTTATCAGTCTGCTACCTTTTCACGGCCCATCCGTTGATTTTGACGAGTATTTTGCAGAGATAGCTTGCAACTTAGGAACGGAAATAGTCCCTACTTTTTGTAACCAGAAAAGCAAAGTATTCCCACGAGATTTTCAAAAAACTTAAATCTACGTGGACGAAGTCACAGGCATCACCGATTTAGATCCAAGAATTCAAATTTCAACTCAGGTTTTTAACTATTTTTACCAGATGTTAGTTATAAGGTACAGGGCATGTAAGAAAAATAAAGGCGAAAATCAGTCTTGGAATCTTTAGTGTCACTGACCATAATATAATGGAGCATAATGAAAAGTTTAAAAAGCTCCACAACTAATGAACTACTTCCCGACACTAAAAGCCTGCTAAAACCCTAAGTTTTACAACCTTCTCCTAATTCACAAATCTGCTTATGTAAACCTTCTATATTGTTTAAAAGATATGTACAGTAAAAAAGATAAACACAACTACGTAGCTAAGACGTCCGTTTTCTTTTCGGGAGGTCGGGGGTTTGATCCCGGGTACACACCACAGACCTCTAACTTTTCATGTTGTGTATTTTAAGCAATTAAATATCACTTGCTTTAACTGTGCTGTAAAGCATAACATTGTTGCATGCCTGAAAGTGTTCTCAAAGGCGTGTGAAGTCTGCCATTCCTTACTGGGCCAGCATAGCGGACTATAGCCTAAACCCTTCTCATTCGGAAACCTGTGCTCAGTACTGGGCCGGTAATGTGTTGATGATGATGATGATGATGATGATAACTTCGGCTAATAGTTACTACTGCCATTGGCAAGGGCAGCAAAAATTAACTGGGGACTGAACTCTGAGACTATCAGAACTATTTATGTGGCCGTGATTGAGCCCATTATCATGTACGCGTCCAGTGTATGGGCACCGGCCACACGGAAGTTGATGACACAAAAGCGGCTAAACACGGTTCAGCGGGGCTTTGCCCAGAAAATCTGTAAATCGTACCGAACCGTGTCACTGAACGCAGCACTTCTGCTGGCCGGTCTCATACCACTTGATTTACGTATACAAGAGGCGGCTCAGCTTTACGAGGCCAAAAGGGGCCGACCACAGCCCATACTGCATGGCAGGGAGGTCGAAGAGAGAGTATGTTTCCTGAACGCCCCGCATCCCGCAGAGGAGGCTGTCGTGGGGTTCCGGTGCTTAGAGGACAAGGAGGAGGCCACCATCGCAGACAATGACATGACCGGTCTGAGGATATTCACAGACGGCAGTAAAATGGACGCCGGAGTGGGTGCAGCTCTCTCGTGCTGGAGGGATGGAGAGGAAACTCTGAGTAGGAAGTTTCGTCTCGAGCCTTACTGCACAGTGTTCCAGGCAGAGCTGTACGCAATCCTTAAAGCAACAGAACTGGCTTTAAAAGCCAAGGACTGCTCGGTGAATATCCTCAGTGACTCCAGGTCCTCCTTAGAAATACTGAGCTCTGGAACCTTCCACCCCTTGGCTTTTGACATTAGGAGAAATTTGGCTCTTCTGAGGGCAAAAAATAAGAGGGTCAGCCTCTTCTGGGTGCGAGCTCATGTAGGGGTGGCCGGGAATGAAAGGGCTGACTTCTTGGCCAGGGAGGCTGTCACAAAGCTCAAGACCAGGCCGGCTTATGACAGTTATCCAATTTCATATATAAAGAGATGCATAAGGGAGGACACTGTCATGAAATGGTCTGAGCGTTACAGGGAGGGTGTGACAGCGTCCGTGACTAAGACCTTCCTGCCTTCAGTGGAAAAGGCACACAAAACTCTGAAGAAAATTAAGCTCACACCCCTTTTGGTCCAAATCTTCAGCGGACATGGCGGGTTTTCGGAGTACCTACACAGATTTAAGTGTAAAGACAGTCCTGGCTGTGTCTGTGACGAAACGGTCGATGAGTCAATATTGCATTTGCTCATCGATTGTCCACAGCACAGCCGAATTCGAGAGGACCTCCACCAACAAATCAGGGTGGAACTGTGTAGGGACTCCGTCCCCGCCATTCTAGAGTGCGACGCAAGTCGAAGCTTATTCCTGCTATTTTGCTCTAAAATAGCAGAAATAGCTATAAAGAGGAACAGAACAGGGTGACAAGGACCCAATGTTGTCCAGTATTATAGAATACCACGATTAACATGGGTCCAAATTAAACTGTTCTGTTCCCTTCAAACAGTCGCGAAATTCGCACAAAGTTTGACAAAACTATAAATATTCAAAAAGGTCTCTGACATTATGTCAGGGGAGAAGCCGCCGCTAAATAGAATCTGAAAAGATCTATTTATAAATTTAAAAAAAAAAAAAAAAAAAAATAGTTACTACTTACCTTGTAATAAAGGCATGCTTCACCCAGTCTATAATAACCTCAAACGTGAGAACGAGCACACAGTCCGGTGCCAGGATCCAGAACCTTTCCTCCTTCCACATGTACTCTTTCATAGTTTGAAGTACCACTATGAAGAGTAGCACCGACAGATGTAGACGTTCTCTAACGTCACTGCATGATACTTGGAAGAGATTGTTTTTGTCAAATTTTTTGAATACACTTCCCTTAAGTTCTACAAACTGAAATTAATGTTAAAAACTGAAATAAATCATCATCAGGTCTAGTTTATTAAATTTATTTTTGAACAACTAAAATACCTCACATAATATATATCTCACACCCATGAGATAAAAATCTGATTAAAGTCCATCCAATGACTGATTGCAGATAGCTTTAATAAATATTAAAGATATCTGCAATCTTTAATATATTTAAGAAATATTTAAAAAAAAAATGTGTTGGTCATCGCAAATCTCGAGAACAGCTGAACCGATTTCGCTAATTCTTTTTTTATAATATTCCTTGAAGTACGAGGATGGTTCTTACGGAGAGAAAATTTTTAAAAATTTAAATCGACTGTTAGGCGGAACGAAGTTCGCCAGGGCAGCTAGTTATAAATATGAAAGGCTGTGAGAGTGTTGATTGTCCTAACTGGCCTTAATCTATTTTGACGAAATTTGGGGCACAAACACACGCACAAACGCACGCACGCACGCACGAACGCACGCACGAACGCACGCACGCACACACGCACGCATGCACGCACACGCACTCATACCACACACAGACTAGTAGAAAAATGTGTTTCATATCAGGAAATTAAAGAGATCCCACTGGATTTTAAGAACCCTAAATTCATGGGGATGAAGTCACAACTAGGCATGAGGCACAGGCTAGTAGTTAACATAATTCTATATACTCACATTATTTGACATCATTATTATAAGAAGACTTTTATTATTGGAATTAAAAGCTACATTGAGCGTAGTAGCTTGGAACAGTATTAATAAGCTGTGAAGAACTGATGATGACATTAAGGAAATGTAACGAAAATTATTTGCTTTTATAAATTTTATAACCCAATTCAATTCAATTGGATTTTTATTCCCTAAGACACAGGTTTTCCTAGTTTAGGGGTCAGGATTCCAGATAAATGAACTGTACTGAGTTATCAAAATATAAAGTAAGTAAATAATTATTATTATTATTATCAACACATTAAGAAAGACATAGAGGAATTAAATTCACAAAAGAACAATATTATATAGCTTATAAGAGCCAAAACTTATATCTGCTTGTTACTTCTTAGTTCTTACATACTTATTTCTTAAATACTCTATTTCAATACAATTTTGCAGGAAAATTGCTCACATCCTAGAAGCATAAATAAATATGAAAATAGGCTTTAACTGCAGAGTCCACAATAATTAATTCAATTTGCATGATAAAAAATTCCTCCAGAGTGCCTCGCGACAAAGACCTCCTAAGGGTTGCTTTTTATTCCAGGACAGTAGTTTGAAAACTTAAATCTGATGTGACTTTGCCTACATTAATGAATTATTGGTTGGATAGTCCAAAGTTACAGGTAAAAGTTAGTACAGTGCCCGGCAAACAACTTGAGTTGTGACACGATTGGCTGGCGAATGGCGGGTGCACGCGATTGGTTGATACGTCCACTTTCGCTTCCCGGATTTGCCACCTTTCTCCCAGTACGCTGCTGCAGGCCCAAGTTGTTTGCCGGCCACTATAGTCAATGTAAAAAGGATACAGACATAAACCATAGCAAATATTAAATGTGGAAGTAAACCAAGGTGTTCCCTCTTTCTGTCACGAGGCTCTGTAGCTGTCCAGAACAGTGCATCTATTGTATCTTGGCCGAAAGCAGAAAACAATCTGTCCCCAACCTCCAGCATATTATAGAAAATATATAATTTCATCACACTCTGACTCTTCACTAAATGGTACATCATGTTAGTGTCAATATAGCACATTAGAATACTACATATTAATAAAATAAATCCTTTAAGTACGTCACATGTTTCAGCTGGCTTGAGTATACTTTTTTTTGGACGTGCGTTGAACCTGCAATATAAGAAAATAGTTGAATTGTTTTAATTTACTCTTACAGCCACCTTAAAACCCAACATTAAAACTGATGTCTAATCTGCACTAATTCTTATTTATGATATTCGACAGTACACACTCAGTTAGACATGCACACAACATGATAGTTTTGGTATGCACTCTGCTTAATTCATTGTATAACCAAATGTAGATAACTAAAACTTACCCAAAACATTGTCTAAATAATCTATCAAAGAAAGACCAGAAGGCCATAATAAATCTTAATGGTAGAAATGTATAAACAAATAGCATTGAATCAGCACACTGAAAGAAGCCGTAAACCATAAACTTTTCAAGTTCTTGAGGAATTTTGAAAAAGGAATAAACTTTCTCCCTTCTTGCTGAAAATCTCTCCTCATCGTGTTCCAGCAGATAGCCTCGCGTAAGTTCGACATGAAGAAATGCAAATAGAGAGGCTGATTTAGCTCCATCTATAAAGGAATAAAATAAAATCTTATTAAACTACCATACTTAGGTCAACAAAGAGAACATTAATTTTTACAAAATACCTTTGTTACGGGTTTCTCTACTACTTTTATCAATGATATCGCCGGAGCAGTGTTGGACGTTAGTCAAACTCTTAAATCGTAACCTCTTAGTATGCTCTTGCAAATCTTCATTTTTTAACGTCATGATAGACTTTGTTAATCTAAGAAATAGGTAACATTTCCAGATTTCTGTTTGGTTATATCATATAACAGAAGACTAGTTTTTAGTAAAAAACCGAAAATATTTATTTTTGTTGTTTGACTTCACTTCCAAAAAAAATTGTCTGTGGCAACAATAATTACCATAGAGATGTCAACTGTCTAATAAAAAGTTTTTTTCAACTGACTTTACGACTCCGGATTCTAGCCTTTTTCAGATAGTTTTTTCCAATTAGTTTTCCGGCTCTGGATTCTAACTATTTTTAAGGGACAAGTTTAATTTTTTTACCGGGTTTACGGGTCTGGATTCTAACTTTTTCAAACCAAACTCAAGTTCCTACCTACGAGTTCGGTTCAATCAACTCGAGTCAAGCGCTAACCCCGCGGGCCGATTCAGAACCCTTCGATAACATACCGTGTCGATACGATTTGGTATCGATCTCGTATCGAATTTTTTTTGTCGTGCAATTCAGAACGTTCGATAGAAGGATACGATTCGATGTCGATTACGGTACCGTTATCGATAAAATACATTGCGATTACATGAGCATTTACAAAGTATGCTATTTTACCAAAATTTTACTTGTTTTTAAATTCATGTAAAGCATAAATAAATTACTTTTAATCATCTTGAAGGTAACTAAAGTCATTATTTAAAATGATAACCTAATAAATTATTGATTTCAAAAGAAGAATCGAAATATATTTACCTACTACTAAAGTTTAAGCTTTTATTAAAGCTATCCCCGTAAATACCACACAGATGTCAAACATCTGTCAATCAATTTCAGTTTGAATTGTAAATTTTTTCGGGTGGTTTATAGAGTTCCGTAGGTACCCGAAGGGTGCCAACGGGATTTTATTACTCCATAGTCCGTCCGTCCGTCCGTCTATCTGTCAGCGGTCTGTATCTCGTGAACTATAATATGTAGAGAGTTGAATTTTTCATGGATGTGTATTTCTATTGCCACTACACAACAAATAATAAAAATTTCAAAATGGTCGCTATGAAAATCCATAGGTACTAATATTATAAATGCGAAAGTGTGTGTGTCTGTCTGTCTGTCTGTCTGTCCGTCTGTCTGTTTGTCTGTCTGCTAGCTTTTCACGGCCCATGCGTTTGACCGATTTTGATGAAATTTGGTATAGGGATAGCTTGCATCCCGGGGAAGGACATAGTCTACTTTTGATCCCGGAAAATTAAAGAGTTAAAGAGTAAATCCACGCGTACGAAGTCGCGGGTATCATCTAGTTAAAAATAAATAAAAACTCTTGTACGATGGGACGGAAGTTCCGTACCATTCCACGGAACCCTTCGTGTGCGAGTCTCACGAGCACTTGACCGATTTTTTTATTTTTGCTTAATTATTAAAGTCTCAGAAGACTTGTATAGTCTTCATTTCATCTTCTTAGACTCCTTAAAATTGTGGCCCCGAACATTTTTTTACGAAATAACAGTATCTAACGCGGTACGTAGGTGAACAACAGGATATCCGATGCCCTGTAGCTTTCGATAAGTAGGTAATCATCCAAAATTATCGGACGTTCGGATAATTTTATTCGATTAAGTTGTTGTGAATAGCGTTTGATAGTCGTAATCGTACGATATCTACGTATGTTCGATTCGGTTTCGGTTTCGACAATTTTACTATCGATACCGTTATTCTGAATAGAAAATACATCTTATCGTACGACAACTTACCGAATCGATCGATAATTATGTTATCGAAGTGTTCTGAATCGGCCAGGCCGATTTGTTTGGTTTGCGCCTGACTCGAGGTCATAATATTATATTATTTTGCCAACAGCGGTTCTTCTAGTTAGCGTTATACTAAATTGCCGGTAGCGGTTTTTAGCGGCATATAGGTAACACGTAAAATTTAACTCCTCACGCGCCATTTTAACTTTTTGTGTCCGAGTTGTGTCCAATTAATTTCATATCAAAAGTCCGATTTTAGTTCATAGTTTTTAAACTAGCGGCACGCTATGATGGCCGGTTTGACGTTTGTCCGCTCATGAAGTTCCGTATTAATTGATAACGACTTTGAAGGAAATAATTGTATTACTTTATTGACGATAGTGATGTGCAGAGATTCATAAATTTTATCGAATGTAGTTTTAGGTTTAGGACTCAAAATTTATTTATTAAATTGATTTCTTAAATGTATACAAGTGTAGAAAAATCAGTTTGCACCATTTAAGGGGTGAATGTACTTGTGAATATGAACAATTTTCACTATGTGGACAAACCTCTGAAATCGCAAAAAAATATCAATAAATTTTTAAAAATGGAATCTAATACGATCGTCACATAGGATCGCTGGCTAGCACAACTACTACCTCCGGCAAACTCGCGTCAATGCTCAATGCAAAACAAAGCAGTTTCGAATTGACGTTGCTTCGAAAAGTATAAACTGTCAGTGCAATGCGATTGTGATATAGTTTTGACCTGGCTTTGGATTTCAAATATTGATACTGCATTACTGTTGACCCTTGCTCGTTAATTTGGACTCTGTTCAAGCCCTTTGTTGTGGATTTCGTCGATATGACCGAACGTACGCAGAGAACTGTTCTAAATAGTCAGACACGTGAGTTCCTAATACGCCTTCGTAACTATTTCGATCGTGAAGCTCAAAATGGAGGGCCAATTTTACCTATAACGTCAGTGGTTGAACGCGTAGCTGATGCGCTTAATATTGGACAACGAACTGTTAGACGGATAACTAAAAAAAAATATGGCGAGACTGGCACAGAAGAAAATAAACTTCACACACCAAAAAAGAGAAAACGAGCAAAACCAGTCGTAGGCATCGATAGCTTTGATGCCGATGCTATCCGAAGACATGTTTACGGCTACTATTTACAGAAGGAGTATCCAACAAGAAAAAAGTTGGTGCATTCACTGAAGGAAGCTGGATTATTCTTCGGTGGGGAAAGTTCTTTAACGAAGATTTTGAAGACCATTGGATTTCGATACAAAAAATGTAACAAACGCAAAATATTGATGGAAAGATTTGATATAGCGATGGCAAGGTATACTTTTTTACGGCAAGTGAAAGAAATCAAAAATTGGCAAAATGTTGTGTTCTTGGATGAAACATGGCTTAATGCTAACCATACTGTAGGCCGTTCTTGGAACGATGACACAGCAGCATCTACTTCCAAAGTTCCTGTAGGAAAAGGATCGCGACTTATAATTTGTCACGCCGGAACCATCAACGGGTTTGTCGAAGGTTCTCTCATGGCTTTTGCGTCAAAAACCACTGGAGACTATCATGAAGACATGAATGGAGAAAAGTTTACTGAATGGTTTACCTCAATGTTGTGTAGCCTCCCTGAACCATCTATTATAATTATGGACAACGCCCCATACCACTCGATGCAAATTGACAAGCCACCTGCCCAATCCCAAAAGAAAGCTGATATCGTCGCATGGCTTCGTAAAAATGGCGTAGATGCAAACATGAATATGTTAAAAGCGGAATTAGTACGTCTTTTAAAAGAAAACAAACCAACCAAGATCCGATACGTCATTGACGAAATAGCATTAGAACATGGGCACAGAGTTATACGGTTACCGCCTTACCATTGTGAGTATAATGCGATTGAGTTGGTGTGGGCTCAAATTAAGGGATATGCTGCAAGACACAATACAGAACCCCCATTTACCACAAAAAAAATGCTAAAATTATTAGAAGAAGCTTGTGAACATGTGACTAAAGGAGACTGGGAAAAGGTTGTGAATAGAACTGTTAAATTAATAAGGGAAGATTATGAAAGAGATGTGAAAATAGATAATATTATAGAAAACGAACATATAATTATTAATGTATGTGATGATAGCAGTGACGACAGTGAAATAGTAGTATGGACGAATCTGATTAATTATGGCCTTTTGTGGCACCTTTTTCGGTATCTTTTGTATTCATATGTTTCTTGTGTGCATATAAAGTATGTATATTCATTTTCGTTCAAATATTCAGTTCGTTCAAATAAATTAAATAAACATATACATTTTTGTTTTATTAAACCTATTTAATCAGGTACAAAAACAAAACTTAATTGTTTTTTGTTCGAGAATAAATTGACATTCCACATCACTATTGTAATGTGTCAAACCGGCCATCATAGCGTGCCGCTAGTGTAATCATAATCGTACTTACTTAACTTAACCTACTTTTGACATGACAGTTGACTCATAGAGTTAAAATGGCGCGTGAAAGTCATTTATTACTTTATTACACACTCTCGGACTATGAAGTCCATAGTCGTGTTTGAGTGTTTATCTGGGGCCGGAAAGTCGCTTATTATCACCTATGTAGTTTTTATTAGCGACATCTATTGGTTGGTCACCTGAACTAAATTATTGCTTGATTTACTTTACTCTTTGGTCAGAGATTGCAAATGGCGGCCATTTGTGTTTTGAATCGGCATGGTGTTTTGTGTTTTCTGTTTTGGCGAAAGGTAAATTCCGTTACTAGTACGTTGTGTGGAGTGGTTTCATCTTCGTCTTCTCATGAAATTAACATTTAGTGATCTGTGAGACATAATAAAAATAAAAAAGTAAATCACAATCAGTGTTGTTATTCCAATGAACCTATAACTAAGGTGCCAATAAAAAGGTGGTCCTGTTACACTGCGTGCATTGAATAGATAAACCAAAACCACATGGAACTTTGACTTTTCAGTGTTTTGTTGTTTTCAAGTCACTAATAAATTGAGTATTATTGTAAAATCATAGTTTTGAAACTCAATAAAACACTATAAAGTAAAAGGTCTATTGTGGTTTTGGTTTACCTATATAATGCACGTAGTAGGTACCACCTATTTATTTATAGGTATAGTAGGTATATATGTATGTAGGTACCTATAGGTATGTATACAGTTACAGTTGTAGGTGACCGACTAATAGATGGTGCTAGGTTTGCATTAGGAATTTGGGTGACATTAAAAACTTATGAGAAGGCTCTCTATTTCCAGTGTATTACTTTACTCTATGGTGTTTATGGAGTGTTTGTCTGTGGTTTGACATATTTATTATTTACTAAATTACTATTTACTATAAAATAAGTGATTCTAGTGATTACAACATAGGTAGTGAATTAAAATGTTTTAATTCCACAAACAACATAAAAAATCTAAATGTTATAATAATAAATTGTCTTATTGTTACTTTCATATCATGGTTAAATCATATCAATTTCTGTAAGAGTACGATTTCCATTAGAAGAAATAACTGTAAGTGGGTAACTATGTCGCGCCAAGTCGACTTAAATATTACAAAACTTTTGGTTGGCTCAGGACTCGATGGGGAAGAGAATGACTTCTGTGACTTCACTATAGCAGATCAAAACTCTGTTACCGAATCTCAAGGAATAACTCCTACGACGCCATCTAATTTCAAACCGGTACTCGGTGCCAACGTAACTTATGTCGTTGCATGTGTTATTTTAAACGAAAGAAATGAGTTACTAATGATGCAAGAAGCAAAAGAGAGTTGCGCTGGTAAGTGGTATCTTCCAGCAGGGCGAATGGAAAAAGGTGAAACCATAGTGGAAGCAGCTACAAGGGAAGTACTTGAGGAAACAGGTCTGCACTGTAAGCCTGACACTTTGTTAGTTGTTGAAACAGCAGGAGGAACCTGGTTCCGATTTGTCTTAACAGGAGCTGTTACTGGTGGTGAGCTGAAAACTCCTGCTAGAGCTGACAAAGAATCTCTACAAGCTAAATGGATACAAAACTTACAAGAAATAACATTGAGATCGAATGATATCTTGCACCTCATAGAAAAAGCAAAACAGTACAAGCAAAGCCGACCAGGAGAAACATGGCACAGCAACATTCTACCAGCACCTATAGCACATGTAAAAGATCTGATGAGATTAATCATTTTAATCAAAAAAAGAAGTACAAATAGATTGCATGTCCTGCTGAGTGAAAAAACAACATTACATTTTCCAACATGTGAAATTAATCCTGCAAAGAGTGTGCATTCAACATTGAGAAGATTTATGGTGGAAATGTTTGGAGCTGACGTCGCCCAACACAGGCCCTTGGGACTGCTCAACGTAGAGGCAGATCCGTCCGCAGATGGATGCTGTTTAACTTTACTCGTTGTGTTTAGACCACCAATGGAAGAAGTACCTTTGATAGGTAAATGTGCGTGGCATGAATTGTCACAGGATGTGGAAAAACAACTGGTTCCACTTGTTTCATCAAAAAATTCAACAGTGGAGTTACATGTTGTGCGCTAACAAGTTATAGCTCACAATTTTATTGTAGTGTTCTACAAAATATTTCTACTCATCTAGTACTAACTTAATTTAACATTAGATTTAAAACTCATTAATTGTGATAAGGCAATAACCGTCCATAATCATGTAGTCTTTATAATAATGTTGTTATTCTTATTTTATAGAATGAATAAATTAACATTCCTGTCATAATAAATAATAATTGACATATACATTTTATAATGTGTATGTCTGGTGAAGGTGAATACTTATAACTGAAAGATCTGACTATTAGGTACCTATTTAATTGGCTTGCCAAATGTTATATTTTATGTTATAGTGGGTAATGCTGTTAAAGATCTTATGATGTTATAAAAGTAAGTAGTCCTTAGAATTTCAAGTTGGTAGCTTTGTGTTTTGTTGGAATAAAAGTAATTTTACATAATACCTATACTAAAAGCACAAAATTCCAATACAAACTATAAACTTTTTATTAATATTTAATACCAAATCCATAGAAATATTATTTGATCAAATCAATGTCACAATTTGTTTAACTTTCTTTAGTTGGGCTAGTTTAAAATATAATATTATTAATTTTTTTATTAGATTTATACACGAGTTATTTTTTTATCTTCATAATTATAATCATGGGATTTAATGTAATAAATTAGGTAACATAATTACCTAAACAGCTAATATGTTTTTGCTTTTATTACCACACTATTTTGCCCCACTAGCCTATACATATTATACTTAGATATTTTACTCGATTTTAATACGACAAATGAATACTAAGTCTTGTACATTGCGACAGCCGAGCAGCGAAACGCGTATCTTTTCTGCAAACGAAATTCATCGAGCTACTACTAAGCCTACTTACCTACCATTTACCAACTAATATAGTAGGTACACGAATTGCTGAGTATTGCTAATAAACATCCATACTAATATTATAAATGCGAAAGTGTGTCTGTCTGTCTGCTAGCTTTTTATGGCCCAACGGTTTAACCGATTTTGATGAAATTTGGTAAATAGGTAGTTTATATCCCGGGGAAGGACATAGGTACTATTAATTATTCTGTGACATAGGTTACTTTTTATCCCGGAAAATCAAAGAGTTCCCACAGGATTTTTTAAAAACCTAAATCCACGCGGACGAAGTCGCGAGCATCATCTAGTAAAACATACATTATCTTGGCGTAGATTATTATAGATACCTAGCTCATTTAACTTTAAAACAAATAGGAAAATGCGCATAGCATTGATGAGGTAGATAGGTACATGTATATCTCGAGCCCAAGCTTATTGCTAATGCACTTTTAGTTTAGCAAATTACCTACCACACCTTTAAACTACCAAGGCTGCATACCACAATGATGACGTCAGTCGTCGTTGCCCCATAACTCGTTAACATTTGTTGGTTGGTTGCTTACCTGGGTACCTAATGCTACCAATTATTGTACGTAGGTACCTACCTACTTCATATTTTTTTACGAAACGGATCTATTAGATATCAGTACCCTTATTATAAATGCGAAATTGTGTTTTTTTATTGATTTGCCCTTCAATCACGTCCCAACGGTGCAACGGATTGACGTGATTTTTTGCATGGGTAGGTACCTATAGATGTACCTGGGGCATATAGGCTACTTTTATGATTTTTATTAATTATTTAAATTATCCCGCAAAGTCAAAGAGTTCCCACGAGATTTTTTAAAAACCTAATTCCACGCGGGTGAAGTCGCGGGCATCAGCTAGTAATTACATAAAGCAGTGTATATGATGCGGATAGTGGCTGGTAGGGTAACGCCAAAAACGCAATATGCCAATTTTTTATGGGTCTGTTAACTTTAAAAATGGCCACTTGAAGCGCTACATATTAGTAGTCTTGATATGACTTCGCCCATGTGAAATGATGGTTCAGACCTGGTATCCAACTAAGTGGAGATGAATAGAATACCTACGTACCTACCTATATTTTTAATTAAATAAACTTTTACAAGTCAATATCGTCAAAATAATTTACCACTGGTTCGGAATGCCATTCCAGCAAGAAACTAAGTAGGTAGTTGCTCTTTTCAAGTGGGCGGCGATGTGTTTAACAGACCGATCACATCTGATACATGATGCGGTAAAATCATCACGTCATTTAACAAAAATCTGATTGATCTGCTAAACACATCTCTGCTCTGAGATACTGTGTCTTAAGCTGTGGCAGCTTCTTCTTAACCGATTTTGATGAAGCGTGGCGGCGCAGTATAAAAACTAGACAGTTCTGCAAGTTTAATGTAGAGATAGGTAAGTTAGAAATAGATAGGTAAAAAACCAACAAAATTTTTCGTTGATTTAATTAAGCGATACAAATTGCACTGACTAGAAAAACAAAAATAGGCAAGTAAACCTATCTAATAAAACTCCCTAAACATTTAAATAGAAAACATTTAAATTATACATGGTAAATTCTTTTACATCGCTTCATTACGATGAAATTTTCTACGTAAAGATACATTGAACAAATGCGCACAAACGAAACGAAAGAGTCGAATTTCAAAATTCTTGTGAGGCCTTAAGAAAATTCTTTGCCTACGGCTCGTTTGACTGTGCGCGTAAAAATGCGACTTCATTTTAACAGTTGTATAAAACATTATCATTAAGGACTTGCGACATGGTCAAGCGACTTGACGTGAAGTAAGTACCTACGTACAGTACGATTCAAACATAAATGCGCCCCTAAAGTTTGCGCACGACGTTGCGCACCCGGCACCACACACATTTTGGGTGTCCGGGGTAGCGGGGAGGGTAACAGCGCACGTCTCGCAACTTCACGCAGACGCGTTTAAGTTTGAATCGTACTGACTGAAGGTAGATTTGTTTTGCTTGATGCGCGCTGCTCTCATACATCGAACACTGTCAAACGTCGCATCAAGTAAAAATATAAAATCGCATCAATCACGCGTCAAGCACGTAAATGCAAATCAAGCAAACATTGTAAACGGTCAAAATTCTTGACTCAAGCAAAAATCTACGTGATTGACGTCAAGCCGCTTGACTGTCTCGGAAGCTCTCTAGGTATCTACCTAAATATACATTCGAAATAAAAATCTGTTGATTTGCATATGCGTGTACTTATAATGCGTAAAAAATGACTTCTCACGCGCCATTTTAACTTTATGAGTCAAATTTCATGTTAAAATTAGGTACGATTTTAGTCATAGAGATTCCAATTGATCATAATCATTCCAAGATTCATCCAAGATTTTAGTCCTATTTTAAGGGTGAACCGTAGGTACCTTCTTTTGACACGATAGTTGACCCATTGAGTTAAAATGGCGTGTGAAAAATCATTTTGTACAGTCTATACTAAACTGAAGGTATCGTAAGACAATTTAATTTTTTCAATGTGAGAATAAAAATTGGTTCTTTGTCGCTAGTTTATATAAAAATAAATCAATCACTCTTTCACCCAAAATAGAGGAGTACGGAAGGCCATCTTCAGCCGTCCTGCATTATTTAATCAGTTAATATTATACACAATACCTTTATAATTAAAAAATATAATTGGATTTGGGAATTTCGAATAGGTATACTTTAATGCAATATCACTTCCTTCCTTCATAAGTGAAGGAAAACATCGTGAAGAAACCTGCATGCCTGAGTTCTTCGTAATGTTCTCAAAGGAGTATGAAGTCTACCAATCCGCATTTTGTCGGCGTGGTAGACTACGACGGCCAAGCCGTTCTCATGAAAGGAGACTCGTTCCCAGTCGTGAGCCTGCGATAAGTTGATGATGATGATGATCGAATTTAGGTAGGTAGGCCACATTACAATATTTGATATATAATGAGTATTTTTTTAGGATTTAGTACGGTCGTAATTTGACATGACATAGCGCAGAAATTTCAGCGGCAGCGGCGTTTTAAAAGCAACCCTTCCAGTCTCTTTGTTTTTGTTTTGATTTTTCCAATTTCAAGACCATATTTTAAAGTTACTAAAAGCTGAGCTGTTATCAAAAAATATGCTGCGCCTCGGCTCCACTCCACTCTAAAGGCATTGAGCAAATATGTGCGCGTGAGCGCTTTTTTCACTGGTTGTACTGAGTGGCCCTCCTTTTGCCTCTCTATTTTATAACAGAAGACAAACAGGAATGTAACGGAATAGAAATCAACTGAACGATAAATAACGAGGGGAAAAAACGATAGATCCTCATAATATCAGATGTTTAACCATAGTAAGACGGACAACAGTGATCCAAAAGGCACCTACAGAATCGTGAAATATGGAAAATAAAGGCTGGAATCTCAATCATACTGGAATAGACAATCTTACTTAACCTAGTCTAATACTGCTAATCTAAAAAATGCATTTGTGTGAAAGACTTTTATGTGGTAACACATCTTAATTTAAAATAATTTTATATAATTATTATATACAATTTGTACATAACAATGTCATGAATTAATTATTTGTATCTAAACAATAAGATATTGTAATGGAAATCATTGATAAGACAAAAAAATTGTGAATCAAAACAAACAAAGAATTAACGTCTTCGTACATTAACTATACAGATTCGGCATCGACTCGAACACTTAGGCTGAGATCTATATGTAGAGCGCACTTTGACTTTGCTCAGACTTAAGATTGAGTTAAAACGATACAGATTTATGTGAGAGATATAGCTCTGTCTCATTTTAACTCTGTCTTAAGTCTAAAGCAAAGTCAGAGTGCGCTCTATAGATCTCACCCTTAGACTTGATTCACAGTTAATGTGAGCTTGATATTGTGTTTCTTTCGATGGAACTTCCAATATTTAATTTAATTGAAACGCATACCGCTCGTGAAACACGCGTCGTATATTTCAATAACATATTTCAATGATGAAAACTCTACCTTAAAGACTACGATATAAAGTGCACATTTCCATACTATACTGAGAATCGAGTCTAAGTGGAGTCAGCGTCGAGTCTGTATAATGTGTAAAGACCTTTAACTATTTCATTACAATATTAATTCATAAATCTATATTTTTCAATGAAAAATCTAAATATACAGTCCGCGACAGGTCGAGATGGCAATCGGGGAATGAGGCGGGGCCCGGGGGGAGACCCCGCGCTCGCTGGCACCAGGTTAGCGCAGGGACTATTCCCTCCCTGATTACCATCTCGACCTGTCGCTAGCTATAGGTATTATCAGTTATTGTATGATTATGAACAAAGTAATTTGTGTTTTTTATACATATTTGCTAAATAAATAAATGAATTATGAATATCATAGTTTCGAAGAAAATCAGTAGGAATAATTTCTCCTTAATAATAGTTTTATGTTAACTTGCAGTAAATTATATTGCATTACGCTATTTTAAGGGCGTTAATCCACGGACCACCGCACGATACGACTAAATGCGGTAACGATTCAAAGCCTACAATTTTTCTATATTATTTTCGAACAATAGTTTGCTACAACACAGCACAACATCTTGCAATTTTTGCGAACGACTTTCTGGCTATTTCGTATGTTATTACATTATAAGCGCGCGATTGCCATGTCGTGTGAAGATCGCAAGCAGTGTGCCGTGCTGCCTTTGCTTGCGAAACCAAATCGTATCGTGTATAGTTCATTATAAAACGCCATAATACTACCCGAAATGAATAAGCCTCTTTTTTAATAAAATAACAATTACAACATAAAAATAATACTACTAAGCTACACTTGCGATTAATCAAATTCATGTCTTTTTATCGGCAAAAGCCTGTCATGGTAGCGTTTATATTTTGGATAACTAAATCACATACTTCATTCTCTGTTAGCCGTCTAGCTGTACTCCTCGGATCCAGTTAGTTAGATCACTGGACCCGGGGCAATCCAATACATTTTCGGTGGCGACTTCTGGAGTCAGCAAGCGCCTGGAAGCTGCTTGACCGGACAGATAGGCGCCGTGTACAGTGGAATAAAAGCTGCTGTGTGTGTGCTCTCCCGCAAAGAGCAACACAGGCTGAAACCAAGTGATATTTTCCTAAGGCATGAGAATTGGTATAGTGCTTGCAAAACAAGTGTCCAATCTAAAGTTGTTCTTACTGTTTTAAGTTTTTAAAAATCCTGTGGGAACTCTTTGATTTTCCGAGATAAAAGTAGCCTTTGTCACTCTCCAGGTAATGTCTCCTATAGCCATGCAAAAAATCACATCGATCCGTTGCACCCCTCGCATCTGTTTACCCGCCTTCTCCACTCCTGTCCCGCTGGCAAAAAACATAGTTTTCAAAGGCAAATAGGAATGTTAGTAGGATTTGAAAGCTGCATCGCGTCGGTTTAGTCGTTCCTTTTTCTGAGCGATTTAGTAGGTCAGTTTCTAAGTCACCATGATTTAGTAAGAAAAGCAGTTTAGCAATTCCTTACAGCATCAGCAGGGTTGAGGAGTCGGGTCCTCGAATTCAACGATAAAGTCTTTACTTGGTAATACCTCCAATCCAATATCAATTTAATTAACCAACAGTTTCTAAATTCCATCAGTTTTGGTGGTCAGGTCCCCTGCAGCATCAGAATTGAGGAGTTTGAACCCAATTTTTTTATGAGACAGTTCGCAAAGTTTCTTTATATATTAAAATAAAAAATTACGCAACTCGATTCAGAAATCTCGGAGATTTCGGTGTACATAGGTAGAAAAACACAACACCTTCATTTTGAAAGTCAGTTAAAAAAGTAGCCTATGTTACTTCTGGGTTAATCCTCTACTTGTCTGTGAAAGTCCCGTCAAAATAGGTTTAGCTGTTCCGAAGGTTTAGCCCGTTCAAACAAAGAGACAGACAGACAAATATTTTAAAGACGTTTGATTCAAATTTAGAGCCTCCTGTTCAAACTGAAAGGCCGCCTGTTCAAATCCCACCCGTTGCACTATTGTCGTACCTACTCCTAGCACGAGCTTTACAGCAGTCAGTCAGTCAGCAACTAACTTGGCTAATATTCTTAAAAAAAATATGATACAGTTCAAATAACCATATGAGATAATCATTTCGAAATTACAGACAGACACTTCAATTGTATTTATTAGTATAGAATAGATTATTTGTAATAAATACCTTAATGTAAGATTTCTTTCTAAAATTTTAAAACAAAATTAATTAACTAGTAGTTAGTCTTAAGAAATTAATTACCTTTTTGTCATGGACATTTCTAAATAATGGTTGTGCTAAACTTTCAATATCACTTTGACTGGCTCCAACAGCAATAGCTGTATATGCACCTCTTGTGTACGGCTGCTTTTTCCAACTGGTACTGGAAAAGTAAGTAAAACTTGTTATTTACCTGTTCAAACATAAGTAATAGAATTTACAACTGCTGGTTCTTTTTCCACTACTACCCACAACTTTGTCCACATTGATATAGGTTTTTTTTAATCTGCGGGAACTCTGTGGTTTTCCAGCCTATGTGTTAATTCAGCTATCTGATATCTCCATTCCAAATTTCAGCCAAATTGGTTCAGTTCAGTTATTGTGGCATGAAGGAGCAACAAACATCCAAACTTTCACATTTATAGCATTATAATATTAATTATACACATTGGTGCTTATTTGATTGTAGGTACGTGTATTTGGTTGTATACATCTCTAAACTGATTATTGTTAGTGCTATTCTTTTCATATCCCTGGGGAGAAGGATAGCTTGTAGAGTGTAGTCCTGTCAATTTAGTTTATTTATTATTTTATTTATTTCCACACAAAAAGAAAAAACGCTTACAATATTGGTTTCTTCATGCTCGTAAGCCCTGTCTGAGCACTGCACATTCCTCTGTAGTTAATACTTAGTCTAATATTCTAGGTAGGTATGTGTAACTATTATGAACAAATGTAGGTAGGTAGTTTTAAAATAAAATATGTTCGTTACATACGTTAAAATATGTTATGTATAAGGTTAATATAAGGTAGCACCATTATCAACATTGATAATATCAGTCTTATAAAAACACCATGTTATAACTACCTATTTATAATAAGGAGTAATCTTTTATCATCAATATTGTGCATATTATCATATTATTAAAGATTAAATTTTTTAAGTATACTTTACTGAGAATTGAGATACTTAACAATTTTTTTCGATTCTTGAAAGAATCATGATAAAATTACTCCCATAAAAATACCTACGCCATAAAGATCTGTTGTGATAAATTGTTTGATTACATAATTGAAATACAATGTGGCTAATTCCTTTGTACACATCTCTAACTAAACTAAAATATCACGTCTAAATCTATTGCTATCCCTTTCGTAATGTTGCTTGCGGAAAAGGAAAGCACTAGATTTAGACCTGTTAATTTAGTTTAGTTTAGAGATTGTGTACTAGAGAATCGGCCCCATTATGAAACAATGAGATTTCTATAAATAAAACTGTCAAGGTTTTACAAGTAATTATAAGATTTTACTAACCACACACATGTCTGTGGTTCTGGAACAAATGGGTCATTTAAAAATTTACGCAAAATCTTAGTGCATGTGGAGCCAACTTCATCCATTGACAATGTTTCCATATATTCTGCTTCCTTCCCAGACACCCAGCCTAACAACAGAGTCTCTGTTACCTTAACAAATGAATAAATCTTTTTAAACCATGACTTTGAAACATCTTCCTGAGCGTGAGGACTATCCCAAAGCAGCATGATTTCAGTTATGTCAGGATTTAAAAATGGTCTTTCATATTCTAAAAAAATTTTATCAACTGCATTAAATAAAAGTCTATCAATCGATTCTAACTTATACTGTGGCAATGCAGGCTCAAACAAAGTGGCCACTTTATCTTTTAAAACACCCAAGGGAATAGTACATATCACATGATTGGCATAGAAATGTTGTCCGTTTTCACACATAACTTCCACACAGTGTGCCAACTTTTTACTGGTTTTTTCAGTAGTATTTATAGGACTTTCACTGGAATCCCCTGCCTTCTCGGGGGATGCTTTTGAAATGTCTTCTATCACAGTCTGATCTGAATCTTCAGATTCCTCGCCAACCTCATCAAACTTTTTGGAGCTACCATGTTGCTCTGAATCCCATATGACTTTGGCAACAGGATGGTTTGTTAATATGTTATCGGGTGATATACTTTTTGTAACAGGTTCCAATATAGAACTGAATCCAGATGGTATCACAATATTACCACCCTGTAGTTCAGTGTAGCTACCTAATTCCAATAAATCAATATCATCCATACTGTTACAGCCAGATATACATGTCTCACGTTTTAGTAGACAATCAAATATCAATCGTCTTAGTTTTTTTTCCTCCGAATTCGGTAATCTTTCTAGATAAATAGCGGCTTCTAGATTAATATGTTCACCAACACTATGAATATCAGGAGGTGGAAGGTATTGACATAAGAAATATTCTTCGCAACGCCTGAGGAAACAGACGTACGCTTCATGTATCTCGTGTAGCAGTCCAAAAGGCACTTGCTTACCATCTTCAGTAGCTGCGATAACCTTGTGAGGCTTAGGTATATTTATTATATTAACGAGTCCATTTGCTGTCGCCAATTCGAATATTGGATTACCTAAGACGCCATGTATATAATTAGCTCCTAATTCCACATTGTGATTTTTCAACGGTACTGATATAATTCTTCCGCCGATACGTTTTCTAGCTTCTAATATTATGAAGTTTTTAATACCATTTTTCACAAATAAATTGGCAGCGGCTAGTCCAGCTATACCACCACCAATAATTATTACGTCATATTTATTAGATTCACATTTTTTACGAGATTTTATACTTTCGTCACCCATAATATTAAAAATAGAAATAATCTTTTAAATAATTATTTTTTGTCACAGTGACTGAGCTTTTGACGCTCAGTCAGCTGTTGTCAAACACAGAGTACATTATATACAGGCTCTTAACAGATAGAACGAATGTTGTTTGGTGTAAAAAATCTCTATAATTTTAGTTTGTGCAATTAGAACTAGATGGCGTTTATCAAAAAATAAATTACGGTGCGACTGGGTGCGGCAAGGCTATCTTGGCGCGTGGCGAAATTCGGAACTAACGGTGCCATCAAGTGTCCCCTTTGTTCTTGTTTAAATAGGTACCTACCTATTCGCCTTTGTTCTCCAACAGCGCCCACCTGTCATAGAGGTCATAGATTTATGAGTAGATTTAGACTTTTGGTTACTATGACTACTGACTAATGTTATTAGGTTGTCACGAAATTAAAAAGTCGTAATTAATTTATAAAATTGGTTTCTTGTATTTAATAATAGAGAATGCACTGATGTACTCGTAATCCACTGCTGATACTCTGCTCCATCTTATATAAGAGGTTATGGACCCATAAACGTGATTAAAAAGAGAAAAAATGAGTCATCACGTGCACATAGAGCCATTGAAACGTGAAAATTACGATACATGGAGGATCCATGCAAAAGCGCTATTGTCGAAACTTGGCCTTTGGAGATATGTTTCCAATAAAATAGTAAAACCATCCCAAGACGGTGATGAGTTAACTAAATATTTAGAAAAAGAAGGATTAGCTTTAGCCGAGCTATTACTAATAATATCACCTAGCGAATTAAAGCAAGTAAAAAATTGTCAAACAAGCAAAGATGTTTGGAATACGCTTGAAAGCATATATTATAGCAAAGGTCCTGCAAGAAAAGCAAGTCTATTAAAAGAGTTAATATTGAGGAAGATGAAAGATGATGATAATATTGTCGATCACTTGAATAAATTTATGGATATCGTCGATAAGCTAGCAGATATGGACATACCAATTAACAAAGATCTACTTAGCATAATGATGCTGTACAGCTTACCTCAATCTTTTGAAAATTTTAGAATTGCAATAGAATCTAGGGATGATCTACCAGATCCAGACAACTTGAAAATAAAGATAATAGAAGAAGCTGAAGCAAGAAAAAATATAGCTAGAACGAGTGAACAAAACTCTGAACAAGAGGCGCTATATAGTAGACAACGTGGCAAAAATAAGAAACATATTGTTAAATGTTTCAAATGCAAAAAGAAAGGGCATAAAGCTAATGAATGCTGGTCAAAAGTGGACCAAGGTAATAAAAATAATGCAAATCTATGTTGCTCAGAAGAAACATGCCTAAATACGTATGATAATAAAGAAAAAATGAAGAAGTGGTGTCTTGACAGCGGCTGTACGTCACATATGAGTCATGAATCAGAAAGATTCATTAATATGGATAAAGCTGATAACAAAACGTTAAGGTTAGCATCAGAAAACTGTCTTGCAAAAATCGAAGGACGTGGTCCAGCAAAACTTTACATTAATAAAATACCAGATCTAAAACTAACTGAAGCCTTGTACGTACCGTCGCTGACCACAAACCTAATGTCAGTTGGAAAGATAACTGATAAAGGTGGAACAGTCTTATTTAAACAAAAAAATGCTACTGTGATGCGAAATAATAAAATTCTGTTAAAAGCAGAGAGGCACACAGACGGTTTATACTACGTTAAAGAAAACTTAGAAGAGAAAGCTAATTACTGTGAAGCAAGTAATATGCAGCAATGGCATAGAAAGTTAGCACATCTTAGTGAAGGACAAATGCGAATAGCACTTGATAAGAAAATTATGGAAGGCTTAAAATTCAATATAAGTGACACAGTTAAAGACTGTGAAGTCTGTGCTAAAGGCAAAGCAACAAAACTGCCGTTTAATGTATCTAAAAATGAGCAACGAACAAATGAAAGATTACAAATTGTGCATACTGATGTATGTGGTCCCATGAGACAGCCATCGAAGGGGGGTTCCAAATACTTCATCACATTTACAGATGATTATTCAAGGTATACAAGAGTATATACAATGAAAACTAAGGATGAAACTCTAACAAAATTTAAGGAATTCAAAAATGAGGCTGAAAGATTTACAAAAAATAAGATAGTATGTTTACAAAGTGACAATGGGACGGAATACATTAACAATAATTTTGACAAATATTTAAAAGATAATGGCATCAAAAGGAGACTTTCCGCACCATACACGCCAGAACAGAATGGCTTAGCAGAAAGAAAAAATAGGACATTGCTTGATAAAGCTAGATGTATGTTGATAGACGCTAATATGAATGAAGTTTTTTGGGCTGAAGCTATTAATACAGCTAACTACTTGGCAAACCGTAGTCCTTGCACAAGTATTGATAACGCGACTCCATTTGAAAAATGGGTGAAGAGAGTTCCGTCTGTGAGACATTTTCACATATTCGGAACTAAGGCGTTTGTACTTAAAAAAGGAAAGAAAAACGGAAAATTTGAAGCCAGAGCGACACCTGGAATTTTTGTAGGATATTCGGAAAATCACAAGGCATACCGGATTTTCAACCCAAAAACAGACAATGTAATGATTAGCAGAGATGTCAAAGTACTAGAAAAAATGTATTATGAAAACGAGAACAAAGAAGAACGAAAACAAGATGTAGTTGATAAAAATGAAATAGAAATTATATTTTTTCCTGAAAAAGAAAATGTACAAAACAATGAAGGTTTGAAAGAACATGAAATTGATGAATCAGAACCGGAATTGAATAATAATGAAATATTTGTTGATGCAACTACAGAAGTAGATGAAATAGATCATGAAATGTGTACAGATAATGAAGTCGAACCGACTAGTTCTACTGATAAAAGACAGAGAAACGCACCAGCATGGCATCAAGATTGTGACATGGATGCTGAACAATCATTCCTCTGTGAAATAGATGAGAACAATGATGAATGGGAAGATGCAATAATAAGCGAGATTGAATCTCATCTTAAAAATAATACTTGGAAAGTTGTACACAGGAACGAAAGCAAGAACTTAATAGATAGTAAAATGATTTTAAAATATAAGTACAATGCAATGGGAGAAATAGATAGACGAAAAGCACGACTTGTGGCGCGTGGGTTTAATCAGAAAGAAGGAATTGATTACACTGAAACATTTGCACCTGTTGCGAAAATGAGTACTGTTAGACTACTTATTGCACATGCAATTGAAGATAAAATGAAATTATCCCAACTAGACGTGTGCACTGCATTTTTAAACGGCGATATAGATGAACAAATTTATATGAAGAAGCCGAAAAATCTGGATAAATATTTAAAAAATATAGTTACACACGGAAAAGACAAAGAGTTGATTAGAAAAGCAAAAGAAATGCTGCTAGATATAGATAGATATAAAAATAATGGGATATGTCAACTAAACAAAGCCATATATGGTTTGAAACAGGCAGGAAGACAATGGTTCTTAAAGTTACATGAGAAATTGTTGGAAATCGGATTTAAGAATTCTTCAGCGGATCCTTGCTTGTATATATTAGAAAAAGGAGGAGAAAAGCTATTTGCAAACATTTATGTGGATGACTTAATACTAGCATATAAATCAGAAATGTTGTTACGAGAAGTCAAAACAAAACTGCAAAAAGTTTTTGAGTTAAGAGATATGGGTTCACTCCATCATTGCCTGGGCATACAATTCACCCATGTAGGGGGAGAAATGACATTGTCACAGGAGAATTATATTGATAATTTAATAAATAAATTTAACATGGCTGAATGTAAGCCAGTGTCAACGCCCATGGAGGCTGGTCTGAAATTGGAGAAGGGTAAAGGAGAAACAGAGATGGAGAATATACCATACCAAATGTTAATTGGATCTCTAATGTACCTCGCTGTAGCCACAAGACCAGATATAATGTTTGCTGTTAGTTATTTGAGCCAATACAATACATGTTTTGATAATACACATTGGCAAGCTGCTAAAAGGGTGATTCGTTATTTAAAAGGAACGAAGAGTGTAGGTATCAAATATAAAAAATCAGGAATGGCATTAACAGGCATGGCTGACGCTGACTGGGCGGCATGTACCGTTGACCGTCGTTCATATACTGGTTATATTTTTAAGTATGGCGGTGGCCTAATCAGTTATGCAACAAAGAAACAAAGAGTAGTGGCTTTGTCAACAGCAGAAGCCGAATATATGGCGATGACAGAAGCAACTAAGGAAGCTTTACACTTGAAATATCTATTGGAAGATATTGGAGTTTTTCAACAAACTGTTCCGATCTACAATGATAATTTGGCTGCACAGATGTTAGCCAACAATCTAATGACTGGTAAGAGATCGAAACATATCAGTATAAAGGAACATTTTATACGGGATTGTGTTCAAAAGAAATTAGTAACCATCCGTTACAAGGACACAGAAAATATGGAGGCAGACCTTTTTACAAAGGCATTACCACAACCAAAGTTGTTAAAGCTTCTCAAGATGATAGGAGTCACTCAGACCCCAAGGTCATCGTGAGGGGGAGTGTCATAGAGGTCATAGATTTATGAGTAGATTTAGACTTTTGGTTACTATGACTACTGACTAATGTTATTAGGTTGTCACGAAATTAAAAAGTCGTAATTAATTTATAAAATTGGTTTCTTGTATTTAATAATAGAGAATGCACTGATGTACTCGTAATCCACTGCTGATACTCTGCTCCATCTTATATAAGACCACCTGTCAATTTTAATCAAGTGGCAACTGGCAAGAGAGCCTTGTCGCACTGTAGTCTGGCTGGTATCTCTACGATTTCAAAAAGTTTACTAGGTGCTAGAACTAGCCACAGAACACTATTACTCCTATGCTACTAGCTGAAGCCTGCGACTTCGTCCGCGTGGATTTTAAAAATACTGAGGGAATTCTTTGATTTTCCGGGATAAAAAGTAGCCTATTTCACTCTCCAGGTCTATATCTATACCCATAGAGTGTACGTATAGTCTATAGTATACCCATGCAAAAATCACGTCAATCCGTTGCACGTTGCGACTTGATTGAAGGACAAACCAACAAACAAACACACTTTCGCATTTATAATAAGGGTACTATAGCAACCTTGACATCCATGTTTGTGCTACATTTTAGTTTACGCCATTACGCAGTGTAACTGCATTCGTGATCCATCCATTCAACCTTTGTAGAAGTGTACTGCTGGGATATTCACTTATAAATTCATGCTAAATTCAACATAATAATATAGAGGATGCAGTACAAAAATCGTGTGTAAAGAAAAAAATAAAATTTAGTTTTAAATAATAAATTACAGGTTTTGTTTTATTAGCTCAACTTTTGGTACTGAAAGTACTTCTTTCAATGTATAAAATAATAAACAATGCGGCCGAACTAAGAATAAGACTGAATTTCTGCCATATTGCGACGTGTACCTAAGCGGGATTATAATTTTTGATTCGTATATTCTTTGAAGTCACTACCTATAAAAATAATATATATGAATCAAACCTGCACACGTATTGTACGTATAGCTATATAGTTGACCTAAAAAACTAGTATCCAAGGCCGGAAAAATTTAAAAATAAATTATATACAATACCTACTTACTGCAATTAAAACAGATAGCGCCACTACGAAAGATTAGCTGACATCTCTATTGCAGTATATATAATGTACTCTGTGATTAGCGCCAAGATAGCCTTGTCGCACCCAGTCGCACCGTTATTTATTTTTTGATAAAACGCCATCTAGTTCTAATTGCACAAACAAAAATTATAGAGATTTTTTACACCAAACAACATTCGTTCTATCTGTTAAGAGCCTGCACGGCTAGCATGGGCCGAAGATAAAAATTATATCCCCCGATTTTATCCACCGGACAGGAGATAACATTAACTTCTCCACCCCTCAGAGCACGGCAACAGGGGAGAGGAGAAGTTTATCCATGTTTGTCATTTCACGGGGACTCGGGGGACTATTTATCCACCGTCTATAGCATGGGGCCAAATAAAAGAAGATAAACTGTCCTTTTTTGACATTTGAGAGGGATAATTTTATCCTCGAGATTTGAGGTGGGTATAATGCTCATAGAACTTTAACTCAATTATTAAAAGATCAAAAAACATGTCTCGCGGTTTCTTTATTGTTTTGAAATAGAGAATTTAGAACGAAAATAACATGAGCACGTAATTAGTGATGGAAGTAATCCCTTTGAATTTCCCGACGCTGAGTTCCGACACTTGTTTCGGATGGACAAATATTATGTGCTGTACTTGTGCGAGCAGCTTAATGAAGCACTAAAGCCGATTAATTCGGTGGATGGATTCATAAAAGTAAGTACCTAAGTACTTACCTATTACCTAAAACCATCTTGTGCAAACGAATAGGTACCTACTTAGGTAGGTACCTACAAATAGGTCCTACATGCGGCTATTATCTATTTATTCTACGTCCTCACATCTATAAGACTCTTGGCAGATGGTAGTTACCAGTGAGATACAAGTCAAGGTCATGGGATGACTATTGCCCGCGACTTCATCTGTGTGGATTTAGGTTTTGAAAATCCTGTGAGAACTATTTGATTTTCCAGAATAAAAAGTAGCCTGTGTCCATCCTCGGGATGTAAGCTAACTCTGTAGGTACTAAATTTCATCTAAATCGGTTAGACTGTTGGGCTGTGAAAAGCTAGCAGACAGACAGGCAGACACACTTTCGCATTTATAATATTAAACTAGCGGCACGCTATGATGGCCGGTTTGACGTTTGTCCGCTCATGAAGTTCCGTATTAATTGATAACGACTTTGAAGGAAATAATTGTATTACTTTATTGACGATAGTGATGTGCAGAGATTCATAAATTTTATCGAATGTAGTTTTAGGTTTAGGACTCAAAATTTATTTATTAAATTGATTTCTTAAATGTATACAAGTGTAGAAAAATCAGTTTGCACCATTTAAGGGGTGAATGTACTTGTGAATATGAACAATTTTCACTATGTGGACAAACCTCTGAAATCGCAAAAAAATATCAATAAATTTTTAAAAATGGAATCTAATACGATCGTCACATAGGATCGCTGGCTAGCACAACTACTACCTCCGGCAAACTCGCGTCAATGCTCAATGCAAAACAAAGCAGTTTCGAATTGACGTTGCTTCGAAAAGTATAAACTGTCAGTGCAATGCGATTGTGATATAGTTTTGACCTGGCTTTGGATTTCAAATATTGATACTGCATTACTGTTGACCCTTGCTCGTTAATTTGGACTCTGTTCAAGCCCTTTGTTGTGGATTTCGTCGATATGACCGAACGTACGCAGAGAACTGTTCTAAATAGTCAGACACGTGAGTTCCTAATACGCCTTCGTAACTATTTCGATCGTGAAGCTCAAAATGGAGGGCCAATTTTACCTATAACGTCAGTGGTTGAACGCGTAGCTGATGCGCTTAATATTGGACAACGAACTGTTAGACGGATAACTAAAAAAAAATATGGCGAGACTGGCACAGAAGAAAATAAACTTCACACACCAAAAAAGAGAAAACGAGCAAAACCAGTCGTAGGCATCGATAGCTTTGATGCCGATGCTATCCGAAGACATGTTTACGGCTACTATTTACAGAAGGAGTATCCAACAAGAAAAAAGTTGGTGCATTCACTGAAGGAAGCTGGATTATTCTTCGGTGGGGAAAGTTCTTTAACGAAGATTTTGAAGACCATTGGATTTCGATACAAAAAATGTAACAAACGCAAAATATTGATGGAAAGATTTGATATAGCGATGGCAAGGTATACTTTTTTACGGCAAGTGAAAGAAATCAAAAATTGGCAAAATGTTGTGTTCTTGGATGAAACATGGCTTAATGCTAACCATACTGTAGGCCGTTCTTGGAACGATGACACAGCAGCATCTACTTCCAAAGTTCCTGTAGGAAAAGGATCGCGACTTATAATTTGTCACGCCGGAACCATCAACGGGTTTGTCGAAGGTTCTCTCATGGCTTTTGCGTCAAAAACCACTGGAGACTATCATGAAGACATGAATGGAGAAAAGTTTACTGAATGGTTTACCTCAATGTTGTGTAGCCTCCCTGAACCATCTATTATAATTATGGACAACGCCCCATACCACTCGATGCAAATTGACAAGCCACCTGCCCAATCCCAAAAGAAAGCTGATATCGTCGCATGGCTTCGTAAAAATGGCGTAGATGCAAACATGAATATGTTAAAAGCGGAATTAGTACGTCTTTTAAAAGAAAACAAACCAACCAAGATCCGATACGTCATTGACGAAATAGCATTAGAACATGGGCACAGAGTTATACGGTTACCGCCTTACCATTGTGAGTATAATGCGATTGAGTTGGTGTGGGCTCAAATTAAGGGATATGCTGCAAGACACAATACAGAACCCCCATTTACCACAAAAAAAATGCTAAAATTATTAGAAGAAGCTTGTGAACATGTGACTAAAGGAGACTGGGAAAAGGTTGTGAATAGAACTGTTAAATTAATAAGGGAAGATTATGAAAGAGATGTGAAAATAGATAATATTATAGAAAACGAACATATAATTATTAATGTATGTGATGATAGCAGTGACGACAGTGAAAATAGTAGTATGGACGAATCTGATTAATTATGGCCTTTTGTGGCACCTTTTTCGGTATCTTTTGTATTCATATGTTTCTTGTGTGCATATAAAGTATGTATATTCATTTTCGTTCAAATATTCAGTTCGTTCAAATAAATTAAATAAACATATACATTTTTGTTTTATTAAACCTATTTAATCAGGTACAAAAACAAAACTTAATTGTTTTTTGTTCGAGAATAAATTGACATTCCACATCACTATTGTAATGTGTCAAACCGGCCATCATAGCGTGCCGCTAGTGTAGTATGGATTATTGGAAATATAAAATAACACATGTCTCATTATAATAAAATCATTTATTTGAACAAAATAGGCAGGAGTCTAATTTAACAAAACAATTCTTAAATTAAAATACCTAACATATTAACTGAAACAAGTTACACACCTATATGATAGTTAAATACATATTGATACACAAACACAATAACACTACAAATTATAATGGTTCATCATAAGTGTTTTGTAAGAGTAAATATGTTAGCCTATTATACTTTATAGACCATTTCAGTATATCGTCTTACTCTTAATTTATTATTATTGAAAATCATTAATGTATAAATTGTATATTTCAGAATTCCAATGGAACAACCAAAGGACAGACTAGAAAATGTAACAAATAAAGAAATCTCACATATCTATGGATCAAACCAGACTGCTAACTGTTGCCCGACAATAAAAGGGAAAAAGGGATGGAATAATAAATACATATTTGCATTAAAATATATTTCTTTAAGTACCTATTACCTAAAACCACCTTGTGCAAACCCATCCTTATATCTACTACTACTACTAGGGTTCTGTAGGGTACCAATGGGACCCTATTACAGTCTCAGCTCTCCGTCTGTCTGTCTCTCCTGAAACGTAACAGGTTAAAGTTGAAATTTTGTATTTCTATTGCTGCTATAACAAAAAATAAGTTTCAAAATGAACCCTACAAATTTTGCTTTAAGTACTCTTTCTGTGTGTTTGAGTAACAAACAAACTTTTAGGCATAATATTAGGAATACCAATTAAAACAATGCTTATTTGGATGTACACAAATCTCAGATGTTAACTTAACAGATCTAAAAGTAGTGCTATTATCCTTAAGAAAAGGAAGTAACAAGTTTAATGTTCAATCAAACCACACTGCCATAGAATAACTTCCTATATTCATAATTATTTACAAATTACAAAAATGTACATAATATCCTCTACTTACTTTTATTCATTTATTGGCATTTATAGGCAAACAACTCGGGGCTATTGGTTTTATAAAGTACCCACTGTGTACAAAGTGGGTAAAAGAACAGTCTCACCGACACTTCAAAGATTTCCTGCCATAAGATAAAAAACATTGGCTTGATACGGTTATAAAGAAATTAGGTTAGTTTAATAGCTCAAACCATACTAGCTTAACCAATTTTAAGTGATATGAACTCTTCTCAGTGCAGTGTGCAGAACTGTTAGTTTTATCATCATCTCAAACAATAATGAAAATATTTTATGTTGATAAGATGTGTAGATAGGTACCTAACTTATCTATTCCAATAGGTACCTATACCTAAAGTTATTTTGATTTTGTTATACAAGACACACATTTAATAGAACTAAATTAATACACGCATCTCTCTGGCTGGCCCATTATGGAGTCTTCAGGTCCAATTCCTGTTGAGCATTCATGCCCAACAGTGATAATTAATATTGAACACTTATGTGCTCATATATGTGACCGACGGCACTATTGAGACATTTCCCGGTGGTCCTACATCCCGAGCTGCCTCATCATACTTGTCAGTCAGTGGCCAGTGCCCTTCTTCAAGTACATATTTCCATGTCTGCAAATAAAACAACAATTTATGCATTTCTTTGTCGCTATTTATGCATTTCAATTTTGTGTACTGACTAACTGACTAACACAAATTGTCTTTGTGATACTTACTGTGATAGCTAGGAATTTCAACTATTCGATTATTTTTTAATTTGGATAAGTAGATACCTAATTTAAAAGTGGAGTTAGGTTAAGTAAACACAATAACAATACATTATACACTGTGAATGTTTTTTAAACTATTTTACGGCTCCGGGTTCTAGCTCTTTTAAAATAAAAAGCAGCCACAGACGAGTTACGAGTAACGAAAACGCGCAAAATCAAAAGCACAGATAAAAAATAATAACACTTTGACATTAGCCGGGGACTAGTCTTTCCCCGCCTTATCACCGGGGATAATTATATCCAACCCTGTGCCCATGCTCGGAGAGTGGAAATAACTATCGGAGGGGATAAAAATTTTATCCTTTCCTCGGGGAGAAAATTTCCCGGCCCATGCTAGGCCTGCTGTTGACAAAGAGTATAATACTAGTACTTAGAAATTCTTTGAATAATATAGGTACATGTTGACATTTTATATTTTACCTGTTGTTTTTTTTTTTTTTTTCATCACAGACTACGTACTTGGGTGCAGTGGAGTTTTGCGGTTTTTCCGGTGTGTCAATCACTGAACCGAGAGCTAAAGTTGCCCGCTGTGGTTACCAGCACGTTGCCAGTATAAAACATTTAAGGCTGAAACACATGTCCAGTATCCCTATAATCTGTGCACATGTCCCAATTTATGAAATCTTGGTTGTGTGTATAGATAATTACCTATTAATTATTCAAGATTGAAAGGCCCATCCTTCTAAATATACATCAAAATGAAACAAAGCAATTTGCTCAGCTTTAACGAATTTATCGTAGAATTTTTCGTTTTTCCATAGTTCTTCAAAAAGTGTTTTATTTCTAGGAAAAAATTGAACTCCTCACCCCTCCCCGGGGTCCTTTCCTCAGTCACATCTTTCTGAATAATTTAGCACGAACTATGGCACGAACCTATTTAGCAATAACGCTATCTCACTTTGATATAAGATCTTTTTCCTATAGCTATCTCTTTCTAATGACCTTTGAATATGCTGAATAATAATAATCGTGAAATCTTTGTTTACTTCTCAAGTCTACTTGTATCTTGTGGGAGTGCTTTTGATTTTTGTTATTGTGACTGTGATTAAAATATTATCAATACAATACAAGATTCTTGCGAGTTATCTCTTATTGACTATCGGAAATACAAAGACGTTGAACAGTAAGAAAAGTCGTAAAAGTGGGTGAAATGATTAGTGGTATTTACTAATTTTAATAATATGAATAGGTAATAGTCATTGTATATTCAATTGCTTAAAAATTCTATTTGGTGTTCTTGTGGATAGTATTATGTAATGTAAGAATTAAATCGACGAATCTCGCACGTAATACAACAATCACATAAACACGCATCCAATATTGTATTGTATAAATCTGTGAAATAAATAAACATTGTAAGTCGACACGTGGGTCACTGTGAATTAAAATCGATAAAAGGCGGCGTGCGCCAGTCTATCAACGAGGCGATTCTTCGTCAAGGTCACTTCACGTAAACACGTGCAATGTCGGATTCTATTTACAATCATGACTTTCTTTTAGAACCGAGTTTAGAAATCAAACAGGAGTCTCCCTTCGAGTTAGGGACGATGTCAGCATCCGTTCCGATTCCGCAGAGACGCACTGACATCTGTGACTTCAGCTCAGACATAGACCTGTGCTTACAAGACTCTCAAGTTGGCTCATTTCACAGTGTACCCACAGTGTCCTACAGTAAACTTTCCTTTGATACTGAATCTTCAAAAATGGAACCTTTCAAGATGGAAGATGATGATATATTCCAAGTGGACAAAGCCGACTTAATATTGGGACCTACTCTCGCTGAACTAAATGCAAACCCAGATACCTCACTGGACGATTTAAATTTTGATGACTTACTATTACCAGAAGAGAGTGGCTACTATGTACAAATAGGGGGTGCTATGAGCGGTTCCAGGCGCACCATGAATACATTGCAGACAGCTAACATGATGACTGAGAGCCCGAGCAGCCCGTATGGACATGCTCAGCTTGCATTTTCACCGTCCAGCCAACACAGCTCTGCATCTTCTAGTTTTGCTCCTCCCATCAACCAATTGCCAGAACTGCTTCTGCGCATGGATGGGTACAGTGGTGAAATTGCTTTGGGGCAGTCTGTGCCTGCGTCTTCAGTCTTGCCACCATTTCCCAGCAGTGTTAAAACACAACAAGCGCAACTCTCCTCCTCTGCCCCAACACATCTGACAATGGAGCAGGTAAGACTTTAGTTACTCAGTACACTTCTTTCAAATAATAATCAAGCAAAATCATTTTGTGTTTTAAAAAGTTACAAAACATACATACATGTTTAATATTAGGGGGATTTTTATTTCGTAAGTACTGCCTATCTATTCAATAAAAATTGATATATACAAATAAATAGAAAAGTTATCCATGCTAATATTATAAATGCGAAAGTTTGTCTGGCTGCTAGCTTTTCAAGCCTCACCTGTTTAACCGATTTTGATGAAATTTGGGACAAAGACAACCCATCCTAGTTCATCCATCAAAGTTAGCTTCTAGTCCTCTACACAGTCAGACGGCATTTACTAATATAATATATTGGCCAAACTACAAAATTGAAAACAGACTAGTTGGCAGTTTCTATAAACTAGAGCCACATCACTGTCACTAAAATTTTGCAGTTGGTTGTAGTTGTTGTAGTTCAAATACAGTCCATCTGTACTACTACTGGCATACTTATCATCATAAACTGTTCTATGATCACTAGATATGGCAACGGAGGGAGCCACGCAAGCACTTGTTATCCACCAGCTCGCTGGCCGAAGCTGGTTCAGTGTCTTCTCTGTCCGGTGGACTGCTCAGCCCTGGCACTGGGGACTTCTCACAGGATGAAGACGACAGGGACATTGAGTCTGATGAAGACAGTGATAGATATGAGGATCTTTCTTCAGATGGTAACTATGCTACATTAACACAGTGTGTAACAAATATTTGATAGAATGGAATAAAAATATTTTTATTTTATTTTGTCCATAACACATGCAAAAGACATGCTTACAAAATATAAGTAATCCAATGTTCAATTCAACAAATAAATTTCCTTCCTATGCATGAAACTGCTGCAGACTATAATAATATAATTACTCAACATTTTAATCTACTAGCTGCTGCCCGCGACTTCGGGCAACTGCCTGTCTGCGGGAACTGTTTTTTTTCGTAGATTTTCCAAAAAGTTTCGTTCATGCAACCTTGTCCTGACTAACATTTTGAATTACAAAAAAAAAAAAGAATTAACCAATTTGGTGCAGTTGTTCGGAATAATTAACCAATTTGGTGCAGTTGTTCGGAATACATTACATTTATTTACAATACATTTCGACGGTTCATAAGTCGAACGAGTCCGTTTTGATGCCATATGACACATTTAGTGGCCATATTCAGGATATTAAATGAAAGTGTCGGCTGCTAAAGAAGAGCAGTCTTTACATAATATCACACCTTCAACTAATTTGCTAAGTCCTCAAACTGATTGCAGTCATTAAGAAAAATTATTCCAATCATTCTAAAGTAAAACTAAATTGCATATTGTAAATATAATTTTTGAAAACAGCAACCGCCGAGTTTCTTTCTGGTTCTTCTCTGTAAGAAGGGCATTTCAAACCAGGGGCAGATTCACTTGACAATTCAAAAGCAATTGTAAAAGTTTAGTAGAGTAAAAAATCTTTCTATTTACAAACTGGTTATGTGGATATACTTATATCAAAGAAGTTGATCATTACACAATATTATGTAACAATGAACATGACTAATTAACTATGTTTAATTAATTAATTTTAATTACATTGTTGCTTATTTCAGATTCCAATGACGACTGTCCAGAGAGGAAAGAAGCAAGACAAAATGCAAAAAGGGAGAGATTCTTTTGGCAATACAATGTACAAGCTAAAGGACCTAAAGGGCAAAGGCTGATTCTAAAAAAGAAATCTGAGGACCCACATGTCCTAAACTCAGTAACAGACCCAGTCTTTAGCCCAAATTGTAATGTGAAAGGCATTAAACACAGGTAAATTCCTGTCCTGAGTACCTATAATAATAAATAAACCTATATCAGTAATAATTTACTGATGTTATATTATAATAGTCACATGGTTTAATAACTAAATAACCAATGGTCAAGCACAAGTTGTTCTTGCATATTTTGAAATAATACTGAACTGTAAGAAAATTACTTTGCATAATATAAGAGATATTCATTTCAGTTAAAACTCCCATTTAAGAGCTTATATAGCTCGAGTGAACCAAAGTTTGTGAAATTTCGACTATGTAGGGGTTTTCGATTATTATCACTCATTCAACTAAGTCCTACTTAAGGTAGAATATTTTTTTTCTTTGACAGAAAGACATACAGACACTGAGGTATTCCATAAGTGTAATGTTTTCTCTTTATTTTATATTTTCAGTGGAAAAGCACGAAAGGGAGATGGAAATGACCTTACGCCAAACCCTAGAAAACTTTATCTAATCGGTTTAGAACTAGATAAATTGGGTAAAGTTATAAATGATATGACTCCAGTCAGTGAATTGCCATTCAATGTTAGGCCAAAGACAAGGAAAGAGAAAAATAAACTTGCCTCAAGAGCTTGCAGGTTGAAGAAGAAAGCACAACATGAAGCTAACAAGTTGAAACTCTATGGCTTGCAAGAGGAACACAGTAAGTCAAGTCTTTCTTATAGTCGGTTTTTAGGGTTCTGTACTCGAAGAATGCTAACAAGACCCTATTACTTTATACTTAGCCTCCGCTGTCTGTCCGTCCGTCCGTTTGTCTGTCAGCAGGCTATATCTTGTGAACCATAATAGGTAGAGAGGTGAAATTTTCACAGAATGCGTATTTCTATTGCTGCTGAAACAATAAAGAATTTAAAATGGCCGCCACGACGATTAAAAAAAAGTGATATTTCTTGTATCATCATCATCATCAACAACCGAGAGACATCCACTGCTGGATATAGGCCTCTTGTAGGGATTTCCACACGCCACGGTTTTGCGCTGCCGAAATCCAGCAGCTTCTTGCGACTCGTCTGATGTCGTCCGTCCACCTAGTTGGGGGTCTTCCGTCTTCTTCTACATTTCTCGTATGATGGTACGGATTACTGAATCCTTCGTGTACAAAACCGACTCGCACTTTGCACTCCACATAAAAACTTTCGCCTTTATAATATTAGTGTGATTATTTGGACACTAATTTTTTTTTGTGATGTAACTACAAACTCAGGTTTTCGGATTTTTTTCCTTTGCTTGTGCTATATATTGCTACCTGCCAAATTTCATAACTAGGTCTAATGAATGAATGAGACCTAGAATCTAGATACCCTATGCCATAGGGTAATTCCATAGGGGGATCAAAGTCAATGGGGTTGTAATCAAAGTATGGGTTTTGACTTTGATCCCCCTTATCTTGACAGACACAACAAACAGACAGACAGACAGTGTTCCTATAAGGGCTCCTTTAGTATCCTTATTAGCAGGGACAGTAGGAGTTGGTCAAATATAATAATAATAATGTGCCATTCTTAGTTTTATCTGTAGTCCTGTTTTTGGGTAAAGGCCTTTACTTGATATAGTCTATATTAAAATTATTAAATTTCTAGGACGTTTGATGAATGGAATCAATCAATTAAAGCAAATTGCTAGCGGCAGAGTCACCAACCCAGAAAACAATGTTGATTGGTCAACGCACATCAATGATGTAGTTAACACTGCAACAGGTACGTGTTTATTTTGTAACAGACAGTACATATATCTGTATTTTTTTTCTTAATTTATAGACTAGCGCTTGGCTGCAATCAGACTTGGTGGCAAGTGATGATGCAGTCTAAGATGGAGCGCGCTTGCCTAGAAGATGCCTATTCACTCTTGACTTGAAGGTACCCATATAATAATTGGAGGGGAAAACTGATGCTGGAAGAGTGTTCCAAATCTTAACGGTTCGAATCAGAAATGTGGAGGCAAATCGCTTCGTACGTTGGAAATTCGACTACGTACCGGTATGGATATAAAAAGTTCAAAGTCCTAACTGACTGACTTATATATCAAGGCACAGCCTTAACAGCTGGTCCTAGGGACATAAAAATTAGAAGGTGTGTTCTTTACAAAGAATAGGTATCTACTAAGAAAGGATTTTTCGAAATTCTACCCCCAAGTGGGTTAAATGGGGGTTTGAAATTTGTGAAGTTTTTCACGCGGACAAAGTTGCGAGCATAAGCTAGTATATATATAGTCCTAGTATATATATAGTCCTAGTATATTCATATAGTTTGAAATTAGAAATTTATTAAATAATCACTTAAGTAATTACCTACACAGAAATGTTGACAAAAACAATATTAATTAAATATCAGCCTTGTACAGTATATGCCTATACGAAATCACAAAAGCTTCTCGAAGTCATGGGTAAACTGATGTAATAATTGAAATGTAGTCATTTTTGAGGACGCAATGCATCGCGATGAATGCGATCAAAACGCTCTGCGATCAATGAACGCCAATACCGGCTGCAATGGCCTGCCGTGTACTTTGATAAACAGCTTATCGCGCACTATGTTTTAAGTGTACATTGCTGTTTTGTGTTTTAAAAATATCGTAATTTTTTTTAAAATTGAAAATTCCGTATTTTAGTAAAAAAAAAAAACAAAAAAACATCGCCAAAATCATGAAAATCCTGATGAAATATTCCAACAATGAGGGACTCAGAGTCATGTACTGAATCCCCGGTTTCAGTTTTTGTTAGGGCGTCCCACACAACCCTGTATATATAATTTGAAAACAATTTGTTACTTCGCACACCTATGAAAATGTGTTCTTTAATAAAATATTCCAACTATTTCAGAGGTCAAAATAGCTGGCAAAACTTCAGAGTTCGTTAATCAAATATTGGACAATGTGAAATCGGGACAAAATAATGGCGGTCTAACCGACATATAAAGGTAACCCGTATCATTTACGAATATTATAAACGAAAGGCTGTTTTATGTACCTCCAAAGTTATTTAGAAAAAAATCTTGTCTTTCATATGAAGGCTTAATTGTCAAAGACAATTATATTTTTATATGGACCGAAAATAGATGTAATAAATAGATATATTACAAGGCAACTAATGTAAATGGCGAAAACAATTCTCATGAAATCATTAGTTTTTATTTTTAATAGCATATTAAACTTGTGTCTTTATATTAAGAGCATCTTGCTAGAATTTAAGTTAGTAAGAAATGTAAGCCAAACGATAATATTACTAGTAGTAACTTGATGAAATAAGTGCTAGATTTTAGGTATAACCCCATAAGCGAATGTCAACAGCCATGCTTTGACACCTTCTAAATTCATTTATATAAATGTAAATAATGATGTTGGTAACGTTGTTTTCAGTAAGTAATTGAGAAATTTTAATTAAAATGAAATACATAATTATATTATAGAACGTACCATTTTAAAGACAATCACTACAATATAATATTCTGCGTAGCATATTATTGTTGTGTAATTAGTTATCAAGTTTAAACTAGTCAGTATGTGCATGTCATTAATTTTTTCTATATACAGGGTGTAACCAGAACGCTAGAAAATACTTAGCGTTATTGTTATACTACCAAAACCCAATCAAATACCAATAACCATTTGCCTCATTTTGTAGTTTTAGTATTTTTCAAACCCGCAATGTATAGCGTGCAAAGCTCGGGTCAATGCTCCGCCTACGACGCAGCATTGACTCCGAGTGGCCTAACGTTCTTTGACCTCTAGCGTGATCAGATGTTTTATTTGATGTTTCATATTGTGAACTTTTAAAAATCCAGGATTAAAAAAATGCGTTTTTTGCTGTGGTATCTTATCAGTAATTATAAGTACTATCATCTGTCTTCGTTTTTGCTAGCGTTCTGGTATAATAGGCTACTTGACAATTTTTTTAAGTTGGTCTTAAATGGTTAATATTTGTCCTATTATATCAAAAAAATTAACACTATATTTTTTTGCGCCCTAAAAACCGTAAAACTTTAATTTAAAAAAATATTTTTCTTAGACAGGTGAAAACACTGTCGGCCATGTTTGGCCGATAGATTATCTGTGCTCTGACGTCATGCATTTGTAAACAACAGTATAACCACAGGGTTATACTGTTGTTAAAATGCATTTGTAAACAACAGTATAACCACAGGGTTATACTGTTGTTTACAAATGCATGACGTCAGAGCACAGATAATCTATCGGCCAAACATGGCCGACAGTGTTTTCACCTGTCTAAGAAAAATATTTTTTTAAATTAAAGTTTTACGGTTTTTAGGGCGCAAAAAAATATAGTGTTAATTTTTTTGATATAATAGGACAAATATTAACCATTTAAGACCAACTTAAAAAAATTGTCAAGTAGCCTATTTAGTATTGTACAATTTTTTTCAGATAAATATTTTTACACAAAAAAAAAATTATTATTTATTAATTTATTTTTATTCTCTATAAATTCATACAATTATTGATTTTAATAGTATATCCAGCTTAGAAAATTTTATCTTTTACTAAAATCAATACTTTTAGACAACTTAGGAAGTCAAAGTTCTCTATTCTTTTTAATTAAATGGTTTTGTTTATTGACCAATTTCTTTTCTTCTTTTTGATGTGATTGTTTTTAAAATTATATCAATAGTAAAGAAAATCAATTGAATATTAAAATAAATATAAGTATTAAAAGTTTTTGCAGCTTTGTTTTAAAAGATATTATTTAACTATTCTAGATACGATATTAAAAATACTGACCAAGTCGGACTCGCGAACTGAGGGTTCCATACCTTGGAAAGATACGTGTAGTTATTTTATTGCTGAATTATCTTCAACCGCATACGCAAGTTTGTAAATATGTAAATTTGTTTGTGATAAAATTACAAAATAATTTCAACTTGATACCTCCACGCGTACTTGAGAACAAGGCTCTAGACAGACAGACGGACAACAAGGTGATCCTGTAAGGATTCCCTTTTTTCTTTTGAGGTACAGAACTTTATTTACACCGAAAATGTACTTTCCGTCTAAACTTTTGGGACCTTTGCAGGAAAACCTTGTAGACTGTATGAGGTAATAAGTCCCGCAAATTGCTAATGCGCGGCCGCCATTTTAGTGACGTCATTTTTATTTCGGCTGACGTCAAAATGACGTCATTTCGATGTTAATGAGACATGGTTCCAGCGCAATAGCAATTTGCGTGACTTATATCTATAGATTTAATAAAAGTATTTTCATGTCAGTAGTTTATCAATCACTATACTATAAATATAATAAGCATTTGCCATTGCAATGTATTTGTATTTTATTTGTTAAGTATGTTAAAATATTTTATTAACATTTGAGTATATTATTAGATATAATAAACAATATAGATAATATAGAGTTAGTTGTTATAAGTGTAAGTAAACGTAAGAATTATATGGCTAATATATATTTGAATATTTTCTCCTTCCTGTTAAGCATAATTTTAATGTTTCGTTTCGCTCTAAAGATGCCTCTACACAGCAGTTACTTTTTCTGGAGCAAGTTTTGCAATATATTGAAATAACTTTGCTGCGATTTGTTAAAAACTACCAAAAGTGAGTGCAGAGTGACAAATTTATTAACAGTCATTTGCTATTTATGTACATACACATTTTACAAGATCTTATTTCATTTTATTTTAAAACAAGTTATGTGCCCCCAGGGTCTAAATTACGTATTCTAAAGCATTTTTTAATGACAAATATACATAACTATTTTGAAAAATCCGTCGCTGGACTGGAGTTATCGGTCAAAGCATAGGGTTGTCATATCACCAACAACTACACATACAATTTGACAGATTCACTCCAAATTAGTGACAGTAATTGTGTCTCTCAAGTACTCCGAGTGTAACTTTTCAAGTTAAAATCTTTTAGAGATGTCAAATTCAGACGTTGCTCATTCTTACGAGAAATCCAACAAAAGTTTGTTTGACTCGCACTTTGCATGGATTTAGTTAAAGACATGAGAATGACATTTCTACTCGATATCCCGGTAAATCAAAAAGTTCCCTGGGATTATTAAAAACCTAAATCTACGCGAAGTCACGGGCATCAACTTGTTATATTTAAGTTATTTTAAGTAACTAGGGTTTTTTAATTAAAAAAATTTATCTATGGCGCTAGTAAAGTACAAGTATTTAAGTAAGAAATAGTCTTAAGATTTAATTAAATATCTTGACGAAATACGGAATTAGATGTTTTCTATAAATGTAAATCCTCAGGCGTAAATTATGATATTCATGATTATTTTTATCAAATCAAATAGTATTTATATTTTATAATATTATGTATATAAAATTCAGTTTATAACGCTAAATATAATAAGTAAGTTGTTTCCGAATCTCTCTCTATATTTTCAAAAAAAAATTAATAAGCGAATATGGTAAATAGTTACAATTAAGACCGTTAACAGATTCTCACGCTTGGCATGTTTAGGTATTTACCCGAGGTTTTTTGTTTGTTTACGTGACTGGATGTACCGAGTGCAGTGTAGTTTAACAAACCCGTTTTGATCCTAAAGTAATCTTGAAATGCATTATTTATTTTAATATTTTTGAGAGTGTGGTGTTAGTTATTAGAGTTTTAATTTTTTTACATCATATACACATTATAGATTAAGTACGAGTACATAAAAATTATAATTGTAACCAATACCTAATACCATTTTCTACATACTTGTGTAAGAATAAGAGAGTCAAGAAATAATACAAAATTTAACTTTCCGTTATTGATTTTTTTATACTCGTGTAAGGGCAAGAGAGTTTAGAAAAATGCAGATTTATTCAAAGTCCAATTTATTTACAAAAACTTACCTAATACATGTTTGGCATAAATAAGTGTGTTACTCAAAGTAACATATTAACACTATACATCAGGTTCCACATGTTCAACACACACCATTTCCCGCTTTTTTTTTTTAATGACGCATAGTTTCTCTATCGATTAAAAAAGAAACTACGCAAATCGGTTCAGTAATCTCTGAGATTTCGGCGTACATAGGTAGAAAAACACAACTCCTCCTTTTTTGAAAGTCGGTTAAAAAAGTAGCCTATGTTACTCCCTGATTAATCCTCTACTTGTCTGTGAAAGTCCCGTCAAAATAGGTTCAGCCGTTCCGAAATTAGCCCGTTCAAACAGACAGACAGACACAAAAATTTTAGAAACGTGTGATTCAGTTATAGTATAGTACAAATAACCATATGAGCTTGATATGAGGTAGTTATTTCGAAATTACAGACAGACACTTCAATTTAATTTATATATATAATTATATACAATATATACAAATACCTAGTATTGAGGAGTGATAATCGCACTACAATTTCAGGTATATTCTAAATAATCCAATAAGAGTCGCCAAGAAAAAAAGCGATACGTCCGTTCTCGGAGAGGCCTCGGCCAGTACTAGTTTCCTAGTTCAATTTCCTACTGCATGTTCGCGCAGTTTTGTGGTGGGTTTCAAGCTTATTTTTTGAAAACTAAAAATAATTAATTTTAGATTTTCTTCTTCTTTGTATATTGCAAATATGTTATATTTTTGTGAGTACTTAATTTTATTTACGTATGATAAAAAATTATCCACCAAAATGACACTTCCTATGTCTGTAATTTTGTGAAATTATAATTTTTTGGTTTGGATTTTTATAATGTAAAAAATACTAAAAAGAAAACTTTTATCTTCTATTGTAGTAGTTTAGGACCTCTCCTTTAATAAATATATCTTTTTGTGTAAATTCAATAGGTAACTTTTGATGTAGTGAATGTCAAAGATTGCACGAAATCGATAATTGAATAATAGTCTTTTGATATTTTAGGCAATAAGAAACAAACTATCAATAAATTGCAAAATGTTGTCTTACTTGGTAATAAAACAGAAAATTTCCTACAATGTAGTACAAATAAGTTTTTAAGTAAATGCAGGGATTTACAAAATTTAAGGGGTCAAAAATGGGCTTAAACTCCTTGTACGCTACATAACCCTATTTTACGCTCTTAAGTTTATCCATATATGCTTGCTTTACAGCGCTTCATCTTATTCAGATGACAGAGATTTAGACCGGCTCAGTGTCAGCACCGGCTTACTTAGTAGCTACGGACCTTCCTAAGTTACGACCTCGTGCTTTCGAAAATGCAAGCAAGATACAAAATCGAGATTATTATTGTTAATTATTCTAGTTCTGCAAATAGCACAATATCACAAGTACGGACGAAATATGGTAAATCGTTTATATATACCAAGAACATGAAGGGACCTAGAATGGAGCTTTGAACGCCCATTAGTGAGGCTGATCCGGATGACTTCACGTCATTTAGACATACGGTTTGTATACGATCACTCAGATAAGACGCATTGAGGCTGAGCGCAGTGTTTTTGATTTCATAGTAGCTCAATTTAGCTAAGAGAGTCGTGGTCAACGCAATCGAACGCTTTAGACAAATCACAGAAAATTCCAATGGCATTCTGTGAGTTCTCCCACGCATCGAATATATGCTTTAAAAGCATTGCGCCCGCATCGATAGTTTATCGACTTGAATACTTTAACAATATCATGTGGGGTAACGTGTTCAAACTTAAATAGTACCTACACTGCACTCAGAAACATTGCTCCTGAGGAGATTATAGGCTTCTATTGGCGACGAGTTAAGGGAACTGGTAGTAGTGACTGGGATGTTTTGGAAAAAGTCCTTAAATATCTTAATTTCTGAATCGGAGTCAATAATGTGGTTGTTAATTTTAAGTTCCAATTTATCCATACATAATAAGGTGTCTTCTTTAATGTATTATATTTTGCTATAATAGTTTATAGTCATTTGAAGTTATAGTCTATACTAATAATAATATTATAAAGGCGAAAAATTTGTTTGTAGTCGATAAACTGTGAAAGTACTGAAGTCTGAACCGATTTTAAAAAATTCTTTCACCATTACTAAGCTACTTTATCCAGTAGTGACATAGTCTAATAACATAATATTATGTACCGCGGACAAAGTCGCGTACAAAACCTAGCATGTTATAATTTTATTTACATATTTTAAAAAGCCTTATGCCTTATGTACTCTAAGTACTCAAGGTATTTGTTGTCTACATATTTACCATGTTTGTTTTTAAATTATGTTAATGTGCCGACTTACCCGTCGGTCCTGGTTTAGATTGCAAGGAGATGGTAGCCCTAATATAATCCGTAATTTTATATATTTTTAAATATTGTGAAATTCTGCATGTGGCTCACTTAGTTTAATGTTTGATCAGAATTGGTTCTACTCTGATCGCACATTCTGAGCCACATGCAGTTTTTATTGTTTGTGTTAGAAATGTGGATGCCGTTATGACAACATGGAAAAATACATAAAAGTACCTAGTATGTATAGTAGGCGACAGGTCGAGATGGCAATCGGGGAGGGCACAGCCCCTGCGCTAACCCGGTGCGAGTGTACGGGGCGTCCCCCCGCCTCTTACCGCGACTGCCATCTCAACCTGTCGCTGTACATTACCTATTTGTGACTTGTGTAATAATGTGTGATGAGCATAAAGAACCGATATAATGTTTTGAAAGCTTTTTAATTTTTCACTTATTTTGCTGTAGAAACCAAACTGAACTGTTCTGCGATCCAACAGGCTGTGCTTATTTGTAAAAACTCTTAAGTTTTATGTTGTTTTCTTAAATGAAGTTTGTGTAATATTTTAATAAAGTAACTTTGTGTTATGTTGTGTATTGTAAATGTTATTTTTTAAACTAAGTAATTAGATTGTTTATGACTATAAATAAATAAAGTGAAATACATAATTAAATTGTTTTATTTATCAAATATACAAATTTGAATTAAGTATGCTTGATTTATTGACGATTTTTGTATTACAAATGCCTTCAATAATTTTAAGTTTTTCTAATATTTTTTGTATTTCGTCTGTTTGATACTCTTCAGTGTGTTCAATATAACACACTATGGTAGTGGCTGGTAAATCCAAATGTTCTCTTAGACATGTTACTGAAACAAAAAAAAATATAAAAATGTTATTATATTGGACACTAAAGCCAGCAAAAGAGGTTTATGAGAAGAGTTTCTCGATGGAGTGACCTTCTCCCTACCCTAAACGTACCGCATAATAGGAGAATAGGTGTGTGACTGCACCGAAAAAAATCAAATAAAATATACAAATTACTTTTTTTATACAAACATTTATTGAAAAAACCGGCCAAGTGCGAGTCAGACTCGCGCACCGAGGGTTCCGTACTGCAGTCGTATTTTTTAGACATTTTGCACGATAATTCATAAATTATGATGCATAAAAATCTGTTTTAGAATGCACAAGTAAAGCCCTTTCATATTATGATACAGCACTTGATATAGTTATCTAACTTAACTAAATACTAATTTAGTTCATAACCACAATTAAGTAATAAAATTTTGCAGTTTAAAACATCATATTTTACAAACGGATCTAGAAATTGAAAAATGATGTTCCCACACCCACAATACTTTTAAAAGACCTTTTCAACGATACCCCACACGGGTAGACAAGAAAAAATATTCATCCCCACTTTACATGTAGGGGAGCTACCATAAAAAAACATTTATCACAATTTTATTTCACCACTTTGTCGGCGTGATTAATATTTATACCCATGCCAAATTACAGATTTCTAGCACTAATAGTCTCTGAGATTAACCGAGGACGGACGGACATGGCGAAACTATAAGGGTTCTTTGTTTACTACGGAACACTAAAAATACAAAGTTAATTTTGAAACTTCACTCACTTCATGGTGTAGAATTTGCTAATGTTTGAAAAAAAGGGAAACTTTATATTTTTAAATTTCAATAATAATTATACCAATTTATTCTGGTTTTATTTTAGATTGTGGTCAGTGGCAGGGTATAGACTATCATTACAAAGATGAGAACAGCTCAATTGAAATTGTAATAGCTGAAAATATTAATTTTTGTAATGATGTATTTAATGAACATTGTTATTTTCTGTGCAGTGATAAACTTTACCTTCTTTTTTACTACTACATATTTTTTAAATCTCAAGTCTTAAGTATGGGTAAGTATGAAGTGATAAGGTCACCCTTTGTTTTTTCCTATATTTTTATTCTTTGTAATACTTATTGTAGTTCGCAATAAAGATGTTTAAATAAATGTGTAATAATTAAAAACTAAGATTATTACCTCCTGCAGCGACCCCTGATACAATATTTGGCTGTTCTAGTTTTTCAAACTTAAAATCTAATGGCTTCTGTGCAGGTGTTGAAGTAGTTAACTTTCTGATTATCAATGGTGAATATGCTTGATTTGCAGTTTGATACTCCAATAGCGGCTTGGTCTGTATTGTTATAACATCTTTACTTTTACATAGAAGTGGTTTCAGCAGCTCTACAATCTCACTGCTCTGAAGCAGATTGTAATCCTTTATTGTACAAACATATTTAAGTGATGACAATTCAAATAAATTCAAGTTAACTTCTGTGGCACAGTTTTTTAATTGTAAGTGGGCTTGAGGATGCATTTTTACACATTCTGATATGAACTTTCCTTCTAGAATAACGAGTGTGTCAATTCCATTGGCTAGATCCAAGGGATTTTGCCATTGCAATCTGTAAAAGAATTTCTAATATAAAATAATATCTTATGGACTAGGGTAAATAATATTTTCTGGGACAAAATAAATAAGTAATTACTTACGCTGTATAATTATCACCAATGAATTCGTCGTCCCAGTCTTCCCAGATAGACCTACTGACTGGTTCAACAATTTCCCCAAATGTGCCCATTCTATTTCAGGCAGGCTACTTTCTAGACAACAACCTCTTCAAGAATTAAAACAAATTACAATGTTTTATACTGCAAAAATATATTATTACTTTAGCACTGAGCTTCCTTTAGCTTCTTCCACTTTTCATGTCATCGATTAGTGATTACCACGGTAATTACTGATTAGATTTGGTGATTTTACCCACAGAGTACTTTGATTTTACCATAGGATAGGATTTAACATAATGTGATTCAAAAGCAAAAAGTTCAAGCAACTTTGATTTGTTTTGTAATGCACTGCGGTAAATTCAGTCTGATTCAGTGAGTCTACGGTTTCAAAAACTCAAAATCATTCCAATTTTCCACCGACCAGAAAAAAAAGATTCATCCAAAGCGTAGATTGAGTAAAACAGCTAGATTAAAGTACTGTGTAACCGCGTATGAGATAGCGATAGCACGACGTAACGATGATTAACACGACTATTACCATTGTTTAGTAGTCAATATTTGTATTAACTATTAACCAATCAACAGTATTTGTATTAAACTTTTTAAATGTGAAAACAAGTAAATAACTAATGAGAAATACAATAACTTCTTGTATGGAAGTTGCATGTATTCTTGAAAAAACAGAGAAGCAAGAAAAAAGAGAGCACAGATAAATTTACTAATGTGATAAACAGGGACGCACGTAACTTATTTTTTGTCCCTTTTGTTTTTTATGTGAAAACAAGTAAATAACTCATGAGAAATACAATGATACCACGAATTCTCAAAGTTTGTTTTGCAACTAAAGTTGTATTCCTTGAAAAAAATCTGTTACACGACAAGGGACAAAAATAGGTTAGCTGCGTCTCTGTTTATCGAATTAGTAACTTTATCTGTGCTCTCTTTTTAATGCGAATGAGAAAGCAAACGTTCCTTTGTCTAGATTTTTTACTCCATCTACGGAGTGTAATTATTCAATCACTGCAACTTGCAAGTTACTTTCGTAGTGGTTATATACTCTTGGGTTACTTTTTGTGGTTTCTGCTTGGTTTCTGTCACTCTCAAGACTAGTGCATACAAAGACTTATATTAGCCAGTGATCTAAACACTATAAATATGGAACAAAAACAAAAAATTGATTTTCCCCGCCATGTAAAGGACTTGTAGTGTAAAACGTCATATTTTAAGTCTATTTTTAATTATATATGCAATACTCTAAATAAAGTGTAAAAACGTTAGACTAATTTAATAAAAATAATAAGCAATTTTGTATTTTTTATTTAGTTATAAGCAATTTTGTATTTTTGTATTTGTAAATTTTTGAAAGGCCTTAAAGGACTGTTATCCAGGGCCGTAAAAAAAATTAAAAAAAAAAATCTAGACTAGTGATCTGTGGTTTCTGTAATCTTTTAGAAATGGTAGGTAGTGATTATATTCTCTTTGATGTAAATGTTGAATATTAAATAGAATCTATACGTAAAATAGTAAAATCCCTTATTCCCTGTATATTATAATACCTACTCTTTGAGTAAAATATTGATATTATGATAAAAGTGTTTTGTTTTCGGTTAATGAATATTTGTAATTATAATAGGCAATCATGTTAAAGGTAATTAAGTAAATTTGATGAGAAATAAAAAATATTTCGCTACTTAAAATTTTAAAATAAATTCATCTTCTTTTAGGATAAAGGACAAGTCACTTTTGAAGATAAATGGCCATCAATGCGTCCTATAGTCTTAAAGTTATTAAAACAAGAAACTGTAACTCAAACCGAATGGCAAGATCTTTTCGGGGCGGTGCATTCAGTTTGCCTGTGGGATGAAAGAGGACCGTACAAAGTTAGAGAGGCTCTACAGCAGGACATTATGATGTATATCAAACAGGCCCAGGCTCGAGTTCTCGCGCAGCGTGAAGACCAGGCACTCCTCAAGGCATACATTGCTGAGTGGGGGAGGTTTTTCACTCAGTGCAACTATTTGCCGACACCATTCCGTCAGTTAGAAAGTTCCATTAATAATATTAGCAAAGTAACGAGTTCCAATGCTTCAAGTTCTCAAAAAAAGAATAACAACAATAATATAGAAGAAAGTTTAGTGAGAAAGCTGATGTTAGATTCATGGAATCAAAGCATTTTTATGGATATCAAGCAAAGACTGCAGGATTCTGCGATGAAGCTTGTTCAAGCAGAACGCAATGGTGAATCATTTGACTCCCAGTTAGTTATAGGCGTTAGAGAGTCGTATGGTAAGAATAAACTGATTTTTTGTATTTAGTTTAAGTGTTTCTAATTGAAAGTAATATGGTAAGAATAAACAGATTTTTGTATTTAGTTTAAGTGTTTCGAAACTAAAAGATTAGAGGAAATTTTAAATTTAAATTTTTTCCAGTTAATTTATGCTCAAATTCTATCGACAAGCTTCAAATATATCGAGAGAACTTTGAAGCTGCTTACATGCAAGCAACAGAGGAGTTTTATAAGTTGAAAGCTAGTGAGCATTTACTGACAAATGGTGTTCAGTCCTACATGAAATATGCTGATCAACGCCTTAAGGAGGAGGAAGCTCGGGCGCATCGGTACTTAGAACCAGGAAGTGGAAGCGTAGCAGCGCTCACTCAGTGTTGTGAAAAAGTACTAATAGGTGAGCATCAGCCAACATTGCTAGCGGAGAGTGCTCCTCTGATCAAAGCTGGAGAAACAGAGAAGCTTCAGTTGATGTTTCGTCTTCTTGATAGAGTTCCGGAAGGTGTCACACCCATATTACGAGATTTAGAAGCCCATATTGTGTCAGCTGGATTGGCAGATATGGTGGCTTCTGCTGATATAATAACGTCAGACTCTGAGAAGTATGTTGAGCGACTGCTAGATCTGTTTAAGAAATTCAGCTCCTTAGCAAAGGATGCTTTCTTGGATGATCCGAGATTCTTGACAGCCAGAGATAAGGCATACAAGTGTGTTGTGAATGATACTACTGTTTTCAAATTGGAATTGCCCTCTTCAGCGCTCCTACGAGGGAGCAAGGGGACAGCACCTGAAAGCAAATGTCCTGAACTACTCGCTAACTATTGTGATATGTTGCTACGTAAAACCCCTTTGAGTAAAAGATTGACTAGTGAGCAAATTGAGTCTAGGCTAAGAGATGTACTATTAGTGCTAAAATACATTGAAAACAAAGATGTTTTCATGAGATATCACAAAGCCCACCTCACTAGAAGATTAATATTGGACTCCAGTGCAGATTCGGAGAAAGAGGAAGACATGGTTGAATGGCTGCGTGAAGTAGGCATGCCTGCTGATTATGTCAACAAGTTAGCCAGAATGTTTCAAGATATCAAGGTCAGTGAGGATCTCAATACTCAATTCAGAGGAGAAACTACCAGGCATGATGCTATAAATATTAAAATACTCAATGCTGGTGCATGGGCCCGGGGTTCAGAGAGAGTCACTGTTAGTCTTCCTCTAGAATTAGAAGACTATATTCCAGAAGTAGAAGACTTTTACAAGAAGAAACACTCGGGCAGAAAATTGCAATGGTATCATCATATGAGTAATGGGACCATAACATTTGCCAATTCAGTGGGCAGATTTGATTTGGATGTAACAACCTTCCAAATGGCCGTATTGTTCGCTTGGAATCAAAGGCCTATGGAAAAAGTAACATATGAGAACTTAAGGCTTGCCACTGAATTGCCTGATCCTGAATTAAGAAGAACTCTATGGTCTCTAGTTGCTTTCCCTAAACTGAAACGTCAGCTGTTATGTTATGCGCCTATTGTGCAAAATCCCAAAGATTTTTCAGAAAACACAACTTTTTGGGTCAATCAAGAGTTTGCTCTAATTAAAAATGGAAAGCCACAACGTCGGGGAAAGATTAATTTAATCGGAAGGCTGCAACTTAGTACTGAACGCTCACAAATAGAAGATAATCATTCCATTGTTCAGCTGCGAATTCTAAGAACTCAAGAAGCTATAATTAAAATCTTAAAAATGCGAAAGCGGATCTCAAACACTGCGCTACAGGTAATTATTATTTATTGATTTTAAAAGATAAAGATGCCATTTACAAATGCGAGTGTTTGTTTGTCCTTCAATAACATTGCAATGAATAGATGCTGAATATTTGCATGGTTATAGTCGAAGACCTGAAGAGTGAAATCAGGATTGAGGACTTGGCTCCTCAAGTTCAACGGTAAAGTCTTGACTTTATAGGTAATTTCAATATCAATTAATTTATAACCAACAGTTTCCAAATTCCATCAGTTTTGGTAGTCAGGTCCCGTGCAGCATCAGGATTGAGGACTTGGAATCCAATTTTTTTATGGGACAATGTCACAATGTTTCTCTATCGATTAAAAAAAATTATCTGAATCGGTCCAGAAATCTCAGTGTACATAAGTAGCAAAACACAACTCCCCCTTTTTTGAAAGTCTGTTAAAAAGTAGCTTATGTTACTCCTTGGTAAATCCTCTACTTGTCTCTGAAATATAATATAATAATAATAAAAGCTTTATTTAGATTCCTTACATTAATTCTTAATTCTATGACACTACTCTAACAACATTTTGCTTATAATCTAGTTAATTTTTTAATCCTATTTCCGTCATTATAAGTAGTAGGTATTTATAATATTTTCCTTATAATAAAATCATAATAAACATGCTTTTTACTTATTTGTGAGGTATATATTTTATTTATATGTAAGGACCGCCTGTGGCGGTTTAAGCCTCCTCCATTCCTCCCCATATGCATTATGCACCTGTCTCTAGCTAGAGTACTCCATGTCGCCAACGATCTAACATTGAAAGTGGCGTTATAGAATTTTTTGTTTGGTGGAGGGTTTTTGTCTACTGCCCCCGCGGTGACAAGCCGTTCTGGGGGAGATTTTTTTTTTTAATTTTTATTTGCTCTACTTTTATTTTTATTTTTATAATGTTCTGTTTTTCTATGCGGCTAGTGTTTTTCGGCTTTTGTATTTGAATTAGTTGCTATTGATTTTCTGGTGTCGTGCTATCTTTATTTTTGTTTTGTATATATTGGCGTATTCCATAGGACATCGTTTTATTCTTTTTATTTATTTGTATATACAAATAAATAAAAAGAATAAAACGATACGCGTACTCCTAACTATGATAATATTATCATAGTTAGGAGTACGCTCATTTTGATTTTCTGCCGTATTTTTTGCCTGTGGAGGAGTGATGTTCAATGGTCTTTTCTGTCTAGTTTTAGAGCTTCCTTTATTTTTAATTACAAAAAGTTTGTCATATTTAATGACTGCTCTATTTCCTTGATCTCTTTCCATTTTTACTTGCTCTTTTAAGGTTTTCCTGATTTCCAAAACTTTCTGTGGGTAATCGTGTTGTATGTAGATACTGGAGCTCTCTAGGGACTTTTTGAGTTTTAAAATTTTTATTTTTGTTCCTAGTCTTACAAAGGTAATCTTAACTGGCCTTGTCTTGTCTATTTCTTTCTTCCCAATTTTCTGAACTGCTTCAATATCTCTATAGCTGCATTCTATTTCCATGTTCTTAATAATAATATCCACTATTTTGGTTTCTAGCTCTTCATAATTTTTTTCTCCTTCAGGTACTCCAAAAAATATGAGGTTCTTTCCTCTTAGTTTTCTCTCTATTAAAGATATTCGCTTCTCCTGGTCTTCATTTTTAAGTTTTATATCTTGGAGTTCTTTCTGCAGACATTCAAATTTTTGATCAATATTGTTAGGTATTAATTTTTGTAGTAATTTTTTCTTCCATTTTTTCTAGAGCCATAAGAAGCTGTTCAGTGTCTCCTGCCATATTAATTTTTATGACAAAGATACTTATTTATCAATAATACTTCGTAAAACTTCAATATTTATTCATATACCTCCTAGTGACATCTCACGGGATAGTTTATTACTATGATATTATGGTTCCGATACTCAAAGGCTGGCGTCTTGCAATTTAGTTTAGCTATTCTCCTGAAGATGGCATTAATTTTCATACCAAAAGAATCGTCTTGGAAAGTAAAATTATTCCATAAATTAACTTTGTGTATTATCTTGATTTTATCACTTTTTTGTCGATATTTGTCCCGATTTGTGATATTTTGGTTGAATAACACTTTTAGCACTATTAGATGTCAGCAAAATTTGTAAAAACATTGAGTTTTTAACCAATCATTTTACGATAGTTGTCTCTGAAAGTCCTATCAAAATAGGTTCAGCCAGCCCGTTCAAACAGACAGACAGACAAAAATTTAAAAAACGTTTGATTCAGTTATGGTACAGTTCACATAACCATATGAGCTTAATATGAGGTAGTTACTTCGAAATTACAGACAGACATTTCAATTTTATTTTCTAGTATATTATATAGATATAGATTCGTTCATTTCAACCTATCGCCGGTTCACTACTGAACACTGGTCTCCTCAGAATGAAGATTTAAGTAAAATTTTACATTGCTCATCTTTATTGCAGAGTGAACTTGTTGAAATTCTCAAGAATATGTTCCTGCCATCAAAGAAGATGATAAAAGAACAATTAGAATGGCTCATTGAGCACAAGTACATGCGGCGCGACGACGAGGACATCAACACATTTATATACATGGCCTAGCAACCTCAACTGTACATTAACATCAAATATTATTATTATTATTTACTCAAAATAAGAAAAATTGTTTAGTCAAGGAAAACAGACACAACCAATGATGATGCCTGAAGATGACATACAAAATATGTGGGTAATTTTGTTATACACAACCTCTCAAATGATATGTCTAAAATCTAAATAAAGTTTTAGAGTCGGTTTCACAACTGCCAGATAAACTTTATCTGACAGATAAAGGTTAAAAATTAGGCATATAACTGTCCCGAACCAACCTGGCAGACATGAACCAATACAGTTTTAAATCAAAGATAATATTGTAACCTTGCTGTATAATTATAAATATTTGATTCAAAATCAATGGTGGGAAAAAATTATTAAACACTAGATGATGCCCGCGACTTCGTCCGCGTGGATTTAGGTTTTTAAAAATCCCGTGGGAACTCTTTAATTTTCCGGGATCAAAAGTAGCCTATGTCCTTTCCCGGGATGCAAGCTATCTCTATACCAAATTTCATCAAAATCGGTTAAACGGGTGGGCCGTGAAAAGCTAGCAGGCAGGCAGACAGACCGACACACTTTCGCATTTATAATATTAGTATGGATTGAGAAGAGTATAAATCAATAGTTTTCCTTTTATGGTACAAAAATTATTTAAATTTTTTCGTGATTCCCATGACGTACAATAATGCGACCTTATATCCGTGTAGATCAGAGCCGTATTTGAATACATACTGTTAATTTCGCTTGTGTTTGCCGCCGCGGGTATGGTTTCCATACTGAATTGCCCGTTTACCTTTGACATTTAGACAGATTCCCAGTATAAAAATCGGTCAAGTGCGAGTCGGACTCACACACGAAGGGTTCCGTAAGATCGTACAAGGAACAAATGAAATTCTTATCTGTTGTTATATACCCATTCTGTGAAAATTTCAACTCTCGACCTGTTACGGCTCTCGAGATACACCCCGCTGACAGACAGACAGACAGCAGTCTTAGTAATAGGGTCCCATTGGAACCCTAGAAACTGTCTTAATGCCTTTATTCAGTAGATAAAGTTTATCAGGAGATTGTCAAACAGACCCTACATATATTATAGTCCGTAAAAAATGACTCCTCACGCGCCATTTTAACTAGTGGTCAACTGTCATGTCAAAAGTACGGGTCAACTTTAAAATAAGGACTAAAATCGTTCTTTTGACATGAAATTTGACAGAAAAAGTTAAAATGGCGCGTGAGGAGTTAAATTTTACGCGTTAAATTTTACTTTTTAGAAACATTGAATATGAGTATGTAAGTACATTAATTATCTGTTTACAATAAAATATGGATTACTATTTTTACGATAGTTTTTATTTAAATACATAAGACAGATACAATATAAAAGTTAATAAACAATAATATAATTTAATTTTTCCCAGGTTCAATAGTTTCGCCACCTTGAATCTGACCCCAGCCAATTAATCTGTAACAATATAAAGAGTTTAAAATACCTTAAAGAAAAAAATTAGATAATGGTGCTGCTAATTTTGCTGAACACATGTGTTTAATTCCATCATACATAATCTCTATACTAAACTGACACGTTTTAGTACGCGACAGTTTGAGATGGCAATCGGGGAGGGAATCCTAGCTCTTTTTGTGAAAAAATTTGACTATGCCAAAATTGATTTCAGAAAAAGAGCTAACGGTTCCTAAGACAGTTTCCACTGTCCCAGTATAAAAAACCACTATATTGCTATCCTATCTGTGGAAAAGGATAGCACTAGATTTAGACCTGTAAATCAAATTGGTTTAGTTTAGAGATCGTGTACAACAGAATTACCTGCCTCAGGAGTTTTCTTGGGAAACTAATTTAGAGGGTTCTCAGATCCTTTCGCATACAACTCGAGTAAGAGAACAAGATTTTTACTTTTCGCTTTTAATGGATAATGTGGCTAATTCCATTGTACACAATCTCTAAACTAAACTAAAATGTCACGCCTAAACCTATTGCTATCCCTTTCATAATGTTGCTTGCGGAAAAGGATGGCACTAGATTTAGACCTGTTAATTTAGTTTAGTTTAGAGATTGTGTACTAGAGAATCGGCCCCATTATCTTTTAATGATAAAATAACAATGACGGACACTTTAACGTGTTTTCAGAATTCCGAATGAAAACACCTGTGTAGGCGACATATTCTACTAACTACTACTAACTAACTACATATAATAATAATATCCAAATTAACTTAAAGTAACTTATTGTTATAATTAAAACCTATTACTAAAATTTATCATTATAACTTATAACTAAAACTTATCATTAAACTTATAGCTAATACTTATAAATATTTATATTAATCTAAACCTTAAATCTAAATAAATACACATATATTATTTCCATACAAAATGTACTTGCCGGCCGACCGAAAGCAAAGCTGACCGTACGATTGAATTTTACATTTTGCGATAGTCATTAGTACCTACGACAAAACTAGTTACGCGGTGCATGGTCGGGCGGCCGTCGCGAGGTATCGTTTATAAAATAAAACCAGTGTGTGGCGGCATGTCCCCACAGCGTTACACTTACATTGGTGCATTTTTATTTCATACAACTTCCGCTTAAAGACCGTCCGTAAACCCTCAAAAACTATACTGGTGACCCTTGGATAATTGCCCTTTGAAGGACAATCAGAAGAATACGCAAAAAGGAAACAATATGTTCGGTTTTGGCGAACGCGTCGATGCCGCGCCGGCCGGTACCAGCGGGCAGCAAAGTGCGAGCGAAAGGCGCGTTTCAACGGACGGACCACTTACAGAAGTTTTCAAGGTAGGAATCAAAGTGCCTCCTTTTTACCCCAATGAGCCCGAAATCTGGTTCGCGCAACTAGAGGGGCAGTTTGCGCTCGCAAACATCACCAGTGACACCACACGATTTTATTATGTTATGGGTCACTTGGAGCACCAATACGCCAAGGAAATAAAGGACGTAGTGATAAATCCACCGCCAACAAATAAATATGAAAAACTCAAAACTGAGTTGGTAAATAGGTTGTCGGCGTCCCGGGCGACAAAAATGAAACAACTACTTCGCCACGAAGAACTCGGGGACCGAAAACCATCCCAGTTCTTCCGCCATTTAAGAGACCTTGCTGGCGCCGAGTTCCCGGACGAGTACCTACATACAATTTGGATAAGTAGACTACCTATAAATATCCAGACAGTCTTGGCCGCGCAAAAGTCTGCATCACTGGAGGAGCAAGCTGAACTAGCGGACCGCATAATGGACATAGCAGCCCCAGCCGTTCAAGTCCATGCTACTGCAGCTACGGTGCAACCCGCGAGTAACGATGACCTACGAAAGGAAATATCAGAGCTAAGAAAGCAAGTCGAAGCACTGACTATGAAATTCGGCAATAGATCCCGTAGCTCGAGTAGGTCACGTAATCACCAATCGCAGCGCAGCCACTCACGAGGTCGATCACAGTCGAGTTATCGGAAATACCCAGTCTGCTACTACCACACAAAATTTGGCAGCAAGGCATTCAAGTGTGTCCAGCCTTGCGACTACAAAGCAACGGAAAACAGCAAGGGCAGTCGCTAATGGCGACCGACGATTGCCCTCCCCCTGCTGTGGGTCGCCTATTTGTCACGGACCGGACAACGAAGATTCAGTTTTTGGTAGACACAGGAAGTGACGTCTGCGTCTTCCCTCGGTCCTTACTTATAGGTACTTTTAAACGTGCGAATTACCAATTAAGTGCAGCCAACGGTACGCCCATAGAGACTTACGGATACGTAAACTTTAACCTAGATCTCGGACTCCGTCGTAATTTTTTGTGGCGTTTCTTGGTCGCTGATGTGACAAGACCAATTATCGGTGTTGACTTTCTTGTATTCTATAAGTTAGTGGTAGACTGTCAAAACCAATGTTTAATCGATAGCACTACTAATGTAAGATCAACTGCGTCAATCGCCCAACCTAATTGCATTTCGTCTGTAAAGGTAATAACTGGTCAGTCAACGTATCATAAGATATTGGAAGAGTTTCCGGAAATTACTCATCCGGCAGGTACGTTACGCATCATACCACACAGCACTGTACACCATATTTGCACGACCCCTGGACCTCCTGTCTCCTGCCAACCAAGGCGCCTAGCGCCTGACAAATTAAAAATCGCACGGCAAGAGTTCCACACAATGTTGCAGATCGGAACAGCTAGGCCGTCGGGGAGCCCTTGGTCATCCCCTCTACACTTGGCTCCCAATAAAAACAACGGATGGCGCCCTTGTGGTGATTACCGGAGGCTGAATGCCAGGACGATCCCTGACAGGTATCCGATCAGGCACATCCACGATTTTGCCCACAGCATAGCTGGTAGTAAAATTTTCAGTACAATAGACCTGGTGAAGGCCTATAATCAGATACCTGTCAGCCCCGAAGACATCCCGAAGACCGCGATAACTACGCCCTTCGGGTTGTACGAGTTCCCGTTTATGACATTCGGTCTCCGTAACGCTGCGCAAACGTTCCAGCGATTCGTAGACGAGATGACCCGGGGACTCGATTTCTGCTACTGCTATCTGGACGACTTCTTAATTTTTAGTAAAAATGAAGTCGAGCACCAAGAACATCTTCGCCAGATATTTGGTAGGTTTCAGGATTTCGGTATGCTTATCAATACATCGAAATGTGTCTTTGGCGTATCGGAGGTAACATTTTTAGGACATCATATCTCCGAGAACGGAACTAAGCCACTTGATGCAAAAGTACAAGTGATCAAGGATTTCCCACAGCCTAAAGACATCCGTCAACTACGCAGGTTTTTGGGCATGCTTAATTTTTATAGGCGGTTTTTGCCTAAAGCAGCCCAAACGCAGGCCCCTTTGCATAATTTATTAGTTGGTGCGGCTAAGGGTTCTCAACCTATCGATCTGACCGGCGATGCACTTCAGGCCTTTCAGGACTGTAAAAATAGTCTGGCCAACGCAGTATTGCTGGCACATCCCAACTTTCAAGCGGAGCTCGCACTGGTGACAGACGCCTCGGATGTCGCTATCGGAGCAGTTCTGCAACAAAGAAAAGGTGAGGATTGGGAACCTTTAGGTTACTTCTCCAGAAAACTAATTCCTTCACAGCAGAAATATTTCCCATACGATAGGGAATTGCTTGCGATTTATGAAGCGATTAAATATTTTAGACACATGCTAGAGGCTCGACATTTCGTGATCTATACTGATCATAAGCCAATAAGTTTTGCTTTTCACGAACGGAAAACCAACTGTTCGCCTAGACAGTATAGACACCTCGATTTTATAGCACAATTCACCACCGACATAAGGCATATTTCTGGCAAGGACAATGTCGTAGCCGACACCTTATCTCGAGTGGATGAACTTCATGCTCCCGTCAGTCTTGAGTCTCTAGCAGAATGTCAAGCTTCAGATCCGGAATTAGCGCACTACCTTAAAGAGAAGTCTTCTCTGCGTTTACAAAGGACAAAATTACCTGGAAGTCAGACATTCGTGTACTGCGACGTCAGTACATCGACTCCCAGGCCATTTATACCAAACCAGCTAAGAAGACAAGTCTTTGAAAGCCTACACTCCCTTAGCCACCCAGGCATCAATGCAACTGCCAAATTAATAGCAGAGCGCTTCGTCTGGCCGGGCATTAGGAGAGATTGCAGGTTGTGGGCACAATCATGCAGGCGCGTGCCGAGACCACTAACTGACTGCATTCCCAGCGTAAGCCCATGACCCATCCATCCTATCCTTCTGTCTTCTTTTACATAATATGTAGTCTTGGCGAGTTCTACAAAGCACACAGAAGGCATACTACTCCTAGACGGAATGAACAGACATGTCAGCAATGGCATACACGGTGGCTTTGAAAAAAACCGATTGCTTGAGAGGTCAGACTCGTGCACTGAGGGTTCCGTAATACAGTCGTATTTTTTCGACATTTTGCACATTTTTTTTGTGATGTACCCATAACTTCAAGGTTTTCGTATTTATTCCTTTACTTGTGCTACAAGACCTACATACCTAACAAATTTCATGATTCTAGGTCAACGGGAAGTACCCCTATAGGTTTTCTTGACAAACACGACGGACAGACAGACAGACAACAAAGTGATGCCATAAGGGTTCCTTATTCCTTTTTAAGTACGGTATCCTAAAAATACAAGTAACAACAACAAACAAAACAATAACAAGTAATTATTTACTCGGAGAAATCAACCAATAGCCGCGCACTCTCAAAATTCACGCATGCGCAAATTCTTGCATGCCTGGCTTTTTTACGGGAACAAAACGCTATACTACTATTTTTAGATATAGCGTAAACAGCAAACATTTCTAATAGGTTAGAAGAGCACAAAAAAACCCAGGAACAAATTCATTCGATTAGAGCGAGATGGAAACTCGCAACTCGCTGGCAGGCTAGCGGCGACGGGCGACGCCGGACCCGGCCGAGCGCTGCGTTCGCCTGCCGGTGGGCGCAATGACCTTCGGCAAATCTGACTAATTCCAAGACGCGCGGAATTCAAACTTCATGGAATATTCATTAATTTTTATAGTGTGATATTATTGATTAGTATGAGTTCCGACTAGCATGCCCGGCTTTCTGGGTTCTATGAAAGAAACGCTACCGCAATCATGTCTGTCTTGCCAACGTGCAAAAATAAGCCGACACGTGTCCGCGCCTTTAGGCACATACAATTTGCCTCGCGCACGTTTCAAAAATATTCACATAGACATAGTTGGGCCCTTACCGCCTTCAGAAGGTTACCGTTATTGTCTGACAGCAGTAGACCGTTTCACTAGATGGGCGGAAGTCATACCAATAACGGATATTACAGCTGAAACAGTGGCAAAGGCATTGCTATCGGGTTGGATATCGCGCTTTGGCAGCCCAGAGTCTGTCGTCACAGACTGCGGCCGCCAATTCGAGTCAGCTCTGTTCAGCTATCTGGCAAAGATAGCTGGATTCGAGCATAAAAGGACAACAGCATACCACCCTTCTTGTAATGGCTTGGTCGAACGCTTTCACAGACAACTCAAAGCATCTATTGTCTGTCATGCAAACAACAAGTGGACTGAGTCTTTACCTTGGGTACTTCTTGGAATAAGAAGTGCTTTTAAGGAAGATCTGAAAGCTTCTTCGGCCGAGCTATTATATAGCGAACCTTTGAGGCTGCCGGGAGAATTTTTTCACCCTTCTGTAGATGGTACAACTGACATTACAGATTTTACGGCCCGCCTACGTTCTTTTGCCGAGAATTTACGGCCCGTGCCAGCTTCACGCCATGGCAGAAACAAAATATTTGTTTTTAAAGACCTGGCGACCACGGATCATGCCTTCATTCGAGATGACGCATCACGTGGTTCGTTACAACCTGCCTACACAGGGCCGTACAAAATATTATCTCGGAATGAAAAAGTTTACACTTTGTTGTTCAATGGCAAGCAGGTAACGGTCTCCATAGACCGTCTTAAACCAGCTTACTTACTGACCGATAAAAGCGACTCCACTACAAACGAAGATGATCAGCCACAGGAAAATGCAACCTTAAAGGCTATCAAACTCGTTCTGGCCGCCAAGTCAAGTTTACAAATTTTTATCGCCCTTGACGGTCTCTGGGGGGTGGTGGTGTAGGCGACATATTCTACTAACTACTACTAACTAACTACATATTATAATAATATCCAAATTAATTTAAAGTAACTTATTGTTATAATTAAAACCTATTACTAAAATTTATCATTATAACTTATAACTAAAACTTATAGCTAATACTTATAAATATTTATATTAATCTTAACCTTAAATCTAAATAAATACACATATATTATTTCCATACAAAATGTACTTGCCGGCCGACCGAAAGCAAAGCTGACCGTACGATTGAATTTTACATTTTGCGATAGTCATTAGTACCTACGACAAAATTAGTTACGCGGTGCATGGTCGGGCGGCCGTCGCGAGGTATCGTTTATAAAATAAAACCAGTGTGTGGCGGCATGTCCCCACAGCGTTACACTTACATTGGTGCATTTTTATTTCATACAACTTCCGCTTAAAGACCGTCCGTAAACCCTCAAAAACTATAACCTGTAAAGACGGCCAACCTTTACCGTCATCGACCGTGGTTAACGTTGCATAGCCAGCGTGATCGTCTTAATGACCTGTTAAATAACTTCCGCATATTGCTAATGCGCGTGGCCGCCATTTTAGTGACTGAAGTTTCGAGCTGATGGTATATTTTTATTTCGGCTGGCGTCAAAATGATGTCATTTCGATGTTCATAAGACATGTTTCCAGCGTAATAGCAATTTGCGGGACTTATAATAAGGGTTTCTATACAATTTACACCACCATTTGGCGCCACTTAGGCAAGAGATTACCGACCAATAGAGATTATATTTGGACACCGCTGTCATAACATACGTCTCAGTGATGCCACCTCGTGTCTGCAGTTTTTAAAAACGGCATAGCCGCATAGCACTTTACATTATACCGCGGAATGATGTTAGTATAGCTCTCTCTCTGTGTTTGGCTCTATCATTTGTATGGGATTACGTAACAGACAGAGCGCCATAATTCATTCCGCGGATAGGGTATAGACCAAAGAGGCAGTTGATAAGTAACGTACCGCCAATGGTTTTCTACTCGTCTGCTGAGTGCCACTTTCTCTCCGATCTCGGTGCACACGGGGCTGGTGAGGGCGATCTTGGCCAAATCGGCCTTCGTGGCAATCACTTTGCCGCCCGTGCTCAAGGAGCCGATGTTTACCAGCAGAGCCTGAAAAAGATAAAACAACACACTATACTAATTGTTGTACAAAATGAATAATTGTAACATCTTTGTTAACCTGCATTTACAGCAAATAAATGATTGGTTGATTGATTGATTGTTACTTGAGAAAGTCCCTCTATCAAGTTTGTGTCTGTTCACGCGCAGAAACTACTGAATGGATTTTCATTTTGGATGAAGAAGATGATGAGGCTTACCTCGTTCCTTGTCAGCTTCTGCACTTTAGCGGCCTTCTTGTCGCCCTCCGTGCGCACGCCGAGCAGCCGCTTGAGCAGGTAGTACGACACCTCCAGCTTCACGAAGATGCCCGGCAGAGCTCCCACGGCGCCCAACACCTACCAGAAACAATCATATTACTATTTTAAATTAACAAAGCCAATTGAGAGTGTAGGTAGCAATATTGATTCAACTTCTTTGCAATCGACCAGCAGTGAGCAGATCTTGATTCGTAATCAAAATCAAAGGTCGCGATTCATCATATTACATCAAAATGTGTAAAGAAGAATCTACACCTCCACCTATAGTTGAACGCCTCGCTCTCACACACCTGCAAGCTGAGCGGTTTATGTTCGGCGCTGCTCAAACCGAGCGGCAACTTCAACCTTGGCAATTGGGGTATGAGGCGGGGGGACGCCCCGCACACCCGCACCAGGTTAGCGCGGGGCCTGTGCGGGTGTGCGGCGCGTTCTTTCGTACTATACATTTATCATGTCGGCTCATGAGTCGCCCAGCTCGCAGGTGTGGATCGTCCAGGCTAGAGTGGCTACTCACCTGCCCGACGAGCCTGTCGGCGCGACACAGCGTGGGCTCGATCTTGGTGCCCACGCCGATGAGCCCGCCCGGCACCGCGAACTGCAGCTCGTTCTGCTCCGCGAACAGCGACACGATGCGCGAGAAGATCGGCCGACATGTCAGCTTGCCGTCGGCGTCCTTGCTGACCAGTCCCGGCCGCACCTGGCATCGTACAACAGTCTTAATAAAACGTTTTCGATGAAGGCTAGTATTATTATAAAATAGTTAAATATCATTAAAAAAAATTTAATCAAAATATACACGATATTCAAGGACCCTGAAATATAAACATCAGGTGGGTTCCTACAACAAAAAACCCCCCACGCAAGAGAAGCAATAACCCTCACTTCGATCTCCATGCCGACGGTGAGCACGCCCTGCAGGATGGAGCCGCCGGCCACGCCGCCGCGGAGGTCGTCCACCTCGCAGCCCGGCTTGTTCACGTCGAACGAGCGGATCACGATCATGCGCGGCGGCGACGTGAAGTCTCGCATCGGCACGGGGATCTTCTTCGTTATGTACTCGCACAGAACCTGACAAACAGACGTGAATACGTATCGCTTTGCTCTTGTTAAATACACAGACATGTAATCTTACTACAAAAAGTTTTCACCAACATCATCAACCGATAGACGTCTTCTGCTGGACATTGGTCTCTTGTAGGGACTTCCACACATCACGGTCAGGGGCCGCCTGAATCCAGTGTCTCCATGCGACACGTTTGATTTCGTCTGTCCACATAAAGCGACGTCTTCCAACGCTGCAATTTCCGGTGCGAAATTGCCATTCTTAATATTTGTAAAATTATAATTTAATTTATTTAAACTTAAATTACCAATTTTAGTATGATTGGGTTCATCTTAGATTTGATTGATGTAATCTATTATTTACATAACATCTTCTAGTTTCTATAACTAATTTGCTGTATACTGTTAGTCACTTGAGATATTTTCAAATTGTATGAGGAGGGCGTCTAATGTCCAGTTTATCGTACTATGTGCTGGATTGTGTGTCCCAGGTGTACGTACTCGTGTAAGTACCTACATTTTCGATCTCTCAACGATTACTGGGTGGGGCGAAACATGAGCTTTACCTACTCATTAGACATGATTTTCGTTTTACTCGTGTTCATCTTTAGGAACACCTGTTGAGAAACTCTACTGAAGTCATTGAGCATTGCATTAATTAAGGTATCCCAAAAGCTCTACTCCCAAAAACTACACTACGTCGCTTTCACGTTTCTACTATGTCTAGCAAGATATTAAATTTTTTGACCTTGTGGGATACAAGGTCAAAAATTTTAATATCTTGTCTAGCAGAATTTCATTATTAGCTCTCCGTATAAAAAAGCAGTGAGCATCGTCAAATAAGTATAGCGCGTCAGGCTTTTTTAAGTAAATTAAGAAAAAAATATTAGTTTTATAAAAACCAACCTCAATATTATACTTAAGCTGCGCGGAGATAGGTATGATTGGCGCTCCCTCCGCGACCGTGCCTTTGACGAACATAGTGATCTGTTCGTGTTGCTCCTTGGCTTGGCCTTCTTTCACCAAGTCTATTTTATTCTGCAGGATCAGTATGTGTTTCAGTTTCATAATCTCGATTGCGGCCAAGTGCTCGCTCGTTTGTGGCTGAGGGCACGACTCGTTTCCTGAGGAATATAATTGCGAAATGCTCCATGAATAAGCACTTTAGAATAACGTTTAGAATAACGAAATATCACTAGCACAAATTATGCTCGCGACTTTGTAGTAGGTACTAAGTGCGGTATGATAGTTATAGAAAGGCGAAGAAGAAACCAGGTCAAAAAGTTCTTGAGCTCTCCCTTTGAAACATTATCCAGTAGAATACCGATAGACAAGAAAAGCGCCGATGTTCTCAACTTTGAAGCCTGGAATTGACCAAATAGGTCTTCTTGCGCGACGATTTAATGCGTCAAGTGCCTGGCAGAGCCATCCCATCCCATAAATGGTTGCAGTACTCCATACTCTATACTATAGATTATCGCTTGATTTCTTACCAGCAATGAGAAGTAACGCGGCGTCCATAACCGCAGCGCCGTTGAGCATGGTAGCCATGAGGATGTCGTGGCCAGGGCAGTCCACGAAGCTGACGTGGCGCACGAGCTGGAAGCGCCCGGTGCAGGCAGGGCGCAGACACGGGAAGTTGTCGTCTTTGGACGAGCCGCCCGAGATGAAACTAGTGGGTCGGGGGCATTTCGAGTTGTCGCATTTGTAGATTTTAGCGTTCGCGTAACCTTAGCAGATAAGATTGCAAAAGAACAAAATACTTATTAGTTATTTTTAGTGTAAAATGAACCCTTATAGGATCACTTAGTTGTCTGTCTGTCCGTCTGTCGTGTTTGTCAACAAAACCTATAGGGTACTTCCCGTTTACCTAGAATCATAAAATTTGGCACATATATAGGTAGGTCTTATAGCACAAGTAAAGGGCAAAATCCGATAACTTTGAATTTGTGGTTACATCACAAAAAAAATGTGTTCATGAACAAATAAATTAGTATTTTCATTATAACTATACCAAGATTTTTATTTAGGTATTTTTATGCATAGTAGTTTTTGATTTATCGTGCATAATGTCGAAAAAATACCCGAGTACCTACGGAATCCTCTGTGCGCGAGTCAGACTCGCACTTTTTTTGGACTCGGGACCAAACAAGGCGGCGATACAACAATTGGACAGAGTTGGTCCAAAATGTGCCAAGCCATTATCATATGATTTCAAGAAAATGACGATTAATTTACAAGTAGGTATGTGTTGATTTCTATATAATATGTGGGTTCATACCGTGGATATACGAATGTATACTTAATAGAACTTGAGTCATGAACTCATTTTTTCACAGCATATATTCTCTATCATTAAATAACAGATGAGGGTATTTTCTAATACTGGATCTCACACTATAAAATCTAATCCATCTTGATTGCATGGCGATGAAATGCAGCAATCCATCGCGCACGCCACCGCGCTGCGCCGTCGCATTGTCAATTTTGATTTTAGTTGATTGATTTTTTTAAACAATACTTGAAACATTTTTTTTTCATGTTAGAGCATAAATAAAATACATAATTTCATTGACATTATTATTTTATTCACTCTTATAATTCATAATCTGAAATTTGAATATTATGAGGGTACATATTATAATAATAGTTATTTGTTATGCAAGGGTGTAAAGATGTTATTTTGTCCCGAGAGTTTGTATTGAATTCCGAGCCAGCGAAGGAATTCTAAGGTTGAACCACGAGATAGAAAGCAAAGATAGAATCCTGAGCGTAGCTAGCAATTCAAAGACTCGAGCGCGACGAATAATGACGAAACGTGTCATTATCACGTAGTATTTTTAATGAGGAAGTTTCAGGACGAACGTTCCATAAAATTTTCATAGATGGCGCTGTGTACTGCACCCACTAAAAACGAAAAATAATACCTATATCTATATGATTTAGCCAGAATCTCAGCATTTTCGTTGCCAACTATTCCAGAATGCTCTGGTACCTAGCGTAGAACCACTCGGTATTGGGCCAGGGTGTCTCTGCAGTTTTCAACCAGTCTTGAGTTAACAACCTCAGAGGACAGAGCTTAAAGAGCTGCCTGGCTCTCCGTATGTTTTATTGACGTTGTTGTTTTGCAGGATGTTTTTCGTACAAATTGTTATAGCTTAAACCTTCGCTCGGAAATTATTTTTCGTTTTTAGTAGGTGCAGTAAACAGCGCCGTCTATGAAAATTTTATGGAACGTTCGCCCTGAAACTTCCTCATTGAAAGAAAAAAGTAAGTAGGTACGCAACCGTAGACGCATAGACGACAGTTCGTCACGTTCGAATTTCAACTCGTACTTTGCGCCCTAGAGAGCAAAATTACCACTTTCCACTCGGATTTCAACGCAAAAAGATTGTTTCCGAGCGAGTGAGATGAAAAAATATTTTCCAACACACTTACTCATAAAGTGGATCCAATTTCACCGCAATTAGGCACATAATGACACCTATAATCAAACTGTGACTGTTTCATTGCTATTATTCACAAGTGTGTTATAGTTTTTTTTATTGGTTGAGTTGCTTTGTTCTTAAAAAAAGTTACAAAAAAGAGTGTGTTCCATAGTACAAATAAATTAATGTACCTACCTATTGCTTGCTCATTTCATGCAACTTCTACTTAAATAGATAATTAATTCAACTTGTACGTGTTAAATAAATAAAACTTACACTCAAATATAACTTTTGTTTTTCATGTAATAAAGAAAACTTGAAAAATCCCCATTTTGTACGTGGTTAAAACGCTATCCTCGAAAAGGCAAAAAAAAAACCTCATTCTTTTAATTTTTCTCGCCATTGCGAAACATTTTTCACACCTCGGTTTCACTGTTGAAATTACAGTTAGTTATTTAAAATGTCTACAAGTACTAATTATGAAGAAAATTATTTTTTAGTATTATTTTCTTCACAAGTGTGTTGAATATTATAATTACACACATGTACCATAATGTACTATTACAGCATTATTTTGCAATATTTTCCTAAAGAAACAGTGTTATAATGTTTTTTTTTTTAATATTATAGATGTATGTATGAGAATAAAGTAGGTGAATATGTGACACAATATTTGGATTTCATAATAAGTTTAACATATGAGCGTAGATAATACTTATATCTTAAAAAAACAATAATTATCATATTCTGCATATGAAAAAATAGTAAAACTATATCTTAAAACTAATGAATAAAAAAATACCTATAAAAACCAGTCAAGCCAGTGAGTCGGACTCGCACACGAAGGGTTTCGTACCATCGTACAAGATAATATAACACTTTTATGTGCAACACTGCAAGTTAATGAATGACGACACCCAACATGTGATTTAAGCAAATCAATTCTTTGTTCATGAACACATTTTAATTTTTTTTGTGATGTAACCACAAATTCAGTTTTGCATTTTTTACCTACCAAATTTCATGTACCCTATAGGTTTTGATTGACAGACAGACAGCTAATGAAGTGATTTTATAAGGGATTCCTTTTTTCCTTTTAGGGTACAGAACACTAAAACTAACCTAACCTGATAAACTTAAAACTATGAATATTATAATACTAATTAATGCTTTTTATAAACTCCTAACATTTATTACAAACTTAATGTGTCATACTTGAATAAAAAAAATGTATCATCAAAAAAGTAAATAATATTATACTACTAACTATAAAAGGTTTTAATTATTAGATGAGAATCTAGTAATTAAAACCTTCTTTTATTTAAATATAGCATATTATGTAGATTTCATATAACAACAATAGGCACTTAAATCACCACCTTAATTTATATTTTACATTTTCTTCCAAAATTGAATTTCTTGTAATATTGTACCTTTCAAATGAAGATGTCTATGAATTGAGATTTACAATTTAATGTTTAGTTTTGGTCAAACATGAAAAGAAATTTCTTTTCTGTAACAGAATTATAAAAATATTAAGTGCAGGTTTACATTATGAAGGCAACAGTGTCACAGTCAGTGCTGGTTTTATTTGCACCATTTAAATGTTTTTTGCACCAGGCATTGGGATAGTCTTAATACTACTAATTGTAAATGTAATTATTCTCAACATAACAAGAAATAAGAAAATTGCTCTTTTCAATATTATGTCTCAATTAGATTAAACATTTTATTTATTTATTTAGATTAAACATTAAAATAAAAATTTTCTGCACTTAATCGCTCCACATTTACATTCAGTGCGGTTTTTGAGTGATGTTATATTCTGTTGCTGTATTTCAAAGCGAGACTTAATGGGAGATGCTGAAGATGTGGCCGTATTTGCTTCGGAATCACTCGGAACACAGGCATTATCATCTTCAGCACAGTCCTTAGGTACAGCAGGAGTCTTCAGTTCTTCATCATTGTCATTACACTTTTGCAAATAGTCAAAGCATATTTCTTCCCCGGCTTCAATATCCCTTGTAGCAAACAAAGCTAGCATGGGTAGGTTTGGATCAAGACAATCAGCCCATACTGCCCACACCCCTAAGTTTGGGTCACATGAATGGTTTATAAAATGGGACACATTTCCCAAATTGCATGCATCTACCACATAAGGATTCTCATGAGAATTAAAATCCAGATCAAATAAATATGTCAATCCATTGGCATCATACTCTCTTCCTCGTTTTTCCGCCTCTTCGAATGTAATTACTTCACCCACATACTGGCATACAAATTGGCCCTGTTTGATTTTTTGTTCAGCTCTGACACCCCATCCGCAACCATTCGGTGTTCTAAATATGGTGAGTTTCACATTCCTTCCTTTTTGTACTACACGGTTGCTGCATTCTGAGGAACATTTGCATGCCTTATTACATTCATATATTGGTGTTCCTGGGGCTACACGGAGTCTTTTTTGGACTGTGTAGGCAAACAGACCTGCTTGCATACCACAACATAATTTAGCTCTACAGTTGCAAGCGACACAATCACAACCTATAGGTGGTTCGTTTGGAATAGTAACACCAGCTCCAGGTATTGACTCATTTATGTAAATAAAGTTTTCTGGTGGGCCAGTAAGGTCAACTTCGTTTTCCACAGACAGCCTTTTGGCCTTATCGACTTGGTTCAAATGGTCTTCCCAGTCTTTGATTGCCATCATTTGTCTACATCGTCTGCGAGTGGAAACATAGAGTTGTAGTGTATATCTTGTCTCCTGAACCAGATCAGATACATAAAGCTCCTCATTTTCTGGTAAATTAATCATGGTTAGCAATTTAAGTATAAGGCTTGCTTTTAATTTTGTAAGTTCTGCTTCTTCAACCTCATACATTCTATCAACAAGATTCTTTTCACTTAGCAAATCCTCAAAAGAAATCTCCTCCTTCAATTTTTCCATTTTATCATAGTGTTTGAGCTCTTCATTCTCTGCAAATTCTTTAAGTATATCAGGGCAGTTATCAAGATTCTCAATTGGTTCCCATGTATTTGCACTATCATCCCAGCCTTTCCATTTAATGTAAAACATTTCTTGACCAGATTCATACTTAAAATCTATTATTTTTTCTATAATATACTCTACTGGTCCTTGTTTTTTTTGTTTTTTGGCTGCAGGTGTTTCCTCCATGGCAGGAAACAAAGATCTTTTTTTGGCTCTTTTCATATTTTCAAGAAATGTATTTTCTTCTCTTTCGTCTGATCTCTGACGGTACATTCTTAGCACTGAGTCGGTCAGGCGTTCTGCAACATACCATGTGTTTTAAATTATTACTTTGTTCAATTTTATCTACTTAATATTTACATAAATATATCATGATCAATCAAGTGATTGATGCCACTTTCTAATTTAGCCCACATGGTACATTGCAAAGAAGCTGATCCAGTTTTCTAGTATTGATAAATTGAATATAACAATCTTGGTGGTAGTTCCATAATTTATAATAACAAATGGATAAGACAATAGAGTATAGACCAATTACATGGATCAACACGAATTTTATGCATGGGTTCCATGTGTGTTTTTCTCCTATGTAATTAATGAAAAAAACATAGTTTTAACAGTTAGATTTTGTTTTTGTAGAAACCAGGATCCAAATTCTAAGAAAGGTACCTATTCAGATAAAAACTATTAAAGTCAAATTAAAATCACTTCTCAATCACAGATAGCTAATAATAGTTGTTATTTGTTGTTGTAAATCACTGGTATCCATTACCGACTATGAAATACATTTAAGCACAAAAACTTATAAAAATAGAATTTATTTCAATTCACTTTATGCCATATTATATCCTTCTGTATTATAGTAGGTTCTATATTACAAAAGGCATAAAACAGCTTTTTTTATTATTAGTTATTAATGCTAATTTTCTGATGTAGATGTTATTATATTTACAAATCAACCATATACAGTATACCTACAATATATCAGTGTTTATTTGTGACATCACTGAGGAGTACCATTTACCAAATGCTTCTTTTACTTTAAAAAAATTAATTATATTATGTACTAAGTGAATTAATAAAAATCCATACTTAATATTATAAATGCGAAAGTGTGTGTCTGGTAGCTTTTCACCGCCCAGCCGTTTAACCAGTTGTGATGAAATTTGGTACAGAGTTAGCTTACATCTCGCGGAAGACCAAGGAAACGAGGCGGCAGACGCACTAGCACGAAAGGCTACGACACTGAAGGTGACAGGGCCAGAACCTATCGTACCCATACCCTACAGTGAGTATAAAACCTGGTTGCATGAACTAACACTAGGTGGTGGGACTCATAACAGGGCATAGCCCACTAAACAAACACCTTTTCGTTATAGGTGTTACCGACAGTCCTCTGTGCAGGGCCTGCATGGAGGTCGATGAAACACCGACGCACGTACTCCTGAAGTGCACGGGCGTAGCAGAACAACGCGAGCGCCATTTAGGTTCCCCGACCTCACTCCATGCACGCACAACAGACGAACACGTTTAAGTGCGGAAACCAGCCCAGAGCGAAGAAGAAGAAGATCCCGCAGAATCACATAGGCTACATTTTATCCCAGAAAATCAAAGAGTTCCCATGGGATTTATTAATAACCTAAATCGACATGGATGAAGTCACACACATCATCTAGTAATTTTATAAAGTTATCACAACACACTCACCCAATTTAATAGTAATATTCCTTTCCAATTCATTCTTGAATCTAACAGTCTGTACTCCAGAAATTGCTTTGACTACTGTAGATTTTCCGTGAGCTACATGTCCTATGGTTCCGATGTTAATAGTGGCCTGTCTGGATATAACTTCAGGCGACAGGGCAGATAATTTAGTGACATCCTAAAATAAAAAGGTTAAGAAATTTTTTATTTACCAATGGGGCCGATTCTCTAGTACACAATCTCTAAACTAAACTAAATTAACAGGTCTAAATCTAGTGCTTTCCTTTTCCGCAAGCAACATTATGAAAGGGATAGCAATAGATTTAGACGTGATATTTTAGTTTAGTTTAGAGATTGTGTACAAAGGAATTAGCCACATTATCAGGTTTTTGTTAAATGTGGTATGGCCTCCAGAACAATGGACCAACATCAATCATTAGGAAAGGTGTGAAACAGTGGACTTTCACAGGCTGACGATGATTATGGTTAGGATTTGTGGAATGATGACAGTTCCATTACAAATATTATAGGTTATACTTTGAACACTTAGAATATTATGCATATAGAACTAATACATTATTTATGCCTCTAAATTAGGTACCAATACCATGCTTCGATATTTTTTGAGTAATGCTAGGTCGAGACTTACCAGTTTAGATAAATCTTGCTGATGCAAGTTTGACCGAGCTTGGCTCTCATTAGAAGTCATGGTTAACTTAATTAACTTTTTACCAAAATGACAAACTATAAATCGCTTTAACGTAAGCGTATCACACGGTTTTACAACAACAATCTAACAGTTAAGCTTCTAAGTATCAATGCGTGGCCTCCGTGGCCTCAGGCTTGACATTAATTGGCAAACACGGAGTCGTGAAGTCCAGTTAGTTTAGTTCACGTTTAGTTCAGCGGGGCGATTGTCTAAAACCCTGCATCAATCATTATTACAATCTCAATTGTTCTGATTGGCTGAATTTGTGCGATTCTTGTTGCAACAATGAGCAACAATGCATTGTGGCCAATAGTGAGCGAGCATTAACCAATCAGAGATGATTGCGATCGTGACATTGTTGCTGTCAAACAACCGCGGTAGGGCTGCGGATCTTTCTGCAAAGAGTAAAGGTTCGTACGCACCTGAGCGGCGCGGCGCGGCGCTTCAGTGAGCTTCACGTCGCGGCACAGAGCTTCAAAATATCATTTCTATCATTTTGTATGGCGCATATCGCACTAGAGCGGCGCGGCGCGGCGCTTCACCGCGCGTTGCCGCGCGGCACGGCTGGAGAGAATATTTTGAAGCGCACCGAAGCGACGCGCAGTGCAGTGACGCTAGTGCGACATACCCAGCGGCGCGGCGCGGCGCTTCAGTATGCGTACGTCGCTCGAATAAGATACACGCGCATCTTGTTAGGTATTTAAAGTACAGACAAGAATCGGCAAGATAGACCTCAAAATAAATAACGTAGGTTTAATTTTTGACACATGACGTGTTCCTCATGCTCTTAGAAGTATATCCTCAAAGGTCCCAACCCCTAGGATGTCGGCTTCCCCCCTTCCCAGTGTCTAAATGTATAAATGTCTCTCCGAGCGTTATGAGAAAACATCAATGGTAAAAATAATCCTGATTAAATAACTATAATATATTATGTACATATTATACCTACCTACTTCATCTAGGTAGAATTAATAGTTTCGGAAATATGCCTACCTATTGTTGTACTTGTGTTTATATTATACTAGCTTATGCCCGCGACGTCGTCCGCGTGGACTACACAAATCTCGAACCTCTATTTTACCCCCTTAGGGGTTGAATTTTCATAAATCCCTTTTTAGCGGATGTCTACGTCATATTAGCTAGTTAGCTAGCCAGCATGCCAAATTTCAGCCCGATCCGTCAAGTAGTTTGAGCTGTGCGTTGATAGATCAGTCAGTCAGTCACCTTTTTCTTTTATATAGGTATTTAGATATAATATGTACCTGTGTTTACCTGCCTATTTTATATATTCTATTGCACATAAAACAAAGACATTTTGCGAAAATGCTTTTTTTAATGTAATTTCCACAGAACCTAAGGGACTAGCTGATGCCCGCCACTTCGTTCGCGTAGATGTAGGTTTTTTAAAAATCCCGTGGAAACTTTTTGATTTTCGGGATAAAACTAGCCTATGTGTAGGTACACATAGGCTACTTTTATCCTACAGGGTATAATCTATCTCAGATATATAGGTACTAGTAGGTAATTCCCGGAAATGTGCTCACCTATAGAAAAATCTAAATCCACGCGGACGAAGTCGCAGGCATCATCTAGTTGCATTTTTTTTTAGATTTTTAATCCCGTGTGAACTCTTTGATTTTCCGGGATAAAAAGTTGCCTACCTCTGTCAATTCCCGGAATGCAAGCTACCTCTGGTCCAAACTTCATATAAATGGGCCTTTAACAATCCTGTGGAAATTCTTTCATTTTCCAGGATAAAAAGTAGCCTGTCCTTCCCCGGGATGTAATTCAACTTTGTACCAAATTTCATCAAATTCGGTTAAGCTGTTGAGCCGTGAAAAGCTAGTAGATAGACAGACAAATACACTTTTGCGTTGATAATAATATAAGTATGGATATGCATAAATATTTTTTCCATAATTTCCATAAAAACTATCATCATCATCATCATCATCAACCGATAGATATGTCCACTGCTGGACATAGGTTTCTTGTAGGATTATATTACCGACCTGTGTGGTATACCTATTGTTTCTAATGTAATTTCCACAAAAACTATTAGGCAATAGCATAAAGAATTTTGTCTTCGACATTCTGAAGTAAATGTGAAATGGTACAGAGTCATTAAGAAGGCGAGGAAACAAAATGTGATATCCTTCTTGATATCGTGACTTTGGTATGTCAGCAATCCATTTCTTCTTCTTTTTTAGGGTTCCGTACCTCAAAAGGAAAAACGGAACTCTTATAGGATCACTTTGTTGTCTGTCTGTCTGTCTGTCTGTCTGTCTGTCTGTCTGTCTGTCTGTCTGTCTGTCTGTCTGTCTGTCTGTCTGTCCGTCTGTCTGTCAAGAAACCTACAGGGTACTTCCCGTTGACCTAGAATCATGAAATTTGGCAGGTAGGTAGATCTTATAGCTGACATTTGGGGAAAAATCTGAAAACCGTGAATTTAGGGTTAGATCACACAAAAAAAATTAAATTGTGGTCATGAACTAATAATTAGTATTTTCAACTTTCGAAGTGAGTGACTATACCAAGTGGGGTATCATATGAAAGGTCTTCACCTGTACATTTTAAAACAGATTTTTATTTATTTTTATGCATCATAGTTTTTGAATTCTCGAAATCATACGACTGTAGTACGGAACCCTCATTGCGCGAGCCTGACTCGCACTTGGCCGGTTTTTTCTCTTCGATAATTCGTTCTTCTTCTGCACAACAAAGAAATAATAATCAAATCCTCTTCACTGTCGCTCATCTTGCGACGTTGTTGCTCGTACGCGAACGGGTGTAAAAGTGACGCGCAAGTGACGCGAGCTGCCGCGTACTGAAGTTGTAGTGCGGTAGGCACCGTCGAGCGGCCTGAGGTGAAGCGTTCTGCAGTCGGACTGAAGCGCCGCGCCGCGCCGCTCAGGTGCGTACGAACCTTAAAAGATTCGGTATTATTTTAGCGCGCGAAATCGCGTAGGTAGGTACTTCACTTCAATCATACCTAGTCTGTCACAGGTGTTATTGGTCTGTGGTAATAGGTCACTCAGGTCCATAGGGGTGCAACTCTAGAACATTAAAAAATCGCAAATTGAAAATCGCTTGTGGTGCCATCTAAGCGCGAGCACGGCTAAACAAATAGAGAACAGTTTACAAAAGACGTCGAGAATAGATGGCGCCTGGCGGGCACATTGGTGTAATTTTAATGACATTAATAAATTATAACCAAGTTTTCATGTTTTCGTGTGCTGTAGTAAATATTTATATTTCTGTTAAATTTATCTGACCCTGCTTTAATAACAGGACTCTGTAGTCTGTATTTCCTTTCACCACCTCGATAACTATATTCTAAGGATTGATTTAGTGACTCGATTCATGCCTGAACGATTGACCACGGCTACGGATTACGGACTTGTTTTTGCTTTGTGAAATGATTTTTCTGTGAATATATTTGTGCAGAAAAATGCCACATGAGATCTCGATGTGTGTCTGGATGTGACTAATTCGGTAAGTATAAAATCAGCTTATTCGTAATCTAACTCAAAATTACTTCAATGAGTCAAACTCTATGCACCATTAAGGCACCATTAGCACATTAGGTATTTTATCATGATACTAGGTATATAGTTCCTGCGATTTCGTCCGCTCGAAAAAACTATTTTAGAAATCCCGTGAGAAGTCAATTTTCCGGGATAAATGTGGCCTACAAGTTACAACCGTCTGATGCAAGCTATCTCTGTACCAAACAGATGATGACCACCACTTTGTCTACGTGGATTTAGGGTTTTTGGGAATCCCATGGGAACTGTTTGAGTTTTCCGTGACAAAAGAAGCCTATGTCCTTACCTGGATGCAAGTTATCTCTGTACTAACTTTCATCATAAACGGTTACACAAATTTATTGTAAAAAGCTAGCATACAGACAGGTTGACACACTTATGCATTTATCATATTGCTATGGATTATTAACTACTAATTCTGTAAATTTTTTGTTTTGTAAAAGTGTACTTACAACATTTGTTTTGAACTTTATTGACTAAGTTATTTTTATATTATAGGTATCAGCTATCAACTAATTAAGTACAATAAGTAAGTATAGACTAATGCATATTTTATGTTATTACTTTTTCAGAGGTTTGCATGGCTTTCCAAAACCTGGCTACTCCTCTCTTTGAAACCATTTAAACAATCTAAAGATATAGTAGGACAACATTTAGAAAGCAAGACTGATAATGAAATAATATATAGTTACGAATTATCAAATTTGCAATCACCAGTTTGAAGATCGTTGAAATACACCAGTTGTGGTAGTAAAATGAAAGTTATGAAAAGTAAATAACCAAAAATTTTGGATTTGAGCGTTACCTATTTCACAATCTCGTGGGTCTTGAATTTGGGTATGTATTTTATGTACCTAGTTACGAATTTATGAAAATAAAATATTTTACAAAACCTTAAAACCTTTTTATTTCTATAGTTTTTTTTTTAATTTAGTATCTTAAAGAGTCAGTCTTGTAATATATATTTTTAAACATGTTTTAAACAAACGTTAATGGAATTATTGATATTTTTTTAAAACATGTTCAAAAATATAAAATATTCTAGTAAAGTACATTTAAATAGCATTTAAATTTTCGCGCTCTCGCACGCCTAGCGCGCTTTTAGTGCCCTCTAGATGTGAGCACACGCGTAACTTTGAAAAAGAAATCTAGAGTCGCACATCTATCTCTAGTATATAGTAGATAATCTATGCTCAGGTCCTTTGTCTTTGTCTGTCATCTGTGGTCATTCTTGCGTTGCGTCAGACACTCAGAATCATAGGGGTGCAACTCCAGAACATTAAAAAATCTCAAATTGAAATTCGCTTGTGGTGCCATCTAAGCGCGAGCACGGCTAAACAAATAGATAGCAGTTTACAAAAGACGTCAACAGATGGCGGGCACATTGCTGTAATTTTAATGACATTAATAAATTATAACCTCTGTGATTATAACCAACTTTTCATGTTTTCGTGTGCTGTAGTAAATATTTATATTTCTGTTAAATTTATCTGACCCTGCTTTAATAACAGGACTCTGTAGTCTGTATTTCCTTTCACCACCTCGATAACTATATTCTAAGGATTGATTTACGGACTCGATTCATGCCTGAACGACTGACCACGGCTACGGATTACGGACTTGTTTTTGCTTTGTGAAATGATTTTTCTGTGAATATATTTGTGCAGAAAAATGCCACGGAGATCTCGATGTGTGTCTGGATGTGACTAATTCGGTAAGTATAAAATCAGCTCACTCGTAATCTAACTCAAAATTACTTCAATGAGTCAAACTCTGTGCACCATTAAGGCACCATTAGGACATTAGGTATTTTATCATGATACTAGGTATATAATTCCTGCGATTTCGTCCGCTCGAAAAAACTATTTTAGAAATCCCGTGAGAAGTCCAATTTTCCGGGATAAAAGTGGCCTACAAGTTACAACCGTCTGATGCAAGCTATCTCTGTACCAAACAGATCATCTGTTTGGTACAGAGATAGCCTGACCACCACTTTGTCTACGTGGATTTAGGGTTTTTGAGAATCCCATGGGAACTGTTTGATTTTTCCAAGACAAAAGAAGCCCATGTCCTTACCTGGATGCAAGCTATCTCTGTACTAACTTTCATCATATACGGTTACACAAATTTACTGTAAAAAGCTGGCATACAGACAGGTTGACACACTTATGCATTTATAATATTGCTGTGGATTATTAACTACCTACTAATTCTGTAAATTTTTTGTTTTGTAATTAAGTGTACTTACAACATTTCTTTTGAACTTTATTGACTAAGTTATTTTTATATTATAGGTATCAACTATCAACTAATTAAGTACAATAAGTAAGTATAGACTAATGCATATTTTATGTTACTATTTTTTCAGATGTTTGCATGGCTTTCCAAAACCTGGCTACTCCTCTCTATGAAACCATTTAAACAATGAAAAGAGATAGTAGGACAACATTTAGAAAGCAAGACTGATGATGAAATACATATATACCTAGTTACGAATTGTCAAATTTGCAATCACCAGTTTGAAGATCGTTGAAATACACCAGTTGTGGTAGTAATATGAAAGTTACGAAAAGTAAATAACCAAAAATTTTGGATTTGAGCGATACCAATCTCGTGGGTCTTGAATTTGGGTATGTATTTTATGTACCTAGTTACGAATTTATGAAAATAAAATACTTTATAAAACCTTAAAACCTTTTTATTTCTAGGTATAGTGTTTTATAATTTAGTATCTTAAAGAGTCAGTCTTGTATTATATATTTTTAAACATGTTTTAAACAAACGTTAATGGAATTATTGATATTTTTTTAAAACATGTTCAAAAATATAAAATGTGCTAGTAAAGTACTTTTATAAATAGCATTTAAATTTTCGCGCTCTCGCACGCCTAGCGCGCTATTAGTGCCCTCTAGATGTGAGCACACGCGTAACTTTGAAAAATAAATCTTAAGTCGCACATCTATCTCTAGTAATATAGTAGATAATCTATGCTCAGAATAGTAGGTACCTATATATCCTATACATCCTTAAGCGAGGTTTAGACTAGCAAGAACAAAACTGTGTTACCGCGTATGAGATAGCGATAGCACGACGTAACGATGAATAACACGACAATTATTACCATTGTTTAGTCACTATTTGTATTAACCGATCAACAATTTGTATTAAACGTTTTTTATGTGAAAACAAGTAAATAACTGATGAGAAATATAATAACGCCACGAATTCTCAAAGTTTGTTTTGCAACTTCTTGTATGTATTCTTGAAAAAAACCAGTTACACGATAAGGGACAAAAAATAGGTTAGCTGCGTCTCTGTTTATCACATTAGTAACTTTATCTGTGCTCTCTTTTTATTGTGAATGAGAAAGCAAACGTTCCTGTATCTACCTTTATTACTCTATCTACGGTTTACACAGAACAAACAATCTGTATAGTTACCTGGCTAGGCTAGAATCCCTGTATATTATTATACTCCTTGGCTAGAACAGAACCCAGAGCCGTAAAACCTGCACATAAAACCCAGTTAAAAAATTCGATTACTTTTCATCACACTTCACACTCATAGATAATATACTAATACGGGTTCACACTTTTCGACTTCGTTAATTTTAATACCTAATCATCGAATAAAATATTATATAAATAACACATAATATAATGTCGATAATGAAGACAAATATGCTGGTAAGCCTCACACTGATGTAAATAAATGAAGTGATAATATGTAGTTAGTAAATTAACATTACGTAATCGTTTAAGGTGCGCTCACTAAGCACATCATCAGGTGCAGCTCAGCTTATAAAACCTCCTATACAAGTTTTTGGTTTGGAGGGTAGATATGCATCAGCGCTATATTCGGCAGCCACGAAGAGCAAAAGCTTAGACGCAGTTGAAAAAGAACTGACACAATTCCAGCAGTCCATTAAAACTGATGCAAAGCTGAAAGAATTCATCATTAACCCTACTCTGAAGAGAAGTTTGAAAGTAGATGCTTTAAAACATCTTACTTCTAAGGTAAGTTCTAAGGTAGCTTGCATTCTGGAAACAAGCGTAAGCCCGGAAAATCAGTGTTCCTACGGGACTTCTGAAAACCTACATCAATGCGGGGCCCGAGCAAAGCGAGTGCGAAATTTTTGATATATAAACGAATCCCGGGGGGGTGAGCGAAGTTGGATGGCGAGGTGACGGGGTCGTCACCGTATCGCTTTTTGCCTTGCCGTCAACCACCGTCAACCTAATGTTAAAGCAGATCATCAGCTGTGGTACGTTGACTCTGCTACTCGGCTAGGAGATGGACGCCGCGCCTACAGCTCGCCGATGCCATCTCGACCTGTCGCATGCTATAGGCGCGGGAGCTGCAAGTTGATGCACCGAGCGCGTTTCGTGAGCTTGTCCCAAGGCGAGGCGATTACAGTACGATTTCAATTAGTGTTCGTTGCAGTAAGGAGTCGCGGTGGACACACGTCATTCAAAACTCCACAGCTCCGTCCAAAATAATCTTATTTTTCGTTGACGTCGCGTTGACGGCGGCGGCGAAGGACAAACGCCCTAACTGCCAAACCGGGACAACTAACGGACTGACCGGGACACTGGGACACAACACTTCAGGCCGGGACTTGTCCCAGTACCGGGACGTATGGCAGCCCTAATCTAGATGCAAAGCAGAGCTAGATTATCTTCATCATTATCATTATTAACTGTTAGACATACACTGCAAGACATAGGTCTCTTCTTCCACATACCAGATTATCTGAAATTATTAATTCATTCATTCTTAAATTCATTAATGCTTTCTTTATTCTAAGTGGAAATACTGTGGTCACATGTCATAATCATAACTTTTATTGTTGTAATTGATTTACAAATTTCACAGACAAGCCTTTCTGCGACAACAGGCAATCTATTAGGGCTAATGGCTGAAAATGGTCGTCTAGGCAAATTAGAGGCAGTGATCAATGCATTCAAAATTATGATGGCAGCTCATCGTGGAGAGGTTACCTGTGAAGTCATCACTGCGAAACCCTTGGACCCAGCCCAGAAACAAAGTCTTGAAGCAGCACTCAAGGTATTAAAACTTACTGTTATAAGAGACCATCTATACACATTCAATAGCAATCTTTAAACTATCTTTGTGTTCCACTAATCCTGTATAGAAGCAGGTGTTACTTTGCGGAAGTCCATGATATACAATGAACCAGAAGCTTAATTTGCTGTAATCCGCTGAAACAAGTCAAACCAAGCCTCAAAGGTCTCACTTCGCTAAACATCTTTTGGACAGTGGACATACCACAATTGGCTGTGAAAAAATGTGAACAGTGAATTCAGGCAATCAAGGGGCAGAGTTTGCTGTTGATTACGATTATGATATACATACGTTTTTCTTACATAATCAGGGGGCTGGTTTCTGAAGCCATTAGTAGAAATAAGGAATTTTTAGACAAGGGAATTTAATGTCCATTTAATATTTATTCAAGTAAATTATTATTATTGTATTTAAATATTATATTCATAACTAGCTTATTCCCGCAACTATATGTACATAATATAGTTGTAAAATAATCTTAAGTTATAATAATTTGAAAATATTTTTATATTTTCTAGAAATTCCTGAAAGGCAACGAAACCTTACAACTTACTGCTAAGGTGGACCCAAGTTTAATGGGAGGCATGGTTGTTTCAATTGGTGACAGATATGTAGATATGAGTGTTGCCAGCAAAGTCAAGAAGTATACTGAACTTATCAGTGCTGCTGTTTAAACAAAATAAATAATCAATTTTAATGATCAAGTAGTAAATAATTTATGTCTTGGCTGTAGTCATGTTCTAATCAGTAAAGCTACTACAACATGGTAATTGAATATTTTATTTTCACCTATTATTGTAGGCCATCAACTTACGAAAGTCTTATCACTACACAAATTATAGAAACAGAGCTAGCGCGTGCTAGGCCTTCGTCATTTTATAAAAGCTGAAAGTTTTCAGTCAAAGTATACAGTCTATTTTCTTATATTTTCTTCGGAATAGTATTAGAATTTAGAAAGCACGTCATGTATTGCCAGACACTCGTAGCCACCCCGTGCTAGACACCCTTAAGGGGCCCATATACGGTACGATTCGTCGCTTCAAAAATGTTAAGAAAATAAATCAGTATTTGCATAGCAAAAATCGAATCGTTGATCGCAAAGACCCATACACTGTCGATTCATCGTTACGATATTCATGATTGCATGGATTTTTGTAGCGATATCCAATATCGCCTTCGATTAGGTAAGTCACTTCATCAAAGGACGCACACTCGTTTCCATCGTTCTAAACGACGGATCCGACGGATCGTAATAATCAATCGTACCGTGTATGGGGCTCTTTAATCTTTAACAGTTTATTAAACTGCCATATGTAAGCCACCGTGATCCAAACTTCATAGGTAGTCGTCGCTGATCGTTCGTCCCTGTGTTGGGAACAACATGCAGAGAAGAGAAACTTTCAGCTTTTATAAAATAACGAAGATATGGCACGCGCTGGCTCTTAGTCCATTATTATGAATGCGAAAGTGTTTATTTGTCCTTCAATCACGTCGCAACGGATCGACGTGATTTTATGCATGGGTATCGACGAAGTCGTGGGCATCACCTAGTAACATAAGTGGGAGTTTCGATACTGGCATACCTAAATTGTCTGGGAGGGAGGCTTCGGCCATGGCTACTTACAACCTACCGGCAAATGATTTAGTATTCCAGTACCTACGTTAGCGCGTTGAATCCGATTAGGTAGGTAGGGGTACCTATGGGATGGGTGGCACGTCACCCGCGCTCGCCTGCATCGGGTTAGTGCGGGTGTGCGGGGCGTTCCCACCCCCGATTGCCATCTCGACCTGTCGCGTACCACACTTAAGTGGATTTATTATGAAACTAGATTGCCTCTCTCAATAACTCTACCAGAGTTACACTTGTAATAAATTATCTCGGACTCTATCCACATGAATTTAGTTTAAAACCCATCCCGGCAGAAGAGCCATGAAGTTTACTTACACTTGCATTAATTATATTCATAAAGTGGATATAGGTACATATATTAATAATTGTATCTACTTTATCGTTAAAAGAAACAAATTAAAATAAAAGATTACATAGTTGTTTTGATATTTTTTATTGGTAATTTAAGATTTTATAATAGATGTAATTTTTGTAACGGAGTAAAGGGATGATAGATAATCCATTTACTGCAGTAACAAATAGGTAAACATACATTAATGAGACACCTTGCATCTAAGCCATAGTCCACATTTTTCTAGTTGCAGCAAATCGATTAATGTTATTTCAGGTCACTTGTGTAATGTGTTCTTAGTATTACTGATATATATTATTGAAATAATTACTTAATAATCGGACTAAGCATTATAAGTTAACTGGTAGCATGAGTAGGGTTGCCTAATTGTGTACAGTCTATATTAAAATGTCAAATTATTAAATATTACTAACTAATACAGTAAATCAAAACATTTGTGCATTCTGCACATTCACAGCTACAAACCAAAATTATCAACAAATTATTATTTTAAATTCTTAACTATAAAAGTAGGTAGGTCATAAAATGTAACAAAAATTTTTAGTGCTTTAAGCACATGAACTTAAACAATCTTAATATTTAATTATTAACAAATTAAGTATCATTCTAAGTATATTACTCATATATTTCTTTAGAATCAACAAGAGTTTGAGATCATTTCACATTGAGATCAACATAATAATAGTAATACGCTAAGGAATCAGCCCTCTGTTGGTGCTGCTTCTTTCAGCATCGCGTTTTCTGCTTCAAGCTCAGCAATACGGGCCCTAGCTGCCTCCAATTCATCCTCACCTCCGTCTGTTCCAAGATGCTTACGCACATATTCCAGAGCATCTTCTGGTTTGTCAGGTTCTTCATAAAGGCTCACAAGAACCTTTGTAAGAGCGTCCATCACGCCTGCACGCTCTAAATACCGTCTAAATTCTTCTCTTTTTGAGTCAATTGGCTGAAATTGAATGAAAAACATTCATAGGTTATTTTTGTCTTACAAAGTACATATTATAAGCTATTAGTTATTAAATTCAATTACAGTTTAATAATTTGATACATTGCATCGAATATTTTTTTAAATATTTAGGTACCTTGTAAGACGACATGTTTTCAATTTTTTTTTAATATAATACCTAATTAACCCAAGCGTTTATTATTACGCTACACAACCACAAAATGTTTATGGAGGTACTGGTTAATGGTTTATTCGTATTGAGTAAGATTTCGGTATTTGTTCTGAGAAAAATATATAAATTTTATTAAACGACTTAAGATGATGGTAACCATAGATTAATATGTATGATAATTGATAACCAAACCACAGTTTTTTTTTTTTTTATTTATTTTACGGCCCTGGATAACAGTCCTTTAAGGCCTCCAAACCACAGTCCAATCCAATAACCAAAGAGTAGGTATATAATCACTACCTACGTTTTAAGAGACAGACTTTCATAAAAAACCGAAATTGTACATGCCTGGATTAGTTACTTAAATACCAACATTATAACACTAACACTGTCGGAAAGACAGTACTGCCAACATGACCAAACAAGTAGCTATAGGGTCGTAGATAGAGTATTAAAGGTAGATTGAAGTACTGTGTAACCGCGTATGAGATAGCGATAGCACGACGTAACGATGAATAACACGACCATTATTACCATTGTTTAGTAGTCAATATTTGTATTAACCGATCAACAATATTTGTATTAAACGTTTTTTATGTGAAAACAAGTAACTAAATAACTAATGATAAATACAATTACGCCACAAATTCTCAAAGTTTGTTTTGCAACTAAAGTTGCATTCCTTGTATGTATTCTTGAAAAAAAACAGTTACACAATAAGGGACAAAAAATAGGTTAGCTGCGTCTCTGTTTATCACATTAGTAACTTTATCTGTGCTCTCTTTTTAGTGTGAATGAGAAAGCAAACGTTCCTGTATCTTTTATTACTCTATCTACGTGTAGGGTTCTTCCCATAGAGATAGTAACATACAGACCTACCTACGTCAAGGAAAAGACATAGTGATTTTCCTTGATTCTTAGTCAGTGATTTTCATACTTAGATGAATGATTACTACTATCTCTATGTTTTCATATTACTTACATACTCTTTAGTCTTTGGAAAAAACAATGCAATACCTATAATTTCCGCAAATTGCTAATGTAGGTAGCGATTCCATAGGTAGTCTATGGCATCTACGATACGATCTGGTCGGTGATACCCACTCCAGTCACGACACGACAATACCCAAGCACAAGCAGAAGTGAAGGGAACTAAGGCGGAACTTCGAGAATGAGAAATATTTCTCTCCCCAGAGTGGAATATTCGAGCACATGTCTGTTAGCATTTTATGTTAGGTAGTAAAGTTCCATAGAGTAAGATTTTCTTAAAACTTACTCTATGGAGCGGGAGTAGGATACAGTAGCCGCCAGGAAATATTGTACAGTACCCTGCAGGAAATATTGTACATCGACCTTTAGAAAGAGATAGCGGTTTTGTAGAGCGTTATCTTTGTCGTTGAGACCGACATATCGTCACATAGGTATGAGTGACAGACAACGCTCTTCAAAGCCGAATTCTCTTTCTGGGTAGATGTACCACATTTCTTGTCGGCTACTGTACCGATGACCTTTAGAAAGACATTTCGGCTTTGTAGAGCATTCTCTTAGACCCCTTCGCTCCCTCCTTAAATTCCTGCAGCAAGAAGTATGGCAAGAAAAGACAAAACTGGTATATTTTTAGGGCAGAATAATTTCTTTCTGCCCTAACATAACACAATTAAAACACAAGATTTAAAGTTATATTTTAATACTCAGCGTCGACGACGAGTGGCGACAAGTGGAAACTAAATGTTATAATCAAGCATTGTTATATACCCATTATATACCAAGCATCTTAATATAATGATAAGCAAACATTCACATTTCACACAAGTAATAAAGAAAATTACTGCTATAACATAGAAGTTAATTACCGAATTAAACATAAAAACATCCTCATTCTAAGTATAATAATCTTGCACTGGAACTGACAGCATCATTAATTATTCCAATGACTTCCCGTTGACTGACACTCTCACTACTGGCCTAATAGGTTAGGTACCAACTCATAGTTGTAGCAAAGCATGAGTACTGTAAATTCAGCCAATAATGAGGATTGTGATGAACTCAATGTGATAATCACAAGTTCAGTCAGAGGACTGTTGATATTCATGTATTATTACGATTCATCGTCACTGTCTGCCTTTGCTTTCGCCTTGGGCCCTCCAGCTCTCTTAGCCATAATGATTTGATCAACCTTTAAAATCGTAGTTGCAGCACCAACAGCATATTTAAGTCCCCAGTACTTCAATACATATAAATCAAGAATACCCTTTTCTTTTGCGTCACATACTCCATTGTTTTCTGAATCTATATCAAATCCAGCATACTTGTTATTTTCCTGTAGAACAAAAATAATAATTACATATATATATTACTGAATTGAATATTTAGTAAATTTGTTGTTTTTATTACATTGTTATTGTGCAGTCATTTATGTAATATAAAAGGAATTTAAGATGAGTTCATATTAATGAAGATCAACATGGGCATTTTTTTTAAAAATACTGATACAAGTTAGCCCTTGACTGCAATCTGACCAGCTAGGTGATTCTCTAACTCAATGTCTAACACTAAATGATAGCCACCGAGGTTGGTTGGTTCTACATTGCTGCTTCACTGGGTGATATTAAAATATTTTTTCGTAGAAAACCTTCATAGGATTAAAAAATGAGCTCCGTGGCTATCATTCAGTGTTAGAAACTGAGTTAGCGAATCACCCTGCTGGTGGTAAGTGATGATGCAATCTAAGATGGATGCGGCTTGGTCATTAGAACCTGCAGGCGCCCCTTAACTCATCATAAGCCAGTGCTAAGTATGTCACAAGCAACTTAAATTCAAAAATGTATAAATTACTTCTGTGTATTGAAGTGAAATAAAAACGAGGGCAAAGGCGTTTTGGCTTACCCTGTGTGCTTTGTAGATATTGTTGATAACTTCTGTGGCGTTTGCTCCCGAGTTGTCAGCCAAAGCTCGTGGAATGCTCTCGAGTGCTACAGCAAACTTACGAACAGCGTACTGTTCCAAGCCTGGCAGTGTGTCAGCGTACTGCAGGAGTTTTTGAGCCAATTCTATTTCAGTGGCACCAGCTCCCGCAACAAATCTAAAATGTTAAGTAGCAAAATTATATCATACATCAATGTATTATCAAACTAGCTGATGTCCGCGACTTCGTTCGCGTAGATATTAAAGATATTCTTATCCCGGAATATCAAAGAGTTCCCATGGGATTTTAAACAACTAAATCCATGTAGATGGAGTAAGACATAGGCTACTTTTTGTCCGGAAAATCAAAGAGTTTTCACGAGAATTTAAAAAACCTAAATCTACAGTGACAAGTTGTGGGCACCTTTTATTTGAGACTAAAAGAGACAACAATGTGCAGCATTCGATAGGCACCACCCGTCCTGCCACTACTAAAGAAGCAGGAAAAGCACATCACATGCGGCATGTTGTACTGCTGCAACTTGTACCATACCCTTTCTTCTGCGTGTTTTGGTAGATAATAGCGAATTAAGCTTGTAGTTCCTTGTATAATAAGCTCTTACTTGGAGAAAAAGAAAGGAGAAGAGAAAGCACTATGTCAGATATTATGACTTAATCTTTTCTTTTAAATAATATTGTATTAATAATATTTGCATACCTTCCATCTTTAGCGATGCCTTTAAATGTATTAACACCATCATCAATGGCTCTCTCAATGTCATCCATATAGTTTTGTGTTGAACCTCTGATAACCACCGTGGAGATGCGGGACTCCTTGCTCTCCATGTTGAACACAACCACGCGCGTGTCTCCAACTTCGTCCACTCTGACTATATCACAGTAACCCAGTTCTTGAGCTGTTGGTGTCGTTAATCTTGGCAGTACCTAAAATACGAGATTAATGTAATATAATAAATAATAATAAAAATTATGAGAGCATGTTTGAGCATGCACATGAAAGAGTAGGTAATCCAAGACTCAAGAGGACATGATATGAAGCTACAATATTAACTGGCATCGTCAAATCCATTAAAACACTTTCTGTCCAACAGAGTTGTTGTTCATTCTTTTTACTAACTAACATTGTTCAAAAATATTTATTCTATTTATGTATGATAAAACTTACGTATGATGATACTTGACAGTTAATCCCACAGAACACACCATCCTTCTAAACTTGATAGAGACTAATTTACAGTCATTGCAAAATCTTTTTAATAACTCAAAAATAAATTTTGACATAACATGTTGTATTTGCAAACGCGCCTGTTTGCGATGTGTGCCCCAATATTATGTCCCCTGAGGTTGGTTGCAGGGCTTTGTTCAACACCAATAGAAGTATATAAAAAAAAAATTGGTCACATGGTCGCGATCATGGTCATTCGGCCACCATATAAATCTTGTGATTAAACTATTTTTGGCAAGTCCAGTCCTAAATTAATAATAATAAAAAATTATATTAAATTAATTCAACTTACAACACCATTCACAGTTTTAGCAAGACGACGAAGATCAAATTTGGAATTGAGACGAACAGCCATAATACCATACTTGTTGAGGAAATGCAATGCCATATCACCAAATTTAGCTCCGGCAACAATCACTTTGACCCCAGTGTCTGCAATATCTTTTATCTGCTTTTCTAGGAGAGACTCCTCACCCTTGCTGAAGTTTAGAAGCTCATCGGCTGTCTTGATGAGCACTGTGCCTTTTGTTTCTGTTTGAGTGATGTCAACGGGGCATGAGTAAATTGCAATTTTGGCTTTCGTGGCACTTGTTACATCTCCTTCAACTTCTCTTTTGAAAACCATGCCTGAAAGGACTTCTGATTGTAGTAGACCAGCTCCATGGATCTATAATTAAAAAACATTATAAATACAGGAATTTTACAACCCATTTTAATAATCATTCTAAACCTGAACTACTTTTTCATCCTTAAAGTATTGCAGAGGTCCAGCAGTCACTGTTTAAAAACTTGCAGCTTGTCAAACTTAAACAAAGGCAAAAAGTAGGCATTTGATGACCATATTAGGATATACACATATGTAGATACGCAATGAAATGAATGTAACAAAATACAAATGATATTTTGTCACTATAAACAGTTTACCTTGCATATCCTGACATTATCTACATTGAATGTAGTTTTATCAGGCAGGATTGCCACTGATGCTCTAGCAACAAGACTGGCAATAAAATCTTCATTTCCATACTGTTTGGACATTATTGCTGGCTTGATACATTTGATAACATCTTCAACATTTTTACAATCTTTGATTTCGTGACAAACAAGATCAGGAAGTATTTCCAAGCATTTATCGAGGGCCCTTTCATATCCTTCAGCAATTTCAGTTGTTGTAACTCCGAGACGTAAAAGCTCATCTGCAGCTTCCAGTAAGGCACCAGATATCACAATTACAAAATTGGTACCATCACCGACTTCCGCATCTTGCATCTGACTAGCCAATACCATAAGCCTGGCTGCGGGGTGCTCCACATCCAACTCTCGTATTATGGTGCCTGCATCACTTGTTACAAACTGTTTATCAATGTGATTAATGATCATCTTGTTCATTCCATTAGGACCATATGCAGATCGCACACTTTGCGCGAATTGTTTGCAAGCATTTATATTGCGGTATACTGCTTCTTCTAAGCCAGAGTACATCTGAAAATATATGTAGTTATAGGTATTTTCTTATAGAATACATAAAAAGTGTGAATATTGATTTAATTCAGTAATAGGTAGTAGCTATCAGTATTATAAATGCGAAAGTGTTTGTTTGTTGGTTTGTTCTTCAATCACGTCGCAACGGTGCAACGTATTGACGTGATTTTTGCATGGGAATAGATAAAGACCTGGAGAGTGACATAGGCTACTTTTTATCCCGGAAAATTAAAGAGTTCCCATGGGATTTTTAAAAACCTAATTCCACGCGGACGAAGTCGCGGGCATCAGCTAGTATTTTTTAATTTTCATAGTGGTTTTTAACAATACTTAAAATTATATAGGTAGTAACTAGTAGCGTCAGTCGTCACAAAACGTTAGAATTCATTTTGTACTGAACTATTTTCAAGTGGATATTCCTTAACTTAAATAAAAGAAAAGAGACTTGATTTTTGTCTTTTAAGGTATGATTTTATGTTTTTCTAAAACATTTTAGCGTAATTAGTGTGTAATTAGACTGATACATCGATAAATATCTGCAAAAAATCTAATTTTTGAACTTAAAATAGCATACGGGTACCGACTGCACATGACATGAGCATGGTTTTGGTTATAATATTTGCTTACCCGTGCCCCCTCTTTTAACATTTGTGGGATACCCGGTGCTTTAGGTATGTGAAGAGCCATTTTGGAGATTGCGTTTTTTGAAAATATGAATAAATAAAACTTCTAATTCAAGAAAACTTTTTCAACCACACACCACTCACTACCGCCACACAAAAAGAATATAATCACAGACCAATAACATATATGAATATAATCACTACGTTTGCCACAGTTAAAGTAATATAGTAGATAATCTATGGTTAAAGACCTTTTATAATACCTATGCTCATGACTCATGTCTCAGAACAAGGACTATCATAGAGATAGGTCCACACAAGATGGACGGGTCCCGTAGATTGAGTAAAAAGGTAGATTAAAGTACTGTGTAACCGCGTCTGAGATAGCGATAGCACGTCGTAACGATGAATAACACGACAATTATTACCATTGTTTAGTAGTCAATATTTGTATTAACCGACCAACAATATTTGTATTCAACGTTTTTAAGTGAAAACAAGTAAATAGCTAATGAAAAATTGTTTTGCAAGTAAAGTTGCATTCCTTGTATGTATTCCTGAAAACAATCGGTTACACGATAAGGGACAAAAAATAGGTTAGCTGCGTCTCTGTTTATCACATTAGTAACTTTATCTGTGCTCTCTTTTTAGTGTGAATGAGAAAGCTCTATCTACGACGGGTCCTTACACTGTGTGTGACAAACAATTTTTTTTCAACTGGCTTTACGGCTTATCCCTTCTAAATCACTGAAATAGTGGATGCGGGTAACTTTAGAAACACGTCAAAGGAGGTATTTCAAGAGAAAGAAGCGGCACGGGCACGGCACATGAAAGACCGTGGTGAGTGTTGAATCCTGGCGACAAGCTGAAGACTAACCACGATAGTGAGTGTAAGGTAGTCTAGTCCTATATTACGAAGAGAGAGCTTGAATTGAAGCCAGTTAGTTGCTCGATTCGTGCAGGTTTTTGCGGAACGTGATGATTTTAGGAACTCTTGCAAAATATCTGCACAACGCGTGTCATTCCATTGTCTTTGAGAAAATAAAGATACCGGCTTTTTACTATGCCAAATTGAAAGAATCTCTAGTTGTTTCCTGTTTTAACATTTTAGTTGTTTATTTTGGCGGTCATTAATCATTATTGGTCATCACGGGACAGCTACATCAACCCTACCAGCTACCTTTTGCGTGTTCCTGACTTCTGACACGCACTTAGCTTGTTCTGAGCTAATCTATGAAATAACTTAACCAATTTTGATGAGACTTTCGCAGGCAGATAGAGTATTTCTTTATCTTGGGTTCTTACTTCTTTTGGTAGAGGCACTACCGGACTATGCAAGGTAGCTTTTATTCTGGGAAAACAAAGAGTTCCTATCAAATCTATAAAAGTCACTAATAAAACCAAAGTAATTAATTATTTGCACCACCATAATCTAAATATATAAAACGAAAAGGTGACTGACTAACTGACTGATCTATCAACGCAGTTTAAACTACTGGACGGATCGGGATGAAATTTGGCATGCAGATAGCTATTATGACCGTAAGCATCCGCTAAGAAAGGATTTTGAAAATTCAACCCTTAGAGGTGAAAATATAGGAGTTTAAAAGTCCACGCGGACGAAGTCGCGAGCATAAGCTAGTGAACTCTAAAATGCTAAAGTGTGTAGGTGGACCGTAAATTGTTACTTAGCATTTAACAATGATATCACTATTCAGTACCCTTATTATAAATGCGAAAGTGTGTTTGTCTGTTGGTTTGTCCTTCAATCACATCGCAACGGTGCTACGGATTGACGTGATTTTTTGTATGGGTATAGATACAGACCTGGAGAGTGACATAGGCTACTTTTTATACCGGAAATTCCAACAGTTCCCTCGGGATTTTTAAAAACCTAATTCCACGCGGACGAAGTCGCGGGCACAGCTAGTGAAAAATAAAATAAGGAAAAACATATTTAAGTATGTACCTTTTTTAATTAAACCATGAAATCATTCCTCCAATTAATTATGTAATACCTAAAAGTACCTACCTACTACTAAGACAATTTGGACCATTATAATAATTCAGATAAATATTTAATATTTTCAGTCTATGGACATATTTTATTCACAAAGATATATCAATAATAATAATAGGCTACTTGACAATTTTTTTAAGTTGGTCTTAAATGGTTAATATTTGTCCTATTATATCAAAAAAATTAACACTATATTTTTTTGCGCCCTAAAAACCGTAAAACTTTAATTTAAAAAAATATTTTTCTTAGACAGGTGAAAACACTGTCGGCCATGTTTGGCCGATAGATTATCTGTGCTCTGACGTCATGCATTTGTAAACAACAGTATAACCACAGGGTTATACTGTTGTTTACAAATGCATGACGTCAGTTCAGTACTCGCACTTGACCGGTTTTCTTAATCGACTTAAGAAAGGAGGAGGTCCTCATTTCGGCGCATATTAATGATTACAATATCTACACTAAGTACTAGGTGAAAAATAGTTGGTATATACTATTTAAACGTCTTAACTCTGAAGTATTTCTAAAACCATATATTGTAATCTATTACAAAAACTATAATTTGGATATTCGACATGATGACCAATAACCAGAGAGAAGCAACACCGATTTACGTTAATTCCATCGAATTATTTTTAGAAAATATATTGATTATTATTATATTATGTATTGATCATTATCATAAATCGCTAGTATTGATAATAATATTCTAAATCTTCTCACATGACAAATTATTTTTATTTAAAACTAACAAAATGGTCTAAGTTAAAAATATAATATGTACTATAGAGAAGTAAATTAAGGCATGATATCCTATAATTTAGTGTTGAGTTAGTTAAATACTTTATGAATTTTTTCATGAAAGTAGGTACGTTTAGATCATATAAGTATACCGCTACTGTTACTACCTTTTTAACGTAACGAAATGTGTACGTAGTTTAACGTTAAATATTTAGTCATGTTCCTAAACAAAAGTAGGTGCTAACTCTAAGACATACAGCCAATTACAATAGTCGCAATCTAATCACAGGTTTGAAGGTACAATTACTACATTTACTAAACATGTAAAGCGTATATTACAATAATTTCGTGATAAGTAACACTGCTTATTATAAGCTATCATAATATTTCTAGCGTTTTCTATTACTAACATCACAGGACACTCCCGAAAAAGAGTAATCTCATTCCTAAGTAATAAATTTAATAACATAAGTAATACTGTCTGAAATTGACCTAAAAAAATATTTGCGTTTCGAGAGCCTCTTAATTTTACATCACATACTTTTGGAATTGACAAATGCATAAGGAAACATAAATGTTCTTCTATCTTCAGGCATGAATTAAAATAGTCGCCTTAATATCACGCCTTAAAATATTAAGGCGTGATAAAAGTGTACTTAATAAGTGGTAGGTAGTACTTGATATGCAATTTGAAAATACCATGTCTTACTGAAAATAGCAAAATTTGTTTAAAATAACATTTTATTTTCGATAGGTATTGCAAGTCCTTAAAAATAATAAAATAATAATAAACAGTCTTTTATAATAGTTCATTTTATATTTAAAAGCATTGAAGGTAAAAATTAAAACATAATACTAAATATTTCTGAAAAGTTCGATTGTAAAAGAGGAGATCAACAAACTTAAAATTTTGGAATTTTAAAAGCACACTTATAGTACGGGGCGGTTGTTGTGCGGGGCATTACCCCCCCGATTGCCATCTCGACCTGTCGCCGACTATATGTGCCTAAGTAACTACGAATAACATCCATATTATGTAAGTAACAATAATAATAATTATTGGATTAGGTATGTACCTTGCACCTCCATAAAACAGAATGAAGTGGTATTTTCTAAATAGGTAATATTAGCCTAATAAATCGGTTATCGAAGAGGTCAGAATTCTTTAAAAACCATCTTTATTTTAAGTAGGGATGTCTTTTAGGCGGAATTACAACAAAGGGCGATAGAGAGAGTGCATGTTAAAGTACCTGTAATTAAAAGGTCACTCGTCTTAAATTTTAACTCTACAAACGGGTGGCTAATTCTGTGTACACGATCTCTAAACTAAAATAACAGGTCTAAATATTATATTATCATTTCTTTCATTATTCTCCCTGCGGAAGAGGATAGCACTAGAATTAGACGTGTCAATTTAGTCTATTGTAGAGATTGTGTACAAAAGAATTAGCCATATTTGGGTGATTAGGACAATATATAAAGTAGCTAAACTTGACCTCTTTCCATGCAGCCGACAATGAAACATAGTATTTTATTTTTGCACCTGAAATACCTGTTTTTCTTTAAAGGTTAGATATACACATTACATACGAGTATTATTGACACTAGTGTACTAGATCAGTGCAGTGAGGGCAGCGTGCACTCCTCAGACTCGCAGGTAGATGACGAGCTGGTGGTGCGCGTATCAGAAGAGGTTCCGCGGCGGCGGCACGGCCACGACGGCGGCACCCGCGCGGCCCGTGCTCAGCGGCGCGAGCTTGCGCCAGCTGTTGCTCTCAGAGTCGTACACCTCCACCACGCACAGGTACTGCACGCCGTCGTAGCCGCCTGCCGGCAATGTGTATACTTGTGTGAGTGTGACGAGGGTGAACGAGACACCGAAGTGTGGGGATGCGACTCACCGACAGCGACGATCCTGTCGCCCAGCAGGCAGGAGCCGATGGCGTCGCGGCCGTAGGACAGGCGCGCGAGCAGCACCCACGCGTCGCCAGCGGGGTCGTAGCGCTCCACGCACGCTAGCCGCCCACCCACCGTGTTGGCCGGCGCCTCGTGGCCGCCCAGCGCGTACAGGAAGCCGCCCGCCGCGCACACCTGCACAGACACACCGTGAGTCCGCGTCCAGCCGCCCGCGCAGCGCCACCTCATAGAGCTGGCTACTCACGCTGACACCGCCGCGCCGTCTCGTCATGGGCGCGCAGTTGGTCCAGTGGTTGGTAGCGGGGTCGTAGCACTCGACGGAGCGCAGGCACGCGCCGCCGTCGCGCCCGCCCACTGCGTACAGGCGCCCGCGCAACGCCGCCACACCACACGTGCTGCGCGCGCCCGCCATCGGCGAAACGATCGTCCAAGTGCGCGAACACGCATCCCATCTGAACATAAACATTTTGGAACATTCGGTAGTTGACATTCGATACTAAACTACTACTTATATTTTGACGGATGATAATAGACGAATCAATTAATGCAAAAATGTAGATGCGAGTTGAGTCCGTTCGCGCAGCACGGCCACCCACGCCCAGGTCGTAGAGGTGAGTGTTTATGGGCGTGAAAGTACTTCAGCTTAAAGCATGAGATCAAATACCTTTCAACAGAATTGAGATAGATCCATCCGTCGTGGCCTCCCACAGCGTAGATGGGGGAGTTGGGCCCGTCGCCCAGCACCGCCACGCCCAGGCCGTGGCGGTGAGTGTTCATGGGCGCGAGAGTGCTCCAGCTCAGGGATGTTAAATCAAAACACTCCACCTAGGATTCGTATTTTGTTTTAAGTTACAGATGCATTTAGAAATAAAAATAAAGTGATTCTTATCATAAATGGTGTAATGGAAATCATATTATAGCTTGTTTCTTTGGAACATAACATTGCAAATCAATTTAAAAGATATATTATAAAAAATTGTACTTTTATTGACCTGTGGAGATCTATTTTACCGTATTCAAAGTTTTCAGTCCATCCCTGCCTCCTACAACAATAAGCTTATTTTGCATCACTGCAACTCCAAACTGCAATCTTCTGGCCCCCATTCTCATAAACGGAGTCCATGAATTTGTTCGAGGATCATACATTTCCATATTGCTTGCTCCCTGAAAATTGCAACAGCATGCCTTATTATTGTTATACTGTCAAAGGGCTCATCTGACAAATTAAGAAAGTTTATACACACTAAACTACTAATATACCTTGTATCCATCCATCCCTCCAATAGCCAGAAGTCTTCCAATAGTGGAAGTCCGAGGTCTTGTCCTATGTGAAAATAAAAGGGACCGCCTTTCTGGCAACAAATGCCACTTTACAGCCTCCATTATAAGGGGCTGGCATTCAGGAACATCACCACATACTTGCTCCACTTTATCTATCAAGTACTGGAATTCAATATAAATAAAAAATATTGATATGGATGATGGATGTCTATACTTCATTTTATGTGTGGGTGGTATTAAGCAAAAATAACTGGCATTCCGCCAGTTATTCTTATTCATCATCATCATGATCAACCCATAACCGGCTCACTACACAGCACGGGTCTCCTCTCACAGTAAGAAGGGTTTGGCCATAGTCTACCACGCTGGCCATGTGCGGATTGGTAGACTTCACACACCTTTACGGGAACTCTCAGGCATGCAGGTTTCCTCACGATGTTTTCCTTCACGTAAACTGTAAATACTCGTACAATATGCAGCAGAAAATAATGTACATTGACCTTTAGAAAAAGAAAGCGGTTTTGTAGAGCAGTCTCTGTCGTTGAGAGCGACAAAACCTCACATAGTTATGAGTGATAGAGACAACGCTCTACAAAGCTGAAATTTCATTCTAAAGGTCGATGTACATTATTTTCAGCCGCGTACGGTATGTACTTATTTTTTCATACTTCAGACTTAAATCTGGCTGTTGCTCAGCCATATGTCCTTCCTCCACTCAAGTAAGCAAAATCATATTCATGCAAGTATAGTCCGCCACAGGTTGAGAAGGCAATCGGGGTATGTGGCGGAGTGGCACACCCACACGTCGCTCGCATTGGGTTAGCGCGGGGGCTGTGCCGGTGTGCGGGGCGTTACCTCCCCGATTGCTATATTGACCTGTAGCTAAGTTATTACTAATAACATCCATAATATGCAAGTAACAATAATAATAATAATTATTGGATTAGGTACCTACATCAAGGAGTATAAGTGGTATTTTCTAAATAAAATTGAACATAATATTAGCCTGTGCGAGGGCTGTGCGGGTGTGTGGGGTGTTCCCTCCCCAATTGCCATTTCAACCTGTCGCATGCTATAACTGTCAATAAATTACTGTTAATTGTTATAAAAATTAAGAACTTGTTCATTACCTCTGATGAGAGAAGAGGCAGTTTAACCAGCTTTAGCAAATCTGCCAAATGCTTATCCCTATTGGCATTGTCATGCTGCACCCAAGTCATAAGACTCTCAAACACAGTTTCTTCAGTCTCTACATTGAGATCATCTGATTTGAGCAAATTTGACAACTGTTCTGTCTGTAAGGTGAGGAACTCTTGGTGCTTTACAACCTAAAATACTAATTAAAGCTGTTAGACTGACACATTATAGAAAAAAATCATGTAGGCAAATTTAAGGCCTTAGTAATTACATTATACTATGGATGTGCTACATTATTAGAAGGCATACACAATTCATGCTTGGTGATGAAAAAGACAGATGATAGAAAAACAACAAGAGGAAGCAAAAAAAAACCGGCCAAGTGCGTGGCGGGCCACGCGCAGTGTAGGGTTCCGTAGTCACAATCCTCGAAAAACAGTTGTAACTCCTTAACTTGTGAACTTTACATAGCCCTGATAGTTTTCCTTTAAAATTTATTATATATACTACTGATGTGAATTTTTTCACGTTCCTAAATACTACCATTTGGCTGATAGAGGGGACACACACACACACACACACACCCACACCCACACACGCACACACACACACGCACTCTTGACTCTAAAGAAATCGAAAAACGATGTTCCCACACCCACAGTATTTTTAAAAGACCTATTCAACGATACCCCACACTATGGGATAGACGAGAAAAAAAAATTCATCCCCACTTTACACGTAGCGAAGCTAGCCTAAAAAAAATATTTATCAAAATTTTATTTCACCACTTTGTCAGCGTGATTAATGTTTATACACATGCCAAATTACAGATTTCTAGCACTAAGTCTCTGAGATTAACCGAGGACGGACGGACGGACGGACAGACATGGCGAAACAATAAGGGTTCCTTGTTTACTACAGAACCCTAAAAATGTCTGGATTGTATGTATGGAAAATTAATTTTCTCAAGCATATTATACAGTGGAAGATTATGTAAATGATAAGAAAGCTTGGATTTGACTTGCTCCAGCAATGCACGGGGCTGCAATTGCTTGTACAGTATAGTATAATCATATTGTAAACTGACCAATTAAAAAGAGCAACCGCCGAGTTTCTTGCTGGTTCTTCTCGGTAGGAATGGCATTCCGAACCAGTGGTAAATTAAACTAGTTAACGATTCAAAAGCACTTGTAATAAGTCTACTTGAATAAAATATATTCTATTCTATAAGCCAATACTTTCAATATCTAACTTAATATTATATTACTAGCTGACTTCCGCGACTTCGTCTGCGTGGACTACACAAATTTCGAAGCCCTATTTTACTCCCGCAGGGTTGAATTTTAAAAATCCTATATTAGCAGATGCCTATGTCATAAAAGATTCTGCATACAAAATTTCAGACTGATCCGTCCAGTGGTTTGAGCTGTGCGTTGATAGATCATTACAGTTGTCAGTCACCTTTTCCTTTTTTATATATATAGATAAATGTGAAGGTTTGCTTGGATGTTTGTTACTCCTTCAAACCACAATGACCAAACTTGTTTGGCTTAAGATATGATTCTGAACCACGCTGCACGCAGCAGTGCTGTCACCAGCTGTCACAGTCCTGTCGCGGCACTACTGGTCCCCATACTATCTCTATAAGCTTATATGACATTACATTCCGAGCTAGGCAGCAATATCGCGGCAGCAATGTAGCGGAACATTGCTGCCTAGCTTGGAATGTAATGTCATATAAGCTTATAGGGATAGTATGGGGACCAGTAGTGCGGCGACAGGACTGTGACAGCTGGTGACAGCACTGCTGTGGCACCACTGCTACGTGCAGCGTGGTTCGGAATCATACCTTTAAGCTAGGAATGGCTAGTTTGTACCCTGAATTTTATCCTGGAAAATCAAAGAGTACCTGCAGAATTTCCTAAAAACCTTTATCCAGCCAAACACGGGCATCGTGTAGTTTTATTATAAAAAAGTTTTATATTTATTTATATATGGTATTGCCATGTTGTAAAGAATTTAACTTTTAAGGTAAACTTGATATGGAATGTTGTATAGTAAGTAATAAGTAGTTAATGAGCATAAACAAGGAAATACTTTTTTAGAATCAATTATCATAACATAGCTGTTGGTGTGTCATAATAATAATAATAATAACAGGATGCAAAAAGCGGTCCTGCTGGATTCGGCTAGGATAGTCCGCCGATTTCTTCACCTGTCGCCCTGACCCCCGGCCGTTTGGTCTCCCCTGCCGGGGTGTAATCCTCCGCCCGGTACAAATATATATGTATGTAATGTTTATGTAGGTTTATTTATTTTTATGTATGTAAGTATATTATATTTCTTTTGGCTGTTATATATATTTACCTTGTACACGGGCGTGAGAGTAGATATATCCAGATAATAATAATATGATTCTTAAGATAGTACTTTAAATTTTAATAATCTATACTAATAAGTAAAATTGAAGTGTCTGTCCGTAATTTCGAAATTACTACCTCATATTAAGCTCATAATATGGTTATTCGAACTATTCCATAAGTGAATCACATGTTTTTAAAATTTTTGTCTGTCTCTCTGTTTGTTTGAACAAGCTAATCTTCGGAACGGCTAAAACCTATTTTGACTCGACTTTCACAGACAAGTAAAGGATTAACTAAGGAGTAACAGCTACTTTTACTACTTATAAATAGATATTGGAGATACCTACAAAGTAAAGACTATTTGAATTCAAGGATCCAACTCCTCAGCCTTGATGCTGTAAGGAATCGGGTTCCTAAATTGTGGTGATCCCACAGGGTTTTTAAAGAATCATGCATTTAAATGTTTTTACAAAATTTGGTACTGCATTGTTACCTTGCATCCCGGGGATGGGCTACTACGGATATAGGCTATTTTTTGTTCTGGAAAAGCAAAAGTTCCCACTGGATTTTTAAAAATCTATATCCACGCGAGCGAAGCCGCGGGCATCAGCTATTGGTAAGTATACCTTAACATCATAGTTACAAAAAAGTTTTCATATCTCTTTATAAGTGTATGAAAGAATGGCAGGCAAGAATATGAAATAAAATTGTTATGAACAATGAATTTAAAATCGTCAACTGAATCTTTCTGAAAAAACTATATATTTTGATTCAAGATTACTTATACACATACTTACTTAATTGTTATTGATATAATAATATGCAAAACATAGGAGCAAAAAAGTACTATTAAAAATATTTTTTGACCTGCATAAAATGTTGGTAGGTAAAATCCAAAGCACTTTTGTGCAAGCCCAAACAAGATTGCTGTTCAGCAAACAAGGCTATTCCTAAACAGTTGCACGGGTCCAACTGTTTCTCTAGAAAGTCACAGCATGCTTTTGTAACTGAATGTAGTTGCAGCAAGCTGGCTGTTGAGAGTAAGATCTCTACAGTCTCTTCACTTAGCTCTGAAAATAAATGAGCCATCTGGTGAGACTAAACTGCAACATGCACAAAGGAACAAAGAAATGTATTTATATCGAGGATAAAATACCTATAATGCCTGTATAGCAATAATGAACAAGTGATCTAAGTGTTTGAGAGTCGACTCGCTCTAGAGTTATTTCTGATGATTGAGCTTCCCGTAGGGAGCCAGTGAACATGGCTGCAAAGTACTCACTGCAAGATGCTAAAACAACTTTGTGTGCTGGAATCCTGTCACAAAATAAGAATATGTTGAGATTTACAATAAAAAATACTCGCTTGTTAAATGTAGGTACTAGGTAGGTATTTAAAAATAGTAAAATTTTAGGTAACTTATGTTAACCATTGTTTAAATTACAGCGGTGAAATCAAGTATGACTAATTAAAAGGTATTTACCAAATGTTAATAAAGTGAATTAAGCAATTCAATCACACCTTAAGTGCGTGTGTAAGTAAAACAAAGGTCAAAGAAATTAATTGTCTGTAGAGCGGAAACAATTATTTCGTTACTTAGGTACCTGCATCCACCGGCAATTAACGCAACATCGCATAGCTTCTGTGCCTGGTAATATCCGTAAATGTTTTTCATTGTGCTTTCGGAATGTCCTTTATTACAATGGAATTCGTCCGGATTAGATCCACTTGAAAGACTTAGCTGGCTCAGCTCTCGAGGCAATCCTTCATCAATAGAATTAGTCGAGACATTGTCTTTAGCCGCCTCTGGCTTTTGAGAATCACTGTTCGACATTTTTATTAGGCGGAAGTTATTTTCTGAATACTTAATAAAAAAAAACGGACATTTAAAACAGCTCTACAACTTCATACAAAAATACAACAATCACACAACAATGAACTGGAAAAATTGAAAACAATAAAATTAGCGACAGAAAGCAACATCCACAGAGTACTTGACAGCATCTGACAAAAAGGACAAATTGCAAACCATGTCACTGTCAGTGTCAAAGTTTTTATGGTGCTTGTACACGGCACGGTGCTTAAAATTAAAAATAGAATGGCGATAATAATATTTTGATTTCAAATAATTTTTTCTAAATGCTATTAAATCATTGTTAAATGTTTCTTATCAACGCTCTTCTTACCAATAATAAAAACCAGCAAGAAACTCGGCGTAACCTAAATCTATGCATGGCCCACTCATGACTCAAAGCCCGATCTTGTTTGTAGTGAATGTAGTGTGAAGTGTCACTTGTCTAATAAGTACAATGTGTGTTACTACAATATGTCTGTGTTATGTAATTCATCGACCGTAGAATCTTCCTGTCATGACAAGCCGATTTCCCCACTCCACACACTGCAAATAGAGCTATGTCTAATACCACCCATTCACAGTCCTGCACCGTTGTCCGTTAGTACTATTAGATAATTATTTTCTGTGCCTGCACTCAGGACGCCACCCCAGCTATCTAGTAAAAGCAGTTGCTCCATAAAAGGTTCTGCATAACATCATCCGATCACACAATGCGTAGAAAGAAAGAAAAGAAAAGAAAAAAAGCGTAGCGGTTTCATTGTAGCAAAAAAATGCCATTATCCATGCAAAAAATAAATTATTTACTTTGGTTGCCTTTAAAAAATAATGAAATTCCAGATGCGTTGAGTAGCACAGATTACTATCAGTTTCGAACGGGAAATCTACTAAGTTGTAGTAGGTAACTACCAAAAATCGGTTGAATTTTTTAAACATAAAAACTACGTGCAAATGAGATATCACGCGCCATTTTAACTTTAGGTGTGTGTCAATTGTCATGTCAAAAGTTCGATTTTAGTATTTGTTTTAAAACTTCAAAAGTGATCCATAATTTTGACATGACATTTGACCAACAGAGTTAAAAAGGCGCGTGAGAACTCATTTCGTACGAACTATAGCTATAGCTAGTGTGCCGTACTTACCGACCAACACGGCAGTCAGCGGAGCCTTCAGGACCTGCCAGACAATCCAGGAATCCTGCTACCTCTTGCTGGAGTTGGATGCTACGCTGGATAAATACCCAAACACCATCCAGCAGTGACTTGGCGGCCTGTGTGAGTGCAGGGCAGTGTATAGACTGCTTCAGATTAATTTTAGCCATTTTGTTTTTTTAAATGTCATGGCCCATGGGGCAGCTACAGCTTAGCTGATTATTTCATCTGTGGGCCGATTTGCTCGTTTGGGTGATGTTTGAGTGGAGTGTCTCTCTTTTTGGCGGGAAAAGAGAGGCGCGTATTTTAAAATTGTGAAACTTTAATTAATATGTTTTCCATATTCCAACCACTTTAGTTATTTTTCTGTTTAGTTCTGTTATTAAAGCTGCAATAAAAATAAACATTTTGTGAAAATTTCAAGTCTCTACATATTACGGTTCAACATGGGTTCAACTTTCAAGAGATACAGCCCGCTGACAGGCAGACGGACGGATTGACGGATGTACAGCAGAGGCATAGTAATAGGGTCCCATTGGCACCCTTCTGCCACGGAACCTAAAAAACAGTTAAATTACCTAATGAAGTAAATTTTAAATTCTTGTGAATTTTTCATTATTTAAAGAAAACTTTATGATTAATTTTGAGTTAAAAAAAAGTCACTCATTTACTTTGGAGACCATTTATTTACATCAAATAAACCCCTATTAAGGTTAGGTTTTTTTAAATTATTTTTAAAGTGGAAGTCCATAAAAGTTTTTAGAAATACTTAGATGCCATTGGCGCCATTTTTTTTTTCAAGTCTTGAAGTTTTGTACCTAGTGCGTTCGAACAATAATTTTGAACTTTCGATAAAATTTTAGTCATGTTCCTATGACCTAGGTAAATCGTAATTTTAAGACAATAGTTAAGTTCATGGTTACTAATTATTACATAAAAACTTTCCAAGAACCGTCTACAGAAAAAGAAAAAAAATAAAACCACTGACGGATGAAAATTATGAAAAAAATCATTAAAAAATTCATATCTCCTAAACGAATGAAAAAAAGTTTTACAAAAAAAATAAAAACCGACTTCGTTACATAAACACTAAAAATTGAAAAATAATTTAATTTATTACCGAATATATTATGTATACAAGAGTTAATATAGTTCCATAATAATACTTTTTGGTGCCGGTGCCAATTAGCTTTAGCTGCGCGAATCGTCTAGACTTCATATTTTTATGGGACTCCACAATGGCACCTCATTGGCACCGACCCCAAAAAATATTATTATGGAACTATATTAACTCTTGTATACATAATATATTCGGTAATAAATTAAATTATTTTTCAATTTTTAGTGTTTATGTAACGAAGTCGGTTTTTATTTTTTTTGTAAAACTTTTTTATTTCACAATTTTTAGTGGCCCCATGGAATTATGCTATGACTGGTTAAAAATCTACTGTTTACTAAGCTATTACACTGATCGCGAGCAATTTACTCTTATCCGTTGAGGAGTTCCAGTATCTATCTTCGAAGATGTTCATCAGATCTTCACCAAATTGAAATGGGACCAACTTTGAAGTATACCCTTTCAAACAAAAAAAGAATTTTCAAAATCGGTCCAGGCGTTTTTGAGTAATCGGGGAACATACATAAAAAAAATAAAAAAAAAGATTCCGACGAATTGAGAACCTCCTCCTTTTTTTGAAGTCGGTTAAAAATAGCTGCACATACATAGGGGTGATTTGGATACCCCTAAATATAAGGTATTCAAATTATTCTTGTAGACGTCACATCCTCGGCCACCCTGTATATGGAATAGATAAGTTCACCCGTCCGAAGCAGGTAGGCAGTATTAGTGAAACATAAATTATTTTTATTTTGTACAATAATTACTACCCTAAATTTGTACACGAATAAATTTTTTATTTTTTTTATTTTTTTTATGATTTTTCTGATTTAAGACGTTCAACCACATGTACCTACGCATTTAATTTGAATAAAATATTTGAGTTGAGTTAAATCCACGTAGGTACCTAGATGAAATCGCGGATAAAAGCTATTGAATAAAACTGTAGGACGTATATAGTAATGTAATAGGGTTATTAAAACAAAGAAAACACTAGAAACACATTTTATCTGGCTGAGGCATTTATTAACATTTATTTTTATTTTTCGATTTTTTTTATCTTAATACAACATATATAGTAATTAACAATACATAATAAATAGTCCAAAAGTATATTACGCCTACAAAATAGCGTAGTCGTTATAAGATTATCGCCATATGAATTGCTGATACATGTCCTGTGAATGTAAAGGCAACTCAAACGGCACTGTTGAAAGTTAGGAATTTTCTCTGAGAGAATAGGAAATTGTGGTTTTACGGAATGAGTGTGATAGGTAAAGGGAATGATTTCAGAAATCAGGCTTTTAGGAATAAATTAATATAGGTATCTACACCTACTAATGTTTCACCTACTGTGAACATTAACTGAAATAGTAGCCTTGTGAAAAACATCTTCGAAAATCGGAAGATAATTAGGTACTATTTTAACATTCATTATTCATTTCAATATGTAGAAACGATTTAAAAAATTCAGCGACACTTTGAGTTGTGTAGTAATATTAGAGGATACCAACTTGATACATTGTTTGTCTTTTTGGCAAACATAACATTCTGAGAAAATATAACTATGTAAATCTCTATCTAGTGGTAATTGAACGTATATAAGTATCTACAAAAATAGTTGCATTTTCAAACAATTTAGGTACTTAGGTATTAAAAAAAGACGAAATTATACAATTGTCTTTACCAAATAAAATATCATTCTGATTGCAAACACTCTTCTGTTCTCTGAAAATCTGAAATGTGAATATTGTTACTTACGCGAAATTAAAAGGTCATAACAACTACAAGGGAGTCATCTAAAAATATTGTTCTTCAACAATAAAGTACATTGAAGTATATCAAGGTCTTTAAAGTTTTCTTAGGTAATTGAGCGTAGACATAATAGTTTAGGTTAGGTAGGTATTAGGTAACATACCTACCATTGTAAAGGTGTTACGAGAAAAGGGTATAAGAATATTTATATAAGTAATAATAGATTATAAAATGTAATTCCATCGGAGATTGACTAATGAGCATTCGATCCAAAATTAAGTTATACCGTTAGGTACAGCATGCTTTTGTTCGTGTTTTGTTCTAAGTAATAGGTCAGCTGTGCGTTCCCTGATGATTGCACTAAGAGATTGTGCTTGCATTATATTTGTACGATAGCAGCTGATTGTGGTTACAAGGCGAAGATAAAGCAATGATAAGACCAGGGTGTAATAAGTAATCAGGGCGAGACGAGCTAACCACACATACACACATTACTCAAAAAAAGACGATTAGATATCTATCTTATGAAGATAAAAATTGACCGAAATTGCTAATCGTTTCTAAATAATTTGTTAACGCAAAATTAACAGATGTTCACTTGGCAGCTTAGTCAAATGAAAGCAAAACAGTATATCAATATCTCTTTTAAATAGCCGTCCGCAAGCCTACATAGTACACACACGATTAGCCCGTATTTCATACAGACTTGTATCAATGTAACATATTACACTTAGGTATATAAATTAATAATCACATTGATAGGTATTTAGTCTATCCTCGAGATCATGATTTGCATCTTAACCTAATAATATTAAAAATATCACAATAAATTGCAGTGCACATACGAAACAGGCAAATTTTGAGTGCAATTACATTAATATATTTATTAGCATTACTTTTATTTCTAACTTGCAGTTACCCGGGACGTCGTTCGCGCAGAATGATCGAAAAAGTAGGTAGTGCAGATAATTTTTGCTTGTTGAAGTTTTGGCAAATTGGTGTAAGTAGGTACCTCGTTCAAGTGTCAAATATTTTTCAATGTTAAAGGAGAAAATGTAATAAAAGATTTTTGCTAATTATTCGCCGAAAAAAAATATGGTGGCTAGTGCGACTTTAACGACCGAATATGTACGTATGTATAATGTACCTACATACTAGCTTATGCTCGCGACTTCGTCCGCGTGGACTACACAAATTGCAAACCACTATTTAAACCTCTAGGGGTTGAATTTTCAAAAATCCTTTCTTAGCGGATGCCTACGTCATAATAGCTATCTGCATGCCAAATTTCAGCCCGATCCATCCAGTAGTTAGAGCTGTGCGTTGATAGATCAGTCAGTCAGTGAGTCAGTCAGTAAGTTACCTTTTCCCTTTATATATTTAGATTTTATGTATGCTTCATCAATATTTTCTATTTATATTAGGCATCAGCCATTCAATTATTTAATCCTGGTACATTATAAGCAAAATGTATACATTTAGCAAAAGATTTGTATGAACAAGCACAACAATGGATGCCTTTAATAGTCAATTAAATCGCGCTTTCATTTTTTGGTGACTATACTTAATATAATTTTATAGATTTTGTTAAGTCAGTACAAAATGAACAATGTTTTAAATATAACATTAATAATATGAATGGAAGATAAATCATAATAATATACATATATTGAAGAAACGAGTATCGAGCATATTATATAGTTGATAAATTGAGAGTACTAATCAGTGGCCCAATAATCAGACAAAATTATAATTTTCATTTATTTGTATAGGCTAGTAATTCTATATAGTTACATATCTGTATATAATTAGCTGACCAAAATGATAATAAACAACGATAGGTACTTAGTTATTCCAGAGCACGCCGGTCAAAATAATTAAACCATTTTATTAAGCATTTTAAACCTAAACACACGAACAGTTTAGATGCTTTTGTTGCTACTTTATAATTGACACAAAATTCGTGTTTTTGTCTTGAGAATTCATTGGCAGTTTTATAATATGTAGGTATACCTAAATTAATCGTCTTTCGATAAGTAAACTACTCCAGAAATTAAAAATATGCGAGCTGATAAAAATAAAAAAATAAACATTAACATTAAATTAAAAGAAATATTAACATAGGTACCTATTCATATCACATACGTAATTAATTCGATATTGGAAGAAAAATACTGTGCTAATTATATCGAAACACAAACGTACCTATACCTAAACATCAAAATTAGAGCCTATTAATAAAACTAAAATTCTTACAAACTGTTCATAATGTCTTCTTACACGTTAATAGTATGACAGCTGTAAGGCCAAATGTGTGTAAGCGATGTAGGTAAATACAAACGATTTTAAAATATAGTTACCAACACAGTCGTAAATAGCACCTAAGTATCTACCTACCTAGTAGCAACGTAGAGTAGGGAAGTTTTTCGTTATTCACCAGTATGTTGCCTGCCGCCGCTAAGATAAATCTTTTAGTGATTTTACATCAAAGTATCGTTACCAAAATTGTCTAAGTATTGATTTTATTCTATCAATCTAAATTGTAAATACCGCTGAGACTGATGGCTCAAGAACTTGCGTTCTATCAGACTACAACGGTATTTATTTAATTGTAACTAACTGCACTTTGTAAATATAATATTTCATTTTATAGTTTATTCAAACAAACTTACGATACTTTGATGCGCCTCCGTAATCACAAAATATTTATCATTGATACACTAAAGTTCGCATTTAAATAGAATATATTATTTAATAATAATAGTATATTTCTTCATATTTATTCATTACTCCTATTTTTTTACTAATTAAGTTCTTAAATTCTAAATAGATTTCATTTTTTTATTAAATTCTAAATTCTACTCACAAAAATATAGTGCATATAATACATCAGGATAGTCTACAACGTCTGTGCATAGATTAAATGATTAATATTTTCAGTAATATAATGAATCTAAGGTGTTTATAAAACTATAACTAAGTAGGTATATAATGCTAATATTTTTTATATTCATATAAATCGATTAAATATGCATACATATCTACCTTTTATAGTGGGTTTACTTATATACGCTGAATAACTATACATAACATTCATTTTGACATAAATTGATTTACTTATTACAATATTTTTTCAAATCCTTAAACCTCTAAAAATCAATGCGAACATTAGTGTTGGCGGTGTTATTAAGTACGATTATTTGTTACTTACTTATGGATTATTTAAGTTAACGTGGATATTAGGTTGATTACTTAGTACCTACCTGTGAGGTCTCTAAGTATATTCCTACTAACAGACATGTTCTGTTTAACTTTTATAATTATAAAAAAATATAATTAAAATTATAATATAATACAATAAGTCTTATAAATAATAATAACTTTTAGATAAGCATTTACGATTAGGTACCTAAGTAATAAAATTAGTGATGAAAATAAGTGAAAATAATTAGAAAAACATTGTAATGAATGCAAACTAAATAAATTTTGTGAGGTAGTTATAAACTGTATAATGCCATTGAATTCTCAATTCATTATTATTCTTAGCTCCACAATGTGCATTTTTTTGCTACCGATTAAGTTTTTAAAAGAAGTTAACAGTTATTATAATAAAAAGATGCTTACAATATTTTTGGTAAAGTACTCTTACACGAAATAAAAGGAAATTACTTTCAACTAGACCATAATTCCTCAGACTTTGTCAGGAAATTATAACAAAGAGCACATTCAGTCACAGCATTATAATTTATACTATTCGTATGAAAAAATCTATTAATAATATCTTAAATTAATATACATCAAAGTATTTGACAGATAAATAATCGATTTATAAATATATATTAGTTAAATAGGATTACTTCATTACTTTAATAGCTGCCTGTTTGAAGATGTTTCAGAGCGTTTAAGTCATTGAGATCATTCACGTATAATGTAATGAAATGTTAAGATTAATAGTTATGATTTAAATTAATTAATTGAGTTGAAATTAGCGTACATATATAGATCTTGCCTACGGGGACTGTTTGCAATTAATATATTCATCATCGATATTGAAAGCAGCCTCCATTCACCAAAATGTAGGCCGTATAATTATAAAATAAACACATTTCAATCGCTTTAACTATATACATATATTTACCAATCTCTTATATACTTTACAACCCTCATAATAAGGAATTCAATAACTTATAAAGTAAATAGATGAGTGAATAAATACTTTAACAAATTCATAAAAACATTAATGTTTGACAAATGAAGTACTACTTAAAACCTAAAATATTAATTATGTTTTTCTACCGACTAAAAATGTCGACTACCAGTCTCACATTTTAGTTAATAAGTGCTAGAAGGTACGAAATGAGAAATAAATCAGCTGCGGAGAGATAATTAGGACGAAACCAAGTCGCATTACTCGTCCACTCCCAACGATTTCTAGTACTCCTGCGTAGGTCCTGTGCACGTTACCACTCATGTACTTGAACGGAATGTGTCGAAGTTTTGGATCAGAGTTCTAACACTACACTTTCAGTGGTTATGTTTTGAGAGGTTGCACCACTACTTGATATGTTTCAATATGTTCATCGCGTCATATAAGTAACATGACTGGTTACGCCCGAATATTTCTTGTAGGGATTTGCAGCTCTCACTGTATGCAAGTGCATATGGCCGATCAATTGAAATGTCAGTCTATCCGTGCAGCGCTATTAGTAACGTATGTAACAGCACTGGGGTATCAGGGTCCGAGAGGGATGGTTACTTAGCGTCCACGCGCCCACCGCAAAAGCGCGTCGGCTAAAACGTCCAGGTGGGCCTTCGTCTGGAAAAACAAAGAAAATATGTATTGTACATTATGTTGTTTTATATGTATTGTGCTTGTACCTAACTCCTAAATCGACATGATAATGCACTTCTTGGGCGCATCACTCAGACCAAAGTTTGAATGTTCAGTCTATAATGTATGTAAATGTAGGTACATAATGTGTACAAGAGCAATAAATTAAGTAATGAAAGCTTCGGTAGAAGTACATAGTTATATAATCTTTCAAATAATATTTTCTTGAAATTCCAGTAGACAATCACTTAGGTAATATTTTTTAAATCAATCATAAATCTATTTTATTTAAAACTGCAGTATATCTGAGTACTAAGAAATGTAAATGTAGAGCCTCCATATAGCACCAATCCAACACAATACATGGACAATATACTATTAGGTATGTTATGTAGGTAGCTTCAAGGGAAACTGAGAGAAAGTTTAGACAGAGATAAGTTGTGACAACGTTGATTTCTCAGTTCTATATCCTGTTAGCTAACACAGGGCTGATTTCACCAACGTAAAATAAATCTTATCCGAGAGTAAATTTGATATTTTGGCAGGTTTTCAGTACTTATGGTACGATTACACCTAACGAGTACAGTGGCTAGTCAGTGTCCTCGGCCGAGTACTCGGTTGGTATAAACACTTAACGAGTGCAATTTTGCCGCAATTTCTCAGCCACAGCACTGTCTCGGCCGAGTGACATTTTACTGTCTCGTTTCACTACTCGGTAGGTGTAATCGTATCATTACGAAAATTATCATTAAGTACACCCAATTTATTCCTATGACGTTAGTGAAATCGCCTCTCAATGATAAATATGTGTATGACGTCACATCTGTGTATTTCATACAAGCTCCTATGCTAAGCGAGCGTTTAGACGTTTGATAAAAAGTCGCTAATTTGACTAGTAGTCATCATCCCTATTGCTTGTACAGTATGGTTTAATAATATTGTAAATTGAACACTTGAAAAGACCAACCGCAGAGTTTGCGGGTTCTTCTCGGTAGGAACTGCATTCCGAACCAGTGGTAAATTAAACTAGTTGACGGTTTAAAAGCACTTGTAAAAGTTTACTTGAATAAAAATATATTCTATTCTATTCTATGACTTATGTCAAAAAACTGCACCATTTAAAGAATTTAGGAGTGTAGCACTGGATTCAATGAATTTCTACTTAAATGATAACTAACGAACGATAGAATAGAAAGCTGCTTTCCGGATCATTTGTAAAAAATAGCCTCCCACAAGTGGCTATTTCAGGACCTTTTCTACTCCTCATTTATATTATTGATCGTCCTTACCTCGCTAAGTACTGTTAAATGGTACCTACTGTTTGTTGATGATACACTATAGAAAGAGGGTCAGCGCGTGCCAGACGTTATTTCATAAAAGGTTCTCTGCGTATTGTCCTCAACACAGGGAGGATCGATCGGCAACTATGAAGTTTGGATCATGGTGGCATTGAGAGATAACAGGTAATAAAGGTGAACAAATCTAACATCAAAGTATAAAGTCTAATTTTTTTATATTTTCTTCGGAATAGTATTAAAGATCACGTCATGTATTGCCGAACACTTGTATAGTGGCAAGTCCCTGCCAGACAATCTTAAAATTTAATAAATTGTTAGGTGTCTGGCAGGGGGTTGCCACGATACTAAGTAGGTATCTGGAAATGCATGACGTGATTCCTAATACTATTCCGAAGAAAATATAAAAAAATAGGCTTTATACTTTGACGTAAGATTATTTACACCTTTATTACCTGTTATCTCCCAAAGCCACCATGATCCAAACTTCACAGTCGCTGATTGTTCCTCCCTGTGTTGGGGACAATACGCAGAGAAACTTTCACCTTTTATTTTTATAAAAGGTGCAAGTTTTAAATTAACGTTGTAATAATAACTGCATTGCCATGGGATCACAATTCACCTGTGAAGTTCCCTAATAACCAGTTTAAGTTATTTTAAAAGTCCGTCAAGAGATTTGAAAAGAAATATAAGTACGAAAGTGAAGTCAAAAACTGTTTTAAACTTTACCGTTTTATAAAACATGCACGCTTGTCGATCCTCGTCTTCCCCATTGGGGCAGTCAATAAAGCCGTCGCACAGCACGTGGTCATCGATGCAGCGGTAGCGCCCTTGGCGGTCCGGCGTGGGACACGCGAACCTCTCCATGCCGTCTGCGGCTGGTGGGCATTCTGAAACGAGTTACAAATTCAATATAATCAAAAGGCAAATGTTTTGAGAAAAATATCCCTTATTATAAAAACCCAGATACTTATTATAAATGCGAAAGAGTATAAGAACTATTTCGCATCGCGAAGAACATAGTGGAATACACATACAAAGCTGACTGCCAACCTTCGCTAGTCGGAGAGGCACGCAAAGAAGAAGAAGAAGATAGCGGAAGGCTTGCTATGTTTAAAACCTATGATATAAATAGATGCTGCCTTCTGAAACACAGTTTCCACTACCTCAGGAGGCAGGGCCTCACAATAAAGCTTGTTGTAAAGTACAGGCACATGAGTAGATATCAACAGGTAAGTTGATATGTCAGTAATTTACCTTTTTAGGGTTCCGTAGTAAACAAGGAACCCTTATAGTTTCGCCATGTCCGTCCGTCTGTCCGTCTGTCCGTCCTCGGTTAATCTCAGAGACTATTAGTGCTAGAAATCTGTAATTTGGCATAGGTTTATATTAATCACGCCGACAAAGTGGTGAAATAAAATTGTGGTAAATATTTTTTTCATCTCACTCGCTCGGAAATAATCCGTATGCCCTTTGAAATCTGAGTGGAAAGTGGTAATTTTGCTGTGATCTATGGTTAGTGGCGTACCTCATTTCATCTAAGGCGTACCTACATAATTTTTTATTTCTATTTAAAATACATACCACGTGATAATGAAACGTTTAGAAACACGGTTCGTCCTTAGAGTTTTTACTATTTTTATTATTTACTAAATTGTTAAGTGCTAATGCTAAGTGTTATTTTTATTAAATTAAATTATTCATTTCTATTTTTATTAAGGTAATTAAATTAAACATAATCTGTTTCAGCTTTATTGAGTAAACCTTGGGAGTAAACAATTAATATAATGAAGGTCATTGGATTATGAAAAAGTTTTTTTGTTGTTGTAAGAATTTTAAATTTGAATTCTGAACGCACCAGAAAAAACTATTCATTTATAGAATCTTTTTGAACTAGGCCCTCCTTTATTGCCTGACTTGTGGCCTATTAATATAGAAACTTCTCATTGAAACCTTCACGGTACTGGCGCCTCTTGTATCAATCATTCAACCTTAGAATCCTTCGTTTTGAAGTCCGCGAATCTAGAAAGAATCAAAGAATTTCTAAGTACTACTTCGTAGTACAACATCTATCTGATGACACATGGATGACACAAAAAAATTTAAATATGTAATTTCTAGAGTTGTCCTGGCCTTCGGCTCGGTTAGATAAACGCGTCGGATAAAATGGCTTGTTTTATGTCCTTGTTGTACAATCTACTATTTTTGGGGTAAAACTTAGGTATTAAAAGAAAGAAAAAAAAACATTATTCGTTTGTTGGTGTAACAAATAAAAACAAAGCATACAAATGTGACACCATCCTAAATGGTTGTAACAAATATCTATGTCTTGCCTAATTTTGAGCTGTTACTTATTTACAAACATATGTGAGACCTTGATAATAGTTCTTTATCTCTCTTTTAGTCGAACAATTTGAATAATATAGTGAAGGAGATAACATATCGCTAGGTAATAATAATAATTAACACGATATAGGTACTCCCCAAAGGGTTTAATTGATTCGATACTAGATAGATGAAAGCTCCCCAGGTAGATACGTGTAATCTAATCACAGTCGAGAGGGTTTAAAAGGGTTCTTTGAATACATTGATTTAGGATTTGTCGCTTGAAGAACCCTAAACCTTTTTCGACACAAGGTTATTTTTAGGACTAGCTGATAATCGCGACTTTGTCCGTGTAGATAAATAAGTCTTTGAGAAACCCCATGGGAACTCTTTGGACTTTTTGGGATAAAAAGTATTCTATATCTTTCCCAGCATGGAATCAATTCAAAATTTTGTTAAGATCGGTCCTGCGCAGCGGTTGGGCCGTGAAACGAATGCGGACGAAGTCGCGGGCATAAGCTAGTTAATTTATAAATGCGACAATCTCTGTCACTCGTATTTGTAATATTTTATGGATTTGTTGATAAAAGTAAGGCTAACTTATTAGTTTTTTTAATGAAACTTAACTTTAGGCAAACTTCAAATATTTGAAAGTATTATTTACATCATCAACTCATCACCGGCTCACTACTGAGAACGGGTCTTCTCTCAGAATGAGAAGGGATTCATTTGATTACATACCTGATGATACCTGCCTAACTGACTGAGAGTCCGATGTTAAATATTGCTATTTTACTCTTCGTACTTTTTTATTATAACCTATAAATACTTAATTTTGATCATTTTATTTTTGCTTTGAGCTTTATGAGACGTAAATGAATTGATACCTCACATTACTACCTCACACTAGGCAATCGTACCTCAAAAGGAAAAACGGAATCCTTATAGGATCACTTTGTTGTCTGTCTGTCTGTCTGTCTGTCTGTCGGTCTGTCAAGAAACCTACAGGGTACTTCCCTAGAACCATGACCTAGAATCATGAAATTTGGCAGGTTTTATAGCTGAAATTAGGGGAAAAATCTGAAAACTGTGAATTTGTGGTTACATTACACAAAAAAAATTAAATTGTGGTCATCAGTACCCTTATTATAAATGCAAAAGTGTGTTTGTTTGTTGGTTTGTCCTTCAATCACATCTCAACGGTGCAACGGTTTGACGTTATTCTTTGCATGGGTACCCTTGTTATAAATGCAAAAGTGTGTTTGTTTGTTTATTTGTTGGTTTATTGGTTTATTGGTTTGTTGATTTGTCCTTCAATCACGTCGAAACGGTGCATCGGTTTGACGTGATTTTTTTGCATGGGTATAGATAAAGACCTGCAGAGTGACACAGGCTACTTTTTATCCCGGAAAAACAAAGAGTTTCCATGGGATTTTTAAAAACCTAATTCCACGCGGACGAAGCATTAGCTAGTAAATAATTAGGATTTTCAATTTTCGAAGGAAGATAACTATATTATGGGGTAAAAGGGCTTCTTGTGCATTCTAAAACAGATTTTTATTTATTTTTATGCATCATAGTTTTTTAATTATCGTACAAAATGTCGAAAAAATACGACTGTAGTAGGTACGGAATCCTCGTTGTGCGAGCCTGATTCGCACTTGGCCGGTTTTTTCTAAGTAAATACAGCTTTATCCCTATAAAAGTTAAAGTTAGAACGAAAAGTGAACCGATGGTTATAACTACAGATTTATGTTACCCTAGTCCGCGCTTTCCAGAATACCAGTGTACCAAGATAGCCGGCTACTCAACGTTGAGCGTCTATTTTTAGCTACGCCGGGGAAAGTGAGGCCACAGCTCGATTGCGAGCGCCCTCTACCAAGCCTCTACTTCTACGAGTAGCTTCGTGGCTACGTCGCTACGTCTTGTGCATTCGTAAACAGGCCTCGAGACTATTCAGGCTAACCGAACTACGGGCTACTAAAATTATTTCTTTATGATTTCAGATAATACCTGCCACCTGGAAAGCTAGGTATAATAATATACCTAATTGCGTTTGCTACTAAATGAATGAACAGGAGTAGGAACAACTTTTCTAAAATTCACAAGAAAGATATACATATACAGGGTTACAGGAAAATAGGACACGATCCCGCTAAGGGATTATAGTACAGGACATTGGCTATCAAACGACTCCTAAAGTGCTTATGCGAAAGTGTATCGTTTTCGAGTTATTCATTTTTTTATTTTTTTCTTGGTAAAAGGGTGTTTGCCACTTTAAAAATTAATAAAAAAAGGAACAATGTATTTCAGCAGATTTTTTTTTATTTCTTGCTAGTACATATCCTTGTTAATAATAAACAGTTATAAAACTAAAAAAAACTTCAAGCATTTTAAAATTACAGCCCAAAAACTGTACAAGTTTTCGATTTTTAAATTTAATTCTTTGAATAACTTGCAAATTTTCTGTAAAAATTACTATGGCACTTATCCTGCGGATTATTTTAAAAACATTCACGTTTCGTTAGGTATCCATTGGTACAAAAAAATTACAAAAAAATATATCATAAAATCAAGAAAAAATTACACAACAAAGAGACCAGGTAGAAAATTCTAACAAATGCTATTGCCAAAGAATTAAATCAGAATCAATGTAAAAACGAGTTTAATGCAAAATAGTTAAAGATTATTTTTAATAAGGTCAAAAGGTAACATAAAATCAGTCAAGTGCGAGTCGGGCTTGAACACGAAGGGTTCCGTACCTTCGTACAAAAAATAACACTTTTTTTTTTAATTTTTATGGCAGTCATTTTGTAATTTTTAGTATTTATTGTTATAGCGGCAATAAAAATACACATTCTGTAAAAATTTCAAGTCTCTACGTATTAGGGTTCACGAGATACAGTCCACTGACAGACAAACGGACGGCCGGACAGACGGACAGACGGACGAACGAACATGAAATTTTCACAAAATGTGTATTTTTATCCCCTTAACGGGATCGTGTCCTCTTTTCCTGTAACCCTGTATAAAAAAGAATACCCGTGTGGATTTGTTGTGGGCTCTTCGGATACGGGTGCGTTTGGAACCCTCGTCGCTTCAGTTTTGCACGAACCGTCTATCTACTCTTCATAGTGTTTTGCGACTCCACATTGGCACCGCCTCCAAAAATATTACTATAGAACTACAATAACTCTTGTATACATAATATACGGGTAATAAATTAAATTATTTTTAACTTTTTAGTGTTGGTGGTTATTGAAGTCGGTTTTTTTTTTTTTTTTTTTTTTTTTTTTTTTTTTTACAATTTTTAGTGGCCCCATCGTACTAAAATATGATAAGCCTGGTTAAAAACCTACTGTTTTAAAGAATCATTATAAATCGGTTCATATTTGGCGAAGAAATCGCGTAACAAACATACAAAAAGACATACCTACATTCGAATTGAGAACCTCCTCCTTTTTTCAAGTCGGTTAAAAATATACTATGCCTGGTTAAAACCCTACTGTTTACAAAGCTATTACACTGATCGCGAGCAATTTACTCTTATTAATTGAGGAGTTCCGTTCTCCATCTCCGAAGATATTCATCAGATCTTTACCAAATTAAAATGGGACCACCTCGGAAGTATGTCCTACAAAACAAAAAAGAATCATCAAAATCGGTTCATACTTGACGGAGTAATCGCGTAACAAACATACAAAAAAAAAACATAGTCCAATTGATAACCTCCTCCTTTTTTTGAAGTCGGTTAAAAATACAACAATTGACAATCAAAAAGTGTACTATGGTAGGTACCTATCACTACCCCTATTAGAAATGTGAAAGTGTGTTTGTTTGTTGGTTTGTCCATCAATCACGTCGCAACGGAGCAACGGATCGACGTGATTTTTTGCATGGGTATAGTTTAAGACCTGGAGAGTGACATAGGCTACTTTTATCCCGGAAAATCAAAGAGTTCCTACGAGATTTTTAAAACCTAAATCCACGCGTACGAAGTCGCGGGCATCAGCTAGTTTCAATAAATGATTTGACTATGCTCCATATAAGACTTGTTAACAGATATGTTCTAAGTAGGTAAGTATATTGGTAAGTAGTAATTCTAACTTAAAAGTGTGAATGCAAGAGGTGAGAACGATTTACTTACAACTTACAGCTGTTTATCTACATAATAAGAATTAAATATATCAAATTCTTAAGACTACCAAATTCTTAAGTAGGGTTCTTACATACATACACTAAAAACTGTTTTAAAATTAAATAGTAAGTTAGACATTTTCTTTATTTTAATCAGTTTTTATACTTGTTATTCTTAATTTTAATACACCTCTATTATTTGATTTGCCCATGTTCAAGCTTTGAACAGAGATAAAACTTAATTTTATCTCTGTTCAAAGCAAGCAAAAAAGGAAATGCAATTTAACTTTATATCCGTCCTTTGAGGGTTGCTTGTTAAGTTATTAGTAGACGCTTAAAAAAAAATTAACTGATACCCGCAACTTCATTTGCATGGCCTTAGGTTCTTTTAAAATGCCGTGAAAAATCTTTGATCTTTTGGGTAAAAATTATACATCCTAGATGAATATAGGATGCATCTAGGATGCGAGCTGTCTGCAAATTTTACCAAGATCAGTGCCTATAGTAGTTGAGAAAAATAAGAGACATATTTCATTTCGCATTTCATTTAATATCTACTAGTACAAATGGAATATCTAAGCCAGCAATTCTTGTATACTATGTTATAAGTATGTATACCTGGCTATTATTGATTTCGGAAACAGCTCTAACGATTTGGACGAATATTTAGATAATATTTTAGTTTGTAAGTTTTTCTAGAACTATTAACTAGCCTGATCAACACTAGATTTTTATCAACACTAATAAAATCGATTCACTAAAAAACCCCGAAAGATGCCGAGTAAATCTCCGTCGCTCAGGTACTAATAAAAACTGCATATTGGTCCAAGCGCATTTGCGCTACGCTGCGCGTCGCGGCAGCATATGTATTTTTTTCTAATTTCGAAGTTCTAACTTTTGCAGCTGTAAAAGTCAGGCGGTACCTACTTGCTTTGACTTGAAGTTAAACAATTAGCTATTGTTTTGGTTAAAGTTCAAGTATAACTTTTACAAAACTCGCGGGAAAAGCGTTTGTTTTAACTTTCAGAGAGGTTTCCTTTAACTTAACTTTTCGGAGTTTTCATTTACATTTTATGCAATTAAATATCACTTGCTTTAATGGTGAAACCTGCATGCCTGAGAGTTCTCCATTATGTTCTCAAAGGTGTGTGAAGTTTGCCAATCCGCACTTGTGCAGCGTGGTGGACTATGGTCAAACCCTTCTCATTCTGATCATGATGATTATGTTTATCCATACTAATATTATAAATACGAAAGTGTGTCCGTCTGTCTGTCTGTCTGTCCGTCTGTCTTACTGTCTGTCTGTCTGTTTGTCTGTCCGTCTGTCTTTCTGTCTGTCCGTCAGTCTGTCTGTCTGTCTGTCTGTCTGCAGTGGCGTGCACAGGAGTTCCGGCCAGGGTATGCATTTAGGTATGATCTTGTTTTACGGCAGGTTATAATGAAAAAGTAAGCATTGATTTCTTACAATGAGGGTAAGCAGTGCGTTTATGCTTCTATGAGCTGCACGCCACTGTCTGTCTGCTAGTCTTTCACGGACCATCCGTTCAAACGATTTTGACGAAATTTGGTACAGTGATAGCTTGCATCTCGGGGAAGGACATAGGCTACTTTTTATCCCGGAAAATCAAAGAGTTCCCACGGGATTTTAAAAAAACCTAATTCCACGCGGACGAAGTCGCGGGCATCAGCTAGTCAGTACCCTTATTATAAATGCGAAAGTGTGTTTGTTTGTTGGTTTGTCCTTCAATCTGCTTCCTTCTTCCAACGTCGCAATGGTGCAACGGATTGACGTGATTTCAAACAATTATAGCTATTGTTTTGGTTAACAGTGACTGTGAGATTTAATGAAGAAACAAGAGAATATAGTAGGTATTATAGTACTATTTCTTTTACGTTGTCACCTTTTATTTACTGACTGAGTGAGCCAGTTACTCATAGAAGCTGTTTAAAACCTATGATAAGTACCTATTGATACGCACAACAGACGGAAACGTTTAAGTGCGGAAACCAGCCCAGAGCGAAGAAGAAGAAGAAGTACCTATTGATGTCCTGACCTTATAGTCGAACTCGATAGGCTGCATCACGACCGAGTAGTATCCTACTACCTACAACTCGTTTGCCAGTATCAGTGCAGTTATATCAACTGTAAAAACCGCACTCAACGTTAATTTTTGTTGGCATTCTAATTGCAAACCGCACTGACTCTTTTCCAAACTTTGAAACTGAATTTAGCGAACGTGGTCGAAACGGAGCTCATGCGTCCAGGAATAGCTCATCTGTATGATGAGATGTCGGAGACACCGAAAACTAAGTAGGGGACATCCCCTACTGACTACTGGGAAGTTTGTGGGTTCGGCCAAGGCTAATGCGGAATTGGGATGATGTCGAAGTCATTAATAAATTATACCTACTTAGAATTTACTAGCTTATGCTCGCGACTTCGTCCGCGTGGACTACACGAATTTCAAACCCCTATTTCACCCCCTTAGGGGTTGAATTTTCAAAAATCATTTCTTAGCGTATGCCTACGTCATAATAGCTATCTGCATGCCAAATTTCAGCCAGATCCGTCCAGTAGTTTGAGCTGTGCGTTGATAGATCAGTCAGTCAGTCACCTTTTCCTTAAAATAAATAAATGGCCTTCCAAAATTCGTAAAATCCACGCTGCTAGTTTTAATTAGCTAACCGTTTTAAATTATCCATTTAACTAAACAAGTACGTCAAAATACCGTCAAATGTTTATGACGTCACATCTGTGCATTTCATACAAGCTCGCTTAGATTAGTATCCCGGTGTCCACCAGCAAAAAGAAAATTGCAGGCGGCATCTAAAGCAAGTTGGCTCCGAGCTCCAATGAGCTCACAGAAAGAGCTTCCCATCCCACCGATGATGCACCTAGAACTAAGAGACTAACAGAGCGTAGCAGCGAAAAACAGAAGTCGTGGACTGCTGAGCTAATTGAGATTAGCGCCCAGACTATGACACTAAAAGTGAGCACGTATAGGACAGACTAGTTACTGTCAGAAAGAGTGGCAAAAAAGAGAGATTTATATCAGAAAGTGTCTGACATAAACTTTACGCCTCCTCAGGCTGGTTGGCATCCATGAGGATTTTCCCACGAAAAAAAGTTTATGAATAACAAAATGCCAATAGTCAAATAAACGGAAGAGAGTGACGTCGTTAAATGGCTTTGATATTATGATCATTAGTTAAATGCCAGTTGCTAGTTGTTTTTCTGGCCTCTTTGTAAGAGTAGGCGTGGGCGTGGGAGTTATCCAAGGATCAAGTGAGAGCGTCGTAGACTTGCTGGCGGCAAGCGTCGAACGTCATCTGTACCTATTTACTTATCTATACAGATAAATTAAGTGTTTGCCTGTGATTTTGAAAAAGTACCCTGAATTAAGCTCGTCTTTCATGATTGTTCGTTCATCAAACCTAAATACCAATTTTAACTTTTTTTCTCTATCCTTGTTTCTGTCCGCCTATCTGTTAGACGGAACCTAAGTAGGTAGGTAGAGAATTATGCAACGAGCGATCTAGGCTATTTTCCCATGTTCCATGCATACAAAGTTACAAGCAAAAGCTGATAGCTAATAAATTGGACTTTTAAAAGTTATAAGCAAATACACAGACAAACGCGGATCGCAAATTTGTTTTAGAAGAGACTTTTAAGAGATAACGTACACAAAAGTCTTTAACGTTTAACGCCTAACAATAGAATCCTACGTATGTAGTATTTTTCTTGACTCGACTTAAGTATTTGGATCCTCAAATGGGATATTCAATCGTTATAATAAAGATAAGAATCGGCATAAGATCTTACGTAAGCGCAGTCTTTGAAAAGGTTATCGAAGGTTGTATAAAGGGTGGATTTTATCAATGAACAGAAAAGTTTACCGTTAGTTAGATATAAGTACTTACTTAATGGCTCCTTATTAGGTAGGTACTCCATAGATCAGTACCCTTATTATAACTGTGAAAGTGTGTGTTGTTTGTTGGTTAATTGGTTTGTTGGTTTGCTAGTTTGTTGGTTTGTCCTTCAATCAAGTCGCATCGGTGCATCGACGTGATTTTTTACATGGGTATAGATAAAGGCCTGGAGAGTGACATAGGCTACTTTTATCCCGGAAAGTCAAAGAGTTCCCACGGGATTAAAAAAAAACTTGATTCCACGCGGATGAAGTCGCGGGTATCAGCTAGTGTTTTATAATTTTATACTTAGGTGCTAGCTTTTACTCACAACTTATGTTTGGAAAACATACATAGTTAGATGACCTACCTCGTCGACTATGGGTGGTAAATTTCAAACAACAGCCATTTTACTTAATGACATTTGGTTACATTAAACAAAGAGCTTAATCTTTTTTAATCGGAAAAGCGTAAATTATGCATAACCGAATGCTAAATAGGAGACCAAATTAAACTAGCATTCAGGCTTACTGAGCGGCTTGGCTTAGCGAAGACGAGTCTCTTTTCATATTAAAAATCGAAGCTAAAATGCAGTTAACTATTTTTCGGGCTGGAAAGAGAGTTCTGAGCGTATCTTCGTATAAATATTCACAAGGCATCGTCGTACATGCTTCAGTTCGGCAAGGTTTCGCTCTCAAACGCGACTTTTTACTCTAAAGTATACACTGTTGGGAAGGATAACTTCCTAGTTAGCCGAGACGAACTACAGTCTAAACGTAAATAAATAAAACTGAAGACTGTGTTATCTGCTTTTTATCTAACTCGTAGTTATTTACGAGTACATGTTATTAAAATCGAAACACCTAAGTATTTGTGAAATTATATATATTTATATCTGTGGAAACCAATGATTCTTAAGGGTTAATTATATTTATAAAGTTTCTTAAGGGAGGTCACAGGAAGTTACCCTTCTCATACTGAGAGGAGACATGCTTTGTAGTGAGCCGGATAATGATGAAGTTAGAGGCTAAAAAATTTGAGTCCATCCACTGAACCCTGTCTTAACTACATAACCATGTTTTATTTTATTTATTAATTGTAGCAGTGCGTTGATTTGGATATAAAGGTACTTTTTTGCATTTTCAAATGCAATTTCTGAATGACTGAATTTAAATTTTTATCTAAAGTTTTTAAATGCCACATATATGTATATAGTGTTATTGTTGTGTTTTGTGTTACCTAATATAACTACAGTTTAAAGATACCATAATAATAATATTATTATAGAGATCCAGTACAGTTCCTACTGCAACATTTGCTACGCCGTAGGCGTAGAGCTACAACGTAGATCCTTTCTTAAAGCGAGCTCAACTTTTAGATAGCAATCATTAGGTAAATGGATTAGTCTAGACTCTAGAGCGTGGGTCTAGGTATACAATCATTTTGCGTATTTTTACAGGCAACTATTGATTTATGTTTTGTGTCACAATAACACACATTTTTATCTTTGTATTATACTACGGAACCCTAAAAAGCCAAAAACAACTTACCAAAATAAGGTAGGTAATAAATTAAATCTACATCTAAATAAGGGCAAAAATTTCTATCAACTCTTTTCTACAGGTCATCTAATTTAGAATAGCAATTTTTAGCATCTTGTCCGTGCAAAAATGGCGTTTCTTTCATTTAAATATACCAATAGAAACAAATTTTGCGGAATTCCGCAAGCAGAAATCCGTACAGAATTGCGTTAGATTTGTCCATAGTCGAACTAACCTCAGAACAAAGTATTTCGTTTTCTTCATAGGTTAATAATCAAGATTAAAAGGTTTGAAAGATAATACCTATAGGTATATAATATGCTCCCGGCTTAAAGTTACGAGGAAGTTTATGTTCTAAAAGAAGTACAACAAAGCTCGCTATCTTTGTAGTCGTTGTAAGTATTAAGTTCGAATTAAGTTTCGATGAATTGGTTTTTTGGATGCCTTGTAATATTTCCTTTGTGGATATTGAGAGGCATGAATCAGTATTGAGTCTCGTCAGCGAGTGGGCGTTGGAGCGAGATTGCAGATCCATTAATCATATTACGGGCACTTTATTGCTTCAATAAAACACTGATATAAACCTACTTAGCGTGGCTACACAGAGATTCTTAGAATCAGTTACGGTCACAAAGATAGCAGGTTTAAGATAAGATTAACTTAATAAATAACTAAATAACTAAAATAACTAAAGAATAACAATTTAGTAAGTACTGCTCAAAGTGCAGAATTTAATAGAAATAGAAAAATTTAATTAGAAAGGAGAATTGGTTGTAATGAGCAAAATTATAACAAATTACTACAACATAAATTATAGAAAGGGTTTTGCGTTTGTTAACATAAATGGCCCTTTAGCATCGATCAAAAAGCGTCGTATAAATTATGTAGTGCGGGAGATATTTATAACAACAGTGTCTATGAGTAGAAGGGTTACGATAAAAACAGAATAACCTGTGCTATTTTACAACATCGCGTAAATGTTCTCGCCGTTCAACGTTCAACAGATAAAAATAAATAAATTCTGAACCCGAAGAGCTAGGGTGCACCACGGTGCGAAGAGTTGCGGTGCGTTTTAAAATCCGCAAATTTGAATTTCAAACTATCAAAATCCAGTGCGGAAATAATTTTGAAGTGCGCGCGCTTCTATGTAGTTCTATAGTTCACAGATTTTGCGGAAAAAAAACGTACGGAAATTTACCGTGGTTGCGCGCTGTCTCTTATATAAGTTGTCACGTGCTCGGCCTAAGAACAGAATAATGTACATGTAATCAATTTTTTTAGCGATTTTAGATTTCATCACTATATGAGTTTTTTGAGTTTTCCTGCAATGTGAATTTTAATAAACTACATAGATGATGCTCGCAATTTCGTCCGCGTGGATTTAGGTACCTATATTAAAAATCTCGTGGGAACTCTTTGCTTTTCCGGGGAAAAATCTCAACGAAACCGGTTAAGCTGTTGAGCCATGAATAACTAGCAGACAGACAGACAGACACGCTTTCGCATTTATAATATTAGTATGGATAACTCATACGTAAATGATATATCTTTATTTCTTTTCTACTATATGTATACATAGGTAGATATTAGGTACTTATACAAAAGATATTACAAAAGCAAAAACAAGTTTCTGTATTACTACCACTTAAATATGTCGATAAAGTAATAATAGAGTAGATACAGCTACTATTTAAGGATATAAATCAGAATTTATTATTAGCAAACTAGAAGTAATTTATCAGTCTAGCCGTTACTATATAGTGAACGACAATCAGTACGATTTGTCACTGTGCGTTCCCAATAATAACACACCATAAAAATAGCATTTATTGACACATTTGAAAAATAATACCTACTCGAAGAAGGCAATTAAAGCAAATATCGTAAGTCATACGGAAACGACTGAATGTTTCTATTCGGAAACTTATGCGTTAATATTCATACATTGTATGGGTATACGTAGACTAATGCGATCGTTCTGTAGGAAGGGACCAGCCTTACGGCAACAGCCGATTCTACATCGTAAATTGATCAGGTAATCAGTTGGAATATATGTATATATGCCTGCTGTAATCAAGCCTGCTGGCAGCGTAAGATGGAGCGCTCTCGCTTGGAAGATAATTATTCACTCTTGACTTGAAGGTTCCTATTATTAAAAAACCCGCCAAGTGCGAGTCAGACTCGCGCAATGAGGGTTCCGTACCACAGTCGTATTTTTTCGACATTTGGCAGGATAAAATTAAAAAACTATGATACATAAAAATAAATAAAAATCTGTTTTAGAATGCACAGGTGAAGACCTTTCATATGATACCCCACTTGCTATAGTTATCTTACTTAGAAAATTGAAAATACTAATTATTAGTTCATGACCACAATTTAATTTTTTTTTGTGTGATCTAACCCTAAATTCACGGTTTTCAGATTTTTCCCTAAATGTCAGCTATATAAGATCTACCTACCTGCCAAATTTCATGATTCTAGGTCAACGGGAAGTTCCCTGTACGTTTCTTGACAGACAGACGGCCAGACGGACAGACAGACAGACAGACAACAGAGTGATCCTATAAGGGTTCCGTTTTTCCTTTTGAGGTACGGAACCGTAAAAAGGACATTATTTTCACTCATGCATTCATGCATTCATTCCTTCATTTCTAATTTTTCTGTCAGTATGCATGTAGGCTTGCAGAACCTAAGCAGACTTAGTTGAATGACACAAGTTTGCGATGCCGTCTCCATTGTCAGTATGGCGGATTGAGCCATCATATTGATACTTAAAGAGGTAAGTGCATAAGCTGACAGTGCAGGGAATACTCGTATTGTGTATTATAAGTTCGATGCCAAGAGTTCAAGTTGCCAAGCAATAGGCAATAATACGCAGTTGAAGCTCATCGCATTGGTGTAGTTCCGCCTTGCGCCGACTGACAAAAAGGGTAACGGAAGCCATTTCCATAATACTCCTTAACCACACTATAAATTAATATATCTACAGTCTGAAATATTATAAGCATTTCTGTTTAATAAAAACCGGCCAAGTGCAAGTCAGATTCGTGCACCTTCTAAGGATAGTTACGTGTATTTTTTTAAATCTCCAACTGCAAATATATCGCAAATTTTAAAGTGATAGGTATAATAATTACAAAATGGTTTTTGGATTTTTCCCTTTACATGTGCTATAGGACATTGCTTCATGCCCAAGATTCTAGGTCAACGGAAAGTAAGCACCCTTATTTTCTGATTCCCTTGCGAGTGTTAAAATATGCGGCAATAAACGACCGCATATTTTGGTTGACAAGTATAATTTTTTCACAGCTTCAAAGGATTGTAGAGCAGAGTATTTCATATTAATTGCAACTTGATACCTCACCGTGTTCTTGAGAAAAAGGGTCTTAACAGACAGACAGACAACGAAGTGATTCTATAAGGGGTCCTTTTTTCCTTTTGAGGTACACAACCCTAAAAAGAATGTAATAGGGATGTATTATACAGTTGGCTGTCTAGCTGATATGTTATTAATCCATTTACTTAATTACGAAAGGGTTTGCCGCCAACAATTTCTGACCGACCTTATCTTGCACGTGACTAACTGGAGGAACAAGTCTACAGGTCAATTTAAATCAATTTCGCTTGGCTAATTCCCTTTAGGACCATCACAAGACTTCAGGACTTTCCCTTTAGGACCTTCACAAGACTTTAGGAAGTACTATTTAAGGATTATTTTTATATGATTGCAATGGTAGTTATTTATTTTCGTAGACATATACCTATGTATACATGGGTTTGCCGATTGGGCATTTGTAATAATATTTATTTTCGTCGAAAGTCAAATGTTTTGCTCCAGCGTAAAGCAACTTAAGCTGTGTAAAAATATGAATTTATTTAAGGAACAGTTGTGAAGTCAGAATGTATAAGAAATAAGGAACGTCCTCGACAGCTGTGTAGACGTCTCTTATTTTCACTTTTCCACTCCATATTTGCGTGGGGTTGCGATCGGGCAGTGCGTGGCTGGTAGATAACGCTTTCACAATTTACGTATGCCAGGAATACTGTTGGCGGTCAGCCAAAGCTCAGATGCCCTTGTTAGCTTCTCAAGAAATCTACGATATAATTGCTTTGTCTTTTTTTAAGTCACTTAAATTCAACTGTTTATTTATTCCAACGAGTCTTCTTCCTGTATTTAAGCCGTCTCTTTTAGAATGTTATTTCACTGATTAATTTTTCAGTTTTATAGTTACACGGAAGTTTTTCACTTCTTTATATTCCATTTTTTCTCTTCTTTAAGTCTTGGAACACGTGGTGTAGTGGTGCATAAGATCGAAACGACATATTTTATTCCACCGGATTTATCCCGAACTGCAGACTTTATTTTATTCTACAGCCTTTTTCTGCGCTTCTAGAGACTGTTTCCACGTCAGTTTTCCCTTATAAAGGGTTGTCCTGTAAATGCCATGCACCCCCGAGAAGTTGCACTGCCCCTGACGAGCAGATTTAGACTACAACTTTAAACCCAAGTTCTATATGGTTGCGGGATATGTGTTTCGTAAACCATGGCTAGTAACTGGTCTAGGAGATAGTTGATTTTACTCTATCAGTACACTGGGGTCATCATCATCATCCAAGCCAAGAAAGTGCTCGATGATGATGATGACGATTGACATTACGCAAAAAGTTTCTCTTTCTAAAGCCGCTTCTTTTAATTTCGGTTGACTAAGCCCTGTACACCCCCTATCGTAGGTACTTAACCATTTACATTTTGGCGAGCTGGAGCTCTTTTGCCTGCAATTCTTTCTTCCACCACTAATCTTCGAAATGAGAATTGGGCTTCTATGTAAACTTCCAAAGAAAGCAAGGTTTCTCCGCATGATGGTGGACAACAGTCCTCTCTCTTTTAGTTTACCCACAGTACCTTAGTGTAAAGTACAGCTGCACTCGAGTGCTGTGGATTAATGACCTGAACACCTTTAATCTACTACTTATTATATAACATACTTATATTAACACTGTTAATATTATCATGAGGAACAACAAAAGTACACCGTGACCTGCATCTATTGTCTGCTCTGACCCTTATCAATATGGTTTTGTTACTTATTTTGAAAGCCGATGGTATATAGCAGAATCCAAACAGGTATAGGTATATAATATATATGAAATAATTCATAAGCAAGTCAATGTGTTTCTCTCTGATGAACAACACGGCTTTAGGAGCAGGCGATCAGTTAATAGTAACCTATTGATATTGGTAGACTACATTTCCGAATGCTTGGATCGTGGTGGACAAGTTGATGTCCTTTACTTTGATTTTCGGAAAGCGTTCGACAGGGTCAACAATGATATATTACTATCCAAGTTGTCTAAGATTGGTTTCGCTCCCAACCTCCTACATCTAATGGCAAATTATCTGCAAGATCGAAAGCAATTTGTACGGCTTGGCATGTATGAGTCCAAACCCTACCACACTCGTTCAGGCGTCAGTCAAGGCTCGATTCTTGGTCCTCTCCTTTTCTTGATAATGGTCAATGACCTGCCATTAGTGCTGGAAAGGGCCAAGTGTTTACTATACGCTGACGACCTGAAATTGTTTATGGAAATAAAATCTGAGGCCGAATGTGTTGAACTCCAGGATGATATCGATGCTGTCATCAAATGGAGTGACGAAAACAGAATGGAGTTCAACACCAATAAATGTTCGGTCATGACTTTTGGACGCGGAAGGTGTCCAGTTTTCTTCCCGTATAAAATGAGCGGAGTTCAATTGCCCAGACAAACTAATGTAAAAGACCTGGGAGTAATATTTGACCATAAACTGACATTCCATGACCATATTTCTACACTCGCCTCCGAATCATTCCAGCGGTTGGGGTTTGTTTTGCGTAATACTCAAGATTTTCAAAATTGTTACACGATAAAACTGCTATTTGACGCTTTGGTTCGTGCCAAGCTAGAAACCAGCGCTTGTATTTGGAATCCATATGAAAGCACTTACACCTTGCTACTTGAAAAGGTTCAAAAAGCCTTTCTAAGGTATTTATATAAAAAATTGCACGGGTATTACCCATTTATGTATCCCACAAAATTTCTCCAAGGGCACTTGGGTTTCCACTCGCTCAAAACCCGAAGAGACTGCGACCAAATTGGTACAATTTGCAAGATTCTTAGGGGTGTGATTGACTGCTCTGAACTACACAACAAGCTCTGCTGCGTTTATGCACCCTCTAATTACAGCTATCTCCGCCACCGCTCCAAATTTTTCGTAAGTCCGTTTAGTCGCACGGTAGCGCGTTCCAGGTCACCCATACCGCGCACTTTGGCTGCGCTCAACGCACTGCTGAAGGAGTCCCCTCGCTGTGACATATTTGCTGACAAATGGGCTGACCTCATGGGTCAGATCTTGCACTTTTGTGAAAATTTATAATTTTGCTTTTTAAAATTTATAATTTTAAGTTGTTAATTTTTGTAAGTATGTTTATGTTAGTTTGTACTCGTATTTTAATTAGTGTAATTGGCTTTATGGCCGTTCTGATTAAATAATAAATAAATAATAATAATAATAATAATAATAATAATGACCATCACGTCGATTTTAGGTTATTACGTCAAGCCTTAATTGGGGATCTTTATGTTTAATCACAGTGTTTAGTCGGTGATTTTATGGTACTTTTGAACCATTGGCTACTAAAATAAACTTAGGCGTAACTTAACAAAGGCGTGCGTGAGAATGCTTTAGACGACCGAAATAGCTGCCTACAATCAGGCCATTTCCCTTTCCTATTTTTGTAGGTAAGTAAACCGGGTTATAGAACTCAGTAAGTGTAGTTTTCAATAAAGTTGACTTGAGAGAATAGCGCTACGTGTTATGATGTTTCATATATTCCAGTGAAATGAAATGTAGGCTGTCGGATTGTTTGTTCAGAAACCTACTCGGTTTTATTGTCTCCGAAGTACGGCAGCGAGACAAAAATAAAGTAGTTAGGTTTTACGCATCCACGTAACAAAAAAATCTTGCTTTATACTAGGTGATGCCCGCGGCTGCACCTGCGTGGATTTAGGATTTTAAAAATCCCTTGGGAACTCTTTGATTTTTTGGGATAAAAAGTAGCCTATGTCCTTCCCCGGGATGCAAGCTATTTCTGTACAAAATTTCATTAAAATCGGTTGAACGGATAGGCCGTGAAAAGCTAGCAGACAGACAGACACACTTTCGCATTTATAATATTTTCAAAAATTATTTCTTAGCGGATGTCTACGTGATCCGTCCAGTAGTTTGAGCTGTGCGTTTATAGATCAATCAGTCAGTCACCTTTTTTCCTTTTATATATTTAGAAGATATGTAAATAATTATTGTCATAAATATGGCACTAGGAAAAACCATGGTCTGCGTTAATGTTATTATACTCTCAAAGTCTTTAGGTGGGATTGTAGCATAACTCCAGGACAAAGCGTGGTCTGCGTCTATATTCTTGGTCTAGAGTATGGTTGTCACATCGTTTGCGGAAGAACCATCTCGGGATACAAGACAGACGGGTCAGGCGCGTGGCGCGTGGCGCGAGGTGCGAGGCCCAGGGGGCGGCGAGCACCTGCGCGGGATGCATCGTGAGCGGCCGCGGCGTGCAGTCGCGCCAGGCTGTCTGGCGCCGTGCATGCCGCCCCCGCGCACCTCCGCGTCGCCGCCACACCGCCCGCTTCCACGCCCGCGTTTGTTTTCAACTTTGATTGATAATTTGTTGCTGGAGTGCGTTTTCCGTGTCGAAAATATTACAATGTTTTATTCAATTGTTTGTAATTGTGATAAATACGGCGGAGATGCGCTCATTAACGCCTGTCTCGCTAGTTCCTTCATACCTATTTAAGGTGGCTTTTGCTCCTCCTATTTTAAGCGCTTGTGATTAGATTTTAATAAACCCTTTGTTATTTGGAGATATAAAATACTCTAGAATAAGCCTAGGTTAGTCTTTTCATAGTTTTAGGTGCTTGTTAAAGTCGCCTTAAAATACGCTTAGTAGATTGAAAATTTATCTATTCCGAACCATCAGGAAGACAAGGACAGACAATATTAAAAAACCAGCCAACTGCGAGTCAGGCTCGCACACCGAGGGTTCCGTTTTACTACAGTCGTATTTTTTCAAAATTTTAAGAAAACAACATGAGCTTTTTAAGACCCTTTGACGTCGCTCAGTTTGTTTTATTTCTATGATTGATTTCGTCATTTCTCTTAAGAAAACGAACTAGATAGGTACTGTGCACGTCTCTAAATAATGCAGAGCTTTTCTTTGATATTTTATTTCTCTGTATTAGTATTACAAAAATATCTTATTTCAAGAATAAGCTAACTTATTTCAAAAACTTCCCTTGAAACACTTGGAATGTTCCATAAAAGTTTTCTGTGGGTTTTGTACCTACTCTGCTTACGCATTTCGTTGTTTACCCACTTTTACCTATACTTAAATAAATTTCCGATTATGTGACGTGAATTCGAATGAAGTTACACTGCAAATGTATGAGCTGGTTAGTCCTTGATTGACCTCTAGAGAAAGAGCGTAGGCAGATTTGGCGCCTTGGCGTATACCTACTTATGTCTTTCGTAAAAGTTTAAGCTTTAACGGCTGCAAAATCGAAAGACTTCGATGCTATACTTTTATTGCTGTTACATTTTTCTAGATGGATTGATTTCATAATAGCAACTTTGTTTAGGAGAGATCTTAGGTTCCGCCCAGACCTATTATAATAAAACATGCTTTTATACATTTATGTTTGCTATCGCATTTTGTATTTGGCGCCCTTTTGAAATGGAAGTAGCATGTTCTATAGCGAGACAGCCATCTTGAGTGAATTGTATAAATACGGGTGGTTGATGAATTTTAAGCTAGTCTCGTTCTAACTCGAGACTCCAACGACTATTAAAATAATGCTTTTTGTGTTTAGGTCGCCATTTTGATTGAGGTTGCAAAAGCAATTATGCCCTAACCAAGTTAATATTGCAGTCAGGTAAATAATAATAAAAGGTAAAAACTCTCGATAAGCCTATTCACGTCGTGATTAATATTTAATTGCACTTCTGGTATGTTTATATGTTGGAAGCCCGTGTGGTTTTATAATATGTTTTCACACCACTCGCTCTAGAATGCCTTATTACAGACCTGTTAGCTAAGGGTTAAAGTACCTACGTCATAACATTCTTATGACTGAGCTGCTGCTACTGCTACTACTGTTTCGCTTCGACGTATGATGGCGAAAAGGTCGTAACTGTGTCGTAAGGGACAAAAATATTTTATAACATTACTAGACGATGCCCGCGAGTTCGTCCGCGTGGATTTAGGCTTTAAAAAATCCCGTGGGAACTCTTTGATTTTCCGGGTTGCAAGCTATCTCTGTACCAAATTTCGTCAAAATCGGTTGAACGGATGGCCCGTGAAAAGCTAGCAATATAATATTAAGTATGGAGTATGGATTTTACAATATATTTACATCAAAATAGTGTTATGTTTTTTAAAATATTAAAGTATAGTAGTGAACAAACTAAGCCAATATGTCACACATTTTGATTTTATAATGAAAATTATAAGATATGAAAGTAGATAAACTATTATTATTAAATTAGTGTGGTCAAATAATACCTATTACTTATAGACTTAAAGATTAGCTTATGCTCGCGACTTCGTCCGCTTGAACTGCATAAATTTTTAACCACTATTTTACCCCTTAGGGGTTGAATTTTCAAAAATCCTTTCCTACGTCATAATACCTACCGTCATAATGTAGGTTTTATGATTATTGTTATTGTTACCTGTGTGGTTCCCGTTGTTTGAGTTTGTAGTACTCGGTTTTTTTTGGGGTGCCAGCCAGGTAACCTCCCAGTGTGCCTGGGTGCCGCTGGTCCCTTTTGGATGCATTGGGCATCCGAGGGGAAGAGCAGTATTCGGGCCGGTGCACCCCGGTAACATGGCTAATAATCTCTCTTCGGGGATATTGTTGGCCATGGCTAATGACCTGGCAGGGGGGAGGTTTCTCCGCGTGTCCCTCTGACTAGCAGAGGGCACAGTGGATGAGGCGGAGGTTGAGACGCGGGCGACGTGCGCGGGATTGCGTTGTCGCCCGTTGCGTCTCCGGGGGAGGTGAGGTGCACATAGTGGTAAAAGGAACACATGCCTGCTTAATTTTATAAACTCTTTCTGGCTACGTTTAAGTGTACTACTTCGTTAGTCCCCTTTCTTTTTGTAGTTGTTTGCTGTACATTTTCACAGTTCGTTTATTTGATTTGATTACCAAATGTGTTCGTAGACGTTTTAGGCGTGAACAAGTTTCCGGGTTAAAATTGCCCGTCATCCTAATAAAAGTATGTCGATTGCTACATGCTATAGCTATATTAATCATATTATGTAATATTATTAATTACAAGAGTAGCTCTACAAATTTGAGCCATCTCTCTTCCTTTCTACTTTTAATAAAATTATAAAGAGGTAAAGTTTGTAAGTTTGGATGTAGGGAGTAATTCTGAACTCTCCAGTCTCTGATAGAGTATTTTGAATTTCGTCATTTAACAAAATCATAATTTCAATACAAATATAACTTTTTTGACCAATGCATATGAACATCGTGAGGAAACTTGGATGCCTTAGAAATCTTAGTAATGATATACTAATAATGATCTGATTTGAAGTTTGCCAATCCTCCATTGGCCAGGGTGACTATGGCCTCGAACCTTCTCGACCCTTGTCATTCTGAGAGGTGACATGTGTTCAGTAGTAGACCGGCGATGTGTTGAAATGATAATGAAAAAATGATAAAAATAGGCAACAACTTCGAGGTAGACATACCTACTTAATGAAAATTGTCACCCGAAATTAGACTGATGTTGGTATGGTGTTTTATTTTTAAAGCTAGGGTAGGTTACGCATAATTTCGTTCAACGTAATGATCATTAGGGTGCCAACTGGCATTATATTTATTTGGAGCTTTATAATTACTGATATGAAAAGGCACTCTTCGTCAAAAATTTCATATCCTTAAATATATCCTGTAAACATATAGAAACAATATGAAAAAACGCTTTGAGTATTAGGTAAGCCCATCTCAATTAAATACACACACACATAGTATATCTTGGTTTATTCGAGTCAACTTTGGATTCTCTTGCTATTTTTAGGGTTCCGTACCTCAAAAGGAAAAACGAAACCCTTGTAGGATCACTTTGTTGTCTGTCTGTCTGTCGTTCTGTCAAGAAACCTACAGGATACCTACTTCCCGTTGACCTAGAATCATGAAATTTGGCGGGTAGGTAGGTCTAATAGCAGATATTTGGAGAAAAATGTGAATTTGTGGTTACATCACAATTAAATTAAATTGTGGTCATGAACTAACAATTAGTATTTTCTATTTTCGAAGTATGATAACTATATCAAGTGGGGTATCATATGAAAGGTCTTTACTTGTGCATTCTTCTAAAACAGATGTTTATTTATTTTTATGCATCATCGTATCGTGCAAATGTCGAAAAAATACGACTGTATTACGGTACCCTCATTGCGCGAGCCTTGCTCGCACTTGGCCGGTTTTTTTATATTTTCAAAAATGTAATTAAGGTAAACTATGACTCCATAATTCCATTAGTAATGTATTATATTCTTTATCACGATGTACAACAATCGCTATTATGTAAATAGGTGTGTACACTGTACGTTTGTTATATTGGGACTACCTAGTCCCAATATAACAAACAGTAACACAATTAGTTATGCACCTGTACAGTGTCGCGTAATGCACACAAAAACACACATATAGCACACATAAATATCGCGTTACAGCTATTAACAACGCACAACCAGTTTAGTCAATGCACCGCGTTGCGCGTGTAAAATTCACTTTTTATAATTTATAGATAGATAGATTTAAAGCAATGAGGATTATAATATTATTACGGTACGGATTCAAAGGATCGTCTGTCGTGTTAACGCATGTTTGGCCTTGTGTTGTCAACCGGTTAGCCTACGATTAGAGATATAAGGGTTGAAATCTCTCTTGCTGTCCTTGATGTTTTTTAATTTCTATTTTTTTTTCTCTTGCTACTTTTAGCATCAATAAAATGTTTCTAGGAAACCAATAAAACAGCTGTTAACAAATTAACATTAATTTAAATAAAATTTTAATATTAATATAATAGATAGTAAGGAAGTCTAATTCCTGTTCTTTTCAGAAAAGTTAATAAAAGATGTCAGTAATACATTACAACTTAATTGAACAGTTAGAATTATAAACATAATATTGCTTACGCTACTTTAACATTTAAATTGGTTAACATTTCGAAAACAAAATCAAATCTAAGACATAATATATTATAATGATTATATAACAAAGGAAAAAGAACGTTATATATACGTTATCAATTACTCACACATTAATTTGCGTTATTGTGGCCTGCAAATCTATTTCTGCTGCTGTTTGTACAATAAATGAATACCTACTTACTTTATTTATTTTTTATTTAGTTGAGTAAAAAGTGTGGCCATTTTTTCCTTATTTTGAATTCAGCACTTAAAGCGTATTCATTACTGGAAAAAAGGAAGGTCACATTATAACATACCTAGCTAAAATCATTCAGTGCATTGAATCAGAAATTTGTAGAAACATTAATAATTCATGCAAGCAGTCCGTAGAATACCTGCGGCATCCATAAGTGAAGACTAGCCGTTGAAGAAAAGAGTGCAGAATCTTTATTCAAAATCAGTAAAATGGCATTTCATATTCATGTATTATTCATAAAATTTGCTTTTCATATAGGCTGAGGTCTCACAGAATCCGGAATCGGAGGTGAGAATATATTTCATCTATTCCCCTATTTCCTCACGCTCCGCTTGCTTTTTTCGTGCATAAAGTAGGTAGAAATAGCCTTTTATTTTCGCTTGTATCTTTTCAAATCTAGTCGTTTTACACTAGGATAGAGAAATACATTGTTGTTACAGATCCACATTTGAGATTGTTACTAGCAAGGTTTGAAACGATAAAAATAACAAAGTACCTACTAGGTATAGTACCTACCTATTTTAAGTTATAAGTTTTAAATTATAGGTTACCTATAATAAAATCATAATTTTATAGTAATTATATTTTAGGTGCATTGAACAATTACATTTGTAGATGAAAAATCACATACTTATTACAATCTACACACTAATCGCATAGCTACTGATAATAAAGTTTAGCTACATAGCAATATAAATCTAGATGTATCGAATGGTAAATGTGTTATACAACTCTAAATTTCCAGGGTACATTACTTTAATACTTGGTTGAAGTAATATTATGTAAGTAATAGGTATGCTTTAACGAAAACCAGGAGGCGCAATGAATCTGTTCGTACGAAACGAAAACGCAAGTAAAAAATGGCTTCCTTTGCTTGCCTAGCTCTATCAACGTACTCTGCTTCATATCACCTACCTTCCTAGTGATGAGTTTTTGAGGCCTATAGAGCAATAGAAATTGTACACTCTCATAATTCAAATAGTTTGCGCTAAATCATGACTGAATCCAACAATATAGGATAGTAGGTAGATATCTGGTGGAAAGCAGCCTTAGCGTAGCGTAATTTTGTCACCTGTTTGTCATTGTGGGACACCATAGAGTAGTATTATATTAGGGTTGGACGGACACCCAGGGCCAGGAGTTCACTTTGTCACTGCCACCCATCGACATAGGATGTAATAATCTTTGCTGCTACCTAATGTCAAAGCAATTGTAAAGTTTTAAATCAAAGTTTTCAAAATTTTATAGTACTTTCATACTATATATATTCATACATATAGTACTAATCACCTTCATGGGCAGCAAAAAGTCATCATCATCATCATCAACCCATTGCCGGCGCACTTATGAGCACGGGTCTTCTCTCAGAATGAGAAGGATTTGGCCATAGCCCACCATGCTGGCCAAGTGCGGATTGGCAGACTTCACGCACCTTTGAGAATGTAAAGGAGAATTCTCAGGCATACAGGTTGCCTCACGATGTTTTCCTTCATAGTTAAAGCAAGTGATATTTAATTGCTTTAAACGCACATAACTCGTGTGCGTGCCCGTGATCGAATCCCTGACCCCCCCAAATAGGATGCCAACGTCTTAACCACCAGGCTATCGCCGCTCCCTAGGTTAAGATTGCTACTCATATACTGGTATTGGTATATAATGTATTATCTATATCTATAGAATAGGATAGAGCAACGATTCTATGTTTCAATGAATAAATATACTTACCTACCTATTATGATGAATCTTACTTATGAATACTTACTATTCAGAGTAACTAATCGCGTTATAAATAAACCGGAAAGTTCATGCCGGCTGATATTCAAGAAAACTTTTATTATTCAAATATTTAATATTATGAAACCCTGTCCCTCTAGCTGGCTGTAGTCGTACCGGTATCAGTTGACAATAAATTCCCTCCATTGAATAGATTCAATCGTGCTCCGATGTTTATCAACATAGCCTTATTTCAGGCTATTCAAGCTCGTACTTTGTTTAATGTCTGAGATGTTATCCTATTGGTTTTGTTCCCGCGTCATTCGAACAATGCCACAAGATGTAAAGGCGTAGAGCAGAAAGAATGAGTAATTTCTATTTAAATATATATATTTTTTTAAGCTCTAATAATAATTGTTTATTTTGAATACCTTAAAATAATAATAACACAATTAATTCTATTAAATAAAGTTAAATCTAAATTAAAAGTACTTAAAAATATTAAAATAAAACATACAAACTTGAATAAACCTTACCAACTTAAAATTAAACGTCGTCAAAAAGTCCGCCCTTGGTTGCCCCTGGGCAAAAGGTGCAGACGGACGGCAAGCGTCCAGATGGCTTGACGCTCGTCTCATGGCAAAACGGCAAATGTCTGCTGTGGGACGCGACGTGCACTAGCACCCTCGCGCCAAGCCATTTGGACAGGACGTCGCGGGAGGCCTGCGCCGCTGCAAAGTCCGCTGGCGCGAAGAAACGGGTTAAATATGCCCCTCTTCTGGGGAAATACCTCTTTGTTCCACTGGCGGTGGAGACGTTGGGTTGCTGGGGTGAGGAAGCGAAGGGTTTCGTGCGTGACATCGGCCGTCGTCTAAGGGAAAGAGGTTGCGATCCGCGCTCTGGGGCCTCCCTGGTCCAAAGGTTGTCCATCGCCATCCAGCGTGGCAATAGTGCCAGCTTAATGGGCACCTTTGGCCCAGGGGCAACCAGGGGCGGACTTTTTGACGACGTTTAATTTTAAGTTGGTAAGGTTTATTCAAGTTAGTATGTTTTATTTTAATATTTTTAAGTACTTTTAATTTAGATTTATTTATTTATTTATAGATATCTACTAGCATAAATGTCAATAATTAGGACCAGGATTTGGAGTTTCAAGAACAAAATACTGACACTATGAAATTTCACACTGGGTGGATTGGGTATGTAAAATATGTCGTGAAAGGTCACCTAGTTGAATATGTAATTAAATAAAAAGTGTTTCTAAGTAAAACATGTAGGTATACCATTTAGGCTGGAACAAACAATGCTTTGCATTCATTTAGCTTTGCAAATTACTTAATTAAATATTAAATTCTAGAACCTTATGTCTGGTATAGGTCGAGGAAGGCATTCATTATGTGGTAAATTCTATGAAATAATATCAATTCAAGTTCCCGACAAAACATATTTTAATCCTGCAGCCTTCTCTAATGCATGTGCGATATTGCAACTTTTCGCGTAATTTACTTAAATATTACTTAGTATTACTAAATATTATCTGATTAGAGATTAAAAGACTTGCTTTAAGTTTTGTACCTTAGACATTCAAGAATTATATCACTTCAAAAGTTATCAGTCAAAACGTACCTACTTTTAGAAACATCCAGGTAAAGCAGGCTCAAATGGCTACATCGTTTAAGTTTAGCGTTGAGCATCAACTTTTCTTGATTCTGGTTTCCTGGTATGATTCGGGATATTTCCCGGGGGAATGTTACGTGAGGCGTTTTCATCAAACTTAAAAATTAAATATTTAAAATGTATTTTTGAAAACTGTGATTCAGGCTCAATGTGGCCTTAAATCTGCGTATTATCTCCTTCTATAGGTATATATTATGAATATTCTATCTATATCAAATTCTCTCTCTCTCTTTTATAAGCTAATATAAATAAAAGCTGACTGACTGATCTATCAACGCACAGCGCAAACTACTGAACGGATCGGGCTGAAATTTGGCATGCAGATAGCTATTATGACGTAGGAAAGGATTTTTGAAAATTCAACCCCTGAGGGGGTAAAATAGGGGTACGAAATTTGTGCAGTTCACGCGGACAAAGTCGCGAGCATTAAGCTAGTTAAATAATATATGAAAATATGTAATTTTTTTTCAATTTGACGGTAAGTTAGAAAGAAGCACAAAGAAGCGCAAGCGTAGTGAGTGCGAACTTTTTGTTTTAAGGACAGAGTTCTCTACGTTACGTACAGAGAGAGTTTTCTACGTAACATCGGCGAACTGCATTGTGCTCGGTGTGGCACTATTGAAAACCACAAAGCAAAATAAGAAGAAGGACAGAGTTGCTTAGTTTGCTGATTAATCCTTTCTTAGTGAAGCTCTACGTTATATTGAAAACCTAGCAAAGCTTATGACAAACCTTTATGTTTTAATGATGCTTTCGAACGAGAAAGTATGATGATGAGCAAAATAAAAGCGCACGTGAATCGAGCACAAATTCTATAAATTCTTATAAAAACACTCGTCCTGACTAACCGACTGACCTATCAACGCACAGCCGCTTGAGTAAGAAACTTGAAATATTGACAACACGTTCATTTTATGACATACTTATAGATAGTACACTCAAGAAAGAATAGGGGATACAAGTATGACTATCCGTCATTTTTCAAGTTATATCGATGACGATTGGTATTTGATGCGGGCTTTCGGAAAATAAACGCAAGAAAACGTAGAATTTACCCTGCAATGGCTGAAAATTATAAAATTTGCCATTCAGTAACTAAAAAACTAAAGCACCATTTTTACCAATTTGTTTTTGTGGCTCTTTTTATTTTCAATGAAGGGTTTCTAAGCTTTTATTAAAAAATTCGCAGTAACGTCAATTATTATACCTTTATATAAAACTTGTAAGCGGTCATATTAAGGCACTTAGTGGAGTAGTGATCGATCGTTTAGTGCACGCGTTGTGAAGCCTTTTGTCAATATTCGGGTTGGTTAAATTATAGGCAGTTAAAGGCCTAAGCTTACGTGCCGCATTGTTGTTTGCCACGGGTTATGGCTCCCAGATTGTTATAGAAGCCTGGAACGTGACGAGATCATCACTACCATACCATGATCTCTGCCTAAACTACGATAATACCTAGCTCTGCATAGGTAGGTATTTTTAAATTTATAATAAATAAGTATAGAAAAAGAAAAGGTGACTGACTGACTGATCTATCAAAACACAGCTAAAACTATTGGACTGATCGGGCTGGAATTTGACATGCTGTCATGACGTAGATATTCGCTAAGAAAGTATTTTTGAAAATTTAACCTCTAGAGGGTAAAATTGGTGTTTGAAAATGAAGTCCTCATGGATGAAGTCGCGGGCATAAGCTAGCCTAAATCCATACTAATATTATAAATGCGAAAGTGTCTGTCTGTCTGTCTGCTAACTTTTCACAGCTCGACCGTTCAATCGATTTTGACGAAATTTGGTACAGGGATAGCTTACATCCCAGGGAAGGACGTAGGCTACTTTTTATCCCGGAAAATTGAAGAGTTCCCACAGAATTTTTAAAAACCTAAATCCATGCGGACGAAGTCGCAGGCATCATCTAGTATATAATAAGTTAGTCTAAGTATATAAAAAGAAAAGCCCTGACTCACTCACTGACTTACTCATCAAAAGTAAGCCCAAACTCTTGGATGTAGAACACTGAATTTTGGACAGAAGTTCTTTTATAATGTAGGCAAGGAAAAATGTTGGATTTTTCGAAATTACCGCAGGATAACTTAAGGGAATAATTATGTACGAAGTTGGCATTTACTTAGTTTAAAGATAATTTTCATCCATGGAGATGTATATAGACTGCTTTTTATTTTGAAAAATGTAAAAGTTCCCAAGTTATTTTAAAACCATAAATCCACGCGGACGAAGTTGCAGGCATCAGCTATAGTACCTACCATTATATTTGTAGGTTCTGCTTTATTAAGATTATTTCTAAAGGAGGACATTAGTTATTTAATATAGAAAATGTAATTGTAGTAGTAAACTGGCGTACGTATGTGGCTGGGATATGTGTGCGGGTGTGAATGAGCAGGGTCGCAGAGGTGCGCGGAGGTCGGGGCGCGGTATCGACGCGCGCGCCACGCATGCGCCGAACCTCTCACCTGTTGCCGTGAGGCCATGGAAAGATACTCTTTCAAATTAAGGCAGACACCGATACTAAAAATAAAAGCAAAGTTCTCGATCGTCAGTAATACCGTCATAGGCTCTTTCGTCTTTTATTCTGATTATAAGTTTCTACATCTAGATTTATGTGCGTTTTAATTAATTAAATATCACTTGCTTTAACGGTGAAGGAAAACATGGTGAGGAAACCTGCATGCTTGAGAGTTCTCCATAATGTTATCAAAGGTGTGTGAATCCTTCTAATCCGCATATGGCCAGCGTGGTAGACTATGGCCAGAACTATGGAGACCAACTAAGAGGAGACCGATAATGAACCGATGATGGGTTGATCATGATGATGATTCTAAATTTAATTTTTTTAAAGATACTTCTTGCCTACTCTATCGTAAAGGCAGGCTTATTGAACATCATTTACAGCCACACTCAGAGTCGCTTAAACGTTACTTAAGGCATTCCTTATCCATGCTAATTAATGCCTTAAGTAACGATTAAGCGACTCTGAGTGCGGCTGTTTGACAATTTTCGTATTAATTGATATTTCAGTACTAGCGACCCAGCCTGACTTCGCACGAGTGCATTGGCAATAATAACGTAAATAAGCAAAAATACCGAAAATCGAAGCCGAGACCGTAAGAACGGCATCGGCATGTGGTGTCAGTGTGGTTATTTTGTTATATTAAAAAGAATAACAGCCTTTTTGATGATGTCGGCCTGTTTTTTTTTTTACATCTTAAACAATAATTATCGTCACATTTCAACAAATAATTCAAAACGATATTAAACTATACATAATATAGTCGGACCTTCCTCTTAAATCACTCTACGAGTATCTATCTATTGATTGCCGAGTTTAAAAAATCTAAGCGTTCAAAGGGGCAGACGGCGGGGAATGACTTTGTTTACATACTATTTACTATTTAGAGAAGTAGGTACCTATAGTATATACATACAAATTACAAACCGATACGACGTACCAGCTACCACAGAATAATATAATAGTATACTAAAGGCTACACCTTGGATACCAAAACATCTTTGATAGCAGTTTTGGTTACACTTTTGATATCCGCATGTCATAATTCAGAGCCTCAATAGCTCAACCGGTAAAGGAGTGGACTGAAAACAGAAAGGTCGACGGTTCAAACCCCGCCCATTGCACTATTGTCGTACCTACTCCTAGCACAAGCCTGACGCTTAGTTGGAGAGGAAAGGGGAATATTAGTCATTTAACATGGCTAATATTCTTTAAAAAAAATCTAATTATTTTATTATTTTACATTTATTTAGTAACAAAATTAACTACATACTACAACTACATATTCTACAGACAGAACAGATAGAATATGTAGGTACCTGTTAAGTAAAAAGAAAACAGCAATAAAACACCTTCCATGTCAGTAAACTTTGGCTGTGATGAATGATCACATTCATTTTGCCGTAAAAGTCACCCATAATAAAATATACGACATACATTAAATGTATTACTTGAATATCACTTATTTTTATGAATAAATTTAAAAATAGGTACCTTCTTTATACGTGCTGCGTTTAACCTGAGCCTGAACCTGAACCATTAGAGACGTTGATGTCTTACCAGTTGGCCTCAGCATGATGAGTGAACAAAATGACCAGTCGTCGTTCAGAAAATTGGCGCTAAATGCAGTCTCAGTGATCCCGACCCGTGAGGGCAAGACCTCCCTGTGTCGGGGACAATGCGCATAGGAACTTTCAGCTTTTATAAAATAAAGAAGGTCTGGCCCGCACAGGCTCTGAGTCTATAAGTTACATTAGTGGTTCTTATTAGTTCAAGTCAATCAAGTAAAAGTGAAGTTTATCATCATCATCATCATCATCATCAACCAATAGACGTCAACTGCTGGACATAGGTCTCCTGTAGGGACTTCCACACGCCACGGTTTTGCGCCGCGCTGCTTGGATCCAGCGGCTCCCTGCGACTCGTTTGAAATTTATATTATTATAATATTATGATGACGTTAGACAAAGAGATAACTGAGTAACTGCTAACTTAATAATTGATTTTATTTAAATAAAAGGAAAAGGTGACTGACTGACAGACTGATCTGTCACGCACAGCTCAAACTACTTGACGGATCGGACTATTTGGCACACAGATAGATAGCTATCTGCTATTATGGCATAGACATCCGCTAAGAAAGGATTTTTGAAAACAGAACCCGGGTAAAATAGGAGTTTTAGATTTGTGTAGTTCTCGTCTAAGTCGCGGTTTAAAGGTAGCAAACAAGTAAATTCTATGAAGTTATTACCTAAGCGACCTGCCGTTCAATTCTGTTAGGATTGGAACTTAGAAGGGAATTTGCGTGGGCTTCTCTGAACTAAAACTACGGAACACGAGCAGAGCTCTAACCATAATGTTCTGAGAAAAGGTTAATTGTGTTTTACTTCGCCACAACCTGGCTATAACAGTGAGTTGGCTTACATAAATTTCATATAATTAAACCTCATGATACCTTAATTATTTTCACTAAATTATGATTAGACATTAATTTTCTAATGAATTATGAAACATGAAACTAAAGTATGTAACTAAAGGTTTATGTGCTTATTTATTATGTTATGATTTACAATGAAGCAATTATATTTTCACAATATAATACCTATTACAAACTAGATAATGCCCGCCGCGACTTCGTTTGCGTGGATATTATGTTTAAAAAATCCCTCGGGAACTTTGTATTTTTACGGGATAAAAAGTAGCCTATGTGTTAACTAAGATATAATCTATCTTCATTGTAAATTTCAGCCAAATTCTTTAATAGTGTTTGCGTGAAAGAGTAATAAACATACACAAACATACACATAATCATAATCATTTATTTTATTGTACTTATTTGTTGTTTAACAACAGGATATTACTGAAATCACACTTAAGTTATAGCTTTTGATGTAAAATAGCCGGAAGAGCCCGGGATAAAATAACATAATTTAATTGCATGAAATTTTACAGGAGCAGTAAAAAAACTGACAGAAAGTTTCATTAACCTTACTGCAATTATATCGTTTTGATCGAAATCACGAACTTTGGACTCAACTTTAGCAAAGTTAATCAGCCGTTTTGCTTGGAAATGAGTTGATGAACTTAGCATTCCATTTCAGTACAGTTTTAGGCGGGTTTGCAGTGGGCTAAACATCTGGATTAAAGATAAAAATGAATTCTGATCAGAAGTGTAACCACACCGTTGTTTACCAGCTTTTCAACTTATTGTAATGGCCGTTTTTAGACTAAGTTAACTTAGCAATTCATTTACTTATTGGTAATTGTATAGCTACATGTCTATAACTAGCTTATGCTCGCGACTTCGTCCGCGTGGACTACACAAATTTCTAATCCCTATTTTACCCCCTTAGGGGTTGAATTTTCAAAAATCCTTTCTTAGCGGGGGTCAATGTCACAATAGTTATCTGCATGCCAAATTTCAGCCTGATCCGTCCAGAAATGGTTTGAGCTGTGCGTTGATAGATCAGTCTGTCAGTCAGTCAGCTTTTCCTTATATATATATAATATATAGATGAGCTCCCAGAAGACATAATATTGGAAATGTCTCTCAACAAGTTCAAAGTTTTTATTAAACGAAAGCTTTGGAATGAGATTTGATAGTTCTAATAAGTTTCAAGTGATATTGTGAAATGGTAATACTAAAAGAATACCCAGCGGAGTTTGTGGGCTTCTTAGCAGGCCAGGGCGTGTTTAGAACCTTTCGTATCTTTGGTTTTTATCCCAGTTTATTTTTGAGAACACAGTTACCATACTAAAAAAATGATTTCATTTAATAGGTACAAAAACAGCGATTTTGATATCTCCCAAATATTAAATTTAAGTAAATTAAAATATAATAGTTTCGTGCTCTGTTGAAATAGTTTTTTTACGATATCTATATACTAGGGCCTATATAAAGTTAAAAAAATTTACTCTATTTGCTTCTACTCGTATGAGAGCCCCCCTCCAATAACATATTTTATGTACTCAGGGAAATTGTTTGAAATTGGGCCATTGATTTACTTACATATTAATTTCTGTTATAACACTCTGACATACGGACGCAAACAGACAGACAGATGGACGGACAATTAATAATGGATGCAACTTTTTGATTTGTAAATTTTCGTATGTTAGGTCGGATTAAATCTTGCAGAACCTTAAAAACTTGTATGTCATATTTAAACAAATAAAACATTTTACAAGAGCTATGCCTAAATAGGCTATAGACATTCCTGCGCTCATTGAGCCAGCAGGGATTAGTCGGAATGATGGCAAGAGACCTGATGGATTGACGCTGGTTCCCTGGGAACGGGGACGGGCGCTAATGTGGGACGCAACTTGCGTTGACACATTGGCCCCATGTCATATCAGGGAGACAGCATCAAGACCGGGAGCCGCAGCAGAAATGGCTGAAAGCGGCAAGCGGCGCAAGTATGCCTCTCTTATCGAGAGTTACATTTTTGTTCCGTTTGCCTTGGAGTTTGCCTGGGGACATGGAGTCTTAGTGTTAAAAAAATTACGACACATATCCTTCATAGCCTCATCTGGCGACTGAAGAGCTGGCTCATTTTTTGCGCAACGGATGAGCCGGGCTGTAAAGCGCGGAAATGCAGCCAGTATTCTTGGCACCGTTCCACGCGGACATGATTGGTATAGTAATTAGATACTATTTACAATTTTAATAAAACATTCAAATTCAATCAAAAAATATATTCTTTCGAATGACTAGTGGAAGCCAAAATAGAAACTTTGAAACAATATGTTTTGCTCTACATTTGATTGAGTAACAATAATAATCTCATCAATTCCGTAATGCAAGGAGAAAAGTGGTTCGTATTATAATTATTATTGCTTTTCCTGTAAAACCGTAAAGTCATTGTGCATCCAAGATTTTCTCAGATTTAGAAGTTCAAGCAGATTATATCAAAGGGTTTTACTTTTTCGTTTAAGTGGTGAGGAATTTAAACACCAATGTAATTCTAATTACTCTGACAATGCATCGCAAATACTTACTTCACACGAAGTTACGATGCCCTACTCTACCGTACTACGAGTGCTATTGTTAGATGTGGTCAATTTAACCTCCTTAGCGGTCGTCGACTTAAAGTGAGTTGCCGGAAGCAACTAATGAACCTGTTGCATGTGACTGATAGATCGGATGACGGTTTACCAACTTACCAACAGTGTTCGCGTAATAATATGCTGTTGAATTTTCTACAAAGTCAGAAATGTTCTTTTGAAACCAACAGGTTCTCTTAAACCTTTTCTTTTTGTTGGTTTGTTTGGTTTGGTTGGTTCTTAATGTTCTGTTTGCATGTATATGTAGATACCTACTAGATGAGGCCCGCGACTTCTACCACGTGGATTTAGGTTTACTTATTAAGAATCCCGTAGGAATTTTTCGATATTTCTGGACAAAATGTAGCCTATGTTGACTCTGGGGTGCAAACTACTATCTCAGTAGGTATCTTCCATCAAGGACGGTTTAATAGGTAGGCTGTGAAAATCAGACAGACAGGCACACTTTTTCATCTATATCTAGGTATACTTAATATTATAAATGCAAAAGTGTGTTTGTTTGTTTGTCCTACCTTCACGCCCTAACTGAGCAACCAATCGACTTGTTAGGGTTCCGTAACTCAAAGGGAAAAACCGGCCAAGTGCTAATCAGACTCGCGCACTGTGGGTTCCGTAGTACAATCGTATGTTATCGACATTTTGCACGATAAATCAAAAACTACTTACTAAATCTCGTTCAAACCAATTTTCAGTGGAAGTTTGCATGGTAATGTACATCATATATTTTTTTTAGTTTTATCATTGTCTTATTTTAGAAGTTACATGGGGGGGGGGGGGGCACAGTCAGTGGCGTGCACAGGGTTTGAAGCCAGGGTAGGCATTAGTTAGGAAGGAACCTGTTTACTGGCAGGTCATAATGTAAAATTTGCATTGAGCTATTACAACTGGGGTATATACAAAGCAGTGCATTTATGCCTCTATGACCTGCACGCCACTGGGACATACACATTTTACCACTTTGGAAGTGTCTCTCGCGCAAACTATTCAGTTTAGAAAAAAATGCTACTAGAAACCTCAATATCATTTTTGAAGACCTATCCATAAATACCCCACACGTATGGGTTTGATGATTTTTTTTTTTAAGTTTTAGTTCTACGTATGGGGAACCCCAAAATTTATTGTTTTTTTTCTATTTTTGTGTAAAAATCTTAATGCGGTTCACAGAATACAGCTATTTACTATTATTTATTTCAACAGTATAGCTCTTGTAGTTTCGGAAAAAAGTGGCTGTGACATACGGACGGACAGACAGACGGACAGACAGACATGACGAATCTATAAGGGTTCTGTTTTTTGCCATTCGGCTACGGAACCCTAAAAAGGAACCCTTATAGGAGCACTTTATTGTCTGTCTATCTGTCCGTCCGTCCGTCCATCCGTCCGTGCGTCCGTCCGTCCATCTGTCCGTCCGTCCGTCTGTCCGTCGGTCGGTCTGTCGTGTCGGTCAAGAAAACCTACACATCTGTGAATAGGTATGGCCAAAGTATTCTCATTCTGAGAACTGACCTGTGCGCATTAGTGAGGCGGTTATAGGTTGATGATGATGATGATGATGATGATGGTGTATTAGTGGTCAAATTAATGGCAAGTTGAAGTCGGTTGTTTTTAAATAATCCTAATAAAAAATCTGAGCATGTACGTGAGTGAATCCATATGGATTTGTTTGCTCTTTTGAACATGGTTTTTGTTGTATAAACATTATTCTCATTGGTTTAAAAACAACATTTCCATATTCTACCGAAGCGAAAAAACGCGGCCTACAAAAAGAATGTTAGAGTAGCTATCGGACTATAGGTACTCTTACTCTAACATTCTTTTAGTGCGACAGGTTGAGAAGGCAATCGGGGTATGAGGCGGGGGGACGCCCCACACACGTCACGTCACCCGTGCTCGCCCGCACCGGGTTAGCGCAGGGGCTGTGCGGCCATTTCAACCTGTCGCGTACTGTACCTAGATATAGGTAAATATCACAGGTGTTCTAAAGTGATTTATTTGACTACAAAGAAAATCTCTCCACCCTTCTTATAAATAACTACCAACAATACGTTAGCTACTTTTATTTGCCAAAGAAATTCAACTTACTTAGGTAGGTATCTACATATGTACATCATCAATCATCATCATCATCGTATCAAGTCACATCGTCGGCCCACTACTGAACACGGCTTTACTCTCAGAATGAGAATGAAAACGCTATGACTGAGTAAATATATAAATGAATGAAAACTATGTAGTGCTATTTATCTATCCATACTTCCATACTATTATTATAAATGCAAGAGTGTGTCTGTCTGCTAGCTTTTCACGGCCCAACAGCTTAACCGATGAAAGGTAGAGAGTTAGATTACATCCTGGGGAAGGGCATAGGCTACTTTTAATCCCGGAAAATCAAAGAGTTCCTACGGGGTTCTTACAAAATCATAGTAGCATCAACTAGTATCATAGAAGCGAGAGTTGCCTTGCTATTTTTTAAACACAATAATGACGTACTTACATAGCTAAAATTTAAAAGTTAAGTTAATTGTGTTGTGAATCGTTATTTTTTGTCGCATTTGTATTCAGTGAAACAAAAACAGCGATATAAAATGTTCCACTAGAAGGGGCGCTTCACAGTAACAACATGTTCCTACGAACACTCCTGTCAATCGTAAACTTCTAGACGCATTCCGTTTCTACGAACATAGAAAATGAGAACATACTATATAGTTACTAAACATTCTGATGGAGTAGGTACTAAAGCTACCTAGTCAAATATTACTATCACGTGAATTATGATTTACAGTTATCATCATCATCATCATCATCATCATCATCATTATCAACTGATAGACGTCCACCGCTGGACATAGGTCTCTTGTAGGGACTTCCACACGCTACGGTCTTGCATCGCCTGAACCCAGCAGCTACCTGCGACTTACATTAAAATATCAGTGCACTGTGCAGGTCTTCCAACGCACGCTGTGCTTTTCGGTGCGAGGTCGCCATTTAGAGTTATCGCACAAGTTTAATTTTTACAAACTGCGTCTAAAGCGGATTACGATTGACAGGGAAATGGCGACCGATGTTCGTTGGAATATGTTCTTATACTTGAAGCGCCCCATCTAGTGGAACATTTATATCGCAGCTAAACAAAAAGGTCTGTGAACAGATAATATAATTTCGTAATCCTAGCAACCCTTTGTTACATTTAAATAGTTAATAGAGATGAATTTCTAGTTGATAGAACCAATCCCGGTGTATGAATTTCGGTTTCTTTCAGTAGTTATGCGACATTACACTAACCGCACTGAGTTCCTGTATTCAATCTATCTGTAATCTGTCGATGTGTTACTTAGCAACGTTGTTATTAACTGTCAAAAGTTATGTGGTTATTTTATGATAAACTAGCTGCCCTGGCGAACTTCGTTCCGCCTAACAGTCGATTCAAATTTTTAAAATTTTTCTCACCGTAAGAACCATCCTCGAACTTCAAGGAATATTATAAAAAAGAATTAGCGAAATCGATGCAGCTGTTCTCGAGATTTGCGATGAGCAACACATTTAGTGATTCATTTTTATATTATAGAATAACAAGCAGCTGTAACCTACAGCTTGGTTACAGATATAGGTACAAGGAATCATAAGCTTAATTTGCTATAATGCACCAAAACACACAAAGTATGTTGCAACGTTTAGCATGCAATATGCAATGTCCGCCATCCCACTGCTAAACATGCAGGAAAAGCAAGCAATATGCAACACCACCACCATCACCACCACGCAATACCACACAAATCCTTTCATTACAAAATCTCAGCCAAATCGGTGTAGGTAGGTAGGTAGGTGTAGTCATTGTGGCATGAAGGAGTAACAAATCCAAACATTCAAATTTTTACATTTACCTATTATAGGATTAGAATTGCTTGATTTTTCCTAAGTATACCTATGCTTGTCTTTTTATTATTTATACTTAACCCCAACGAACCAACATAGTATAAGAAGTAGTCTTATGTTTTTGTTTTGCACGTACTTAGCGAACTAAAGCTTGCTTCTGAAAGCTTTACTATTCCTTCTGTAAGTACCTAGACAGGGATTTGCAAAGCACTAACCATATCTCTCCCCTTACGAGTATCGGTAGATAATTGAATCTATGTGTCAGTTGGTTGAAGCTATATTATGTGTCCTAGTTGTGCAATAAGTTACTGGCGTAGCGAATTCGTAGCTCGAGCTTACTAGTTTATGTAACACTCGCGTAGCGCAAATATTTGGTTCAAGTTGTGCCCAATTTGTCCAAGTAAACGATAAAACGTATCATGTGTTTTAAATATACTTACTTCGATGGTTTTAAACCACTGTTGGGTCAATGCACGCTTCTCGATACTTATGGATAGACAGATAGATAGATAAAGTCTTTCTTCGGCGATAAGTGATTTCACAACTGCTTCCATGTTATATAGGTTGTACATAGTGATATGTTCCGTTTGTCTAATAAGTCAGACTCTCACAATCGTTGCGACTGGCTTTCGAATGTCTGCGGAGTGGATTGTACAGTCGGTGCATTGCTTCAACTATCAAACTTCTAATGACCAAATGTTGCGGAGATAAAAAGTTAATCACAGCATCTAATGCTACCTATCAAAACGTCAATTTACAAGGAACCAAAGTCATATCGAACGCTGCTGATTGTACCAGATCCATGGTTGTACCAGACAGATTTGTTTGGTTTAGTGGATTACAGCGAATCAAGCTTGTAGTTCCTTGTATATCATGCATGGACCATGTTTTTATCCAAAACGTCAATTGGCAACTACAGATGATGCTAATAAAATTTGTGTTTATATTATGTTACTAGCTGATTAGCACGCCCGCGTGGATTTAGGTTTTTAAAGCTCCCGTATAGCCTATGTCACTCAGGAATAATGTAGCTTTCTACTGGTGAAAGAATTTTTAAAATCGGTTTAGTAGTTCCAAAGATTACCCCCTACAAACAAACTTAACGACATTACCTCTTTATATAATAGTATAGATTATGTTATTAACTAGTTTACCTATACCCGCGACTTTGTCCGCGTGGACTAAACAAATTTCAAACCCCAATTGTATCCCCTTAGGGTTATAATTTTAAAAAAACTTTCTTCGCGGATGTTTACGCCCTAATAGCAATCTAGATCCGTCCTTTAGTTTGAGCTGGGCGTTGAAAGATAAATCGGTCAGTCAGCATTTCCTTTTATATATTTAGATCTCGTGTGTGCTTTAATCTAGGACAAAATTCATTTGTCTGAGTTTTTGACTTAATAATTAATTTGCTCTTAGGTTCATTACCGACCAACGAATATCTACACTTTTGATGATTAATTATAAGAGCTCCTATTTTGAATTGATTTAATTTTACCCCAAATGAGATGTATATTGTGGATCGTTTGCATCGACAAGGACAGTGACCTGTCTTCTGTATTAAAGTGCTACACCTGTGCCGCCCTGTCGCTGTATTTAATATTCTAGGAGACACACTTTGTCTCCATTATGTCTTGTTCACAATGTTTCACTAGCTATATGCTACAGGAATTATGTGAACTAGACAACGGGCTGATATTTTTATAAGAGTATTTTTTAATTAAAAATGGCTAACTTCAATTTTACAGGTTACAACTTTTACTCGGAATATAGTTGCCATCTGACCTCCGGATGTCATTACGGACGAACCTGTATGTAGCATTTAGATTAGTAGCGTAATACCTAGCCTTTCTATGGCGATGGCGAGAGATCATTACCGGGTAGTAGGTAGTGTCTAGTGATGACACCAATCAGAAACAGTTTAGTATGATCGCCAATACGAGAACGTGAAATAGAGTCGCTCCATTTCACCTTCTCGTTTTTACGTAAGATCTAACGCTTTCAGACCGATTTTTATCGGTCAATGGCCGGTCACTTATTTAAAAGTCAAATCAATTAACTTTTGAGAGCTCTCTGAAATTAAATATTTATCTGTACTGAAGTGATGTTGATACTTACCTATTTTCATTAAACAAAACTTATTTGTAATATAAATATACAAGATTATTGCAGACGTGCAAAGCAGAGAAGGTGGAATGAGTTAGGTATATCTACGAGTAAGAACTCGTACAAATAAAATGAAATGTCGTCGGATAAAATAGCGGGCTATATTTAGACGAAAGTTTGTGAGGATTAATAAATATGGCTTTGAACATTGGCAAGTGGTGCACGTCTGCGCTGCGTACGTGTTGAGACCTTTCTCGATCGGAGATGATCACGTAGGTAGGTACGTAGGTAATGCGTCCATAAGCAGAGTTCAATGACACTACAAGCCTTTCTTCCCAAGTTCTGCTCAACAATTATGCAACAATACCACAGGAAACTTTTAACTAAACGTTGAGGTTTCGACGTCACTGGCAGGCGTCATTAGATAATATTATGTATGTTACCTATAGTACGCGACAGGTCGAGATGGCGGTCGGTTTATCGGGGTCCCACGCTCCGCACACATGCACATTGCACAACGCCCGCGCTAACTATGTACTATGAAACTAGCCTCAGAAACTCCTATTTTTCTTTGATTTTAACGTCAACCATAGCCTAATATTTGTCATAATATCGTCGATCCAGGATCAAACGGAGAGTGCCCTAACTCTAGTTCACTCTGACAATACAAATACACTATATGCCCTTGAGGATGGCGATTGTATGTTATTAGCAATTGCACGGGCAATTGTTAATAACATACAATCGCCATCCTTTTGGGCTTGGGCCCTTTGGGGCTTCGATCCCGTAGAAATTTTGAAAAATTCAGCTTTATTCCTTGTCTAATTGCTAGGTTTAAGGATTTGGGCCGGGTGTTGGTCAGTCGTTTTTTACAAAATTTCCTACAGAGATAGCTTGCATAACGGGGACAGATATAGGATCCTTTTTATTCCGGAAAATATTAAAGCTCCCTCGGGCTTTTTAAAACCTTAATCCATCATCTAGATTGGAAGAGCGATTTGATTCTAAGTAGCTTGCCGCTAGCGCGACTCTAATAATACTTATACTTACACTTTTTTTAAAATTTATTTCCAACAAAACAATGATAACAATATTGGTTTCTTCGTGCTCGTAAGCGCTTGCCGGCTTGTCTGAACACTGCACATTCCTCTATCATTAGCTTATACTTATACAGCATTATTGTACGCATTTGCATCCTTAAAACAGGGTGCAATGCCTTCCTAGTTTCTACCCATATAGTTGCTTATAATAGTAACGATTCACGTAGCGTCTGTGCCCCAGGGCACTACTGTCAACGTGGCGACTATTACGATGGTTCTAGCTCGTTTTGCATGGAATATTTGATATATGAGACCGGAGACTTGATGATTGACCTAGTTGATGTTATAAATTCTAATAAGACAAATATCGTCTTGACATCTTTACGAAATTATTGCTAAAACATCGTCTTAAGTTAACGTTTGAATGAATGAATTTTAAAAGATTTTCTTTTTTTAATAAAAATAGCGAGCAAACAAGCAAACGGGTCACCTGATGTTAAGTAATTAAGCACCGCCACCCATGAATACTTGCAGCACCAGAGGAAACGCATCATCCAAAAAGGAAGAAGAAGAAAGGGAAGCAAGTAGGAAGCGGAGGTGTAAAAATATATCTACCTTAGTAAGAAGGATGGTTAAGGATGAGGTAACATGACAATACATATGTTATTGAAAATGGGTTTGCAGTAGGTATAATGCGTCCGAACTAAATTCATTATGGTAAAGCCATAATTGTCCTTTATATTTTACTAGCTTCGCCCGCGTGGCCTACAGGAAATAAATGGCATATTTTTTCAGAAACAAACATTATAACATCAGGACGCGCACCCCGAACAGCACCGAATAACACATACATATAACCTTCCAACCCCCATTTCATCCCTTTTTTGGGGGGGATTTTTCTCATAGTCGAATTTTCCAAAAATCCTGAAATACGTATTTCTTCATTTGTGACAGAAAACCCAAATACCAATTTTCATGCAAATAACTTGAAATATGAGGGACTTTCATACAAACTTCCATCCTCCATTTAACCCACTTAGGGGTGGAATTTCGAAAAATCCTTTCTTAGTGGATACCTACTCTTTACAAAGAACACACCCTCAAAATTTCATGTCTCTAACACTAGGAAAGCAAATTTTAATTGTAAGCAAATCCTGGAAAATTACAAGCCACCCTGAAAATGTTAAACAACTAAGCTCCGGCAGTAAAAACTTCAATCCTTCAGGTCATTAACATTATGAAGTTACCGCGTGTAACTTCGTCGATAAAAGTTTTTCCTCGCTTTGACCGTTAATACTACTCGTAATATAAAGCAAAGCTAACCACATTGTTGAAGTTTATTTAAAGCATGATTTTGACTAGGATATACCTACCTATACATATATGTACCGAGCGTGCCTATAGGCCGCGACAGGGCGAGATGGCAATTGGGGTATGAGGCGGGGGAGATGCCTCGCATACCGCACGTCACCCGCGCTCGCCCGCATCGGGTTTGCGAGTGTGCGGGGCGTTCCCTCCCCGATTACCATTTCGACCTGTCGTGTACTATATCTTCCAAGGTAGATACGTTGAAAGAATAGAGATGCTGCCAACTAATCCAATCAACAACTTAGAATATTAGAAGTGGTCTAACCCACCAACCTACGAGTCATCATTATCATCAACATGATGAACCTATCGTCGGCTCACTATACTAACGGGCACGGGTCTCCTTCACAATGATAAACTGCTTTATATTTCGATACAAATAAAACGTATTTATTAAATTACTAGATGATGCTGCGACTTCGCCCACGGGATTTAGGTTTTTTAAAAATCCCGTGGGAACTCTTTAATTTTCCGGCATAAAAAGTAGCCTATGTCTTTTTCGGGATGTAAGCTAACTCTGTACTAAATTTCATAAAAATCGGTAAAACTGTTGGGCCGTGAAAAGCTAGCAGACAGACAGACAGACAAACAGACAGACACACTTACTTTTACATATAAGTATAGATATGGATTTTTAGTATTCCGTACTTCCAAATGAAAAAAGGAATCCTCATAGGATCACTTCGTTGTCTGTCTGTCGTGTCCATCAAGACCCGTTAAGAGAATCAAAACTTTTGAAAAAAAAAAAAAGACTTCAATAACCCACCAACACTAAAAAGTAAAAAATAATTTAATTTATTACCCAATATATTATGTATACAAGAGTTATTGTAGTTCTATAGTAATATTTTTTGAAGTCGGTGCCTCAAACATTTAACATTGAGAGTAAGGAAAAATAAGTCCCTGAAAAATAAAATAATCACTTTAGAGGCGGAGTCGGTTATAATATTAGCAAAGTGTAATTCTGTGAAAGCTTCATTGGCCGCGGCAGTTGGTAACCCAATTAATATGTCCCGTGTCGCTGCGACAATTTTCAGAATTCTCCGCGTTCCGTTATTAAAACGTAATTAAAACGGGTAATTGGTTGTACCAGTGTAAAAACTGAGTGTTTAACTTGTTTATTCAGTGCGCCTGATATCTTTTACAAATATACAAATATTATGCTTCAACATGTACTGTAATAAAATACTATCATGATTCATATTTTGTAAAACAAGTTTAAATTAATTGTAATTTAATTGTAGACAGAAATTGCTGAGATTCGAAGAGATTCTTTTCATTAAAATCCAGGAACCAGTGGTAAGTAGACCATTATAATCTTGATTATTCGTCATCGCCATATAAGTTGGTTGGTTATCCACGAAGGTTCAGTTCCAAGTGATGATAATTTTGTGAAAATTATTTTATGTTATAGTAACGAGTAGGTACTTCCGTAATGTAAGTAAGTAAATTATGCTGTCATCTGAGCCGGTAGTTTTATTCACCAGCTTAGACGGTTGTTTTTGTTTCAATATTTTCCCCATTTTCCCTTGAATTTGGTTATAGTTATTATTATTGTCTTAAGGTGTTTCCATTTGTTGTTTATTTAAAAGATGGTACCTAACGTTTAAAATGTGGAAAGTGTTCGATAGTAAACGATTCACGGAATTCGGCCACGGTGGCACATTTTAATTCTTTTTTAATTCACTATGAGCACACGCTTGACCACAATTACACCTGATGGAAAGTGATCATGTGGCCTAAGACGCGACGCGCCGGCTAGAAAATGCTTCTTCATTATTGATTTAAAGATACCTGGACTGTAATTGGTAGGAAACAGGTATAGTGGAAGAGTATTCTAAACCTTAGCCATGCGTACCTATGAGGAATGATGACGCAAAGCATTTCGTGCAGGAATATCGACGACATAAGAATGGAAATTCATTCGGCTTGGTGTCTTGCTGACTTGCGTCTTAACGGAGACTGGTCATGTATGAAAGAGATATTAGATATAGTGCATATCTAAGTTTGTGTGCAAACAACTTTCTATCCTCTCATAGTCCCATGGTTATCCAACACGACCAGAGAAAGACCAGGCGCTGGACTCACGGCTTTACATACTATCCGAGACACATCGCCAAATTACCAACTCCAGACTGCTATCGAGAATTTTTGTAATAGAAAAATAACCTTTCTTCTCGAATCTGGAACCTCCTGGTCTGCAGTCAAATAATCTCGTTACTTGACCACCGAGGCAGCTTTACCCACTTTTATCCGAGCAATGACTCGTAATAGTCGGTACAACGAACATAACATCAGCTGGCTGACGCATCCATTTAGTCATTCACTTGTGCTAAGCTTCGATTGTCAAAGCTCCATTAAAGTCAACTACTGAACGTGTAGGAACATGTGGCGTACGACATGAATTTTGATTAGCCGATGAATAGGACATAGCTAGGAGTTAGGACTAAGTATATTAATGTACCTGCTTGTATTCATTGCATATAGGACTTAAGTCTCACTTCGTCGTACTCCTTGTTGCTGAGAGTCTTGGCCGCTTCTAATAACTTAAGCTTGGGCTCTTAGATCCTTTCACATGAATATTTATTCGATAAGTTAGCTCTTCAGAAATAAATTTATAATAGTAAATAATAATTATTTTGTCTGTGATCCTACCCATAGAGTGTCTTCTAAAGCGCAAAGGCAGAGGAGTCTCCTGGTACACCCTATTTGAAAAGTCATTGAGTCAGTTCAGTCCGTCTTTACGTTTCACTCTGTCTAAGAAGAAGACCACAAAAAATTCAGCCGGTTATCCTTTTTAACTACAATTACTTATTTTTATATAAGTATAATATTATATTAAGTACTGTGAATCTTTTTTTGAAAGGAGCAGCCACCGAGTTTTTTACTGGTTCGTCTAAGTAGAAAAAGCATTTCGAAGCAGTGGTAACTATGCATTTGACGATTCAAAAGTACTTGTAAAAGTTTATCTGATTACCTGCATCTAATTTATTAAAGGTAATGTTATAAAGTCTATCTCTAGTCTATAAAACATACAGAAAAACTTATCACTAAAAAATTAATATTTACAAAAATATACGCCGTCCAAATGGTCATTTATGGGCATTGTGCCCAAAACACTGGCGCTATTACCTCGCTGAACGGCAAGGCTCAACCGTTGAGCGTCTGATTACCTAACTAGGTACTTCTTCCGGGAATTCGTAATATCCCCAGGAAAGCGAAATCACTGACATATTAATTTCCCTGCAACATATACCTAGGTACAACTACAAACACCATACAAAAAACTTATTTAGTCATTATACACACCTATAGGTAGGTACATGTGAATGGCTCACGTTAAGTAATTTTTAGTTCTCAAGGGAATTTCCTGAATGCTCGATCGTTTGTCTACGTGCGTATGAAAAATTAACTTCCATGAAAATTGGATCATGCACTGAATGGCGGTATGTACAGTAGCCGGCAAGAAATATTAAACATCGACCTTTAGAATGAGATTTCGGCTTTTTATTTTGCTAAAGCAGCGCAATGTGATCTAAAGTAAGGCGTCCACTAGTGACGCATCGGACAGCAACAAGCATTTTTGCGTACAACATCCACGTCTCTAGTCGACGCAGTTTCATACAAAATGTATAGCAGGCGAAATTTTGCGTTTCAATGCGGCCTGAATTGACCTGCCTGGTGGACGCTTAGCTTTACAATACATGCGATTACAGTGTATAAAGGGAGATGCGATCGCCGTGTAGCGTCTGCGGTGAATGCGCGGCGGTCATACAGCGAGCGCGCTGTGTTAAAAATATTTTATTGAAATAGAGTGACAAAAATATATAAAAAAAAACCGACTTCCAAAACCACTACAAAGTAAAAAATAACTTTTTTTTCTACACGTGTATGTATGTTAAAGTCGGGCGAGCTTTATTCTTTGCATACCTGCAGCATCAGGATTGAGAAGTTGGATCCAGAAATGTTTATAGGAACACCACGGAAACATCCTCTGTTGATTACAAAATTTTGCAAATCGGTCCAGAAACCTCGAAAAAATCGATGTAAAATGTACATACATAAAAAAAAACGAGCCGAGTTGAGAACACCTCCTTTTTGGAAGTCTATTAAAAATATAGTTTAAGTGAACGTGAGGTGTGAAAAATTCATTTCATTTATAAACGCGTCTTTGGACCACCTATCTACTATTTCTGAATAAATAAATAATTTCCACAGGTAGGGTTGCCAGGTTGCCAAACCTAATAGCCGACCAGCCAGTTTGGCCGTAGGTACGACAAAAAAAATGTATGTAAAATCAAGCTTTTTATATTATTGTCATAAATCTTGTTGTCAGGCGGCACTGCCGCCTGCGGGAGCGACCGACAGTCGACTCGCCTGCGGCCACGCTCGTTTGCGATATGTAAAAAGCCTAACAAAAGCCGGACAAGCCGGACACCGTTTATTTTGGCCGGACACGCAATCAAAAAGCCTACCTATGTCCGGCTTTATCCGGACGCCTGGCAACCCTATCCACAGGTAAAGGAAATCCATCATTTTAAAATGAGGTTTATAAATAACCCGTAAATTGACGTCCGTACGTCAACAAACGACTCCGATCGATTTCAAGCCTTTTTAAGGCATGTACGCACATGAGCAATAGTATGAGTTACGAAGATATAACTTCGTAACTTTTTATTTCTATGATTTTATATGGAAACTTTAGAGCGAGCCGAATTGGTGTGGTGACTTGCTTACTAACGCGTAGAAAATAGCCCTTTTTACCCACTTCCGATTACTATTTGACTTTTGATAATAACAAGCAAAAGTTCATATAGAAGCTCGGTTTTCATTGTTTCTATATATATTTTTTATAACTTTTAGATATGTTTAGTGCCAATAGTGTTATTATTTATAATATTATTTAAAAGAACTAGCTATTTTGCGCGACATAGTCTGCTTGAGGATAGGCTTAGGTTTTTTTGAAATTTCCATTGGAATTTATGGGAGTTGTTCCAAAACAACGTAAATAAGTAGGTAGATACCCCATAGGTATACCAGCTTAGAAAATGTTCTAGAGACATTCATCGGTTCTGATTGTGAAGGTTTGTTTCAGGTTTCTCGAAATGGAGCATTATCTTCGAGTATATGTGCGAGATATAAGATAGTGAGGTTTACAATAGATCGGTATAATACTCGATGCGAAGAAACATAAGGCTGTATCATAGAAGAAGGTTATTTATTTGTTTACCTATTTGATGAAAAGGGAATGTAAATTACACCACACTTTCGGAGGCTGGTGTTTGTAATTTGCAGCCCAAATAGACCATAATTTGAATATAGATCAATAAAATTGATTTATGATATTAGTTAATGGGCATTGCACGTTATCATTCATGCATATAAGTAGGTATAACTCTTTTCTTTGATTAAAAATAATTGAAAGTAGAATATTACTTACCTATTTGTGGAACATCATAAGGTCTGCCGGATCGCGAGGCGCGCAACATCATCTGGCTCGCCAGTTCGGCGGGCAGGTGCGGCGCTCGCTTGTTGTTGCGCGCCCGGCGTCGGTCTTTGTGCATGGTGGCTTGCTGGTGTTGCGGGTAGGGCTGGTCCTGCTCCGCGGGCGCCGAGTCCGGGTCGAATATTTCGTGCAACGGGCGTGAGCGCAGCTGCAGGTCGCGGCCGCTGCGCCATTCGGCGGGGAAGCGGCGCGGCGCGGGCTCGGCCGCGGAGCGCAGCGCCAGCGCCGCCAGCACCGTGGCAACGCAGCACACGCGCATCGTCACCGCCGCCCGCGCGCCCCACCACACGCGCATCCCCTGCTACTAAGTACACGGCCCGAAGCGCACACCCACTGGGCGCCTGCCCGACCACATTATTAGAACTCCACGACTAAGTTAGACCTTCTTCTTTTTGCGCTTCAGCTCAATGGTTCTTTTATCAATGTCTCCAAATTTTGCCTCCGTTGCTCGATTTAACGACTTTAAAACCTGTAACAAAAAAAATATGATTTGATATACAAATAAGTAGAAACAGTATGTACGCGGCAGAAAATAATTTACATCGACCTTTAGAAAAAGAAAGCGGGTTTGTAAAGCATTGTCTGTGTCGCTGAGACCGACAAAACGTCACATACCTAAGTATGAGTCACAGAGACAATGCTCTACAAAGCCGAAATCTCATTCTAAAGGTCGATGTATATTATTTTCTGTCGCGTACTGTACACGCTAGATATAGAACACTGCTTGGTTTTCAAACAGCATTCTACTACAGCACTGAGGTGCCTTAGCACTTTTTCTTTCTACATTTCTATAGAATAAAATTATGACTATTAAAATAAAAATGTATATGCAACACTCCGCCCCAACCTTCTCGGATAACATCTCTGCAAAAATTGACCGGTGTGCACAAACAAAATGTCGCACGACATTGTTCCGTGCAACGTCTCGGATATCTTGGAACAATGCACCACTGATGTCGCACAACATGTTGTCCAATTTGTCGTAATGATTACAAAGCCATAGAATTGGGAAGAACTTAGTACCCGAGGCTTAAACTTCTTCAATATACGATTACCTCAGGCTTCGTTCACAGACAGATAAAATATATTAAAGCAAAAAATATAATAATTTGTACTCGAAAGCTCCTGAAGCCTGAAGTCCTGCTGTCATAAAAATATACAAATATTTTTAAAGCGAATAGGTATACCTTATTAGGTATACCTATTCGCTTTAAAAATATTTGTATATTTACACTACATACTATTGTATGTAGTGATTCGTAAATCTAATCACTAAATTCTAATTATAAAAATTTTAGCTTCACAAAATTTTTCTTAAAAACGTCCTTAGGAACGACATCTAACTACCGTGTAAGACACTACTAGGTCAAAACGCAGCACCACCTAGCGTCCGATAGCGGAAATCCAGAACTTCGGCGACATCTACAGTCGAATGGTCTAATTAGCTAGTAACTAACGTAAAATGATCACTCACGCATAGACACTAGCGACCCCAAACGATGGATAGCTTACTATTCTAGAAAAGTCCTTTAGTAGTAGAAAACAGATCCGGCTTCAAGAAAAATCTTGACGATTCGAGACTTCCGGCCGAGTTCAAATAAATAGGCGATTTCTTCTGTCCTTGATTATTATCATCTCGGAAACCCTAGCAGTCACTATGCGAGAGTGCTCTCTGATCTATTTAATTATTATTTTATAAAAGTGTCAAGTTGTGAGTCTTTGGCGAACCCTCTAAGGTTGGTAACTGTGGAATTAATTTTACGTTAGGTTATTTACTTTATTCTCTGTGATCGTTCTAATTTAGGCTATCTGTTTTGTTCGTGTAATTAATTTTGATTTAACCCTAGCAGCTAGAGATAATTACTAACAAACTGTAAACCCGGATCCACGACACTTCACTCGACGCGACACTTGGTCCTGTTAGCCAAGGTGTGGCTGGCGTCAGTGAAAGGTTCTGGAAGCGGGAAAAGTGAGCATCTCCTCAGCTTCACTTGTCTCGATTCCAGGGTTCTAGTTCCTGTTGTATTCTACCCCTATATCGGCGGAGTACCTACATACTTCGTGCTGATCCACCGAAGTACTCAGCTACCAGAGGCTACCTCCGGCAGCCGTTCTACCCTGCACGTCGAGCACCCTACGTGTCGTCGTGATGAGGCCGCGCTGAGCGACGCGCCGCCCGTGCACCACACAGCTTCCCCCGTGCCTTCGGCCAGCCACCCGGTGTCCTTTGTATGGACGGTTGCGTATTGTATTGCGTGTGCGAACCTCATTTAGTGTTTTAATTAGGAATCTTGAACCTGTGAATTGTAGCGCGTACCTACGACCGCTTCCGGCTGAGCAAATTATTTCCATTCCACAATAAGTCACAATTCTAATTGTACAGTAAATTAAGTATTAATTTAAATATATGTATTAAACCATATCTCTCTTTGATTTCATCTACCTGTCACCAAAAAGCGTGACAAGTAATTATAAATTACATCTTTGAAAGATTAGATTAAAAGTCTAATAGTGTAATTGTTTTTTTTTGGGCCCGCATCAGATAAAGGCACCAGAGTCATTAAGATGAATATTTGCAGTAATAGGAAAGACATAATTAGCCTACATAATAAAGGATATCAAAAAATCAGTAAAAATCAATATCTTACGATCTTACCATATACAATTTTAAAGAACCGTTAAACGTAACTTTCTTATTTATACTTCTTTAGTTTTCCTCCATCGTTTTCTTTAATATACTTATAACAAAAAGACAAACCGACTGACTGACAAACCGCTGGGTCTAAAAACCATGTAGGTGTTACTCTCTATAGCATAGAGCACCACTAAGAAACGGTTTTCAAATATTCCACCCGACTGAACCCGTCGCCTACTTTTCTGTAATTAATTTTAGTACCTTAGTTTGCCGTATTACCTGCATAACACCTGTTTAGTAAAATTAACTAGCTGATACCCGCGACTTTAAAAATCCCGTGGGAACTCTTTGATTTTCCGGGATAAAAAGTAGCCTATGTCACTCTCCAGGTCTTTATATATACCCATGCAAAAATCACGTTAATCCGTTGCACCGTTACGACGTGATTGAAGGAAAAACCAACAAACAAACACACTTTCGCATTTATAATAAGGGTACTGAAGGGTACTGATTATCTAAGTAAAGTCGTAGCATTTTGGTTCATGGAATGAATGTAAAAGATAATCCAAATAATTACAGGCCAATTTCAATTTTGCCAACACTGAGCAAGATATTTGAGAAAATCATGCTCAACCAACTGCTTCGGCATTTTAATCTAAATAAGCTACTCCATTCTGAGCAGTATGGTTTCACTAAAGGTCGATCAACAACCGACGCGGCCGCAATGCTGTTAAAGCATATATTCAGTGCATGGGAAGGCTCGCAGAATGCCATTGGTATTTTTTGTGACTTATCCAAGGCATTTGATTGCGTTGAGCACGAGACTCTCCTGGTTAAATTGAGCCACTACGGAATCAAAGACACTGCGCTTGGTCTCATTGCTTCTTATCTTGGTAATCGTATTCAAACAGTGTGTGTTAACGATGTAAAGTCATCTGGATCAGCCTCACTAATGGGTGTTCCTCAAGGCTCTATTCTAGGTCCTTTCATGTTCTTGGTATACATAAACGATTTACCATATTTTGTCCAAAATACTTGCGATATTGTACTATTTGCTGATGATACGTCTTTGATTTTTAAAGTTGATAGAAATAAAGACAATTTTGACGATGTGAGTAGTGCCATATCTCAGGTAACTCACTGGTTTACCGTAAATAATTTACTTTTAAATTAAAAAAAAACTAAGTGTGTTGAATTCGCACTGCCCAATACCAAGAACACAAGTAACATTAATTTAATGATAAATAACGATACATTAAAAATAGAAGAGACTACAACATTTTTGGGGATAACCTTAGATGCGAAGCTTCAATGGGGCACCCATATATCAACTCTTGCTAGCAAATTAAGCTCTGCCGCTTACGCTGTTAGAAAGATTCGGCAGTTAACTGACGTGGAAACCGCAAAGATAGTATATTTTGCTTACTTCCATAGTATTATGTCTTATGGAATCTTAATATGGGGTAAAGCGGCAGATATTGGGAGAATTTTTGTATTACAAAAAAGTGCAATACGCGCAATTTATAACTTAAGACCACGCGATTCCCTTCGAGAGAAATTTAAGGAAATAGATATCCTTACTGTAGCCTCTCAATATATTTATAATAACATAATTTTTGTAAGACAAAATATTCTTAGTTACAAGAAAATTGGTGATCTACACAATAGGCTAACTAGAAACAGAGACAAACTTGCAGCTCCTGCCTTCCGCCTCAGGAAAGTCCAAAAGTCATTTGTGGGTATTGGTATTACCTTTTATAATAAAATCCCGCAAACTATTTTGGACTTACCTTTGCACAAGTTTAAAAAATCTATTAAAAATATGCTCCTGAAAAAAGCATATTACACAATTGAAGATTATCTAAATGATAAAAGAGCGTGGATTTGACCTGCAGCTCGTTCTAGCATCGCACAAGACTGCAAATACTATTTTATACATGGCATAATTTTGTACCTATATCAAATATTTGAAAAGAGCAACCGCCGAGTTTCTTGCTGGTTCTTCTCGGCAGGAAAGGCATTCCGAACCAGTGGTAGATGCATCCGACTATTCGTAAGCACTTGTAAAAGTTTATACGAATAAAAAAGATTTTCATTTTCATTTTCATTTTCACATATTACAGACGATTGCAATGTTGACTTTACTGGAAATGTGGGAACTTTTATAATAAAAACAAATTAACTAGTGTTCTAAGTGCTAACGTTCGCCACTCCCTTTTACGTTTACTTTTAGAACGAAAGTTTATCCTTAATTTTACTTGTTACTCAGATAGAATGTGCTAAATAAGGACGGCCATACAAGAATCGAGAATTATGATCCAGCTGCAATAGAGGCGGTTAAAGTTACGTTAAATTTTGAACATCAATAAAAAGTGAAGCGAATTGCACAAGTTAATATTCATACCTCCATATAAGGTTAAAGTCAAATTTTGGTCCAAAAGCAACAAATTCTGACATCTGAAACCATCTGCAACCCATTTTACTTGTTCTGAGCATTTTACTTTTATTGATGGATATGGTGCGAGCAAAACAAATTTCTCCCTAATTTGAAAATTTATCGTGAAACTTAACCAATTTTTCGTTCAGTAAAACCTCATTTGGACCATTACAAACTTTTTAAAATAAAAAATAGCCAAATCGTTCTCAATCTCAAGTGATGCGCTTACCAGCGACCAGTATTATATTTTTATTTATATAAATAAAAATATAATGCTGGTGGCTAGTATATACTAGCAGTTGCCCGCGACTTCGTCCGTGTAAAATTTCTGGTTTCTCATGAGATCTGAAATTTTCCCGCTGCAAAAGACCTCACTTACCTACTCACTCAGTGTCACCTTAAGACACGGAACCCAGAATACCTAAATGCCAATTTTCATATCCCTAACTTCAAAAACATAGGATTTTCATATAACCTTTAAACCCCCATTTCAACCCCTTAGGGGGGGAATTTAGTTGAATCCTTTCATATCTGATACCCACCCCCTAGAAAGAACCTACGTTTCAAATTTCAATAAAAATAACAATACCTAGTTAAAACTTTCTATAAAAACTTTTCCCCCCTAGTTTACCACCCTTAAGGGGGGAATTTCTCAAATTGACTTTTACAGATTTTTATTATTTAAAGCTGATAACCTAAATGTCGATTTTCATGTCTCTATAACTTCAAAAACATAGAACTTTCATACAACCTTCGACCCCCCCTTTCACACCCTTAGGAGGGGAATTTTTCAAAACCGTTTCTTAGCTGACACCTGCGTCCTAGAAAGAACCTACCTTCCAAATTTCAAGTTTGTAGGCTTTATAGTTCCTGAGATTTCGTGATTAGTCAGTCAGTGAGTGAGTGGTATTTCGCTTTTATATATTTAGAGAAGATTTCGGCCTGATGAAGGACGGACGTTCGATTCTACGGTATTTTATCTTTGAATACCCCGCAGCGGGAGATTAGACTGATGCATAAGAAAAATAAAGTAGTCCTTACTTATCATCTTCAATTCGCGCTTAATCCTTATTATCACGCTGACGTGTTTTTCTGAGAGAGCCAGCGCGTGCCAGTCCTTCGTTATTTTATAAAAGCGGAAAGTTTCCCTGCGTATTGTCCCTTAATTAACAACATAATATATTAATATATAACTTTAACATAATTTAACATATTATTATTCAGTAAGGTGTCTGGTAGGGGTTGCCACCATACAATACAAACCACCGTGTCTGGCAATGCATGACGTGATTTATAATATTATTCCGAAGAAAATATTAAAAAAATTGATTTTATACTTTGACGTAAGATTTTTACATCTTTATTACCTGTTATCGCCCAAGGCCACCATGATCCAAACTTAATAGTCACTGATCGATCCTCTCTGTGTTGGGGACAATACGCAGAGAAACTTTCAGCTCTTATAACTTAACAAAGGTCTGGCACGCGCTGTCTCTGAGTCCATTACAAATTACGGCCAATGAAAACGATGTAATTTGATTGCGCTACAACATCTATCCATCAGCTGTACCTAATAGCAGGATTCTCAGAATAGACGATGAATGATCCGAGTTTCATTCATTCTGCTACATTGCGGCATTAATTTTGGGCACGAAATAATTAGTTACAATAATTAGGTAGGTAACTACTGCACACGGCACACCTATTTTTATTTTTATTTCTTATAACTTTTCTTACACTCCACAATGCGATTTCAATTTTTTGAAATAATCTTTTCTTTGTTTCTTTCAATAAATTGATGTGAAATATCAACTAAGTATAATGAAAAGCATCTGAAAAGTAAAATGTTTTTTTCTATTTATTGTTATAACTTTCTGGTACAAATACAAAATAAATAAGTAAAACCCGTTCAAGTGCGAGCACACGAAGGGTTCCGTACCATCGTACAAGATATTAAACTATGTACTTTTTAATTTGCATGGTAGCCATTTTTAAATTTGCTATTTATATTTGGTTTTTTATTATCTATTTGTTGTTTTAATGGCATTAGAAATACAGACTGTGAAAATTTCAACTCTCTAGCTACCTATTAAGATTCATGAGATACAGCCCACAGACAAACTGACGGACAGATGGACGTAGAGCGGAGGCTTAGTAATAGGGTCTCATGGTATAATAAAGTTAATGATTTTTTTTTAAACGACGTGGCTAAACTTTTTCTGACAGGTCAGAAATGTAGTGCTATGCTTTTCCACAAGGAGCGATAAGGATCGGATAACAATACATTCGTACCTGTCATTTTAGTTTAGAGACTGAACTCAATCTCTAAACTAAACTAATGTTCTCGTACAACAGAACTAGTTACACTAAAGACTAGGTAGCTATACCTACCTTCTTGTTAGCACCAGCTATCGTGGTTGTTCGATCGTGTACGTAGTTGGTATGTAACGAGTCATATATCTTCTACATGCTAGCGCAACTTTACGTGTCGTAAACTTCTCCATTAGGCTTAGACACCTTACCAGGTATGTCCCTTAACGATCACTTTTGTTCTTTTTCAGAGGATAGGTATACTTTATATTGTGCTTACCTGCCTACTTACATATTATTATTGTATTTTTTATTCACGGTGAATTCAGATTTCAAGTTGCACGGTCTCAAGAATTACATACAAATCTTTGAACCCCTGTAACTTTAAAACTAGTTATTTTTACGGAAATATGGCAAAGCACAGACATAGATATCTAAATATATAAAAGGAAAAGGTGACTGACTGACTGACTGGCTGACTGACTGACTGATCTATCAACGCACAGCTCAAACTACTGGATGGATCGGGCTGAAATTTGGATAGCTATTATGACGTAGGCATCCGCTAAGAAAGGATTTCTGAAAATTCAACCCCTAAGGGAGTGAAATAGGGGTTTGGTGCAATCCACGCGGACGAAGTCACGAGCATAAACTAGTTAGTATCTAAAACATCACATTTATTTTTGAGTTTAATATTAGTATTCAAATGAGAACCAAACTAAGTACGTTTACGTATGACTATTTTTCATCTGCCATTGTCTGTGGCGCAACGGTGTCTTGTTTACTCCGTAAAATAATGCAAATAATAATTAAATAACAGCTAATTTTTTGTGTCTATTTACAAACATTAAGCAGTTTAACTTGTGATTAGTGCGTGTAAATGTTATTTACGCGAAGTGCTACGTGAAACTGCAATTAATCACCATTTCATTGTTGCTCCCATGGTGACAATTTTTTCAAATTACACGATCGACTGCAAACAAAATCGATTAAATACGTGCTTAAATTGTCTATTCAAAATGATTAAGTTGTGATATTTATGTTAAACACTAAAGACTTTGAATATAGACTTGGTTTTTGGCCTAAAATAGTTCATGCGGTGATTACTTTTAATTAGCTTGTCATATTATCTTAAAACTTTTGTATTGTTCAATTTGTATTTGATGTATATGATTAGCTGTTAGTGATCCAAATAAATGAAAAAAAAAAAAAAAAAAATGACGCGAGTGACGGACAGACCGCCGTTGACTTACAACTTTATACCATAGGCAATGAGATTACACCCTTACTTGTAACCCCTATTTTGAGATTAACTACGGTCCGATAAATAACTAATCCTCTGAATGAAGAGAAAGTCTTTGTGAGAAAATAAGCTTTAAAATTGCCATAGGTACTAACTAGGTGGTTTATCTGTATTAAATTTCTATTAGTTGATTAAATTGGGGCTTTAAGATTACAGTCTATTAATATTGAAGAACATTTTAAGTAACACCTCAGAAAACACCTATGGACCTAGGTTTTTGCTATCAAGCATTCAATATTAAGTGTCGTAGGTAGGTATTATACCTATGCACTAGGTATAATGCAATGACTGAATTCACATGAATGTATCTTTAAGTGACTCTTTACTTTTAATTAACAAATAATAGTTAAGAGTAAAGAAAGTAGACATACCTACTTACTACATTTTTTAAATTATAGATTTAGGTTTATAAAATCCCGTGGGAACTCTTTGATTTTTCGGGATCAAAAGTAGCCCTTTTCCGAGTTGCAAGCTATATTTGTACCAAATTTCATCAAAATCGGTTAAACGGATGGGCCGTGAATAGCTAGCAGACATACAGACAGACAGATAGACAAACAGGCAAACACTCTTTCGCTTTTATAATATTAGTATGGATATAGGTACGGATGATTTTTAACTAGGTATTTAGGTAGTCTTGTTTTTTTTCTCTCCCTTGAGGAAGGAGCTATGTTTAAAACTTCAAGCCTCTAGCATAGTTTAAACATGGTTTAAACCATCGATGTATAGTTTAAACATATGTATAATACCCCTGGTATAGACCATTGAGTTATTATAGGTATACACAGACAAGGTGAAAATGTCATGAAACTTCTAATAATGCCACACAATTTATTATTCGGCTATGTTGTCTAAAACAATCGATAAATCGGTAATAATAACATGTAAGAATACAACAACAGCGGAGACACTGCGTTCAATAAAGTTTCAGACTGCCCTTATATTATTACGGAGAACTTAAGGGCCAAAACCATTCGTGCGAACGCACTGCTTTGGAGCGGACGCTTTCTCAATAATTGATATAAGTTTTTTGTCTACCCACATCAAAATAATAAAATGTAGATATGAGTGAAGTTAATAAGGAAATGGATTGTGAAGTATATATTCCGCGTGAAAATGAATTTGACGAAAGTGTACGATGTGAAAAAAGGCAGCGGGAAAAAAGTTTGCGCGACAGTAGTGGCGCAAGTATTGATGAAGAAGGATTTACAACGGTGATGCGACGGCGAACCAAACGTCTAGCTGTACGTAAGTCAAGTAGCAGTGATTGCAATGACGACATCGACATGTCGAGACATGCACAAGAAAATGAAAAGATTGAGGTGAGCGTTACGTCTAAGGAAATTTTGCTTAAAAAAATGGCATTTGCGAAACTATTGCGATCAGAAGGTATTCTAAATATACTGAGTATTAAATATAAAAGCCCTTATAAAGTTTTGATAGAGTTTGGTGACAAAGAAAATGCTCATAAGTTACTAAGCAATAAAAAGTTTGCGGAAACGGATTATAGATGTCAGTTAACAGAGGGGTTGCAATTGACATTCGGTATAGTAAGAAACATTGACTTGGATGTTCAAGAGGAAGAAATGCGGGCGAGTTTAGAAAGTGAATTCGAAATTTTATCTATTAAAAGATTAAGGAGATGTTTGGATAATGGTGAGTGGATTGAGAGTGAATCAGTAAGGGTGTGTTTTAAGGGTCCTACCTTACCCTCGTATATACTAATATACGGGTGCAGATTTAAGGTGGAACCATTCACATTTCCTGTCACGCAGTGCGCTTCTTGTTGGCGATATGGTCATTCGAAGAAATTTTGCCCAATAAAAAAGGATTTTTGCCCGAAATGTGGAAAACAACACTCAAATTGTGAGACTAAGTTATATACTTGCATTAATTGCAATGGGGATCATATGGCGCTTGACAGAATGTCCTGTCCGGTATTTCTCAAAGAAAAAGAGATCAGGAAGATTATGTGTGAGGAGAACTGTAAATATCGAAAAGCTCTGTCTATATATTACGATAAAAAGAAATTAAGTGATAGACTTCGGCGTGATAATATGGACGGAAGGAATGAAGCATTCAATAACCGTAATGTAAGTTATAATGAGAAGAATTTAAATAAAACATATAGAGACGTTCTAGTTACCGAAGCTGTAATTCATAATGAAGAGAAAGAAGAGTCATCAGATAGTGAAATAGAAATGGAGAATATTGAAACGACATCGACAGGGGCACAGAAAGTTAAAAAAAGGAAGAAAAAAGGAAATAAGACAGAAAGTGTGGTTTGTGATACAGAATGTATCACTGAAAACACAGAAAGAGAACGACATCAAGGAGAAAATAAAGAGGAATATAAGAAGAGACGTAACAGATTTGACTTTGTAAGATTGTTATTAAAAATTAAGGAAGTATGTTTTTCACATATAAGTTTCGAGAATAAAATGAAATTGATTTTCAAAGTTGTCATAGAGGAAATTAAAACGCTGGTAGTTGGATTAATTAAAGATAATGACATTTTAAAAAATTTCTTCAGTCTATTTTATAATGGATAGCTACAACAACAGGCTCACTTTAAACATTATGCAATGGAACTGTCAGAGTCTGAAACCAAAATTAACAATTTTTAAAGCATTTTTGGATCAAGAGAAGATACATATTGCAATTTTGAGTGAAACGTGGCTCAGTGAGGAGGATGATTTTAATGTTAGCGGTTATAACATATTCAGGAAAGACCGATGTGATGGTTATGGTGGTGTAGCAATAATAGTGCATAAAAGTGTAAAAGCTAGAGTTTGTAATATTGATATTAGTAATGTAGGAATAGAAATAGTCTATATTAAGGTTCTTAACTGTAATAATTTAGAAAACATTGTCTCTGTGTACTGTCCGTCATCTGTTCGTACTACTCAGGCTGATTGGGATGGAATTTTCGCAAAATTCGGGAAAAGAAGCATAATTGCCGGTGATTTTAATGGTCACCACACTAATTGGGCGAATAAATGTGATGTTAGAGGTAACCAGTTACAGGATGCTTGTCTTGAATCTGGTTTGGTTTCAATTAATGATGGTGAAGCTACGAGGATTAAATTAAATCTGAATAATTTACAAGAAACTTCACCAGATGTCACATTTGTATCTTCTGATATAGCGATTAGCATTAAATGGCAGGTAACTAAAGAAAATTTGGGTAGTGATCATTTAATAATTCAATACACTATCAATTATGTGGAAAAGTTACAATTCGTTGAAAAACGTAATTTTAAAAAGGCTGACTGGGATTCTTACCGTGAAACTCTTCAAGAAGCATTTCATTCACCTATTAACATTCAAAATATACAACAAGGTTATGATTCCTTTATAGACAGAATAAATGATGCTGCTAATAAACATATACCTATGTTTAAAATTTGCACTAGTCCAAAATCTAAATTTAAACCCAAATCTTATTGGTGTGCTTCTATATCGGAGGCTGTTGCTAAACGTAGGTTAGCATTAAAACATTTTCGTCGCAATCCAACACCCGATAATCTTAACATATTAGAACAAAAAATTCGAGAAAGTAAAAGGGTCATATGTCAGTATAAGTCACTTGATTGGCAAAATATGTGTGATAGTATTAGTGAGGAGACGTCAGCGTCTGTTATGTGGGATAAAATGCGATGGGTAAAGGGATACAAAAAACGGAGAGTGTATGCATCTGATAAACAAAAAGTGGATTTACTATGTAAGCTAGCACCTGATTACGCATTAGCATCGATGCCAAAATTAGAATCTAAGAACACTATGTTAGAATCAGCTTTTACTTTACAAGAGTTATTAGTTTGTTTAAAAAAGAAAGACACGGCACCTGGAGAAGATGCAGTGACATACTCCATGATTTATAACTTACCATTAAACGCTAAAATAGAGTTACTCAAGCTTTATAATTCCATTATTGTTGCTGGCCAAATACCGAATCAATGGAGAGATGTAACGATTGTGCCTATCCCAAAACCAGGTATTAATGGTTCTTTGTCTGATAATTTAAGACCTATTGCACTTATTTCATGCATTTGTAAAATATTTCATTCTATGCTAACCAAGCGCATCGAATGGTTTGTTGAAAAACATCAATTATTATCTCAAAACACCTCCGGCTTTAGAAGAGGCCGATCTTGTTTAGACTGTATTACTCTTGTAACCTCATATATTCAGGAAGGATTTTCTAAAAACGAACCCACATCGGCTTTATTTTTAGACATAGAAGGAGCGTATAATAATGTTGGTGTTAATGAAGCTATTAAAACACTTGATAAAATTGGTGTAGGTTCGAAAATATGCAGATATTTATGGTGTTACTTAAGTGAAAGGTATTTAAGGATTGTAGCTGATAATAAGGGAGGTTCAGATATAGTGAGATGGACTAGTATGGGCTTAGCTCAAGGAGATCCGATTTCTCCTCTAATATTTAATATTGTAACGCAAGAAATCACACAAAACATTATTCCAGGTGTAGCTATTAGTCAATATGCAGATGATTTTGTGTTCTACATAAGAGGAGCTAATTGGCATGAACAAATTTTCAAAATGCAATGTGCTGTTAATATAGTGGTAGAAAAATTGAGGCTAATTGGCTTAGAACCATCTCCTAGTAAAACTAAAATATGTTTATTTACAAGACAGCGGAAAACAGAGCAATTTAATATTAAAATTCATGGTCAAATTGTACAAATTGTAAATAATATAAGATATTTGGGCATCTGGTTAGATAAATCTTTAAGGTGGACGAAACACTTAAATGAGATTAGTGAGAGAACAACTAAATATCTAAATATTCTCAAAATTTTAGCTGGATCAGGTTGGGGAGTCCATCCTATGCATTTGCGCAGAATATACATTGCGTTAATACGTAGTAGAATGGATTTCGGCTCTTATTTGTACGATAATTCGGCTAAAACACACCTGTTCAAGCTTGATAGAATTCAAAATCAAGCACTTAGAATTATAGGAGGATTCATTCGTAGTACACCTATACACGTTATGGAAAATGAAATGGGTATTCCTCCGTTGTTCATTAGAAGGAAATATCTAGCATATAAGTGTTGTATTAAGGTACAATCATGGTGTAATAATGACATTGTAAATAGTTTAGACAAACTTAGTAATGTAGGTGAATCAAGATATTGGCTCAATAAAAAAAAAAAACCTTTACTTGCTATCACATATGACGAGACTAAAACAGAGGCTATTAACTCTTCTAAAGTAATGGAGATGTTTACTTTAAATTCATGGATCAGCAATATAAAATATGATGATAATATTATAATTAATTTAAAATGTGTTAATAAGGGTAAGAGGTCGTACGAAATTAATAGATTAAAATATGAAGTTATTCAGGAAATCAATAATACTTACAGTGAGTTTTACAAGGTTTATACTGATGGATCAAAGAGTGAATCGGGTGCAGGTGCGGCTATATATGATCCGAATCGTAACAGTCACAAAATATTTAAAGTAAACAATGAGCATATATCGATATTAACTACCGAATTGATAGCAATTTTTGAAGCTCTTAAGTACATTTTAGCAATTGATGTGAAAAAAGCAGTTATATTGACAGATAGCAAAAGTGCATTGCAACATATTATTAGATGTACTAAAGCTTGCAATGGAATATCGATAGCATATTCTATCCTTGGTATCATACAAGATTGTAGAGACAAGGGGTTTTTTATAAAGTTTCAGTGGATTCCATCCCACATTGGACTGTCCGGTAACGAGGAGGCGGATCGATTGGCAAATTCGGCTCTTTTAAATGGAATAAATTATAACATAAAACCTCACTACACCGAAGTGTTTTCAAAATTCAAAACTATTTGTTTTAAAATTTGGAATGAATATTTTAATAAGAGATCACTCGATAAAGGGATATGGTATAGAACAATTCAATCCGAACCTCCTCGTATACCTTGGTTTGTAAATAGTAAAATTAATAGAAATAAGTTAGTTATAGCATTTAGACTTAGATCCGGACACATGCCATTAGGCAAGTTTAAACACTTAATGAGGAAAAGGGATTCTCCCAATTGCGAAGTATGTGGTAAGGTAGAAGATGTTTCGCACTTACTATTGGCATGTGTTCGTAATCATAATTTGAGAGAAGCACTAACGTGTGAACTAAATTTAAATTTTATGAGTATTGGTATTTTTAACTGTATTTTGAACAAGCCTTCGAGCATTTCGGCAATGAAAGTGTATAAATTTGTTAGTGATTCTCTCAAATTGATATAGTTTTAGGTTTAATTATGTAGTTTGATTTTAATTTAGTTTGTAACGATGGGGCTGGCATATAGATTATCTGTAAAAGCCCCTTACAAAATAACAGATTAAAAAAAAAAAAAAAAAAAGGGCCAAAACCTGTAGCGTGCTATCGGCAAGGCTATATTTATAATCGGGTGGTGCGGTGGGCCGTTGACGTCATCGCACGGGTGGAGCGGGCGAGCCGAGCGGTCGCGGCGCGCCCTCTGATACGCACTTGCAAATTCGCACCTCCATGAATGGAGGAATCGAATTATCCCCAGACCGACTTCAGTGTACGCGACCTGGGCTGAACCCTAGAATATCTGCGCGCACACGTTCTTATCGAACTTCAGTCTAGTGCTATTGAACTGCTACGACAGGACATGAATATAATGCAAGCGACCGTTTTCCGAATGTTAGATCGTAAACAATTCCGTCACGCTTCCGATGTCAACGCCGAAACCTTTGAAAGTAATAATGGCAGTAATTTCTGAAAAATATTTTGTGATAGCTCCGTAGCTGTTCGTGGAACTGCGTAGGTTTCCAATTATAAGAATTCTTATTTTTTCCTTGAGTAAGCTCGTAAAGTTTTGTTTAGTAATTTCAGGAATTCGTAGCTTACTATTTAAGCTTTAATGGCTTCATTTTTAGAAATAGAAATAAAAAGAATTTTATTCAAAAATGCTTTTACAAGTGCTTTTGAATCGTCAAAAAAATCTACCACTGCTGGTTCAGAGAAGCCCCTCCTAACGAGAAGAACCAGCTACTGGTTCAGAAAAGCTCTTTCTGACGAGAAGAACCACCTAGAAATTCGGCGGTATGAGTTCAAGGCCTTATGCCATGAAAAAGTTCCAATTCCTATATCATCAAAGACGTTGAATGGCACTATAATCATCTATTGTCACCCAAAACACCCATGTTTGCAAAATTTAGCCGTCATCGAGTTACAATTTCGACGGAAACAACATACTCAATCACTACCCGTATCATAAATGCGCTAGTGTGTTTATTTATTGGTTTGTCCTCGATTACGTTGCAACTGTGCAACGGATCGACGTAACTTTTTGCATGCATATTATATGTAGTTAAAATAGTTTATAAAGATTTGGATTGTGACGTAGGTTTTATAATGAAAACCAATGAGTTTCCACGGGATTTTTAATAATCTAAATCCACGCAGACTAAGTCGCGGTTATCAACTAGTTTATAAACAAAAAGCTTCTAATACTGACGTTGGCTAAATAATGAGCTAATTCATGCGTTTGATCGATTCTGAGAGTGCTGTTTAATATTAGCTACGTAATTAAGTGCCTTGATTAACATATAAAAAGCTTTTGTTTAATAATGAAGGTAAAACATAATTCTTTAGTATTTTCATATACTTTATGAAATATTTCGTTAATATTTACAAGGTTAAAAATGGCAAATTAATGAAAACGGATACTATTTAAATATTTTATTAAATACTTCGACGTTGAATCGGGGTAGATAAACCTTTCAATTCTTTTTTACGCAGCAAAAGGAAAAAGGGATATTTATTGGGAACATAAATAATTTTGTTTGTGGTTTGAATGTAAAATACTTGTACGTCGATTTATTTTTTACAGCGAGTGCAAAGTGAGAAGTGGAGAATGTTATTTTTCTCTACGTTTGTCGTTTAGTCATATACATCCGAATTAAAAATAAGTCATGATTAAAAAAAATCAAGAAACAATTGCCCTGCAAAAAATTTAACCCAAAAAGTGAAAATTTTCACATTTGAAAATGGCGCCATACAGCCGGCATATTGAATTCATTTTTCAAAAAAATTAATAATAACTTAGGATGATGTGGATTAGGATTCTAAAGGTACCCACATACATCCAAAGCTGTTCAGGTATTTAGCAGTGATAGTGGAATAAGTGAGTTATTCCCTCACCCATACATACATTCACATATTATGTAAAATATGTAAAATTTATAGGCATGCTATCACTGATCTTGCACCTGCAGTGGATAAAATCAATTTGTAGGCATGCTATCACTGACCTTGCACCTGCAGTGGATGAAATCAATTTGTAGGCATGCTATCACTGACCTTGCACCTGCAGTGGATGAAATCAATTTGTAGGCATGCTATCACTGACCTTGCACCTGCAGTGGATGAAATCAATTTGAATCTTGCTCAAATAAAGACTCACAGGTCTTTTAGTAAATTCTACGAATTTCAGGCTATGGTAATAGGTAGCAGACAATTTCGCTTTGGTGCTGGTGGTGCTGATTTAAAAAATCTCCTTGTAATATCTTATGATGATGTGTGTACCAAACTACCGACGACCGACTGTACTACCGACTGTACACTAACCGAAAAAACAAAAAATCTTGGGGTGATATTTGACGGCCGTTTATCGTTTTCAAGTCACATTGATGAAGTGAGTAGGGCCGCATACACTACTCTCTTCACTCCTTGAAACGTTTGCAGAATTACAGAATATTAATAATGTTACTGATAAAAGAATTAAATTTAAACAGAATATTTTCAGTAAATACCGCCTCCGTAAAGGTTCATTGTAATACCCTCGTCCGCAGGGCCCATGGTCATGTTAACTAAAAAACTCTTTGCTAATAAATAACAAGAATCTTTTTTATAAAGTTCAAATTCCACGGTCATGATTGTGTCCGTGTCCATATTGTTTTTATAAAGTAAATTTTATAGCATTAAATTTACTCATTTTCAACCTCCCTGGCGTAGCGGTCCTGTGATCTTATAAGTGGAAGGACCGGTTCAACTTCCGACAGGGAGAATTTGGGAATCACCACCCCTATTATAAAATGTGAAAGACTTACTTTCCAGCTACGCCGTGACACAGCAATGAATATAGTTAGGAAATTTAAATGAAAGTTAAGTGACACGTGTAAGTGACTGACATTCGTTTCAACCAAGTGGAGCAATGATATCCAAAAAATAACTGCTAGCATTGATTAGGCCAAAGCCTGAAGAAAACGTTGGTGTTAGCTTAAGAGTAGCACTGGCAGACTTCCCACTAGGTGGACAGATGACATCAAAAGAGTTGCAGGGACGGGCTGGATTCAGGCGGTGTAAGACTGTGGCTTTCAGGAGTACCTACAAGACAGCAGTGGATGTCTGTCGGTTGACGACGACGAGACAACGACCTTAAAGAGGCCTACGTACAACAATGGATCCATAATGGTAGGTAGATGTATGATCCTCTGCAAGTTTTGCTTAACGAAAGGGTTAAGACTTCATATTAGTCATCATTAATAGCCTGTATAGATAGATCCTTTACTCTTTTTTGTGTCTTGGTAAAGCTTGAATTAGAAAAACCATTTATCGCAAACCAACATAAAACACTTCCATACACGTTTGTAACTAATTTTCGTAACCAGCTAAGAAATAAAATTAATACCTACTTCGTCTTTCCTAACCGGTTAATTCTATCCGGATTCAAGGGCATCGGGTTTGTAACAATAGTCAGTTAAGTAGGTGCCCTTGAAAATGAAAACTATTTCAAATCATAATAGAAAAATAACATATTAAAATTAATCCTCAAATTATTGTAAGATTATAAAAACCCTTTTTGAATAACCTACCTACTTAGACAAGTTACTAAAATCTACCAAATGGAAATTTATGTTTTATCACTGTCTTGTAACATAGAGTCGTGTGAAGCTAACAAGGGTAGACTTGATACGAGCAAGGTCTGAGATTTCCAGAGTATAACTAATAAACTTCACGAATGTGTTGTAATGTTATGTGTCTCCAAGGAGAAAATATCGCGAGTAACAAGGAATCCCGAGTCACGTTCATAAACCGCAGTGTACCGTTACGGGCTGTTTCAGTTCAGGTAGCATAAATATATTTTTTCTGTATAGAATAGGATATAATATATAAAAAAACAAAACCGAAATTAGTGAGGTGAGTTGTAACTTGTAACTGTCACTATCTTCAGCCTGTGGAAGTTCACTGCTGCCTTCTGCAGCACCACCACACCTGGTTCTCATCATCATCATCATCATCATCATCACATCATCATCATCATCATCACGTGCCCTCAAACGAAGTTTGGATTTCTACTCATGTGGTTCAACGGACATCATACGAAAAGCTTCTCTATATAAAGCCGCCTCTTTTAACTGTGGGTAACTAAGCCCTGTCCACCCAAAACCATTATCGTCCAACCATTTGCGTCTTTGGTAACGGAGCCCTTTTGCCTTCACTTGTTCATTCCAACACTATTCTTAGTAATGGGAAATGGGCTCCTCCCTGTAAATGTTTAAAGAAAGCGAGTTTCCACCGCATAATGGAGGACATGAGTCCTCTTTATTTGTGGTGATCTACGTGATCTTAAGCACTTTCCTGTAGATCCACATTTCGAAAGGTTGCAGGCGTTTAGTTACTTTCTTTTTGCGAACCCAAGTTTCTGAAGCATTTTGCAAAATAGCATTTTGCAAGGCAGCATGTAATTTGGTGCTTTTGAGGGACTTGGACATCTTTTTAAACATGATTTTAGCTTGACTAGCATTATATCTTGTTCTCAGCCTTCATCAAGCTACCAACAAATCTCTTTATATCGTCAGTCCACCAAGCTGGAGGGCATCGCAACCCACACTACCTTTACTTGTGCGCGGTCTCCACTATAGGACTTTTCGGCAACAACTGTCATAGATTTTGCGACAAGCATGGTCTGCCCACTGCCCTGTCACCTTGCACATGGTTTGGGCTGTCTCTGTGACCTTGGTTCTCATGCGGATCTCATGTTGTAGGTTTTTTTTAAATTCAGATACAAGTTAGCCCTTGACTGCAATCTCACCTGGTGGTAAGTGATGTTGCGGTCTAAGATGAAAGCGGGCTAACCTGGAAGGGATATGGCAGTTTTTTTTATTAAGCCCCTGCCTCCTTTGGTTTCTACACGGCATCGTACCGGAACGCTTAATCGCTTGGCGGCACGGCTTTGCCGGTAGGAACATACCTATTAGGTATAATATCATATACTTTATGATTTACTCTTTGCCCACTTGTCATTCTCTTCAAAGATCGGCATCAGGTATTTTAATTACATATTTTCAAACGAAAAACGAGTTTTTGAAATAAATAGGCAAGTCGGTACCTCCTTTGTCGTGTCGTAACTAGGAATACCCTACATCATAGAAATATTAAGTAGGTACTGTAACATCGAAAGTGTGTGTACCTATGGTCATAGTTCACTCTGGTATAGTGTAATGGATCGAGTTCTTCAATTTAAAAGTACGAGTAATGTTGACTTATTTTAAGACCAACCATCTTGAACGAATATGCTGCTGTAACGACCCTATGCGGGTAATCTACGAGTATATCTACGTGATCTGCATCAACAGTTAGTTGGCAATGAGAATGTTTGAATGTGTGAGTTACTGTACCAAATAATATGTTTTAAAATATAATATAGGGAAAAATATAGAAACCGATACAGTACTTCTCAATATAACTTAGATTTGTCTTGACAGGTACTACAGACCTCTAGGTCTGTAGTACCTGTCAAGACAATGATATCCATGATCTAATATGATGGAGCCGAGGGGGAGGTCATAGGAACTTTTCAAGTGCCCATTATAACTCCGTCGTGTTTGGGCTCGTTGGATTGGTCTTAACATATTCGTTTTACTTAAATTGACGATATTTTTATACTTCAAGTACCGTAGAAGTATACTTCTAACCGGTAATAAGACCGGCCAAAGGTTAGTAAACGAAAATGCAAGTAGTTAGGTAGGTAGGTTAGTAAGATGCGTGTAAGGTATATGCGTGTTTGGAGTACACGAAATCGGCATGTGCCGTGTCACCGGGGCTATTCACTTGATGTGAACTTCAATTCAATTACACCTATCACGCAAGCCGATCTTTAACCGATCCATGGTGAAAACGTTACCATTATCCCCGACTTTTATATCTAATTTTCTATATGTATTTTATTATTACACACCCAAACATTTACCTAAGTAGTTTTAGAAGCACTACTTACTAAATGAAATGGACTAACGCCGAGTTTGTTACCAGGTTTCTTGTCGATTCATTACTAACTTTAACGCTTCTTAGTAACTTTCATAGTATGGTTTTTTTCGATTAAACTTCTATCGCAAAATTATATAGAAACACATAAAGTTAAATTTTATAGAGCAGCAAACCTCATCTTAATCATACAAAACACAAAAAATGTTTCTACCTCTTTGAAACCAATTGATTGCAGTCAATGGCTAACTTGTATCTGAATAAAAAAAAACAAAAGCGATGATCTCCATAATTGATATGAGAGATGATACCTACTGTCAGAGTGAACTGTGCCAGACACTTTGTTTTTTGTGCAGACCCTTCTTCCATACTCGTGAGTAACAGAAATAAAACAGATTGCTGAATTGTTTTAAAGACGAGCAAAATATTTTATTCATCATGTATCTTTAGTAAATTAATTCGTATTTAAATTATACTGCGTAAATATACCTACCTATTGTATATGCGTATTCCGTACATGATATATAATAGGTAAAATAATATAATAATATATGTAGGTATGTTTGTGATCGAGAACATTTTGTTAAAAAGCAATTTCCTGTTTTTGAATCTGTTCCTTACGCGAATTTAATGAAGAAAAATTTGCTCTTCATGTTTCAACCATAACATTTAAACTTCTGACTATGTTTGCTTCCACGAGTCTAAAGTTGAGGTAGGTATAGCATAGCATTCATGAATATTTAACAGAAATCTAAATATATAAAAGAAAAGGTGACTGACTGACTGACTGACTGACTGATCTATCGACGCACAGCTCAAACTACTGGATGGATCGGGCTGAAATTTGACATGCAGATAGCTATTATGACGTACGCAACCGCTAAGAAAGGATTTTTGAAAATTCAACCCCTGAGGGGATGAAATAGGGGTTTGAAATTTGTGTAGTCCACGCGGACGAAGTCGCGAGCATAAGCTAGTGAAGCGCATATTGTTATAAGAACGTTTCTTGATAGCATTTTTGAGATAGGAATTTAGCGAGCTTAGAGTCATCTTGGGGTCCCAAACGTGACTAGTTCTGTTGCACACAAATCTATAAACTAAATTAAAATGACAGGCATAGAGTTATGATACTATGATGAAACATGAAACCTAGGTTTGATAGGTTGAAATGACAACGACGAGGTATTTGTTACATTTTTATGAAGTATAAAATTACGGACTGTACTATGTAGGTCTAAGTGTGCGACAGGTCGAGATGGCAGTCGGGGTGGGGACGGCCCGCACACCTGCACAGCCCCCGCGCTAACCCGGTGCGGGATAGCGCGGGTGACGTTCGGGTGTGCGGTGCGTCCCCCTGCCTCATACCCCGATTGGCATCTCAAACTGTCGCGTACTATACCTACTCGCATTTTATGTTTTACAAGTTTTATTATTATATGTGTGTAGAATGATGTTTCTAATGTTGTTTTGCTTATTCAAGAGATGACACAATACGTATATAACGGTGCTGGATGTAGGGACAGAATGATACTATTAACGATGAAATACAATATGTCGCAACTCGCAACGTTGCGAATGTTAATGTTATGAGATCCTCTGCCAGAGCCTCCATTGTGCTTGCAACCCACTTGGCTCAGAGCTATTTTTGATGCATAGTCTTAAGAGCATATTGCAAACCAATTGTACGCCACGTACACACATTACGTCTTATTCCAACATTCACCTGAAAACAAGGTTGTGATTTATATAGCGCACCTACTGTTTGACCATAGATTAATTATTGGTCTCGCTCATGTGTTTGACTTTGCTTAAACTTTATTTAGATTAGACAGCAAACAGTTAAAACGAAACAGAGTTATAGCTCTGTCATAAATCTGCCTCGTTTTAACTCAAGTAAAGTCTGAGCAAAGTCAAAGTATGCTCTATGATAGGGCAAGCTTAGTTTTGTATGCATTTTCGTGTGAAATTCAATCATGCAAACACATACTTTCAAAACTCTTATTTAGTGGTTATAGTAGTAAGTATTAGAAGTTGAAGGATCGAGGTCGTTCTTACCCATTTCGTTCGTTCATATTTCGTACGAAAAGGCATGATAAGTGAGCGTGCCCTCAGCCTTAGGTTACGTTTTAGGTGTTAGTTAGACTTGCGGCTTCCACTGGTTTCGCAAGGATGGGCTCGTCTTTTCTATATACGTGAACATAATATTATATTATTACAGATTTAATGCTGTGAAAACTGCCCTGGAATCTACTAAGTTAGAACATACCATTTTCGATCTGTAATTTTTATGTTCAATTCTTTTGATTCGTTTCATTCGTAGACGGAGTAAAAAATCTAGACAAAGGAATGTTTACTTTCTCATTCACACTAAAAAGAGAGCACAGATAAAGTTACTAATGTGATAAACAGAGACGCAGCTAACCTATTTTTTGTCCCTTATCGTGTAACCGATTTTTTTCAAGGAATACAACTTTAGTTGCAAAACAAACTTTGAGAATTCGTGGCATCATTGTATTTCTCATTCGTTATTTACTTGTCGTGTTATTCATCGTTAGGTCGGGCTATCGCTATCTCAGTCGCGGTGACACATTACTTTAGTCTAGCTTTTTTATTCAGTCTACGGTTTTATTACAATAAAAAAAAAATGCATAAAAAAATGTATCTATCAATGTATTCAAAAATAAAGTTTGTCTGGAACATAAGAGTGAATTCACAAGTAAATGCGATTTGCGACCATGTTCTATAATATTTAGAAGTAAAATATGTAGCTTAAAACACACGAAGGAAAAAAACTTTATTGTAACTAATAAATATACATAAAAATACAGACAAGAATCTAATATATAAAACAAAAAGGTGACTGACTGACTGACTGAGCTATCAACGCACAGCTCAAACAACTGGACGGGTATTATGACGTAAACATCCGCTAAGAAAGGATTTTTTAAATTTAACCCCTAAATAGGGTGCAAAATAGAGGTTCGAAATTTGTGTAGTCCACGCGGACGAAGTAACTACCTACAAATAACTAGGGCTAGGGCTACCCGAAGGGTTCCAACGGGACGCTATTACTAAGCCCCCACTGTCCCGGTCTGTTAGTCAGCGGGCTGTACCTATCTCATGAACCATAGTAGGTAGGGAGCTGATATTTTCGCAGAGTATGTATTTTTATTGCAGCCATAACAAAAAAATGATAAAAACAACATGGACACAATGCAAATTGAAAACATTTAAAAAGTACATAGTGGTGTATTTTGTACAATGGTACCGAACCCTTTGTGTGCTAATCAGACTTGCACTTGGGCCGATTAAAATAAAATGATTAAGCAAACGCCAAAATTTTCGAAGTAGTTAAGTTCTTAGCGTGGCGGGCAAATATTATGTAAAAAGAAGTCGGTTAATAAAGTAAAAATAGCTACATATGTGAGTGGCGGCAGCCGCCGTGTCTGCGGGTGGCGACGAGCTCAGAGTAGAGGCGTAGAGCGTCGTAGCGGCGTAGACACTGTGCCGCTAACCTAATTGGCGACAATTCTACGGATAATGCTAATTTTATGGCAGGCCATTTTTTAAATATTACCCTAGGTAAGCACTCTTTTGTTACTCACTGCATATTAAATTATATTATGGCGTAATTCGCTATACCGATTCTCATTTCAATTGTAGGTTAGGTATTTTTGAAGCGAAAACTTCTTAAGGCAATCGATTGCAATTGTTAAGCAACGTTGACCTAAGTTGACTGGATAGGTGACCGACTTTGGAGATCCGAATTTAGCATTTTCGTTGTCTTCGTGCCTCGGAGTCAAGCGTCGATTCCAGTTATTATCGTTAACATCTGATAATACTGTAAAAACCTAGGAGTGGAAATCTCGTTTCTGTCGAGTTGTATGTGGAAGGATAATGGTAGGAGTTTTCTTGGGATAGTGATATATATATATATATCACTATCCCAAGAAAACTCCTACCATTATGTGATTAATGCAACAGGGTTACGACCCCCAATGAAAAACACGATGCATAAAAATCTGTATATTCCGGCAAATTGCTATTGCGCTGGAACCATGTCTCATTAACATCGAAAATACGTTATTTTGACGTCAGCCGAAATAAAAATATACCATCACCTCGAAACTTCAGTCAAGTGCTGATGTCACTAAAACGGCGGTCACGCGTATTAGCAATTTGCGGGACTTATACCAGCAGAGGCGCCACCAATGCCTAGATGGACGAGGTCGATATGGCTGGCAAAGGACAATATTGTGACATTTCAATTTATATCGAGTTAAACTTTGACATTTCGATTGTTTGCACAGCATGATTTAGAATTTGGTTATAAATACCGAGACAACCTACAGAGCATACCTACTAGCGTCGACCCCACCGCGCCACCTGCGTCGCTTTGTGGCCGTCTCTACGCACTGCATCCGATCCGAATCTTTGACTTTACTGCTAGAGATAAACGAGACAGAGTTATGTGTCTTTGTCTCGTTTTGACTCTAGTAAAATAAAAAAAAAATAAAGTGTGTGTCGATGATGATAATGAGGGTTTGCGCAATAGATCCGATTTTCATTTTCCGAAGCTGTAAAATGAAATTCAGATCTAGTGCGCTACACCTTATACAATCCAGACTACGATTATTTCAGATCATGAATTCTCGGATTTGGATCGGATGCAGTGCGTAAAGAGACTATATAACTTTCTAACGCTTTCTTTGTACGGCGGATAAGGCGCACTTTACATTACCAGTGTTTGCACACACAAATCTATTTTTACTTGCTGCCTATATAAACATAATACCTACTGTATAAGTAATATTAGCATTAAAATTTATACAAATTTATACTGAAATCGAATCAGCTATTACTAACTATAAGGGCCTGTACCCGTAGTACAAGATTTTACGTCTCACCAAACGAAACCAAATTCGAGAGTCGAAATACTTCCGCGTTACACTAAAATGGACCTAAACAGCCTTGAATTGAAGTCAAATATTCAATGCCACTGATTTGAATTTCGCAATGTTTCCGCTTGGAGCGCTGGCTGTAGAAGTGTAGACAAACTTGAGCTTTAAAACAAGGCACTTAAGATCCAGTGTACTGTAACGCGGAAGTATTTCGACTCTCGAATTTGGTTTGGTTTGGTGAGACGTAAAATCTTGTACTACGGGTACTGTTACACAATGTCCAAATCAAGTTCATAATACTCAACTAAAAAATAAAATATTAGGTGGATAAATCTGTCTAATAAAATTCCGATTTTTTTCAATTTCACAACTCAAGTGCCTGCCAGGTATCTATTGTACCTACAGTTTATCCGAAGGTCGAGGTACGTTCCTACTTAGGCAGTTTCGAAATAAGGCACACTTGTCAAATTTAAAATAAAAATAAAAATGGCGAGCCAACGAGCAGGCGGGTCACCTGATGTTAAGTGATTACCCATGAACATTTGCAGTTTCAGATGAACCACCAATCAATTTCTCTCCTTTCAGTAATTTGTTGGGCCGCTCCTTGAATACCCCCTGGATTTAATCTAATGGAAACACCGCCGCAGGCCGTTGATTCCACAATTTGCACGTGCGTGGAAATTAGGGAAATCCTAATTTTAAAATATTTATTTACGTGTAAATACACACATTACATGTTTAAAAAAGCTTAAATTTTTTGCTTTCTTCTTGATAATATTCTATGAAAGAAAATACGATAAGCTTACAACTTATCGTTAAGTGACCGTGATGTCATGCTATTTTGGCGATTTTGACATGATTGATTTCAAAATTCAGACTTGTGATTTCGTAGTGATTTATCTTTTGTACCCTTAAGTGTAAAGTGGCTTTATAAGCTGTTTATTGTAAACTAGCTGACCCGGCGAACTTCGTACCGCTATAGTCAGTCGATTTTTTTTCAGGTAATTTTTTTAATTTTTCTTTCCGTAAGAACCATCCTCGTACTTCAAGGAGGCTATTAGTGCTAGAAATCTGTAATTTGGCATGGCATTAATATTAATCACGTCGACAAAGTGGTGAAATAAAATTGTGATAAATATATTTTTTAGGGTAGCTCCCCTACATGTAAAGTGGGGATGATTTTTTTTTTTTCTCGTCTGCCCCATAGTGTTGGGTATCGTTGAATAGGTCTTTTAAAAATACTGTGGGGGTTGAAACATCATTTTTCGATTTCTAGATCCATTTGTAAAATATGATGTTTTAAAGTGCTAATTTTTATTAGGGTCAAGTGTCCCCCGCCTGTATCAGCCAAATGGTAGTATATAGGAACATGAAAAAAAAATCCACAGCAGTAGTATATGTAATCAATTTTAAAGAAAAACTATCATGGCTAAGTAGGATTGACATGTTAAGGAGTCATATCTGTTTTTCGAGGTTAATGGTGACTACGGAACCCTACAATGCGCGTGGCCCGCCACGCACTTGGCCGGTATTTTTCCTTTTGAGGTACGGAACCTTAAAAATTGTGAAAATAGGTTTTTAATGGAGTTATCGCGTAACACGGACTTAAAAATAATTTCTGCTTTTGAAATGGTGTTTTTCTGAGATGAAAGTTTGTTCTCTGGTTCGGACGGTACCGGTTTAATAAAGTTTGACATAAAATAGCCCAGGTATGGCGATCACTTGATGTTAAGGTCAATACTCCAAACGCAGTTCAGTTGTTCGCTCAAAATAGAACGAGAAATTCGTAGGTATTCAGAAATAACGTATCAGGTCACAGATGAACCTTTTGCATATCTAATCAGCTGAAACGTGACGTGTTTTAGATCACATCTCTATGTAAGGAAACATTATGATAAAAATACAGGTACTTAGAGCATTCCAATCTGGCGTTTACAGCTATCTCTATGTTTACAGCAAAAAAGAAAAAAACATTGAATACTTGACATTAGGCAGTGGTCCGACCGCCGGCGAGAAAACGACTAACTATTATCGATTTTCTCTCTCAAGAAACGCACAATAAATGTACCTGCCGTGTAAACGAAAGATGCATATATCATAAGTTCCTCTCTGACTGTTCACACTGCCGGCGACGACTCGCTTTACTAGTTTTGTCGCTGAGCGACGAGCTGTCAAAAATAAACTCAAAAATAAAGAGTGATAGAAATAATATTTTGACGCTCTGTGCCGCGACGTGCAGTGACGCGCAGCGCAGCTTAGGTGCGTACAGACCTTTATGATGATTTACTACTGCATATTTTATCCAACAGCAACTCTATATTTATACTTCCATACTATTAATATTATAAATGCGAAAGTGTGTCTGTTTGTCTGTCCGTCCGTCAGTCTGTCTGTCTGCCTGCTAGCTTTTCACGGCCCATCCGTTTCCAGAAAGGAAATTTGGCATAGAGTTTTGGTATAGAGAAAATAAAAGAGTTCCCACGAGATTAAAAAAACGTAATTCCACGCAGATAAAGTCGCGGGCCTAGTTTGTTAATATTTATATGTACTTGATGAAAGGAGCCGTCCATTGACTAAAAAGATTTCTCATCATTAACTAAAAAGATTGCGTGTACGATGGTGGAAGGATGTTCGCAAGCGTGCTGCTCGCAGCTGCTGGATTTAAGCGCCGCACGAGCGTGTTGTGTGGAAAACCTTGCACGAGATCAAAATCTACGAGTAGCTGTGGAGTGTGGACGTCTATTGGTTGTGATGACGACCAAAACGACTATCACAGCTGTCGGAGATACTACAATCTAGTTTTAAAATTACACGGGGCTTAAAAATTTGTATGTAAATTCTTGAGACCGTGTAACTCTGAAACTGAATATTTTAACGGAAATGTGGAAACCCCAGACGCAGATTTTAGTTCCTAAAACGTATTTACAAAATTTCATTGGGTTTTGATTGGTAAGTATTGAAATAAGAGCCAAACTACGTTTACGAGTGCACTACGAACCAACGGCTCTTAAGACTTTACCCAGAAAAATTCTGTTCTTAGTAGCTCTTTCTTTGCTTTAGCACCAAAATTAAAAAGTGATGTTTGTCGTAGTTTGAAACGGGCTTGTCGTTCATTCGGTCTGGCGCGGCGGCGCGGCGCGCGGCGGGCGCTGTTTGTGTAACGTAAAAACCACAAATCAAGCGGAACTGTTCACGGTTTAACGATTCTAGACTGGCTTTAACACGAGCGCTCATAGCTTTAGTGTCGGCTCTATATCGCGTAAGATAAAACACGCCACGAAGATATTACTTTTATGTTCATGCTTTTATTTTTCATAAGCTCGTATCCAGGTACTATTCAGTAATGATTGAAGAGCGGCGATAGCCCAGTGCCGAAGACGTCGGTCTCTTATTCAATTCAATTTTCAAAGGTTTTCATTTTTTCTTTCTTTCTTTTCGGGACATAACATTTTTTCTATTCGGGAGGCCGGGGTTTCCGTCCTAGGTAAATTAATTCGTTTGATATAATGCATTTGATTATTTGAGTTGGTTATACCGATGATTATATTATGGTGATTATATTATGTAGCAGGTAATAGGATTATTTATATTGCAGGTATTTACAAGTAGCGTAGTATCTAGATGCCTCATAGGTAGGTAGGTATAATTTGTGGAATTCAGTAAATATGAATCAGCTTTGTCACGCAACTGGACCCGTTGGTTTCTTTGAACAGTAAGGTAATGAATCCCTAGTTAATATAGCGAGTATATATTTTGAATTCCTTGAAAATCCATACTAATAATAATTAATACTACAAATGCGAAAGTGCATATTCTGTCTGCCTGTCCGCTTGCTTTTTATGGCCCATCCGCTTAACCGATTTTGACGAAATTCGGTACAGAGGGAGCTTGCATCCCGTGGACGGATAAAGGCTACTTTTTGTCACAGAAAATCAAATAATTCTCACGAGATTTAAAAAACCTAAACCAACGTGGACGAAGTTACAGCTATCTTATACTTATTCAATATGGCGGGGCTTCATTAGCGATATTCGCCGTAGCCCGCCAATCGTCGCATCGCGGTGTATGTCGGGCGCAGACGATTGCACATCGCGGCACTGTCGGTAACGGGCGCGCATCATAGGGTTTCGTCGCGACAACATGCGTTTGCGTGGCTACACTGCGTAGATGTAGACAAGAACATCACCTTTATCTGTAGACGATGTTTTTGGCGCGACTACGCAACACGAATATTCGCCCGCTAATGAAGCCCCACCAGCACGGCTAGCATGGGCCGAAGATAAAAATTATATCCCCCGATTTTATCCACTGCACAGGAGATAACATTAACTTCTCCACCCCTCAGAGCACGGCAACAGGGGAGAGGAGAAGTTTATCCCCGTTTGACATTTCACGGGGACTCGGGGGACTATTTATCCACCGTCTATAGCATGGGGTCAAATAAAAGAAGATAAACTGTCCTCTTTTGACATTTGAGAGGGATAATTTTATCATCGAGATTAGAGGTGGGTATAAGCTCATAGAACTTTAACTCAATTATTAAAAGATCAAAAAACATGTCTCGCGCTTTTTTTATTAGTTTGAAATAGAGAATTTAGAACGAAAATAACATGAGCACGTAATTAGTGATGGAAGTAATCCCTTTGAATTTCCCGACGCTGAGTTCCAACACTTGTTTCGGATGGACAAATATTATGTGCTGTACTTGTGCGAGCAGCTTAATGAAGCACTAAAGCCGATTAATTCGATGGATGGATTCATAAAAGTAAGTACCTAAGTACTTACCTATTACCTAAAACCATCTTGTGCAAACGAATAGGTACCTACTTAGGTAGGTAGTAGGTACCTACAAATAGGTCCTACATGCGGCTATTATCTATTTATTCTACGTCCTCACATCTATAAGACTCTTGGCAGATGGTAGTTACCAGTGAGATACAAGTCAAGGTCATGGGATGACTATTGCCCGCGACTTCATCTGTGTGGATTTAGGTTTTGAAAATCCTGTGAGAACTATTTGATTTTCCAGAATAAAAAGTAGCCGGTGTCCATCCTCGGGATGTAAGCTAACTCTGTAGGTACTAAATTTCATCTAAATCGGTTAGACTGTTGGGCTGTGAAAAGCTAGCAGACAGACAGGCAGACACACTTTCGCATTTATAATATTAGTATGGATTTTTGGAAATATAAAATAACACAATGACTCATTATAATAAAATCATTTATTTGAACAAAATAGGCAGGAGTCTAATTTAACAAAACAATTCTTAAATTAAAATACACACCTATATCATAGTTAAATACATAATGATACACAAACACAATAACACTTTACAAATTATAATGGTTCATCATAAGTGTTTTGTAAGAGTAAATATGTTAGCCTATTATACTTTATAGACCATTTCAGTATATCCTCTTACTCTTAATTTATTATTATTGAAAATCATTAATGTATAAATTGTATATTTCAGAATTCCAATGGAACAACCAAAGGACAGACTAGAAAATGTAACAAATAAAGAAATCTCACATATCTATGGATCAAACCAGACTGCTAACTGTTGCCCGACAATAAAAGGGAAAAAGAGATGGAATAATAAATACATATTTGCATTAAAATATATTTCTTTAAGTACCTATTACCTAAAACCACCTTGTGCAAACCCATCCTTATATCTACTACTACTACTAGGGTTCTGTAGGGTACCAATGGGACCCTATTACAGTCTCAGCTCTCCATCTGTCTGTCTCCTGAAACGTAACAGGTTAAAGTTGCAATTTTGTACTTATTTCTATTGCTGCTATAACAAAAAATAAGTTTCTTCAAAAAATAATTTTGCTTTAAGTACTCTTTCTGTGTGATTGAGTAACAAACACAAACTCTTAGGCATAATATTAGGAATACCAATTAAAACAATGCTTATTTGGATGTACACAAATCTCTGATGTTAACTTAACAGATCTAAAAGTAGTGCTATTATCCTTAAGAAAAGGAAGTAACAAGTTTAATGTTCAATCAAACCACACTGCCATAGAATAACTTCCTATATTCATAACTATTTACAAATTACAAAAATGTACATATCCTCTACTTACTTTTTATTTATTTATTGGCATTTATAGGAAAACCACTCGGGGCTATTGGTTTTATAAAGTACCCACTGTGTACAAAGTGGGTTAAACGACAGTCTCACCATAGTCCACCACCGACACTTCAAAGATTTCCTGCCATAAGATAAAAAACATTGGCTTGACATGCTTATAAAGAAATTAGGTTAGTTTAATAGCTCAAACCATACCAGCTTAACCAATTTTAAGTGATATTGAACTCTTCTCAGTGCAGTGTGCTGAACTGTTAGTTTTATCATCATCTCAAACAGTAATGAAAATATTTTATGTTGATAAGCTTACCTATTCCAATAGGTAGGTACCTAAAGTTATTTTGAGTTTGTTATACAAGACACACATTTAATAGAACTAAATTAATACACGCATCTCTCTGGCTGGCCCATTATGGAGTCTTCAGGTCCAATTCCTGTTGAGCATTTATGCCCAACAGTGATAATTAATATTGAACACTTATGTGCTCATATATGTGACCAACGGCACTATTGAGACATTTCCCGGTGGTCCTACATCCCGAGCTGCCTCATCATACTTGTCAGTCAGTGGCCAGTGCCCTTCTTCAAGTACATATTTCCATGTCTGCAAATAAAACAACAATTTATGCATTTCTTTGTCGCTAACAATATCAATATATTATCACTTCAATTTTGTGTACTGACTAACACAAATTGTCTTTGTGATACTTACTGTGATAGCTAGGAATTTCAACTATTCGATTATTTTTTAATTTGGATAATTCAAAAGTGGAGTTAGGTTAGGTAAACACAAACAATAACAATACTTACGAGCATAATCTTCTGTGAATGTTTTTTAAACTATTTTACGGCTCCGGCTTCTAGCTCTTTTAAAATAAAAAGCAGCCACAGACGAGTTACGAGTAACGAAAACGAGCAAAATCAAAAGCACAGATAAAAAATAATAACACTTTGACATTAGCCGAGGACTAGTCTTTCCCCGCCTTATCACCGGGGATAATTATATCCAACCCTGTGCCCATGCTCGGAGAGTGGAAATAACTATCGGAGGGGATAAAATTTTTATCCTTTCCTCGGGGAGAAAATTTCCCGGCCCATGCTAGGCCTGCAGTACAGAGATAGCTTATATCTCGGAGACGGGTATAGTATAGACTATTTTTTATCCCGGAAAATCAAAGAGTTCCCACGAGATTTTTTAGAAACCTAAATCCACGGGGTTTCGCGGTCATCATAATATAATATGTTAACTAGAAAATTAGAAATGGGTCTATACAAAAATAAATGCCTCTTCCATAGATGTGGGTTCCACCATTCTAAAAGGAATCTGAATGTATCATTAATTTAATGTGTATTGACATTAGCATGGAAATATGACCTTCATAAATGAAGTTCGTGAAATATAGAGCTATAGCTAAAAGCTATAGAGCTATAACCGTTGACCATGCCAACATTACAATGGCCTTAACCTGAAAAAGTTCGCAAAATAGTAGAAATTCTGGAGAAGTTAATGTTATTGTTTGTAAAATTGTTTCCATTTATTCTCTTTGTATTTATTGTAACTTGGTTTCCGTAAAAATATACAGCATTAAAAGGAAAAAGTGTTGGGTTAGCTACAGTTGGATTTGAATAAAACTGTTTTATTTATATTTATTCCTAACAATGAACAATAATAAAAACAAGTGTTAAAATTGAAAAAAATAAAAACTACTGCCATGCTATATTGAGTTTTATCAAAATAAAATATGTCAGCGTCACTCGGGATTGTGTAAGGATTCTATCGATACTCCATACATTTGGATCTGTTGAGTTCATTTATAAGTTATGGTGGAATAAAGAACTTCACATACTACATGAACGCTAAATCAAAATCAGAATCAAAAATCAAAATCTATTTATCAGTTGAAATAGATGTATATGTAAGGTAAAAACCTAACATTGCTTTTTCTGGGCAGCGATAAAAGTGGAAAATGAAGCACATATCTCTGGGATTTCTAGCTCTACCGGTGATCCTTGGCAGTGATAGAGTTTTTAAAAGAAGAAGATAAGGGTATTTAACCCTTTTTGAAAAATATCTTAAATTGATCCTAAACTCAAAAGTGATAATAAAATATGATTAAAAAACATTCAATCGATAAGTGCAATAAAAATGCATTTAAATTGTGCATTCCCACTTGTACCGCGAAAACGCTACCTACCCGCTATCTTTTTAGATTCATGAGCTGTAATAACGTCACATGATTGGTAAGCAACGGTGTTAGAATATAAAATTAATAAACACAGAAAAAACTTTTTTGCAAAGAGCACCTACTCATCATGGTTAGTCTTTGTTCGTAAGGGTAAAATTAGTACATAATTTAATAATGGTTATTACGCTTTTAATAATGTAATAAAGTAAATATAATAACATTATCTAGATGAAGAAGAATAAACTCATTTAATTAATTTTACGAGGCACACCAGACCTTGGAGATTCAAAGGCCGAACTAAATTATAAGGTGGGCGGTTAGATTATATTCTTCCAGTAGACACCTATTTTATATTCTGAAAGGATATATTATTTAGGTACTTCGAATATAATATCGTATCAACCCATGAAACTTTTTTAATAATTCAGCTCATATCTATAGGTACCTACTACCTATATCTGATTTCAACATTTTTGTCTGTGTATGTGTTGACCTGTGAGTTTTTCGTTTCGAAAAAATTAAAGACCCTCGCTTTTTATAAACAGGGTTGTTAACTTGAAGACGTCACCTGCTCTTAGTACCTACCATATAAAAATGAATAAAAACAGAATAATTAATTTAGTAAGAATAAGTTTATAAAATATTCTTAAGTGATACTTTAAGAATATCGTCTATCATAAGTTACTTAACGTAAGATCTTATCAAAAGGTCTGTAGGTACCATTTCAAGCAGCAGTTTGCCAAAATTGGTTTAGAACTAAATTTCAAATAGGTACGCCGTACGACCTGTTTTTTCTAAAACTATCGCATTGAAGTATAGGTAGTGTCCTTATCAACCTATGAATATTTCAATGAAATTACCTCTAATTATGGCATGGAGTCAATGCAAAAAATCTTACGAGACAGCGTGCCTCATCTGGTGACAAATGGGTTGTTAATTTTTTACGCAAAGGATCAGCCAAGCTGTTCAGTGCTGAAATGCAGCCAGTTTATCTTTCTTCAATATTAACGTTTATTTAAATGTAGCGTAGAATTAAACGAACGTTTACATCGACATAAAATAACTATGTTAGTAGGTAAAGACCAAACTTACTAAGGTCCTATTAATTTCAGAATAGGTAGGGTTTATATCTTACTAAGTTTTAAGCTTCCCACGCAAACGTTGTTAATTAGGATTAAATTCTCAGTTGTTTTAATTATTTGACAATGAATACCTACGCTGTATGTGAGCGAAAACATTGCTTCAAGTGTAGAAATAATTCTTGTTCATGTGAATGAGTGGAATCATCATAAGTATAGAGGATTTTAAAAAGATATCCGTACCAAGTAGGTACTAATATTATAAATGCAAAAGTGTGTTTGTTTGTAGATAAGTCCGGTAATCACGCCGCAATGGAGCAACCAAGCAACGGATTAACCCGCGTGGTGGGGATTTCAAAAATTCCGGCCTTAAGTAAGTCTACTTACATTGTGAAGGAAAATTTCAACTTTGTGTCTCCAAGGCTTCGGACTGGGCGTGGATGAGTCAATCAGTGGATGAGTCAGGAATGTCTTTTTATTGTATGAATAACGATTAGTAATTCAAACTAATATCACGACGATAAAGGCAATGGTGAACTGAAATCCGGCCCGGTAAATAGTTTAGCTGCTGTCCCACCCTGTCTTCGTAGCAGGCACTTAGAAAGGGAAGGTAAAAATAAAATTAGTCATACTTCTTTCAAAAATATATTTAGATTTGTTTATAATTAAAAGAAAAACTATTTCAGACAATACTTTGCACATTATGTCTGAGATTATATAAAAATGTGGTTGTTATCCACTTGCAGGAGTAGCTCAGGAATTATCTACTTCAAGTGGTTATCGGAGAGTTCTTATTACAAGCTGAGACGATCCAGCGATATCGAGATAAGGAAAACATTAGATTGTTTGCAAGCTTGCAACCGCACTCACATTAGAGCAAGCGTGCAGGATATTGTAGATAGGGATTGCAATCCCGCAAAATGGGATCCGGCATTCCCGCGGGATCCCGCTCCACTTATTAATCTGCTGGATCCCGCACCTTCATAACGCGGATCCGCGGATCCCGCAAATTTAAATTTACCGCTAAAACATTCGTGAAGTTTTGCGTAAGAAAGCGAGTGGCTCGAGCACGACGTTGCCGTTTCACACAGTGGCGGGGGCTGGCGGGCGGCTTCGTTTCACATAGACTCACCGACCACCGTGCGCTTTGCGCGTGGTTTTGTATGTGACAGACAGAGTGTTTTCGTATTCACTGTCCGGCGTTTAACGTATTAATGTATTCTATTTATTTTTGTTTTGTGCTATTTTATATGCTGATTATGCCCGTAAATGGGAATATGATGTCGTAATGTGGCGTGAACATTTGCTTACAAGTAGGTACACATTAAATACATACTTGCAAGTAACGAATAAATGAATCATGTCCAAGTCCAATGAAACTGAGAATCCCGAGAAAGGGAATAAAGGCGACGACAATAAACTTGGTAAAGGTCTGTGGTAATACGTACATAATGTAAGACATGTTAAATTAATAATACTTGATTTTTTAAACCAAAACCTGTAGTTTCAATTTGATTTTATAACATAATATTAAATAAGATAAAGTATTAATTTTTCGATCTTAATAGCCCTATAAGATCAAAAAATTAATACTTTATCTTACATACAAACGGGGCAAAAAGGTGAATAATTTCAAATATGCGGGATCCCGCGGATCCCGCGCGGGATTGATCAATCCCGCATATCAATCCCGCGGGATTGAGTGAGCTGCGGGATTGCAATCCCTAATTGTAGACTGGAAGTTACATAACGAGCTATTATCTAACAGGATATATTTGTGATTTCATCATCGTTTAAATTTAGTAATTTTCCATTGGCTCTTTTTTTACCATTAGTACGTAAAAACTCAAACTACAGTAAATCCTGAGATTTTCCGGTAAAATCCAACATTTACCAAAAGTTCGAGCTACTTAATCATTCAATACATTTGTGATAATCAATCATTTCGGATTTTTAGTAGCATTTACTAAGTAAATCACAAATCACTGAATAATGAGTAAATCTCAGAGGCACAATAAAGTCCGAATCTAAATATATAAAAGGAAAAGGTGACTGACTGACTGTTGACTGAATGACTGATCTATCAACGCACAGCTCAAACTACTTGACAGATCGGGCTGTAATTTAGCACGCAGATAGCGATTATGACGTAGGCATCCGCTAAGAAAGGATTTTTGAAAATTCAACCCCTAAGGGGGTGAAATAGGGGTTTGAAATTTGTGAAGTCCACGCGAACGAAGTTGCGAGCATAAGCTAGTAATAATTAAAATTAGTCCGATTTGGCGTTTACCCGTGTACACGGTGTACACCTATTGGTTTACCTAAAGCTCGCTCTCTTACTCGCTTGTTAGATTTAACTAAAATTTGGCTCACTGTTTTTTAAGGGCTACGCTAGAAGGCAAGAAGGCACGCTCCGTCCTCCCTTAGTTCAGTTTTAGCTACTCGACCTTCGTTTCGCTACGGATATCGCCGACTCGCTTCATTCGCCGTCAGTGATATGATACCCTACTGTTATAAGTCAATGTTCGCCATGAATATCGCTGTTCGCCACTCTTTGCTCCACTCGGTCTCGTAGGCTCGCTTCATTTAGCTTCCCTTTCCGAGCTTTTCGTACTTTAGGGCTGGTAGGACTGACATAACTGCATGAAGACGGTATGATCAGATCATTCTAGTTTAATTATTATTCTGACTTTACGTGTTTCTGAGTTAAAACTTGATGATTTACTCAGTAAGTACTTGTAAAAGTTTGAAATTAACCTTTATCATCATAGAACAGTTCCGACTTCTATGATTAACAAAGTGAATCTTGAGTTTTCCTGGAATACTTCGTGTAGTTCAAACTTTTAAATTAACAGATACATTCATCATCATCATGACGATCAACCCAACACTGAGCCCACTACTGAGACGGATCTCCTCTCAGAGTTGATGGGCTTAGGCCACAGCCTCCCATGCTGGCTCTATGCGGCAGATTTCACTCATCTTTGAAAACATCATGGAGAACTCTTATGCATTAGATAAAATGATATTTAATTGCTTAAAACGCATCTAACTCCGAAAAGTAAGAGGTGCTATACATTGGTAACTGGCTAGATAGGTGACCTTTCAGTAAACTGTGAAACGGAGAATTAATATAAGCATACATTTTTAATCAGAGGTGGTCAATATTTGAATATCGACAACAACGTTAAAGTTATGCTTTGGAATTTGGATACAAAGGATGACCTTTGGTAGCCGTTGTAGCACTATCTGAAACCATTATTATTCCATTACCCGTTTCATAGATTTTGCACCCAAGTTGTGTTCATTATTTTATTATCTGCGTTCAAAGTTTAGTTAGTTACCTACATCTTGAGTTACAGTGTTCAGAGAGAGATCGTTTACATCAGTATCGTTTCGTTATGACCTTTGAAATATATGTACCTTCATTATAGTTATAAAAATATCGTACCAACTTGTATCTATTTTTTTCATCCAAAATGTTTCTTCTAATAAAATACTCGTATACCTACAGCATTAATATTATGAAATGAAGAATAATGTGGAATAATAATGATAATGTCTACACAAATTCAAATTATATCATAATAATATTATGGTTTCGAGAAACAAAAATGAATTACCTACACACATTCGTAGAAATGATTAGGTACGCAGTAAAATGTAGGAACATTGTAGCGCTTATTATACCTACTCGCTGTCATATTTTAACACGCGTAACATGGGGTCGGGACTTGATACAGCTACTGACCATTGTTCACAAGGGACAAGTTTGTTATGAAACTATTAGGAACTGTATTATAATATTTATACTCAAAACCCAACTTTATTCACTTTGTTATTAGATGGAAAGAAATGGTAGGGAGAAAATACATTTTTTCCATTCAACTTTACGCTAAAAATTTGGGCAGCGCATTTTTACAAAGTTCTGCTATTCATGTGTCTCCGCTTCGGACGAAGTTGCGGGTATCAGCTAGTATTCCATAAATTCCTGCCAACTTGGCATTCACAAGCACAATATCTAGTGGAATTTGAACTTACTAATTGTTGTATTCCAGTTCACCACTTTTCCATTGAGCTTTTGGCGCTTCATTACTCCTGTCATTCGGATAAAAGAACAATATTTAAAGTAGGTAGGTATGGCCGACGCTTTTTCGTTGAACAGTGAACAGAGTCTCGATAACTGAATTCGGGGAAAACGAAAAAGTAACTATATTTAAAGTGTTTGAAGAATATTAACTGTAGTAAATAGTCTTCGAAGAATGACTCACTCAAGATGAAAATAATACCTATATCTATATGATCTATACTTTAATGTTTAGGTAGTATCAATCAATGACATGATGAAGAGTAAGAGCTAGCGTGCACTGCAATTTTCCTTACGTTTCTTCCCCACAAAATCTGTGAACTACAATAGAAGTAATTAATGAATTTCGCATCCGATTTAAATTTAAAAATTTAAAGCATAGATAATAAAGATATAGGTATTATTTTTCATCTTTAGTGGTGGTAGTATTCAGCGCCATCTATGAAAATTTTCTTGAACGTTGCCTGGAAACCTCCTCATTATTAATCGACATAGTATTGTATAAAACGGGTACATACCACGATTAATTTGGCGATTTTCAATTGCCGATATTCCGACTCAGTTGTAGGAGTCGTGGTAACATGTGGCTGCCTGCAGTCACATGGCGAGGTGTTTTATTTTTCTGGTCACACTTTACTTGGTTGTAACGTCAGCCAAACTCAAGAAAAAAAAAGAGCAACCGCCGAGTTTCTTGCTGGTTCTTCTCGGTAGGAACGGCATTCCGAACCAGTGGTAAATTAAACCTGACTATTCATAAGCACTTTTAAAAAGTTTACATGAATAAAAAAACATTCTATTCTATTCTATTCTAAAATACTTCGTGAAACTGCAACCGACGAAAGCTTGATTGAACTCATTGACCATCAGAATCAAAATTAGCGCCATCTATGAAAATTTTCTCGAACGTTGCCTCGAAACCTCCTCCTCATTCTAGGTGTACTTACACGTATTTATTATTTCTATGAAAATAGCTCTTCTATATGTACCTACCATTAATTTACTTCAACGCTTCCGAGCTTACGTCTTGTAGCCATTGGGTGGGGCACTTTTCGACGTCTGATGTGCTCGTATGACGTATTTTGTGGTTTAACTCAATGATGGTGATTGTTAAAATCGTATATTTTATTCAAAATCATTCGTCGACAAAGGATAAGAGCATCAGTACCCTTATTATAAACTAGATGATGCCCGCGACTTCGTCCGCTTGGATCTAGGTTTTAAAAATTCCGCGGGAATTCTTTAATTTTCCGGGATCAAAAGTAGCCTTTGTCCTACCGCGGGATGCAAACTATCTCTGTGCCAAATTTCATCAAAATTTCACTTCGCGGAAAAGGGATTCATTATACGTAATTCACATTTAAAGCGACTTTATCTGCGTGCAGCTTCTCATTCCCGCCTATTGTGCCGCCTGATATGAATGAAATACTAATGAACCTCTTTTAGAATCCCGTCACACTGAGTATATTATCAGTTACTAGCTGATGCCCGCGACTTCGTCCACGTGGATTTACATTTTTCAAAACCCCGCGGGAACTTTTTGATTTTCCGGGATAAAAAGTAGCCTATGGATTAATCCAGGGTATAATCTATCTCCATTCCAATTTTTATTCAAATCCGTTCAGCCGTTTTTGCGTGATTGAGTAACAAACATCCAAACATCCACACTTTCACATTTATAATATTAAGTAGGAAGTAGGATTATTCATGTGGATTAGGATTAGTTGCGTTTGGGTCCGTCATGACCACTTCGAAATATGACAACTGCCCAATACGACCACTTCCGGGTATGTCCAGTTCCCGTATGACCACTTCCCGTTATGACAACTTCCCCGTTATGACCACTTCCCGTTAGGACCACTTCCTGTTAGGTCCAATTCCCGTTATGACCACTTCCCGTCATGATCATTTCCTGATATAACCACTTTCCTATATGGACTGTATGTTCATTCCGAGTATGGCTACTTCTCGAAATCGCCACTTATATTTATTTTTAGGGTTCCGTACCTCAAAAGACTGACTATCTGTCCGTCTGGTAATCTGTTCGTCTGTCCGTGTGTCTGTGTATCCGTCTGTTCGTCTGTCGTGTCTATCAAGAAAACCTATGGGGTACTTCCCGTTGACCTATAATCATGAAACTTGGCAGGTAGGTAGGTCTTTTAGCACAAGTAAAGGAATAAATCCAAAAACCGTGAATTTGTGGCATCACGAAAAAAATTAAAATGTGTTTTAAATTGTGTAATTTAGTATATTCAATTCTGAAAGTAAGATAACAATACCAAGTGGAGTATCATAATATGAAAGGGCTTTACATGTAGGTACATTCAAAAACAGATTTTTATTTATTTTTATGCATATTAGTTTTTAGAGTTCCGTAGCCAAATGGCATAAAACGGAACCCTTATGGATTCGTCATGTCTCTCTGTCTGTCCGTCCGTATGTTACCACTATGTAGCCACTTTTTTCCGAAACTATAAGAACTATAGGTACTGTTGAAACTTGGTAAGTAGATGTATTCTGTGAACCGCATTAGGATTTTCACACAAAAAAAAAAAAAAAAACAATAAATGGGGGTTCCCCAATCCCCATACTTAGAACTGAAACTTTATTTTTCATCAAACCCATACTTGTGGGGTATTTATGGATAGGTCTTCCAAAATGATATGAAGGTTTCTAATATCATTTTTTTCTAAACTGAATAGTTTGCGTGAGAGGCACTTCCACAGTGGTAAAATGTGTGTCCCCCCCCCCCCCCTGTAACTTCTAAAATAAGAGAATAACAAAAGTAAAAAAAATATATGATGTACATTACCATGCAAACTTCCATCGAAAATTGGTTTGAACGAGATCTAGTAAGTAGTTTTTTTAATACGTCATTAATCGTAAACCGCAATTTACCTTCCATTCAATCAACTCAAATATTAAAAAAAACATTTGAATGATGTTACTTGCTGCTACAGAACCCTTCATGGGCGAGTCCGACTCGCACTTGGCCGATTTTTTTGATTTTTCGATTTATATACAGCTGGTCGGCTTCGCACTTGGCCGGGTTTTTTTGTTGTAAAAAAAAAACCTAGTCAATAACCATCTTACGGTCTAAACAGATCGATAAACACCTCTTTAATTAAAATCCAGCCAGCCCTTGGGACGCTTTGTAAAGAATCCAACATACATATTCAAACAGGCGTGAAAAGAAAAAAAGCAGCTGCTTGTCACAAAACTAGTTTATCAAGCTTTAAGCTTGTACCTAATGCCTTTTTATGTGATGAAACTGTACTTCGGTTAAAAAAATTCTAGACGGAAAGAAGGAAATATTGTTGTTTGAGACTTAAGAAGATGAGCGTAAGTTTAAAACGCCTACGCAGAATAATACCGGGCAAATTCTCTTTGTCGTGGTGGAAGTCTTGAGCAACTTAAGTGCCAGTTGTGTTGTCCGTCATAATGATTGTAACATAAAGGGAATTTGGTACGTCTGGTCTCTAGGTTAGACTAGTTTCGACCTTTTATAAATGTGGGTCAAAAGGCCACAAATATATCAACTTGCGCAAAATAATCTCACACATTATTACGAGTATGTGTGAGATTACTCAGTAGAGTAGACAGAGCTAATTAATATAAAAAAGACGCGCTGCAACTTTGCACCGAACATTCTAATACAAGAGTAACATTATTCGTCACCAATAGACTGCTAGGCAACTGCTTGGGAAGAAAAACAAAAGATGTCCGACTGACTGATTGATTGACTGACTGACTGATCTATCAACACACAGCCGAAACTACCAGACGAATTGGGCTGAAATCTGGCATGCAGATATATAGCTATTATGACGTAGACATCCAACCTAAAATGGGTGAAATTTGTGTAGTCTATGCTTACGAAGTTGTGGGTGTAAGCTAGTTCTAGCTTTGATAGCTCTCTTAGCTTTGTCAAGATATATAGACGCGTATCATGATCGCATAACATGGACCCGGCTTTATGTGCCCTCGAGTGGCATGCATTCCGCGTATCATACTATTGCTACAAATATACGGGAGCAGTGTGCACCTAGCGTTGATACAGGGTATTATATAATAGATGCTTGAGAGCCTCAATGCTGATCCATGGGGGCGGCCATATAAAATGGTCCGACGAAAGCTGCGCCCCTGGGCACCGCCACTCACACAAACTCTTCAGCCTCAACAGCTGGAGATGGTGGTGGAGTCGTTGTTCCCGGTCATTCAGGAGTCACCACACATGGCACCACCCACAGGTGAGGAGGATGAGACCGTCTCTCACGCGCCGGAAGTCTCCGAGGGCGAACTAAAGGCGGCGGTGCTGCGGCTCCGAGCCAAAAACACTGCTCCGGGCCCTGATGGAGTGCACGGCCGTGCATTAGCAGTGGCTTTAGGTCCATTGGCGCCTCGACTAAGGGGGCTGTTTAGCACGTGCTTGAGGCAGGGTCAGTTTCCACGTCCTTGGAAGACGGGGAAACTGGTTCTACTACGCAAGGAGGGACGCCCAGCCAATTCGCCATCAGCGTATAGGCCTATAGTATTACTGGACGAGGTAGGCAAGCTCTTCGAACGTGTGGTTGCCACGCGTATAGTCCGCCATCTGGAAGAGACAGGGCCAGGTCTCAGCGACCATCAGTTTGGCTTCCGCCGGGGCCGGTCCACAATTGACGCAGTCGCACGGGTGAAGGCCCTGACGGATGATGCTGTTTCTCAGGGTGAGGTAGTCTTGGCGGTGTCTCTTGACATCGCTAATGCTTTTAACACCTTGCCTTGGAGCAGTATCAGGGAGGCGCTGAGATTCCATGCGATGCCGGCATATCTCAGGCGAATCGTGGAGGCCTATCTGTCAGACCGAGCCATTGTCTACCCGGCGCATGATGGGGAATGGGTAAGGCGAGAAGTCCAGTGCGGTGTTCCACAGGGTTCAGTTCTTGGACCTCTCCTGTGGAACATCGGTTATGATTGGGTACTGCGGGGGGCTAACGTGCGGGGTGTTGATCTGACGTGCTACGCGGATGACACTCTTGTGACAGCTCGAGGTAGCAACTTCAGGGAAGCGCGCGTCTTAGCGACGGCTGGAGTGGCCCAAGTCGTAGCGCGTATCCGGCGGCTGGGACTTCAAGTAGCCCTCAACAAATCCGAAGCTCTGTGCTTCCATGGACCAAGGAGAGCACCTCCGGCAGGCGAATATCTGGTGGTAAGCGGAGTTTCCATCGCTGTCGAGTCGACGATGAAGTACCTAGGACTTGTTCTCGACAGTCGTTGGAAATTTGAGGAGCATTTCCGACGCCTGGCCCCCAAACTAATTGGAGCTGCTGGGGCACTCGGACGGCTCCTCCCAAACGTGGGTGGGCCAAGTGCCAGCTGCCGCCGCCTGTATACGGGAGTGGTGCGGTCGATGGCTCTTTACGGGGCACCTATCTGGGCGGATGCTCTGACCGCCTGCACTTGTACCCTGCTGCGAAGGCCGCAGCGAGTCATGGCGGTCAGAGTGATAAGAGGTTATCGCACCATTTCCTGTGAGGCGGCCTGTGTTTTGGCAGGGACTCCTCCGTGGGACCTGGATGCGGAGATGCTGGCAGAGATGCACCAGCGAAGGGTGGATGCCCGATTACGGGGAGAACACCCTACCTCCGCAGAAATTGCTGGGTGGCGGCGAAATACGCAGGCCGAGCTCGTCCACCAATGGTGGGGGAGACTCGAATCACCCAGCGCAGGTCACAGGACAGTGGCGGCGATCCGGCCCGTTCTTCAACAGTGGGTGGAGAGAGGGCACGGAGTACTTACCTTCCATCTTGTGCAGGTTCTTTCGGGGCACGGCTGCTTCGGAAGGTACCTGTGCAAGATCGCAGGTAGAGAGCCTACTGAGGAGTGCCATGAGTGTGGCAGCGCCGTAGACACGGCGCAACACACTCTGGCAGAGTGCCCAGCATGGGCTGAGTCGCGAGAGACGCTCGTGGCGGCAGTGGGGCAAGACCTCTCCCTGCCGGCCGTGGCCAAAGCCATGGCGGGCAGCGATGGGTCATGGAAAGCGGTAGAGTCCTTTTGCGAGGAGATAATGTCGCAAAAGGAGTCGGCGGAGCGCATGAGAGAAGATGATTTCGACTCTCATGCCATCCGTCGTAAGAGGGTCGGGCGTAGGCGAGCCGCCCACGACCGCCGCCTACCCCCTTGAGAAGGACTCTCGGGCAATGGACGCGGGGAGTCTATCGTCCGGAAAGAAACCAGTCCTCGAGTCGGGAGGCGCACCTTCGTGTTCCTGGTGCGCCTCAGACGGTGTGTAGGGATTTTATTGGTCCCCTGAGGTGGGTCCTTAGCAGGCGCCGCTGGCTGGGTTGCGTGAACGTGTTTGGCCCCGTAGCCCAGCCACCAGGCGATGCGTGGAACATCGTGGGGTTTTAGTCGGTAAGAGTCCGACATAACCTCCGTACCTCCCCGGGTGCGGTGGCATCCATGAGGATTTCCCCACGGAAAAAAAAAAAAAAAAAAAAAAAAAAAAAGGGTATTATATAATTCAATACGATAACAAATCTACGAGTGTCTGTAATATACCTAAGCCCAGTACAAGTGTTCATATCGGGATAATCACTGCGGGAAATAGGCATTTATAGTGGTATTAACGGTATCGTTTATTATGATCTATGTATATCATTTCAATGCATCGATTTCATTTATAGGCGATGCTCGGTAGCTGTTTTAAACTTTGTTTGTTTTTTTAACTTCTTCCTATTCATAAATGAATGATAAATAATTCAAAAGTAGGGAAACATACTTTTAATAAAACAAAATAGAATGGATGTTTGTATGCGTAATTTTAACTTAGTATTTTCCATAGGTACTTAATATTATAAATGCGAGTGTTTTGTCTGTCTGCAAACTTTTCATCATCCCTCCGTTTAACCGATTTTGACGTTTGGTAGGTATAGTGATAGTGTCGCGGGGAAGGCAGTGGGAAGGATATAGGCTACTTTTGGTCCTAGAAAATGAAAGAAGTCCTAATATAAATCCATATGGATTATGGGCGAATTTGCTGGTATCATCTTTTTGATACAGAGATATCTTGCATCCTGCAGACTGGAATAGAGTAGATTTTGTCAAAGAAAATCAAAGAATTCCCACGGAATTTATAAAATCTAAATCCACGCGTACAAAGTCGCGGGTTCATATCGTCTATAGTATTTCCCCAGTATTTCATAAACATGACATGGATAGCTCGCTTGAATATGTAAAAAGCGAGATTGTTAGGATAAAAATGTAGAATATTATACGCAGGTGAGAATCGTACGAAATGATCGATTATATCAGGGGCACCAGAGCTGCAAGTGCCAATTTACTTGCATAAAAATATATTATATTATATTATATTATATTATATTATATTATATTATATTATATTATATTATATTATATTATATTATATTATATTATATTATATTATATTATATTATATTATATTATATTGTATTATATTCAATAGCTGCTTGCTTTACTGTTGATTATTTAATGATTGATTGAATGAAAGGAAAAAATTGGAACTAGACAATTTCTGTACATTAAATATTATGTAGTTTGAACAATTAGTCGCTTAGAAATTTTAGAATTTTATTTTATTTTAGAATTTTACATCGCTGTTTTAGCGCCAATTATTACTGTACAAGTGTACAGCTTACTTTCTTATAAGAGGTTATTTTTTACTTTTTATTGTTTACAATAAAGAATATTTAAGTATAGTACTTTACTCTAATCGAAGGGAATATTATTTTCGATCTATAGCCCAAAACATTTTTATTTTTAAATTTTTGCCTGTCTCTGTCTGTGCGTGTGCACGCTTCACACTGGAACCACTTACTTAACGGATTTGAACGCAGCTTACTTATAGCAAATACTTCGGATCAATACATAGGATAGTTGTTATCTCGAAAAACAATAGGGATCGTTTGGGATAGGTAATTATGAAAATTTGTGGATGTTACTCCATATTTCTGTCAAATCTAAACCTGTTTTGACAATTCTTTTTTTATTACAAAGTTTAGTAAGTTTCATGTAAATTATAATATCCGTTACTGTTAGTAACGGGCTTCCGGAGTTCACGGTAATATAATTTTGCTTATTGTGACTTATGAAAAACTAGCTGACCTATCCCGGCTCCATTCGGGAGACAAATCTATAGTGTGTGCTTTGTAAAATTTTATATTTTCGCTTTGATTCGCTACCAATGTGAATTAACCCTAGGGGGGTTAACTAGCGGATGATTGAAAATCCCATTGGGCATACAGTGAACAGTGATACTAGTGAACAGTAAAAACTGGGTATCACTTAGCGTTTCCTTTCGTTTTCTACAGGTATCAAATTACTATTTAAATTCAATACAAAATACTAAGAGTTCTATTTACTACCATCATTTCACGTTATTGAGATGTTTTGTTATAAAATTCCATTGCTGAATGTGATTTAGTAATTGATTTTATTTATCTTCAGATATATTTGACATTTGAATTTTCCCCACATCAGTGAACTGGAAAATAATGTATTGATTGAATGCGGGGATAATGTGCGTGAGGGAGGAAAAATCAGGGAATATCTATTACCTGAATAAATAAATATATGTATCATCATCATGATCATCCCATCGCCAGCTCACTACAGAGCACGGGTCTCCTGTCAGAGTGAAAGGATTTTGGCCATAGTCTACCATGCTGGCCATGTGCGGATTGGTAGACTTCACACACCTTTGAGAACATTATGGAGAACTCTTAGGCATGCAGGTTTTTCTCACGATGTTTGTTGTATTATTTTATTGATATTTAATTAATTAAAACGTAGGTACATAACTCCGAATAGTTAGAGGTGCGTGCTAGGGATCGAATTCATGCGTGCCAGGGATCATCCGACCTCCGATTAGAAGGCGGACGTCCTAACCACTAGTGACTAGGCTATCACAGCTTCACAGCAATATAATGTATAAGTACACCTTATTTGTTCTATTTATGTTCCACCTACTTTAACAAAGTAAAATTTTGGCGGCGATATCCGGAAGATGGCTGCCGTTTCCCGAATGCGAAAAGCTGAGAATAGAGCCCGTTCTTAGTCCAACAGCGGATGCATATTGACTGAGGATAATGCAGGGGATGACGTTAATAAGGACGGTAAGACAAAAATTATGTTTTCAAATATGTGGTGGAGGTACCGCTGATAAGTGCGTAGGTAAACCAGTTAGAGTGATTAATTACTAATTAGTTAATTTCCCAATTTACCCTACACGCTGAACCGGTTAATCTCAAGATTATCTAGTTTGTACTGACATTGATTTTCATAGGTACTCTAGTGGCAACACAATAATTAAGTTAGCCCTATATTTACAACAAAAAAACCTATGTATTTTATAAAAAGTGGCACTAAACCACCAAACGAAGTCGTAAGCTTTGAAACTATTTTTCCCAGTGCTCTCGGCCATCTGCTAGGAATAAAAACAGCCAAATATGGTAGACAAGCCTCTGTACAGAATGTACGGCATACACATTGCATTTAAGCTGTCAAGCACTTTAGTTTCGACGCAACAATTTAACTTTACGTTTTATTACAGCTCCGCCACCATTACTGCGTGCAGACAGGTACACTTTCCCAACATTTTATCACTTTGTCGTAGGATCGTAACGTTTACACAACGTATACTAACTGATGACCGCGACTTCATTCGCGATTTTAGATCTTTAAGAATCCTGTGGGAACTCTTTGATTTTCTGGAATAAAAACTATCCTGTGTCACTCTCCCAGTTCCTACCCATGCAAAAAATCAAGTCAATCTGTTACTCCATCGCGGCGTGATTGTATAACAACATACTTTCGCATTTATAATATGGGTATTGATTCTAGTTTATTTCCATCTCTATACACTCTATGTTTGATAGCTATGTACTATTTTTTCTCAACTTCAGTCATTAATTACCCTTTATTCCTGCGTTATTGTCTCCCATTGTTTAAACCCTTCGAACAATTTAGTTATAAACTAAGTTAATAATAAATTATAATTGATCCAAACGGGCTGTGTTAGTATTAGATGTCGGAGTTTAATTAATAACATTCTATTGACTATTGCTTGTATTAAGTTTACCTGCTATGCTCTATAACAATGGGCTGCTATATGGCTAATAATTCTGTCGAAACATCCCGATGTTTTCCATCAGCATCAGCTTTATAAAACAAATAATTTTTTTATTCAATTTTTTATTCATTAGGTCTAATCAAATTCATCATTATCATGATCAACCCATCGCCGGCTCACTACAGAGCACGGGTCTCCTCTCAGAGTGAGAAGGGTTTGGCCAAAGTCTACCACGCTGGCCATGTGCGGATTGGTAGACTTCACACACCTTTGAGAACATTATGGAGAACTCTTAGGCATGCAGGTTTCCTCACGATGTTTTTCTTCACCGTTCAAGCAAGTAACATTTAATTACTTAAAACGCAAACAACTCCGAAAAGTTAGAGGTGCATGCCCGGGATCGAACCCCCGACCTCCAGCTCCGATTAGAAGGTGGCATCAGATGACACACCAATAGTTGGATACCAAAGAATTAGTTTATCCCTTAATTAATAATAACCTCATAGGATAGAGGAAAGCGCACCGGAAAGCGCAGCGTTGGAAGATCCCCCCACTAGGTGGACAGACAACATCAAACGAGTCGCAGGGAGCCTCTGAATACGGTATTTGACAACTAGTCAAATCAGAAACTTTTTATCAAACGTCAAAACGCGCGCTTAGTATGCGAGATTCTATGAAATACCAGTGAGTGACGTCACAATCATTTAACGTGCTTTTTTAGTTTAATCGATAATTTAAAATGATTATTACACTTAAAACCAGCAAAGGACGTGGATTTTACGTGTTTTGGAAGACCCTCTATATAATAATCACTGAGAAATAATTTATTTTTGATGTAGTCAAATACCCAATTCAGGCGGCGCGGCGCAAGGCCGTAGGCGTGTGGAAGTCCCTAAAATTAGAGACCTATGTCCGGCTTTGGACGTCTATCGGTTGACGATGATTTGTTAATGATAATAGAGGAAAACATGGATGTAGGGAAGCTGGTTCTAAAATTCAACAGAACACACTATATCATACCTATATTTATCTAAAAACCTCGTATTATAGTTGTGAGGAAACATCATCGATAGAAGGATGACCGGTCTTTAATTCAACACAAATGTAGCTAAAGTATTGCAGCTAGATGGCGTCAAGGCAGCACAATCCGAGTCACTAATCTGTCCCTAGAGTCAATCTCTATATCCAGCGGGATGATTCTGCCGTTGGTAATTCCTACTCACATTTTCCGAGCGACGTCTTAAGGCAGTTAACCTACTTATTTTATTTTATGTTTATGATATAAACGTCTGAATTTTTATATCCATGCTTATATTATAAATGCTAAAGTAACACTGTTCGTGTCTCTAATATTTTCACTGTTCAAATTGCTGAACCTGGAGCCGGACATGTAATACTTTTTATTCCGGAAAACCAAATCTTTGTGGACGAAGTCGTGGGCATCACCTAGCATGAAATAAAATAGTCGCAACACGAGCGTTATGTTATGAATTATGACGCAATCCCTGCTAGTTCCACAATTTTTGATATGTATGAAAAATTTAGTAATAATTTTAACGATGTAAATCTCTCTTAATACAGTTTATAAAAACTCAAAATTTCATACCACTATTGATAATAGTAGGGGAGCCAAATGGGGATTTACGCGAGCGTCGTGGGGACCTATTGTGTGAAGATTAGGTGCTAAAAAGAAAAAAAAGGTAGCCTACCCTTTCACTGGTGGAGAGAGCGCGTACAGGTTTTCAAAAAGCACCAGGTCTAATTGCAGCCAAGCGCGAATCTATAAATTTAAGAAAAAAGAAAAGAAAAAAGAAAATAGACCCAAAAATATTTATCGAGCGCTTCAGATATTGAGAAGGGATGTTAAGTGAATCTTCAAGTAGCTCCTATTCAAAAACTGACGATTTGGACGCAACCAAAATCATGGCCGATTTTTGAAACTTTGTGACTCTCCCATTTCCTTATGTCACGCTCATACCTACCATAAAGAGGAAACATATTTAAGCTCTGTAAAATTTGCATACAGTCATAGAACACTTTACTTACCCGCAAGCCTATTTAAAATTAAAACGGGCAATCTGATTTATATTCCGTTAAAAGTGAAAACTGGTGTTAAGTCTTAAATATTTTATTTATGTCTTGTTCAAGATACAACATTTTTGGGTCTTATTTGGATTGCTTGCCAACAGTTTGTTGCCAAAGACCAACTTTCCCGTTCATTCCTATGAAATATTTTTACAGACCATTCAATTTGGAACAGTTTTCTATGTTTGTAAGTAATAAGGAACAATCGTGAGTCTATATCTAAGTAGATGTGACACAATATGACTAATATACCAATTATTTTTATAAATATTGCCACATGTTACCGATTAACGTTATATACCTAATTACAATGTCATTTCTATTAAAATAAGTATTATTAAAAAAAATCAAGCTAGCAAATTAATCAGCTATCATCATAACCTGCTGAGATTCGAGCCCCTCTAGCGGGTAAAGCATCAAAGATGCTCAAACTTGTCTTTGGCTGTTTTGAAATGCTCACGCTTCAGTTTGGCACCCGAGTCGCCGTTGAGTGTCTCGATGGAAGGGTTGCTAAGTTTCAACTGCTCAAATAAACTATCGTTTAGTTCAGGCATTAGTCAGTAGGCTCATAGACGTCTAGCCGACTTATATTTTGATCTAATATAAGTAAGTTAAAGATTAAAATTAAGTAATATCATTAAAAAAACACTCAGCGTTATTTTTTTCAAATACCCAGTATATTTTGTTGGTATGATTGTTGTAAGAATAGGTAGGAGGCGCAATCTACGCCAACGGCTTCCGCAAATGAGTAGTACCTACCTACTCATACCTACTACCTTCTTTATGTTTGTGCCCTCGCATGTAAAGTTCAAAAAGTCTTCATCAAAATAAAGGGTGATGTTGAATTTTCTAATTTAGATAAATTGTCTCGAATTTTCCAGCCGATGTTAATTTGTATGCGATGGATGCGAGGAAGTTTATAATATATTGTGAAGATAAAATCTCTGGACGCATTGCGAATAAACACTCTAATGACCCTAAAATAGAGTACCTGCACATAGTACATACGCGTACCTACAAGTAAGTACATATAAGTGTACATGTATTCATGTGCTACCAATCCATAAACTAGTTTACATTACAGTTCACAGGAGAAAGCAAACGTTAATATAAAATGGAAAAGGAACTCCTGAGAAATTTTTGTAATTGTTGTGTAACGGTTAAAGTAGGAATGTAGCCGAAGAATATTGGTCCCACAATACAAATGGCCCTTTGAAGTGAACTGTGACTTTATAAGTGGCATTTGATTTATTTTCCTCTTTGAATGTTTTCTTATAATTTTAATTATTTAAGAGCTTATATTTTATAAATTAGATAATATATTGAGAAAGAGAAGAGAGACAAAAAAAGAACGGTTGAATACTCCGCCACATGGGTCCTGAGTGATGACGTCATGGTGTACGTCAGAAGACTTGCGGTCCAGGAACTGCGTGATAATGCCAAGCATTTGCAAAAACATACATCCAAATATCTATTTAGATAGCATTTGAATAAAATAAACTATTTTACATCATCTATAGCAAATCAGAAATTCCAATGAAAACATACATATGTACCTACTTACCTACTATAATATTAGGTTACGTTAATTCATTCATAATAATAATTATTCATCTAGTTTGATAATGATGATGGGGGACTTTATTTTTATTACAAATTTTGTTGACTTTATTTTTTTTTCTTAAGTTGTATAATTATCACGATGTTTATATAAACTATTAATAAACTTAAATCTAAAAAAAACAACATTAAATTAAAACTAAAATAAATTAAATTAAATCTAAAACCTCATCGAGACCACCGCAGCGAGGCATTGTACCCAAGATGCTGGCAGCATTACCCCTCTGGATGGCCAAACTAATTCTTTATTTTTACATGTTATACCTACTTAACACTATATCGAAAGGAATAAAAATCTTGTATAAATAAAACCAAAAGAAAGTACTTATAAAAATTTACTAAGCATCTAATCATTTTCACTGAAACATACCAAGCCTGAAAGAAACATGCAGCAACTTTTAAGCACGCAAACAAATATAATATAGCAAAATTGCAATTGAAAAATAAAAGCAAAAAATCAAAATAAATGAAATAGGTCATAATAATATTATAAGTACACAAATAATAACGAGTACAATAATTTGTAACTTACGTATCGTATGGGAGCGCGGCGTGATACGTTCCGTGTGCCGTAATGAGACACTCAGCACAGAAAGGGCACCGTGCGTTCGTTTGTTATGCCGGCGCGGCGGCGACACGGGAGAGGCGCGGCGCGGCTGCGGCGGCTCGGGAGGCGCGAGGAGGTCCCGGACGTGTGGCTGGCGCGGCGGCGAACAACTACTGAGGCGCCCCACGAGGAAGGCGGCAGGGCGCGCGCACGGCGCAGCCCGCCCACGGCTGGGGCGCCGTGCTCCGTCACGCCACTTACCTCACACCAAATAATACCTATTACCTACAACTAATAATAGCGCACGCACTTTTAATTTGCAAATAAGTAATAACACATTTGATTTCATATCATCATCATCAGCATCATCAACCGATAGATGTCCACAGCTGGACAGAGGTCACTTGTAGGGACTTCCACACGCCAAGGTTTTGCGCTGCCTGAATCCAGCGGCTCCCTGCAACACGTCTGATGTCGTCCGTCCGTCCACCTAGTGGGAGAGTCTTTCAACGCTGCACCTTCCGATGCGAGGTTGCCATTCTAGCACCTTGGGACCCCAACGTCTACCGGTTTTCCGAACTATGTGCCCTGCCCATTGCCACTTATGCTTCGCAACCAGTCGATTCCATATACTTACCTATTTCAAAATTTTCAATCTCGTTAAATTAACCTTATATTGCGTTTACAAAAATTTTATGTCGGATATTGCTTTGACGGTGAAGGAAAACAAGTGAGGAAACTTACACGCCTGAGAGTCCTCCATAATGTTCTCAAAGGTTTGTGAGGCGGAATATGCCCTAAACCGTTCTCATTCTAGGAGGAAACACGTGAGCCGGCGATAGGTTAATCATGATAACGCACTTTATTTGATGTGATTGGCATAAGTACTTACTTACTATTTTCGTTGCTCATTTATTTAGATACCTAAAGCTGACAGCGAGCTGAACGAAATAATATTATGATTCCATATTTCAGTATTTAAGTAACTGTAAGTATTTGATATCAAGGCATTCTTTCTATTTTCGTCGAATGCTCTTGTTTACAGTCCTAGGTACTTTCTTATTTATATATTATTCAAGTTTGCTGACAGCGAGCTTAATGTTTACTTGTTTTTATAGATGTTGGGGAGCGTTTATTAGCGAAAGCCCGGCGGCAAAGTAATATTGATACTACTTCTCAAGATTTCTGGTGCGTCATCTAGTAAGTGTAGTGTTTTGTGTGACTCACGTTTCATTTGCTTAAATTACGTTAGCTTGCCTTTATCTACTTTTTTCCGCTGGTAAATGCAGTTACGCATCCCGCACAAGAGCGGGTATGTGGGACTCATAGGCACTGTGAGTATGTCTGCCACACTACAGCATACCAAATAAAAATCCAGCGGTACCGTCCGCGTCAAGTATGAGGCGTCTCAGGATCCAGGTTATCGGATGAGACTGAGATTGCCTTTATCTACTTGATTTTTAACTCTTTATCAATCAGTGTCAGAGTAGTGAATCGGCGATCAACTCATCGCCGACTCACTACTCTTCTCAGAATAAGAAGGGTTTCATCCATAGTCCGCCAGCTGGCAAAGTGTGGATTAGCAGACTTCACATACCTTTGAGAACATTATGGAGAACTGTCAGGCATGCAAGTTTACTCGCGATTTTTTTTCCAACGTCTACCGCTTTCCCGAACTATGTGACCTGCCATATCTACTCGTGACCTGCCAACCCGTCGATTCCATATACCTATTTCAAAATTCACATAAGTCCGAAAAGCTAGAGCTGCATGCCCGGGATCATGTTGTATGTTTACGTATAAAAATATCTAAATCAGAACATAGAGGCATCAGAAAACAAGAGTCTACAAAAAAGGTTTGTACTTTGTTTGCACACATTTTAATGTTTTTTTAAAGTATAGTTTTTCCTTTTACTACCTACCCATTTTACTGTAACGTTCTTTTAAGGGGTCTGTACCCGAAGTGTGCTAAAATATCCCTATTACTAAGCCATCCGTCCATCCGTCCGTCTGTCCATCTATCTATATCAGTCATATACCTATTAGACTATATCTCGTGAACCGTAATAGATAGAGAGTTGAAAATTTTACAGAATTTGTATTTCTATTGTTGCTATAACAACAAATAATAAAAAAATCAAAATGGCTGCCTTGAAAAAAAAAGAGTTATTTCTTGTCGTTAGTACGGAACCCTACGTGTGTGAGTCCGACGCGCACATGATTGACTTTTCCTATGTGTACAATTATTCAAATTATAGTGTGTTGTACAATTAAGAATACTTAGTTTAGTTTACGACTTACTTTGTATGGGTTTATTGTTGTTGATTCACTGGTAGATCGGACAAAAGAAAGTTATTGCTGCTTTCGGTCTAGCAACCCTCAGCAGCTGCCTTGGCAAGTTGGCCTGGTTATCTATACGTCCTCCTCGTACCTCGAAAAACACGTTAAACCGTTGATCCTGCTCTTGATCTCTCTCCGGTACGGTAAATCCACCTGTACGAAGATGCGGGCATCATCTAGCTATTTAGTATAGAAATAGCTTGCATACTGGAGACGGACAGAAAGTTTTTATGCCGAAAAACAAAGACTTCCCACGGGATTTTAAAAGAACCTAAATCCACTCGAACGAGGTCAGAGGCATCATCGGATTTATATAGCAAGCATTCAGAGCGGCCTTCTAAGAGCGAATGTGCGACGCACAATTAATTGCCAGTATACCCCCCTCCAGATCTGTAACCACTGTTGTAGTCGGCAAGTACCCAGCCGGACCTTTCTCTCAGTGCAGACAGTGACATAGTGACCGTGTTAGCGCGGAGGGTTTGCCATGAACCTCTATACGCTTGTGCGGCTGATGACGATCGCAATCATCCATCTAGTTGTAGTTCAAGTGGAAGCACAACGTGATCAATCGAATTTGAGTTTCGCTGAAAACCTGTACGCAACACTATCTGGTGCTTGTGAGTGGTTAACCCTGACCTTCACATATGAATACGATTAATTCTGTAAGTAATGCAAATTTTATTTTACATTTGCAGGTCGAGCTATTATGGACCTCCAGTTCAATTCGATGAACAGTCAAAATGCTATTTTAAAAACTATGAAAGTTATTTATCTGAATGACACGGACATACAAACATTTTCCATCGATAAAAGCTTCCAGACTCTGACACAGCCCGGCGTATTCGACATTACAAAACAAACAAAAATAATTATTCATGGATACAGAGATAATTCGCAATCATCGGTGTCATTAGATTTAGCTCAAGGTTATAATGAAAAGAAAATGTTTAACGTGCTGCTCGTTGACGCCGAGGAAATGATGAATCAGAGGTACATACTGTCAGTGCACAATGCTCGTCTCGTGGGGAAGAGGCTCGCTAATTTGTTGGCTAATTTGGAAAATTTTGGAGCCAGCGCAGAAGACTTTCACCTACTTGGGATAAGTTTAGGAGCACACATAGCAGGTTGGACCGGAAAATATTTCCATCGATACAGGTCTCGCACGATAGGCCGTATAACAGGCTTGGATCCGGCGGGCCCCTGTTTCTCTTTTGCGTATGCGGATCAAAGACTAGATAAAATGGACGCTCAATATGTAGACGTTTTGCATTCGAACAGGTTAGTGCAAGGCGTGATCGAACCTCTCGGTCATGCAGATTTCTATATAAACGGTGGAGGGCCTCAACAGCCAGGGTGCGTAATGCCCTCCTGCAGCCACCTGAGAGCTGCTCAAATATACGCAGAAAGCATAAGAATACCAAAATCGTTTGTGGGCATTCGATGTCAAAGTTGGCAGGAATTTGAGACGAATTCATGCATAGATAAACATTATGCCGTTCTTGGATACGGTTCCTCGACCTCGACCCGTGGTCTTTATTACCTAAGGACGACGGCCAGTCCTCCTTTTGGCCTCGGTATGAATGGCACGACACATGTAACTCCGCCAGAAAATAATAATGATTGGTTAATGAATTTAAGTTACACCTGAACTTAAAAGATATTAATTTTATTATTTTGGACGTTTAATAAATTGTTTTTTGCCGTTGCCATAATGATTGAGGTTATCCTTGTGATGCGTATCTGTGGTATATTAAATGAAAATAACTATCGATTTTTTAATATAGAAATCCTATGTACTTATATTATTTTATATCTAAGGTGAAACACTGCGATATTACTATTGTAATATTTACAAATATTACAAACTACATATTAAAGATAATAGACCATTCGCACGTTTTAATTAGGTATTACTTATTTAAGTATTAACCTTGATTTTTTACCTTCAAAGCGTAGATTGTTCACATATTTGTCTTTAAACGAGTCATTGTTTTTTTATGAATATTTTATTTGCATTCTTATTTTTGTAGACAAAAGATATAGGTATGTAAGTTTAATATTTACATACGCTCAACAATATACTGTTAATTTTTATATTGACATTACGTCTACAAAAAACTCGCCAAGTGCGAGTCAGACTCACGCACTGAGGGTTCCGTACTACTGTCGTACTTTTTCGACATTTTGCACGATAAATCGAAAACTATTATGCATAAAAATATATAAAAATCTGTTTTAGAATCTACAGGTTTTAGAAGCCCTTTCATATCATGATACTCCACTTGGTATAGTACTCTTACTTTGAAAGTTGAAAATACTAATTATTTGTTCATGAACACATTTTAATTTTTTTTTGTGATGTACCTTCAACGTGAAACTAAGCTGACTGTCTAGTCAAATTTCTTAAAAAATACTGTTTTGGGATCTATATCGATAATAATTATTGTGCTTTCTTATTGTACTGTATTAAAATTTTCAATATACATTTAATGTAAAGATTATTATAAGTTACAGTTTTAGTATAAGTTATAAAGATATAAGTTAAAACTTTGAGTAAAAAAATAATTAGCTTATCACTTAGGATGAGAAACTCCAAACCTTATTATTTATTAAGCAACAAACTGCTCGTCACGGCCACGGTGAATAAAGATTGGCGGTAATATTTCGCACGAATTAATTTGCTGCTGTCTGAAAGGTATAATAATACAGTTGATTAAAGTAAGACCTGCCGTAAAAATTAATAATTAATGACTGAATATTATAACGTACCTACTTAAGAGCATCCTAAATAGTTCTGAATGGCTGTTTTTGGCATTTTTGTTGTATGGACAAAATCAAGACGCTCTTAAGAATTAAGAGACTTTTCCAATGATATTAGAAGAAAAATAGGTAGATAGGTTACTTATATCAAATTCGATGTTTATTAATGGCACGCTGCGTCAGCGCCGAAAGACTCAACACACATAAACGCATAGATAGTATTTTAACCTCACACAACAGAGAGTAAAGGACGGTGAACTAATAACCTCAGCTTCAGTTGCGCACGAAAAAGAGACGGTTATATTTTGCACTACCTCGTCCTGCACAGAAGAGTGGAAGAAGGACGGATATATGCCTAATAATGCGAGCGTAAAAGAGACGGGACGAGACGGTAAACTAGAAACTCCAAAGAAAAAAAAACAGTAAAGTCTTTTCGGCTAATGCCGATTTATGCCTACACTGTAGTTGTATAGTAAAATAAAAACCTTATACTGTGGTATTTAATATATTACGAACTAGCTTTTTCCCGCGGTTCCGCTCGTTTTTAGGGTTCCGTGCCCAAGGGGTGCCAACGGGACCCTATTACTAAGCCTCCGCTGTCTGTACGTCCATCTGTCAGCGGGCTGTATCTCGTAAGCCGTAATAGGTAGACAGTTGAAATTTTCACAGAATGTATTTCTATTGCCGCTATAATAAAAATAATAAAAATTAAATTAAATTAAATAAAGGGGGCTCCCATACATGGAAAAGAAGTCGAAATAAAATTACTAAATTTTACGCGGACGAAGCCGCGGGAAGGTAGGTAAAGGAATAAAATGTGAAATGAAAATATTTTTTATTTTTGATAATATTTACTATTACACAATCTACATACCCATAGCCAAAATTCCCTCATTGTATGAAGAGACCCAGCAGTGGACCGTAAAAAGATGTTAGACCATAGTTAATTTATCCTTCCCTAAAACAGGAAATATGCACACTATTTGAATTGTCAATACTCAGAAGAGACCTATCTGTTTATTTTATATTCTTTGATCGGAAACTTTAAAATACGTACAACGATAACTTGATACGTACTTATGGCATGTGACATAAGGTACAAATTGCAATGAGTTGCATTTTACACGAACGTGCACGAGTTTGTTATTGTTAAATAAGTGAAAAATACGAATTATATAAAAGAAATAGTTTTACTTACGAATGAAATGTGATTCCTTGACTTTTGGAAACCTTGCTTGTGTAGTTTGTGCGGAATCTCATCACACACGACGGCATTTTCGGTTGTTTTGGGAGACGAAAACAAAATACACATTACTATCAACGACGTCATCGATAGCGCGACGCCAGCGGGCGACTGAGCTCAGGTTTGCTAATTAGCTTAGTTTTAACGTGCCACTTGCGGTCCGCGTATAACGTATCTACCTATTTTCTTCTAATATCATTGGACTTTTCAGTATTTGTAAGAGAAAATATTTAAAAGTAACGCTGGTGAGGGACCTTTTCATGAGTAGAATAATAATAATATTAAATCAACAGCCAATTAAATCCATCAGTTTTTAAGCGTTCACTCTTGGACTTTTCCCTAACACCTTTTTCAGATCATCAGTCAAGCGGGTGATTGTCCTACATATATCTAGTAAGTATAAATGAGCTTACCGGTACAACAAATCTTCCCAAAAATATTAACTACATAATTAATCTACTTATACCTACTCAATATTATTTATGCAAAAGTAGGTATATCTGTCTCTCCGTCAGCTATTCACGACCCATCTGTTTGACCGATTTTGATAAAAATTTGATACAAAGATAGCTTGTATTTTGTTCCTAAAAATCAAAGATGGGATTTGTGGAAAACCTCATCTCACGTGGACAAGGTCGCGGAAATAATGAATTAGGTACAGAGATAGCTTGCTCAATAAATATAGGCTACTTTTTATCCCGGAAAATCTAAGAGTTCCCTTGAACTATGTGATTTTTCGGGATAAAAAGCTCTCTTTCGTGGATTTGGGTTTTGTTTATAAATCACAAGGGGGATTTATTAAAAAACCTAAATCCACGCGGCCGAAGTCGCGGAATAATTTATTATTGTAAAGCTAGACATTGTGGAGTAGGTAGACCTCGACGCGCGAACGCGACACCGACATATTATTTTGGAGGCGACTCTTGCACACTGCTTTCTATAGAAATGTATGGAGAGCAGCTCTGGGGGCCGCCGTAGAACGACAACTACCGTGTCACGATCGCAGTCACCTGATTGGCCAACGCTCTCTCGCTATTGACTGAAATGCTTTGTTGCAGCAAGTAGACGATAATTTCAGCCTATCACAACAATTGAGTTTGTAATAACGATTGATGCCGTTTTTCCGTAATTGACCAGCTACTCTAGGACCAGGTATCCCCAAAGGGAGGTAAACGGAGAGGAAAGGACATATTATTGTTTCTTAAATAATAATCAATAGGATATTTTTGTTCCCATATCTCTCAGCTTAGCTTCAATGGACACTGACTTCTATTCTCCGCTTTATCAATCTCCGCTTTGGTGGATATTGGACCTTAGTGAGGCTTGTAGCGGTCGCGTGGCGTGATCTAACTTTAATAATATTTAAACTTACATGGGTACCTGATTTATCTTGTAGATGGAGATCAGATATTCAATATTATTGCTGCTCTTCGTAATAAACTGATAACATATAAACAATGTTTGGCAAACTTATAAACAGACTTACCTACTTATTGCAAACAGCTAAGAAAATCCGAAGGCTCTTATTTTCTTTGTTTATCAAAGTTCTACCTGTGTTCAAAAAACTTCTGTGAATTTTTCATATTCAAAGATAACTAGCTTAAATCCCGCAAGTGTGTCCGCGTTAAATTTAGTTTTTAGGATTCTGTACCCAATGGCTGTCGAAAAAGACCCAATTGCTAGGCTTTAGTTGTCTGTCCCTGAAGATCAAAGAGTTCCCGCAGTTTAAAAAAGAAACCTGTATCCAAGGATGAAGTCGCGGGCATCATCTAGGTAGTATTGTATAATTTTACTGTCGTGCCTACCTACTTTATGATAGGCATTATGTGGCTAATTCCGTTGTACACAATCTCTAAACTAAAGTAATTGGATACGTCTAAATCTATTGCTATCCCTTTCATAATGTTGCTTGCAGAAAAGGATAGCACTAGATTTAGACCTGTTAATTTAGTTTAGGTTTAGAGATTATGTGAAAGAGAATCGGCCCCAATCGTGAGACAAGTATAAATATTCCACAGGTCGAGATGGCAATAGGGGCATGAGGCGGGGTGATGCCCCGCACATCCGCACGTCACCCGTGCTCGCCAACACCGGATTAGCGCGGGGGCTGTGCGGGGCATTCCCACCCCGATTGTCATCTCGACCTGTCGCGTAGGTACTATAACTATTATCATTCTCCAAAAAACGTAATTTACCTGTATTCGTTCTTCAGCTAGATAGATGCACATTTTATGCTTATAATTATAAGTTTTTATATACCATATGTACCTAGGTCATACTTACTTCATACTAGGTCTTTCGAGACTGGTAAAGTACTTGAAATCTCCTATAAATAGACTTTTTAACTTAAAAATAGAGATGAAGAAGTAAGTAGGTACGTTAGGTAGGTACCTACTTACTTCTTCATCTCTATTTTTATTGTAGAAATGGCATCGGCAATCCGCAAATCCGCAATCGCCGTAGAATGGCTTAAATCATAATATTATTATTGATATGTAGAACCAAAATCTACTTAATACTTACTAAAAGTTATAGGTACATCCAAGGACATCCATATTCCATACTAATATTTTAAATTAAAATGTGTATGTCTGTCTGTCTGTCTGCCTGCTAACCTTTCACGGCCCAACAATTAAACCGATTTTGATGAAATTTGGTAAAGATTAGCTTACATTCCGGAGAAGGACATAGGCTAATTTTTATGCCAGAAAATCAAAGAGTTCCCATTTTTAAAAACCTAAATCCACGCGGACGAAGTCGCGGGCATCAGCTAATAGGTAATAAATAAATAAATATACCGAACATTTTAGAGAGCGAGCCAGCGCATGTATGCATGTATGTGCATGTGTATAATATAAAATAACCTTCGTTATTTTATATTATATAAGCTGAAAGTTTATCTGCGTATTGTCTCCAACACAGGGAGGAAAGATCAGCGACTATGAAGTTTGGATCAAGATGGCTTTGGGAGATAACAAGTAATAAAGGGGTAAAAAATATTACATCAAAGTATAAAGTCTGATTTTCAAATATTTTCTTTGGAATAGTATTAGAAATCACGTCATGCATTGCCAGGCACTTAGTATCGTTGCAATGCCCAGCCAGACGATCCAAACTTCATAGTCATTAGATTATATATACATATTCATAGCATTACTGAAATATGATAAAATCATAATAATTGAAGACAATAGAAAAAACACTAAACGAAACTTATCTCTTTCACCAGATAATTACACTGATGATACTACAGGAAATCAACAGCCGAAAAAATCTAAAAAAACTTTTATGAAGAAACGTGCAACAAGGCAACCTAACGACAGTCATAATACTGCCAATGCTCAGACACCGCAGTCAATACTATCCTTTGTAACGAGACACTCTGATAGTGAAAGTAAAAATGAAACTCTTCTGAAAAACAACAATAACAGAGTGGAAAAACTGTAGCAAAGAACTGAGCCGCCTCCAACTTCTACATCTCCCCCACCTCGGCTGGTCACCGCGGGGGTAGTAGACCATAACCCTCCAAGCAAAAAGAAACTAAACAAACCAAATAAATGCTACATAGCCACGCTTAACGTCAGATCTCTTCTCAGCAGTGAAAGACTGATACAGCTTGAACATGCTTTATCAGAAATAAAGTGGTCCATAATTGGGATTTCCGAAGTAAGAAGACAGGGATGGAATATAGAAGATAAAGGGAAATATGTGATATACTATTACGGAGAAACGAAAGGTGAACGAGGAATTGGCTTCCTTGTTAAAAAGTCTAACAACATTCAAGTGCAAGACTTTTTACCAATATCAGAAAGAGTCGCTCTAATTAAAGTCAAACTTAACGAGCAACTATTCACAATCATAGAAGCGTACGCTCCCACTGAACGGGCTGAATGGAATGATATAGAGATATTCTACAATTCTCTTCAGGAAGCCATAGAAAAAAGCACAAAAAACATTGTACTAATGGGCGATATGAACGCGAAGATCGGTCAAACCACAGATGATGAGAGCCGGGTACTAGGGAAATATGGATATGGTGAAAGGAACGAGAGAGGAGAACTATTCATTGATTTCTGCCAACAACACGAACTTAAAATAATGAATACAATGTTTAACAAACCTGGAAGCAAAAGATGGACATGGAAATCTCCGAATGGCACCACATTAAACGAAATTGATTTCATAACAACTAATGTTCCAAGAATGATAGCGAATGTAAGCACATTGAACAGGTTTAAATTCCCCAGTGACCACCGCTTAGTGAGAGCAACGCTAAATCTGTGTAGTGGAAAAAAGTCGCGTAAGCACTATATCAAAAAACCTCAAATCAGTTTTGATCCGATGAAATTCCACAATATTATAACTCAGTTATTAACACCACAATGTAATGATAATCATTGCTCTTTAACTTTACAAGAGCATTATGATAGGGTCGAAAACTGCATTCTCCACAGTGTTGCAGAAGCTAAAGTACTCAATGGAAAAAGAAACAATAACATCATAACAGAAGAAATAAAAGAACTCATCAACAAAAGACACAATTTAGCATGCAAACAGAAAAAAACAAAGCAAGAAAAAGATATGTTGAGTAAACTATACCGAGAATTAAATGACAAAATAAGAACTAATGAACAAAATCACAGGCTTGAAACTTTGGAAAGGTATATCAACGAGTCAGGAGCTATTAAAAAAGCCTACAAATCCTTAAGCTCATCAAAAAGCCTGATGTGTCACTTAAAGTCGAAGACAGGTGTTTTAGCAACAAATAGAAAAGAAATAACACATATCGCCACAAAAATTTTCGAAAACCTTTATGCTAAACAACATCATTTAAAAAATGCAACAAATCAAACTGTATTCAATAATGACCCTGTCCCTCCAATTATGGAAAATGAAGTGGAATACTCTATCAAAAAACTTAAACTAGGGAAAAGCCCTGGATCCGATGGAATCAGTAATGAAATGATAAAAGCTGGGAAAGATTCTCTCACCAAACCACTAACTGAAATATTTAACCGTATCATTGTAGAGAAAGAAATTCCTGCACAGTGGACAACATCTGATATCATCCTGCTATATAAAAAAGGAGATCCGAAACTAATATCAAATTACAGACCAATCAGCCTAATGTCCTGCTTGTACAAAGTTTTTGCAAGTACACTGCTGCGCAGGATTACTCCTCAAATTGACGAAAACCAACCAGTAGAGCAAGCCGGTTTCATGAAAAATTACTCAACGATAGATCATATACATACTTTGAAAATGATAATAGAAAAATATAATGAATTTTCAATGCCTCTATATATAGGATTTATAGACTACTCGAAAGCATTCGATTCCATAACACACGAGTCAATATGGCGCGCTTTAGCTGAACAAGGAGTAAATGACGGCTATATTGAAACTTTAAAAATAATTTATAAAAGCAGCAAAGGAAGAGTTAAAATAGACTCGCCCGGACCTCTCTTCAACATTGAACGTGGGGTGAGACAGGGAGATCCGCTATCCCCAAAATTATTTATATCCGTTCTGGAACACATATTTAGAAAGCTAAAGTGGAACAACATCGGACTCAAACTACATGGAAAGTATCTTACACACCTAAGATTCGCAGACGATCTGGTATTGCTGGCGGAAGACCATAATGAATTACAATACATGCTAGAAACTCTCAACGAATATAGTACCTCAGTTGGCTTAGAAATCAACATAGAAAAAACTAAAGTTATGACGAATGTAACAAAAATACCAGTCACACTGCAATCAACCAATATTGAATATGTAGACGAGTATACCTATCTTGGACACCAAATTTCCTTTAACAGTGGAATGGACAAAGAAATTAATAGAAGAATAACAAACACATGGAAGAAGTATTGGAGCATGAGAGAAATATTCAAGGGTACGATTCCCATTAAATTGAAAACGAAAGCTATGGAAGTATGTCTAACTCCATGCTTAACATACGCCTGCCAAACCTGGACGCTTACAAAGAAACAACTTTACAAAATGCAAACAACGCAAAGAAGAATCGAGAGAAGCTATCTAGGAATCAAACTAAAAGATCGAATAAAGAATTCAGAAATAAGACACCGCACCCAAGCAAAAGACATAAAAAAGATTTTACTTAAATCCAAATGGAATTGGGCTGGCCATCTGCAAAGACTGAAGGACGATAGATGGACAAAAATAACAACCAACTGGTACCCACTTGGAAGGAAAAGGAAACGAGGCAGACCATTTACTAGATGGGATGATGACATTGTAAAGATAGCAGGGAGAGTCTGGACAAGGCTGGCTAGAGATCGGGTCAGATGGAAAGTCTTGGAGGAGGCTTTTACCGCATAAGGCGGTCCTTACAAGAAAGAATATAATCACCTACTAATTACCTACTAAAAACATAACTATATGTAAACTTAAATGTATATATATGTAAAAAAAAAAAATATATAAGAGATTTCGTGAGTGGGTCCAAGCCAGGTAGCACCTGCAATTGTAAATAACTACATACTTAAATAAATAAATAATTTATAATAATAAGAAAAAATTAAAAGTAATTGTATATATATATAATATAATGTTAATAATAAGATAAAATTAAAAACTAAGTAAAATTAAGTATGTGCATGTAAGGAATAATAAAAGCTTTTTTATTTATTTTTTTATTTTATTATTCATAGCATTACATGAATATGTCATTCAATGTTCTCAGCGTACATATTCAAAATCCTTTGATCTTTTATCGTTTTGTATTTTATGTCTTTTTTCTTGTACCTTAATTTGTATTTAAATTTATTATTAATTATCTAGTTAGTGTAAGTGGCACTGCCGTTCTAATAAGATATAAAAAAAAAAAAATAGTCGCTGATTATTCCTCCCTGTGTTGGGGACAATACGCAGAGACTTTCAGCTTTTACAAAATAACGAAGGTCTGGCACGCGCTGGCTTTTAGTCCATTTCATGAAATAGATCGATAGATTGTAAGTTCTACTCCTTTGGAAATTTGTTGACTATAAGCTTTAGTTTTTATTGCGAACTTTTCAAAAATAGACAAGGTTTATGTGTTTATTTGCTCAAAGAACTTACGTTCCTACCATTGCGAAAGTTTTATATCAGCGGTTACAATGAAATATACATTGTTACTGATAATAATACGTCGGCAATCCAAGGGTGTAGGAGACTTGTAGGAGAGGTCATTTTTAAACAAATGCAAAAGACCCTATGCAAATGACAATCATTTTTGAGTCAAAAACTAAATTTGCTTTTTTATGTTTTTTGAAGAATTTGCGGTAGGTAATGTTTTTTAGGGTTCCTTACCTCAAAAGGGGAAAGTAACCCTTATAGGATCACTTCGTTGTCTGTCTGTCTGTCGTGTCTGTCAACAAAACATAGGTTACTTCCCGTTGACGTAGAATCGTTAAATATGGCAGGTAGGTAGGTCTTATAGCACAAGTAAAGGAATTTAATTTGTGGTTACATGATAAGAAAAAAAATTTAAAATGTGTCCATGGCCAAAAATTAAAATTTTAAATTTTCAAAGTATGATAACTATACCAAGTGGAGTATCATATTATTGTAGGGGCTTTACCTGTGAATTTAAAAACAGATTTTTTTTATTTGTATGCATACCTAATAGTTTTTATTTATTATGTAAAATGTCGAAAAATACCTACCTGTCTGCTAGCTTTTCACGGCTCATCCGTTTAGCCGATTTTGACGAGGTACAAAAATCTTTGAAAAATCAAAATGTCAAAAATCCTTTCTCAAAATTCCTTCCCGGGGAAGGATAAATAGGAAATATTAATTAGGATTAGGATTAATAGGAATAGATTACTTTTTATACCGGAAAGTCAAAGAGTTCCCACCAGATTTTTTAAAAACCTAAAGCGGATGTATCATCTAGTCAACCATAAAATGACAAATTATCTTCAATAATTTTTAATTTAGAGCTACATTTCGTTACAATTTTCATAATTTTGAGAAAGTGGTCTAACTAAAATGATCGGTGATAGCCCAGTGCTTATTGAGACGTCGGCCGTTAAGGGAGGTCCGGGATTCGATCCCGGGCACGCACCTCTTACTTTTCCGAGTTTTTCGTATCACTTGCTTTAACGGTGAAGGAAACCTGCGTACCTATGAGTACTCCTTAATGCTCTCAAAGGTGTGTGTATTTTCAATTCCATTCCATTCCATTCAATTTCCAATTTGCACTTGGCCAGCGTGGTAGACTAAGGCCAAACTCTTCTCATTCTGAGAGGAGACTCGTGCTCAGTAGTGAGTCGGCGATGAGTTGATCATGATGATGATGATGACGATGATTAGTACTTTCCACTAGTGTCAGTAATAATTATCAACTAAGTATTTATTATACCTACATGAATGTAGAAGGCAAAGTCAATAATTAGTTTTACCCTATCGCTATTTATTCTGATGAAGTAGGTAACTAAACTTTGAAAAAATTTATCGTAGTAAGCACCACGTATACACACATTTGCTAACATTTTTGCTGAGGGCATTTCATTCAAATCTTTTACGATTATTTGGTCAAAAAATCAGTTTCCTTAAATCCCCTTACTATCTGAGTTCAACTATTTATTTTATTCCCAGTAGTTCAACTCTTAAAATAATTCAGACGCAGTTGAACTACTGGGAAAAAAGTCTCATGAGTTCAACGGTTGAACTAATCAATTGAACTAGTGGGAAACGAGCGAAAATTGAACAGTCATATAAGTATAATACCATTTCTCTCCATTATATTTTTGTCTTATAGATTTAAAAATGTGTAAAAAATACATTTTTGTAAAATAGACAAATCGCTGAACAATAGATAAATAAAAGCTAGGTTTACATACAGTCCTTTCAGAGTTATTTTACTTCTGGCTATACCGCTGGCAAAACTGAATAATGAGTATTATGTTGTCATATTCAACAGCTTTTTTATTAGTGAACGATTCAGACGACATTGTGTCGTACACAACCGGAGCGAGACCAATAATAAATCCATGCACAACCTGTATTTCATAATTTATAGTTGCACATGACACATGGCGTTTGAATCGTCTTCTAAAGGAGCCCCTATCTTGATTATGAATCCCAATGTAAGTGATTCTTAAATGACTGTATAATATAAAGTCAAATAGCAAGAAATATTAGTGAATTTAATGTAGGAGCGAGATGACAAATAAATTTTTAAAACACCGTTTCAATTTTCTTACGTTATTAAGTAGGTACCTACTATCCTTGAAAATAGCACTTAACAGGCATGTAGAAAATTTACTCGTATGGTAAATCTTCTGTAAAGTAATTCAGGTATATCTAGTACATAACAGGAAGTACACCTGAAGGCCAACATATTACGCCAAGACAATGTCAAAAGTACTCTATACGTCTGAAAGTCGTAGGTAGCTATATATAATATTATAATATGGTTACCTCGCTAAAGCTACGGCCACCGGACCGCGGGTGGAATAGAGCACTTTCTCCAATTGTGAGTAGGTGCACTAACAGATCCACAGTTTGAATCGTAAAACTGGGATAGAAAGCTTAGTTTCCCAATCAAGGGACACTAACGGCGCAACACAAATCAGTCTCCCGCCTTTTCTCTTGCGACCAGAACTTTTGCAACTTGTATTTTCTGCGGTATTTATTCGGATCAGAAACAACCTTTTCTTAACGAGGGTGACATTTAAACAACTAGCTCATAACTTTGCTCCGCCCGTAAACACAGACGTGTCAAGATAACGTCGTCATTAACGCCTACGTGACTTTATTTAATCCTAAAGACAAAACCATGTATGGGGAAGTAAAGCTTGTACAGTACGCGGCAGAACATGTTGTACACCGGCCGTTAGAAAGATAAAAGCGGTTTTGTAGAGCATTGTATCTGTCGTTGAGACCGCCAAAACGTCACTTAGGTATGAGTGACAGAGACAACGCTCTACAAAGCCGAAATCTCATTCTAAAGGTCGATGTACATTATTTTCTGCCGCGTACTGTACCCACTTTGTTGTTATTTCAGGCAAGTTATGCAGAGAATCCTTTGAGTGTCTGGAGTATATATTTAGCATAGATGTTATAAATATCATATTCAACACTAGCTGACCCGCCCATTCTTGCTTAGGTAGAATTTCTAAAAAATCCTTTGTTAGTCGAACACAATGTACCTAATACAGCAAACTTATGGTCAAAATCTCAAGTTTCTAGCCACAGCCGTTTGAGCTGGACGTTATTATGTCACTCAGTTTCTTCTTTTACCTACATACGAGTTTTGAAACAAAGCTTCCTCATTGAATATTCTAAATGTCTAAAAACGATGCCCGCATTGAATTGAGTTCAACAAAGAAATTTAATAATTAGTATTTTTTACCCTTACCATGAATGCCACCACACACATTCGTGTGGTGGCATTTAAGAAAATTATAATTATATAGGTAGGTAATCTAGCCACTACACTAGCGGCACGCTATGATGGCCGGTTTGACACATTACAATAGTGATGTGGAATGTCAATTTATTCTCGAACAAAAAACAATTAAGTTTTGTTTTTGTACCTGATTAAATAGGTTTAATAAAACAAAAATGTATATGTTTATTTAATTTATTTGAACGAACTGAATATTTGAACGAAAATGAATATACATACTTTATATGCACACAAGAAACATATGAATACAAAAGATACCGAAAAAGGTGCCACAAAAGGCCATAATTAATCAGATTCGTCCATACTACTATTTTCACTGTCGTCACTGCTATCATCACATACATTAATAATTATATGTTCGTTTTCTATAATATTATCTATTTTCACATCTCTTTCATAATCTTCCCTTATTAATTTAACAGTTCTATTCACAACCTTTTCCCAGTCTCCTTTAGTCACATGTTCACAAGCTTCTTCTAATAATTTTAGCATTTTTTTTGTGGTAAATGGGGGTTCTGTATTGTGTCTTGCAGCATATCCCTTAATTTGAGCCCACACCAACTCAATCGCATTATACTCACAATGGTAAGGCGGTAACCGTATAACTCTGTGCCCATGTTCTAATGCTATTTCGTCAATGACGTATCGGATCTTGGTTGGTTTGTTTTCTTTTAAAAGACGTACTAATTCCGCTTTAACATATTCATGTTTGCATCTACGCCATTTTTACGAAGCCATGCGACGATATCAGCTTTCTTTTGGGATTGGGCAGGTGGCTTGTCAATTTGCATCGAGTGGTATGGGGCGTTGTCCATAATTATAATAGATGGTTCAGGGAGGCTACACAACATTGAGGTAAACCATTCAGTAAACTTTTCTCCATTCATGTCTTCATGATAGTCTCCAGTGGTTTTTGACGCAAAAGCCATGAGAGAACCTTCGACAAACCCGTTGATGGTTCCGGCGTGACAAATTATAAGTCGCGATCCTTTTCCTACAGGAACTTTGGAAGTAGATGCTGCTGTGTCATCGTTCCAAGAACGGCCTACAGTATGGTTAGCATTAAGCCATGTTTCATCCAAGAACACAACATTTTGCCAATTTTGATTTCTTTCACTTGCCGTAAAAAAGTATACCTTGCCATCGCTATATCAAATCTTTCCATCAATATTTTGCGTTTGTTACATTTTTTGTATCGAAATCCAATGGTCTTCAAAATCTTCGTTAAAGAACTTTCCCCACCGAAGAATAATCCAGCTTCCTTCAGTGAATGCACCAACTTTTTTCTTGTTGGATACTCCTTCTGTAAATAGTAGCCGTAAACATGTCTTCGGATAGCATCGGCATCAAAGCTATCGATGCCTACGACTGGTTTTGCTCGTTTTCCTCTTTTTTGGTGTGTGAAGTTTATTTTCTTCTGTGCCAGTCTCGCCATATTTTTTTTTAGTTATCCGTCTAACAGTTCGTTGTCCAATATTAAGCGCATCAGCTACGCGTTCAACCACTGACGTTATAGGTAAAATTGGCCCTCCATTTTGAGCTTCACGATCGAAATAGTTACGAAGGCGTATTAGGAACTCACGTGTCTGACTATTTAGAACAGTTCTCTGCGTACGTTCGGTCATATCGACGAAATCCACAACAAAGGGCTTGAACAGAGTCCAAATTAACGAGCAAGGGTCAACAGTAATGCAGTATCAATATTTGAAATCCAAAGCCAGGTCAAAACTATATCACAATCGCATTGCACTGACAGTTTATACTTTTCGAAGCAACGTCAATTCGAAACTGCTTTGTTTTGCATTGAGCATTGACGCGAGTTTGCCGGAGGTAGTAGTTGTGCTAGCCAGCGATCCTATGTGACGATCGTATTAGATTCCATTTTTAAAAATTTATTGATATTTTTTTGCGATTTCAGAGGTTTGTCCACATAGTGAAAATTGTTCATATTCACAAGTACATTCACCCCTTAAATGGTGCAAACTGATTTTTCTACACTTGTATACATTTAAGAAATCAATTTAATAAATAAATTTTGAGTCCTAAACCTAAAACTACATTCGATAAAATTTATGAATCTCTGCACATCACTATCGTCAATAAAGTAATACAATTATTTCCTTCAAAGTCGTTATCAATTAATACGGAACTTCATGAGCGGACAAACGTCAAACCGGCCATCATAGCGTGCCGCTAGTATAGGTACTATTTTGACAATTTTGCGAGTTAGTTTAGAGGCTTCATTGCAAATCGAATTTTTGCATTCAATAGTCGTTTTATGAACAATCTGAAGTTTTACTTTTTAAACAGCTATGAGTACCTATTATACTTTATTAAATATGGTATTCATCATCATCATCATCAACCCATCGCAGGTTCACTATTGAGCACGCGGGTCTCCTCTTGGAATGAGAATAGTTTGACCATAGATTATTATTTATTAGGTTTATGTACATCTATGAGTTTACCTTACTGGCTAACGGCCCGTTCACACATGGGAGTCCGTTTTACTGGTACGTTTTTAACGGATACGTCATAAAATTCTCTGTTCACACATAGGCACCGTATAACGTTCAACCGTCATTACTGGATGCGATGTGTGAACAGAAAACTCGCAGTATACCACACAGTAAAACACGCAGTAAAACACACAATGGGGCCGATTCTCTTGTACAGAATCTCTAAACTAAACTAAATTAACAGGTCTAAATTCAGTGCTATCCTTTTCCGCAAGCAACATTATGAAAGGGATAGCAATAGATTTAGACGTGCCATTTTAGTTTAGTTTAGAGATTGTGTACAAAGGAATTAGCCCCAGTATCTATCCGTTATAATTCTACGGATCCGTATATTTCCGTTCCGTCCGTCCAGTATTCGATGACAAAACGGAATGTCATTTTTTTACGGAACGATATTTTTTACTGTATACAGAATACTGCGCCATGTATGAAGTAGTTTATACAACTACATACGCCATCGACGAAAAAAAACGTACACGATAAAACGGAACAGTAAAACGGAGACATGTGTGAACCGGCCGTCAGTGCAGATTGGCAAACTTCACACACCTTTGAGAATATTATGGATAACTCTCAGGCATGCAGGCTTTATCACTATGTTTTCATTCATAACGCTCATAACTTCGAAAAGGTTCGTGTCCGGGATCGAACCTCGATCCGGTGAATAGGAGGCAAACATCTTAACTTAACTAAGCACTCAATGTGGCTAATTCCGTTGTACACAATCTCTAAACTAAACTAAAATGACACGTGCTATCCCTTTCATAATGTTGCTTGCGGAAAAGGATAACACTAGATTTAGACCGGTTAATTTAGTTTAGCTTAGAGATTGTGTACAAGATAATCAGCCCCAATAAGCTATTATAGGTAGGTATCTAATACTAAACTGTTTTCGCCTGACACGACGATCTGTACTCTGTAATTATATGTAAAGGTTCCAAATATTTATTCAAAAGTTCAAATTAATTCGCAGATACGACTTTATGTATAGATACCTACAATGTGTTTAGTGTAACTACTATTAAAGTTTCCATTTGTCTGTTCGCAGTAACAATGTGGAATATAGTATTCCAAATTTAGTAATTTGTACACAGTAATTAAAACTATTTGCATAACATCGTGTTCAAAGGTTATACATTCAGCTAAAACCAGCTTTTTGCTAGTTTCATTCACAATAAAAGGAACTAAAAACTATTGCGGAAAATCGAACAATATTTACTTTTTGTTTGTTTAGTTTTCAAGTGATTGGTACACGATATTTGTCTACTCCAGATTAAAGCCCGCAGGCTTTGATTTTAGCTGCATCAGTTAGTTTTTTAACAGTTTTTCACTTTCACCTGAGACTTCGTCCACGTACAATTCCTAATTTCCCGTAAGATTAAGTTTTCCGGCTGTAAAAGGCCTTACTTACTCACTCAATGTCACCATAAGGCTATCTTTTTCACCAAATGGTACGGAAAATCCCATTATATGGCCGCACTTTATACAGCTTTCATACAACTTTCCCTTCGCCCTTTTACACAGTTTCTTATGTATCTTGTATTGTTTTCTTGTGTGCAATAAACACTTTTTATTATTTATTGAAACAATCAAAATAAAACTAATCTATGTATATATAAAAGGAAAAGGTAACTGACTGACTGATCTATCAACGCACAGCTCAAACTACTGGATAGATCGGGCTAAAATTTGGCATGCAGATAGCTATTATCAGGTAGGCATCTGCTAAGAAAGGATTTTTGAATATTCAACCCCTAAGGGGGTGAAATAGGGGTTTGAAATTTGAGTAGTCCAGGCGGACGAAGTCGCGAGCATAAGCTAGTAATCTATGAAATGCCGATTTTCCTGTGGCTAACTTAAAAAATGTCGGTATTTCATGTAACTTTTGAACCCCCATTTCACGGTTCACTATATACCTAGGGTAGATTTTCTCGAAACTTTTTTTTCTGATGAGGCTTTAGAAGCAACATAGCTTCCAAATTTCAAGTTTGTACGCTTTATAGTTCCTGAAATTTTGTGATTAGTTAGTGAGTGAATATTTCACTGTAGATAAATCATTATTTAAAACATAGCTCTAAAGAGAAAACGATTAATTTGCAATACACCAACAAGATTACCGTTATAACTGTTTCATAATTCACACACTTTGTTTTCCATCAAAGCAACAAATTTACATTAACGTAAATAATTATAAAGAATTGATTTGAATTCGGTAATTAACGCCGTAGCAGAAGTAATAAGAAACACGCGATACATTTTTTGTCCTCATTTAGTCTGCGGTTGAAAATAGATTGTTCAGTCATTGAACCGAGACTGTTCAAAACTGGAGAAACTCCGCATCGCAATTACTTTGTTTGAAACTCGTTTTGGAGATAATTAAAGAAAATTAATCTCATGAGTTTTCTTACTAATTTTATAAATTACAAAGTAGAGACCATGTAGAGTAGCACTTTGTGAGGAAATCTTCATGCCTGAGAGTTCTATATAATATTCTCAGAAAGGTGCGTGAAGTCTACCAATCCGCATTTGGTCAGCGTAGTAGACTATGACCTAAACCCTTCTTATTGTAGAGGAGAGACCTGCACTCAGTAGTTGGCCGGTATTGGGTTGATGATGAGGATACCTATATAAATGGTATTCAGGGTCAAAGTGAATAAATTATTAGTTAATGCCATTTTGGTCCTGAATAAGGGATCGAATAAAATCGTCATTTATCAGCCTAGGTCACAAAACTTTAAAAAATACAAATACATTCGAAGATACAAATACAATCTAACGTTAACTGGTACAAGTTGAGCTGATTACGATTTAATTAAAATAATAAATTGTCTTTCACACGCTCCTTGATCTTGAAATTATCCTTGGGGCACTGCAATACAATGCAGATAGTTACCCATAGATGCAAATAGGTGCATATCATTATATTCATTTAAGCACTAGCTGACTTGGCAAATTAAACACTAAGTACCTAACTTATCTGAAATAACGAATACGAAAAGTGAAATAATAACTAAAAATCAGCGAGTGTTCTTTAAAATCTCAGCGGAGATGGTCTATTATCCACTTTACGAGTTAAATTAGATTTTAACTGAAGTGTATTGTACTATTTCTCGCTCGTTTTCACTCTCGGGGTTCACTTTTCCACTTACAGGCGGGATTGCACCTTCTAATGCAGCTTTAGCTTGTATTGTTTCGTTTTAGTTTGATTTTTAACTGGACAAGCGAGAAACCGGTGGTGCAGCCAGTGATTAAACGGGTGATGAAACACCATCACCAAACACTCATCACAGCCACACCCTCCGCTCTTGGGGCTATGCCCCATGGGTGCGTCTACTGCGCCCTCTACTCGGGACACTCAGAAGGACGGGCGGGCAACACCCGCTCCCTGCCAAGTCAATTAGCCATGGCTAACAATATCCCATGAAGAGAAATTGTTAACCATGTTACCAGGGTACACCGGCCCAAGCGCTGCGCTTTCCCCGGAACACGGAGAGGTTACCTGCTTGGTCTGGTACCTCAACCTAACCGACACCTTTTTTTAATTCTCTTAAGGAAATTCCATCATGGATGCCACCGGCCACGGGGGTGCACAGTGGTTATGTCGGACTCCTACCGACTAAAAACCTTACGAAGTTCCACCCCACCGCTAACGACGGAGCACACGGGACCAACAACGCTTTGTTACTCCGCCAGCGGATGTCCGCCACAGCAGACCCACCACTGGGGCACTACGTATCCCCAAACACCGTCAGAGGCATGCTGGAACCACTGCACGCCAACCAACATGAGGACCACACTGTGAGCGACGGACCGCCCCGTGTCCATCATCCACAGATCCTCACGAAAGTAGGGCTCGCGGGGAGGGCCATTCCCTCTCCACGTTCCCCATCCTCACCATCTCCCTCGCCCGTCACCAAACTGGCCAGGCGAGAGACCGGTAGGGCAGCCAGTGTTTGGATGGGTGATGAAACACTCATCACCAACCACTCACCACAGCCACACCTTCCGCTCCTGGGGCTATGCCTCATGGGTGCGTCTACTGCGCCCTCTGCTCACTCAGAGAGACGCGCGGACAACACCCCCTCCCTGCCAGGTCAATTAGCCATGGCTAACAATATCCCATGAAGAGAAACTGTTAACCATGTTACCAGGGTACACCAGCCCAAGCGCTGCTCTTCCCCCGGAAGGGACTCGCAACACTCAGGCACACAGGGAGGTTACCTGACTGGTACCCCAACCTAACCGACACCTAACCTAACCTCACCGAGACTTCTCCGAAAGCTAACCCTCACTAAAATCTCACTGAAACATCGTTGAAACCTCACTGAAACCTCACCGAAACCTGACCGAAATCTCACCGGAACCTCACCGAAACATCTAGGAAACCGAACCTTCAACGAAACCAAACCGAAACCAAACTGCCATATTACCGATACCTTATCAAAACTTTACCGAAATATCTCTCTGAAATAAAAATAATATCTAACCTTAAAATTGGATATCAGGAGCCTGTGGGTGGCCAAAATGGAATCTCGCACCGCCTGAAAACATTGAAATAAGTACTTTTACTTTAAGTAGTTTTTTAGGGTTCCGTACCTGAAAAGAAAAAAGGAACTCTTATAGGATCACTTTGTTGTCTGTCTGTCGTGTCTGTCAAGAAACCTACAGGGTACTTCCCGTTGATCTAGAATCATGAAATTTGGCAGGTAGGTAGGTCTTATAGCACATATAAAGGAAAAAATCCGAAAACCGTGAATTATTGGTTACATCACAAAAAAATTAAAATGTGTTCATGAACAAATATTTTAATATTCAAAGTAAGATTAATATACCAAGTGGAGTATCATATGAAAAGGCTTTACTCGAGTACATTCTAAGACAGATTTTTATTTGTTTTTATGCATAACAGTTTTTATTTATCATTGCAAAATGTCGAAAAATGCCTCTGTCGACGAATGAACCCTCAGTGAGCGAGTCTGACACGCACTGGGCCGGTTTTTTTTCATAAAAACCGGTCAAGTGCGAGCCAGGCTCGCGCAACGAGGATTCCGTACTACAGTCGTATTTTTTCGACATTTTGCACGATAATTCAAAAACTATGATGCATAAAAATAAATAAAAATCTGTTTTTGAATGCACAGTTAAAGACCTTTCATATGATACCCCATTTGATATAGTTATCTTACTTCAAAAATTGAAAATACTAATTATCAGTTCATGACCACAATTTAATTTTTTTTGTGTGATGTAACCACAAATTCACGGTTTTCAGATTTTTCCCCGAATATCAGCTATAAGACCTACCTACCTGCCAAATTTCATGATTCTAGATCAACGGGAAGTACCCTGTAGGTTTCTTGACAGACAGACAGACAACAAAGTGATCCTATAAGGGATCCGTTTTTCCTTTTGAGGTTTTCCCTAAAAAACAAGAAATGTGCATGAAGAATAGAAATCTACCTGTGCATGTCCGTTATCTATAAGCACAGAATAATACAATATTACTAACCTATAGACTTTTAAACCACCAAACCGATGCTATTTAGTATTATGTTGACGCTAAGTGTAACTAGTCTAGCTAGAATATATTATTATCAGTTGTTAAAAAAAAAAACAATGTGCCCCAAACTAAAACGGGATTGAATGTTTGAATGAAAGTCCGCCATTGTTGAAGAAACATGATTTCCAGGTTTTTTATGAAAATTCCACCCCCTCAACGATTTTCAAGAATTCCACTCGAGCGAAACTGGAGCGGTTCAGCTAGTTTTGAATATAAAACGCATACTTTTTATTTTATTTCAAATTTCATGTCAATTTATTCATAGTCAAACCAAATTTGAATCGGACAATCCGATTTTGCGCTGTGAACTAAACGCCGGAGCTTTTTTACCGTTCAAGTTTTGTTTATTTACAAATTTTGCCTTTAAAAGCCGTTTTGTTATTGAATTCTTTTGATAAAACTCTGAAAGATTGTCAGATATCTATAATAACAAGTTCCACAACAAGGTTACTCGAGGTGGCCATTACAATAAATAATACTTAATAATTTAATATTGTTCGTTATTATCGATTCGATATTCGAACGGAGAAGGAAAATATCGTGAGGAAATCTGCATCCTGAGGGTTCTCCATAAAATTCTCAAAGGTGTAAGAAGTCTACCAATTTGTACTTGGTCAGCGTTGCATACTATGGCCAAACTCTTCTCATTCTGAGAGGGGAGCCAATCTCAGTAGTCGACCGGCTGTGGGTTGATCATGATGATGATTCAATTCATTACAGCTCTGCATTTCCACAAAGTACCAAGCTTTCCCTGCGGCACACCAAAGTGATTTTCGATGGCTATATTCGCTTTGTGTTAGTCGTAAAGTTTATCTCCTGAGGATGCTACATCGCTGTAGTTGAATATACGTATACGGAAACTTTTAGTGCTGGTTTGAAACTCAAAGTGTGGATTAGCAAAAGGTAAAAATACAGTGCGAACTAAAAATCGACGTTAAAAAGGTCAATGTTTCCGATTTCGTGTATGTACGTTTAATGTCTTTCTGAGCTAAAGTCGCTTTCCGCCAATCATTACAAATTAATATTTAGAACTAACAACAAAAATAATAATAATAAATACTCTACTTGTCTTGTACACTACTTGCTTCGAACCTACAATAGAGAAGTAGTTATAAATGTGCTGTCCGGATACTTTAATATTATAAACAGGAAAGATTAGTTTGTTTGTCTGTAATCGACAATACCTTATTCAAAAACATACATATACATAAAATAGGTAGGTATTTATCAGATTGTCAAAATAATTAATCTAAATATATAAAAGGAAAAGGTGACTGACTGACTGACTGATCTCTCAACACACAGCTCAAACTACTGGATGGATCGGGCTGAAATTTGACATTCACATAGCTGTTGTGACGTAGGCATCCGCTAAGAAAGGATTTTTGAAAATTCAACCCCTAAGGGAGTGAAATAGAATTTAAAATTTGTGTTGTCCACGCGGACGAAGTCGCGAGCATAAGCTAGTATAATATAAATTGCATAAATTACGTCTTTACTTCGAAGTTCTAAATTTATCAGTTGTTATTCTTTAAGTAATTATTATGTAGATAACTAATATGTTCTTATAATTTAGTGTTCGAGTTTCTGGAAATCAAATACCTACGGCTTACTCCCAATTTAATTATTTCTAACTTGTAAGCTTTCTTGTAATTAATGTACCTACGAGTTGTGTAAGCATGGGACTTTATTTGCGTTGAGGTTTAGGTATAATAAAGATTTTATTCGTAGTCTTTAATCGCCTATTACAATGTGGAAGGATCTGGGATCCCATAGCATTAATATTCCAAGAAAACTCCTATACCATTATAATGAACTAGCGACCCGCCCTGGCTTCGCACATGTAGCTTATTACAATTTTCGTAGGGATCTCTATTTTTTTAAAATAAAACTAACCCTATGTCACTTAACGATAATGTAGCTTTTTATTAGTGAAAGAATTTTCAGAATCGGTTCAGTAGTTCTAGAGATTACACCCTACAAACAAAAATACAAACTTTATCTTTTTTATCATTATTTATTTATGCTTTTAGATTTAAAAAGAGATAGACAATTATATTAAAAAAAACCAAAATCTAAATTAAAAGTAAAATAAAACAACATTAAATGAAAACTAAAATAAATTAACCTCATCGAGACCACCCATCGGCAGCATTACCCCTTTGGATGGCCAAGTTAATTCTTTGACCAAGGTAGCTACCAGCTCTCGGGTTCCCGGTTAACTCGATAACCCTTTTCGAAACCTCAAAAAGAGCTCGAGCCCCCGGGCCCCACGGCCCCAAGGTCTCCACACCAAAAGGCACGAATATGAAGCTCCCATCGAGGTTTTCATATTTGCGCCTGTTCTGTTCGGCGCTGATGGCCGGTGCACCCCCCATAGAGGAGGTCGCCTCAATGTGGGATGCAGCTAAAGTGTCTGCACACGTTGCATCCCAAACAAGCGACCTGCCCATCTTCCACGGTACGAGCGTCATACCACCAGGTCTCTTGCCATCGCCACGTGCCAAACCAATAGGTTCCAGTACAGCTGGCACATGGGCGGTGGCAAGGGACCTCCGGATGATGAAACTTTACCTTTTTAAATTAGATAGATAATGGGAAGGAGTCACGATTCTCAGCAATAAGGATTACGATGCAGAGAGTGGGACAAATCGTTGTAGATAGTATGGAGTTATAAAATATCTTAGACAATATTAAAAGGTAGTCAGGCTGCAGGAAGACAGAATTCAGGCACGTACTAGTCAATTTACAGCTTTAAAAGCGAGTGATCAGTGGAACTATGAATGTACGAGGTACAGATTTGCATACCAATAGGTTTGGTTACCTTTGGATTCAAGTTAGAGATCTGTTAGAGAGATGTGTCTAAGTTCGCTAAATGTCTATTTATTATTAACTAGGCCCCTGGCTTCGAATGAGTAGCTTATTACAATTTTGGTAGGGATTTCTAACATATATAGATACACCTAGCACACCTGTCTCCGTGTGTGCACATAATTCCACCAATAGAAGTCGCTGGAGGGAGATCGCACGAGCAGCAGTGAAGAATTCATAGCCACGACCACTCTGTCAAGAGTGAACGATTGAGAAGAAGAATATATATATCATATATCAACCAATTTATACTGGTGAAAGAATAAATAAATAAGCAATTTTTTAACCATTTATACGAGCATCCAGAACTTGACATAACTGTACAAATAAACATAAAAATTATTTCATTTTATATTACGAAATTCGCATGCAAAGGTTGAAAGAGGAGTGAAAATTATTTTGGCTGTTGGGCGGCTGGCAAGCTTTCAATCGTCGAACACTCGTTATTGCGAGTTCGATCGCCGCTAGCGACACACTTACCGCCCAAAAATACTTTATGCTTGTGAAATGATGACCGCTGGAATTTTATAAATTTGCCTCAACGTCTCCTGTGGAGATGAACAACTGTTGCCAATTGCTTACGTTAGCTCCGCATTTATTGTTTGCAGTTTGCACTTTGCATATATCTAAAAGTTATTTTTTTTATAGGACTTCCCTACGTAGAAATTGAGTTTAACTTAAGAATATAAGTCAAAAATTTAATTTAAGTATTTTCCCAATTAGACGGTGCCCGTGAGCGTGATTTAGATTTTTGAAAATCTCGTAGGAATTCTGTGTTTTTCCGGATTAAAAAGTAGTTTGTCACTGTCCAAGACCTTGACTACCGATAACATTGCGAAAAATTACATGGACTCCTTAATCTATTGCTGTTTTGTCGAAGGACAATGGCCTGAAAAATGGCATACCCGGTTTTAGTTAGGTATATTCATGCAAAAAATCACATCGCTCCATTGCTTCGTTGTGGCGCATTTAATTTGTGGGTAGTGATAAAGAGGGAATTTTCGACTTCATTAAAATCACCTTGCGTATTTCTGGTAGGTAAATCTGCAGAAAATTACTACTAAGTTGACATAACCACGTTACCACACGACTAATGGATTGCGAAATTCAAAAGCTCAGTGGTTCTAGGTAAAGAAACACCACAGAATACTAGTATTACTTATTACTACGTAAGACTGTGCTTAAAATTGCATTTTCACATAATTATTGTGACCATAGTTGTTATATAATATTTATTGGTTATATGACATCAATTTATATTACTAGTCACTACCTAGCTGTAAACCAACCAAAATAACACATAAGAGTAAGAAAGAGTGGTTATTACTAATAACAGACCAGATAATTAATTTATCAGATAAAACCAATAATGTTTTATTTTAATACTAATTTTTTGTTTGCGAAGGCAGAGTTTTACTTTTATCATTTCTGTTCATAACCGCAAACTAAATCTTTGTGTTATTCTAACAGTGTGTTCGAATCATCTTGACTTTTGCGTCATCGCCAAATATTGCGTTCCCGTCCATTACTATATGAAAAATGAAAATTATAAAATTAAAATATTTGTATTGAACTAAACTTTCTCAAGTACTTTTGAATCGTCGGATGCATCTACCACTGGTTCGGAATGCCTTTTATAATTATATTAAATAAAATTTAACGTCCAATATCCCTTTTTCCTTAAATCCTTAGACCACACGGTATTTTTATTTACTTACTTTTACTTTACTTTCCCACCTATTCACTCAATTGTTCTCACCAGAGTTCCTTACCAAATCGCACAGAAACCTAAAATACCACTATGACCGAACTCCATTCAGCTTTCATAGGTAAGTAGACATAGACACCTTTCATAAAATTTTCCAGCCCCCATTTTAACCTCGTACGGGTGGAATTTTGTAAAATCCTTTTCAGCTGATACTATAAGCCCTACCTACCTTCAAAAATGACGGTATTTTTTCCTAAACAAACTGTCATCCCCTATTCCACTTTTAAGGAGTGATTTTTAAAAAGTCTATACGGGCTGCCTTATTTTGTACCTGACGGGATATCCAAATCGTATCTCCCTCTTAAATACAATTTCAGACATCAGACTTCCAATTCTACCTAGTTCACCTAGTTACAAGTTCGATGCTATAGAATAGAATAGAATACATATTTTTATTCAAGTAAACCCCTGCTATAAAGAATCGGAGATCTGTTTGTCAATGTTTTTTAATAGTTCCGTACTATAATAAAATAAAATAAGGAAATCTATATGTTAAATTTCATCCAGCCCGTATCTCTGTATGTCTGTGTATGTTTCTGTGTGTCACAGTCGTTTTAAAAACTAAGCGTTGATGAAATTCACTTCTTCCTTACCTACCTACGCCACGCTACGTGGGGTCGGCACAACATGTCTTCTTCTTCCACTCGCTTCTGTCATTCGTCAACGTACTCGGTACTGTCCACCCCTTTTTCACGCATAAGTAAATTAAATAAATGTATAAATACATAAATTCACTTTAGTAGTAAAAACACAGGAATATTTAAATTTAAAAAAAACAATAATTTTTCAGTTAAAAATAAAGAAGCAGTCAGTTTTTGATAATTCCACCCCTAACGGGGTTGAATAAAGAATGAAAATTAGTTTGAAAGTTCTTCATTTTTCAAGTTATATCAACGAAAATTAAAATTGATATTTAGGCTTTTGGTCTAAAATGAAGAAGTATGAATAAATACTACAGGATTGTTGGAAATTCCTCCTCCTAACCAATTTTCAAAAAGTCTGCTCGAACGAAGCCATGTCGGGTCAGCTAGTATACCAATGTATCATTATTAAACCTATGACCGCTAGTGCATTGAGAGCAGATTTTGTTACTTACTAATTATATCACGAGTTGCGTAACAACATATTCGTATGCCATTATGCTATCTGTAGCACCTGCTGCGACTTGTCACGTTAAGTGGCCGTTCACCTAATTGCATACATTTGCATTTCCCATTAATGCTTGTTTTTCCCGACCACGTATTTACCTACTAAAGAATACATGTAATTGCTTTTTTCTCTTTATGCAAAATAGTTACTATTTATATTGAACATCTTTTATGGTCATGCTATAAATTTTGTCAATGTTTGGTTTGGCTCGGCTGATCGATGTCACGGATATTACGAAGTTGCTTAGTGGTGGGACTGGGTATCATCATTATGTCTCCTTATGAGCACGCGTTTCCTCTTAGAATGAGAAAGGTTTGGCCATAGTCTACCACGCTGGTTAAGCGTGGATTGGCAGACTTCACACATCTTGGAGATTACTATGGAGATCAGGTTTGTAGGTTTCCTCACGATTTTTGCCTTCAGAGCTAAAGCAAGTAAACTCCAAAAAGTTAGAGGTTCCAGGAATCTCGGACCTGTAGGTTAGTTATTATCCCGGAAAATCAAATAGTTCCCACGTGATTTTCACGACATCTAGATACACGCCTACAAAGCTCCGTGCATCGTCTGATATAATATTTTTTTTAATGTAAATCGTCTAATTTGACGATCTCCCTGGCGCAGTGGTTAGCCCTGTGGTTGTGGTGGTGTGGTGTGGTTGGTGTGGATGTGTGTGGTGGTTCGGGAGGTTCCGGTTTCGATTTTTCTGGTTTGAAAATTTTAGTTTTTAATTTTTCTGGTCTGGCCCGGTAAAAATGGTCTGATAGTTATGCGGGTACATACATTTCGGTAATTCATTTTTATTTATATAATAATTATGTATACACGCTGAAATTTTAGTGCTTGTCTTCCCGCGGCAGAACGATTTGCCCTAAGTAGTACCTACCTACTATTGAAACATCGAGTAAAACTTTTAAAAAAATGTTTTTGTTTTTTAATACTTAATTTTTAAAAAAATCATGGAAAGTGTGAGAAACAATAGTAATTCACTAGAAATAACGTGAAAAGAAGGTAGGTACATCCACTCGAACCGCGCTGTCAATAAAGTGAAAAAGTTTAGAGCAAAATAAGTTTGCGTGCGCAGTGATTATCTACTCATGTGGTGATACGACATAAACTAGCCTGCACGCACGCGCTATTGGTTCGAGGTCTCATTCGAGTTTTGTTTTTCTCGATTGTAAATTTGCCATTTATGACTCTAATAATTTTTTATAATTATAAATCGATTGTAATACCTTGACAAAATCATTTCGCTTCGGGAAAATAACCATTACAATTTTAGCGTGTATAGATATAGATATAGATAGATGTATGCAAATACAACTAAGCAAGCCTTCCAAACCAGGTGGGAACTCTTTTATTTAGTTGACGTTTGTAGTGCAGATATTTTGCATAATTATAACGTATACGCCCCCGGTGTGCTGGCCGTTGAATACACATATAAATCGTAAGCTTTCCTCCTGAAAGTTATACCTACATGAATTGCAAATGCAAATTAAGCCTTTACAGTATACTACACTGGCTTCTGTTTCAAGATTGACTGGATATAAACAGTTAGTTATGCAACGAACACGGTTAATAGGATTCGTATGGCGTTTTAGTTCTATTGTACTCTGAAAAAATATGAACTCTGCGGTTAACCGCAACGCGTGAACATAATAATTACATCTAATCACACGGAATTAAGACTGCACGTATTTTTGCAGGACAATAAATTTTGCCGCACCGCCATTGCAACGCACCGTTTGGCTTCACTCTTACTTTCTTACTTACGTCTTGCCCACGGCTGTGCGGAGGTGGCATGCTAACTGTCTGTCGTCCCAACGTAACGCTTACGTCTTCACGTTCAACTTCGAACTAATTGGAAGTAGGAACACCCATTGACGTCGACTCGTACACCAAGTCGTTAACAAGACGTGGTCGCCAAATGGTGAGCGCGGCGATTGACGTGGTGGAGTTGCTGTGCCGCACCAGTTGTGTGTCCTCTGTTCAGTTGACACCTGGTTGACGGCAAGGCGGTGATGATCCAGTTCCGGGTTGATCTTTATCCTGCAAAAAAGCGTGCGGTGTTCATACCGTGTGAACGTCCCATCATCATTTTCGTTATGATCAACCCATCGCTGTCACACTAGTAAGCACGGGTCTCTTCTCATAATGTGAAGGATTTAGGCTATAGTCCGGCACGCTGCATGGTTCAGTGCGTATTGGCAGAATTCACACACCTTTGAGAACTGTCATTAGGTAACTCTCTGGCAGGGTTCTTCATGATATATTTCTTCGCCGTTAAAACATGTGATGTTAAACTCCGAAAAGTTAAAGGTGCGTGCCCGGGATCGAACCCTCGACCTCCTCAATAGCAGGCCGATTTAACCACTAGGCTAACAGGGTCTTAATCTGTTTTAATTTATGTGGAGTGAAAACAATAACTCCCTCATTTTATTAAATAGATACAATATATAGAGCCACAAAGAAAGGTCAATGAATACCTAATAATAATGTTATATTCTGTGCTGACGTCTATGGATTTGGCTTATTAAAACGAACTGGAATGTTCCAAAGTTTTTGTTTTTGTTCAGTTCTTTTACATCAAACGCTATTTTTATAGTCAAGAGTGTTTTCTGCAATAAATACTAAATACATGACCTGTAGTTTCAATGGGCAATATTTCAAAATTTACAATAAGCAATCGTAAATATTTTATTAGAAGGTGGGGTCCTAAAAGAACATATTATATTATTAACTAGCTATTATAGTATGAAAATAATATCAATGTTTTCCCAGAGAGGATTTTTTTATATTATTATCAATCTAATTAATTTAGCATGGAAACAAAGTTATTTCAAAGCCCAATAATAAAACTTGGGGGCATAAGTTTATTCGATATATTTGGTATTTAAAACAGTTCAAAGAATCTTGATTTAATAAAGAAAATCAGATAAAGCGGAAACTTTATCGTAAAAATATGAATAATATAGAAATAAAAATAAAATCTGTACTTAATAAAACTGTAACCTGTAAGTAACTGTACATTAATGGAATTTTTAATAGGAAGAAGCTTTATTATCGATAGAACCCAAAACTGTATATTTTCAATTTTTGTTTATCTATTTGTGCATCACGCTGAAACTACTGAACAGATATTAATGTAATTTATTGCATAGTCTGTATTGATTCGGGTTGTTTTTGGGTTCTTTCGACATATCAAAGGGATAAAAAAATCGATGTTACTCTGTAACTCCGTTAAATCAGAACCGATTGCGATAATTGTTTTTTTACTGAAAGAGTTACAATTGCACTATCAGGTTAAGCTTATCATTTGGTGAAGGTTTTGGATCACCATGGACACCTGCCTAACGGAATTTTTTATCCATAATATTATTTTACGCTAAGAGTATAAAAAAACCTTTTATGATTAAACATTTGAAATAGGATTTTTGAAACTAAATTGTCCCTCTAAGCCCCATATCTAAAAAACTTCTTGTGTAACTTGATTATTCTTAGCACAAAAAGAAATATGCGCTTGATTTAAGATTGTTTCAGTACTATAAATTACATAATAAGATTTTACAAGTACAAAATGTACAATCCGTTTAAAAATGTAGCGTGTGTAATAAATAATATTGTGTATGTGTTTAAATTTAACGCGTCTGCCATCGAGTATTCAGCATACACAGTGGCATCCGCGCCCGCCTAGCGACGCCGGCGCCGACCTGGAGGGAAAATCGGAAAATCGCCACGCCCTGCTTTTATTGTCAACGTGCTATAAAGTATGTTTATTGCGTGAATTACAGATGATTTTTAGTACAGTGATTAATTACGTCTACTTTTTATTTAACAGTGATAACTAGTAGAAAATCTAATATTTATAATAAAAGTGCTGGTGTAATAAATAATTTAAATAGTAGGTAAGTGCAATATAGTTATCAATAGTATTCGGGTAGTCAAGTTCTACACACGTTCGTAGATCTAAGCCGGCAGGTTAGTTGGTGACCATTACTAAATATAGCAGAAGATAAAGTATTGTAGCAACTACAAAATAACTTTGTTGCTGTTAACTTTACTTGTTCGTAACAACAACTGAGACCCGTAAAGGTACCTAAAAACACTAAAGTTAAAGAAATCTGTAAACGTTTACTTTTGTCTCTGCTAACTTGCTAAAGTTATTTATTTCAAAGGATTTTTAAATATAAATAGTTTTAAATTCCACAAAAACTATAACGAAAAATTATGATCCCTATTATTTCAGTTGTAAACACTATTCGTGAAGATGATGTTAATAAATTTTATTATATCGACCAAAAGCTCCATCCAGTTATATAATCATGCAGTTTTAATATCATAATCGTTTTGTTCGTTTATAAACTAGAGTATAGAGCATCAGTCATTTGCAGTGCAACTACAAATAGCACACTGCGAATCTCTAGGCTAAATATATTGAAATTTAGATGATATGTTTATTATAGACGATCAAAGAGAAATAAATAATATTCCAGAATCATTAACTTTTGGCAGTGGTTTCAGAAACCGGTTATCAATACAGAATAATTTGTTATCGCGAAGGTTAACCGTGTTTGCCAACAGACACTACTTCCTAATGTGCAATTAGTAATGCGTTTATTTTATGCTAATGCATATTATGTTTCATGTGAAATATCAATTTATTTTTGGATTCAAGCATTTACTCTAGGTTAGTACTATTATATCTTCTGTGCTTTAGGTATAAGTAGTGCTTTAGGTAAATTTCAAACCCCTATTTCACCCCCTTAGGGGTTGAATTTTCAAACATCCTTTCTTAGCGGATGCCTACGTCATACTAGCTATCTGCATGCCAAATTTCAGCCCGATCCGTCCACTAGTTTGAGCTGTGCGTTGATAGATCAGTCAGTCAGTCAGTCATTCAGTCAGTCAGTCACCTTTTCCTTTTATTTATTTAGAAGAGAAGATATATAAGGTGAAATGAGCTATTAAATGAGACCCCATAAAAGTATACCTATAAACAATAACAATTTTAAAATAATAATTGTAAGTTAAAGTGCAGTGCATTTTCATGGAAAGTTATAAAATTAATAATAATGTCACCACAATGTCAAATAAGCCTGACATCGTGGTGGTGGACGGGGCACAGTCGAGGGTGTTTTTGGTGGACATCACCATTCCATATGACGAGAACCTCGTGAGAGCTGAGACGAAGAAAAAACGCAAATATCTCCATCTGGCTCACGAGGTTTCCGACATGTGGCATGTGGAGTCCACTGAAACCATCGCAATCGTCATATCTGCGAATGGGTTGATCCCAGTCAGCCTCACTCACCATCTGAGGCGACTGGGATTCCGTGGCAGTTCGCTCGCAGCCAGGATGCAAAAAGCAGTCTTGCTGGACTCGGCTAGGATAGTCCGCCGGTTTCTTCACCTGTCGCCCTGACCCCCGGCCGTTTGGTCTGCCCTGCCGGGGTGTAATCCTCCGTCCGGTACAAATATGTATTTATGTAACGTGTATGTAAGTTCATTTATTTGTATGTATATAAGTGTATTATATTTCTCGTTGGCCTTTATATATATTTATCTTGTACACGGGCGTGAGAGTAGTATAAATCACATTACTCTAAAAATTGGTACGAATGTTGGGAACGCCAATATTGACCGCACTATTTTTAGTTTGAAATACTTAAGCTTTATGAAAAAATCCGATTTAAATATTTGATTATTTAAATTTTGACCGACCGTAGATAGGTACCTGATAGCAACAGGTGTATAAGCAGTTGTATTAATACACTTTTACAGAATACCTAAAGAGGATAAATAGAAACTGATAAATAGTATACTTGAAAACAGAGATAAAATAATACGTTCACTTTGCTATCCATATACATTTAGACATAAAATAAATAGGACACGGTAGAAATGGCTTGATATTTTTGGCCTACGACCTTGCTGTGGTTTTGATAGCTTTACACTTTAATTAACCGGCAATAATTTAGACTGTAATTTGTTTGTAGTTTTGGAAAGCACTGAATTTAATAATTTTAATAATACTTTTACCCGCGACTTCTATCGCGTAGTCTGTCTTAACTTAATATTTTGTTTTTAATTCAACAAAAGTCTGTTTGAAAAATTTATTAACTCTATAGGTAATCTGTTTTAGATATTTATTCTTTAGATGTTATTTTGTTTAGATGAACAATGCAAATTTTACATAACTCTATATAATATTATAATATATTCCTAAATATTTGTAACACAAATAATTTTAGGTACCATTATCAACAAATAGGTACACTATGAATATAACCGAACGAGTTTGCACCTTATTTGATTATTTATAACTTATGGTTACCTATATGATGCCCGCGATTTCGTCCGGCATCCCGTGGGAACTCTTTGATTTTCCGCGACAAAAAGTAGCAAATGTCCTTCCCCGGGACGTAAGTTAACTCTGTACCAAATTCCATCAACATCGGTTAAACTGTTGCGCCGTGAAAAGCTAGCAGACAGACAGACTGACACACTTTCGCATATTTTATAATATTAGGTATGCTATTATTTGACAAATAATTTAATTTGGTTACATTAGCAAGTAATTTTGCTATTGTAAAAACTGTATTCAGAGCCTTAATAGCTAAACGGTTTAGAAGGTGCAATGTATTCTGAAAAGTTCAAAATGGGTACCACAGTACACTTTTTTATTCTGTACAAATAAATTGACGTATCACAAACTGTGTTTACTGTTGGTTTGTTGGTTTATCGATTTGTTGGTTTGTTCTTCCAGTTCTATCTTGAGATATGAGTTCCAGTGTTAATCTCTCAGATATACGAGATGGTCACTCAGTATGGTGTCATGGGATGGACATTGGACTGCTGAAAAATCACACTATAGACATTTAACAAAAAAAACAATTGTTAGAATTTTGGAAGAAGCCCTGTTCTATTCATATTTCTTGAAAGCGAGAAAAATTACTTCGTTTGCTTACGGTCCACGTGTTCTATTGAAACAAGCTGAAAGACCAAATTGAAATTTTTATAGGGTTACACTGTAGGTACCCCCAAACATATTGTGAAATTCCATGAACGACAAAAGCAAAAACATAATGGGAAATTTATATAGTAATTAGATAAGGCTAGCCTTAAGTTTTATTGTATTAAAAAAAAAATAGTAAAAAAAAAAAAAAAAAAAAATTTAAAAAAAATGGGAAATTAAAACAAAAGCTGAAGCCAAAAAACAAAGACTTTTCCAGTGGCGGACTAACCCATCGAGAGGCAGGGTTGCGAACCCGGTGTATTTTCATATATATTTTTGTAAGTATGACCAAACAGATTTTTTTATTCAGATACAAGTTAGCCCTTGACTGCAATCTCACCTGGTGGTAAGTGATGATACAGTCTAAGATGGAAGCGGGGTAACCTGGTGGGGTATGGCAGTTTTTATTAAATCCACACACCCCTTAGTAGTAACCTTGGTTCAGATTAAGATTGTTATCAGGTGTTAGTAGTAATAACCAGAACTGACGGCTTAGCTTGCTCTCCAAGGCAATAGGTAAAAAACTTGTAACATTAAATTCCTGCGAAAAGAGCAAAAAAGCGGTAGTTTAATACCTGCCCGCGACAGCTCCAATTTTACCTCTCGCAGCACCGCAGGCGTAGACAGTCCCGCCATGACTATCTGGGTCATACCGGTTCGATTCGATCCATTTAACTGGGTCGAAATATCAATAATTTAACGTGGTATGTACTCGTTATTTATATATCTAAATATATAAAACGAAAAGCTGACACTGACTGACTGATCTGTCAATGCACAGCTCAAACTACTGGACGGATAGGGCTAAAATTTGGCATGTAGGTAACTATTATGAAGTAAACATCTGCTAAGAAAGGATTTTTGAATATTCATTTCCTAAAGAGGTTAAACGGGATCAAAAGTGTAGTCCATGCGGACGTAGTTGCAGGCATAAGCTAGTTAGGTATTTAACGTGGTTGAAATCGCGGGAAAAAAATAATATTTGAATAAAAAATCAATTTGAGTTGAGAACGTTTTTGTCGAGTGCTAACTGCAAACATTGGCATCGTTACCATTTTCTTAAACGTATTCCAGCGACGAATATACGCAGGAATGACGGAGTCTCACCCACGGGATGTCTATCAAAACTTACTTATATTAATGTGGCCGGCATCGTTTCAGGTCGCGTGAACGTGGCCCGTATATAAAAATAAACACGTGTCCGGCTGCGTAGAGCAGCAGTCAAAAATGAACCGCGACATTTACAGCGGCTGCACTTTCTATTTGCGAAGTCGCAGGCGGCCCCCACGTCATATCGACCTAGCTCTCCAAATCTCCAGTCACGCATTTGGGCTCTACAGACATATTTACTACTAGATGATGCCCGCGGCTTAAGGTTTTCAAAAATTCCGTGGGAACTCTTTGATTTTCCGGGATAAAAAGTAACCTATGTCCTTCCCCGGGATGCAAGCTATCTCTGTACCAAATTTCATCAAATCGGTTATACGGATGGGCCGTGAAAAGCTATCAGACACACTTTCGCGTGAATAACATTAAATTAGAGCCTCAATAGCTCAACCGGTATAGGAGTGGACTGAAAACCGAAAGGTCAACGGTTCAAACCCCGCCCGTTGCACTATCGTCGTACCTACTCCTAGCACAAGCCTGACGCTTAATTGGAGAGGAAAGGGGAATATTAGTCATTTAACATGGCTAATATTCTTTAAAAAAAAAAAACAAAACATTAGTATGGACTAACTAGATGATACCCGCGACTTGATCCATATGGATTTAAATAACGTCAAAATAAGAAATGTTTATACTTTACTGAAAAATGTAGATACTCATTTACCTAGTGAGGTAAACCTGTATCTACAATACATACATACCTCGATGAGCAGTCTCATGGGATATGTTCGATAAGTGTGTTAGACAACCTTGAAACTCTGTTAGATATCTTATAACTTACTTCAAATATTCCGCCATCTGATTGCCAGTTAATTAATTCGGTTTATTATTTAACATGATTAAAGTAACGGATTTCCTGCCAGAGAGATGGCAATTGGCAATCAATTCTTGCTATCATTATACTGTTATTCTAATGAGCAAACAAAAAAATTCTTCGTGTTTCGGAAAAAAAACCGGTCAAGTACGATTCGGACTTCCAAACGAAGGGTTCCGTATCATGGTACAAGAAACTTTTTAGTTTTTTTAATTTTCATGGTGGTCATTTTGAAATTCTGCCCAAAACGCAGCCAGCGTTCTGGGCACCCTGCCTCGTTACGGTGGTTTAGATGATATTTTTGATTTGTAATTTTCTTTTTTAATTATTATACTATGATGAGAATTTATATAAATAAAGTTTACCTAATTACTGTGATCCGTGAAATTACATTAGGTAGGTACTTTCATCGTTAAAATTTTAAGTTTGAAATTCTTATAATTTGTTGTTATATATAAATACACTTAGAAATACACATTCTGTGAAAATTTCAACTCTCTACCTACCTATTACAGTTCACGAGATACAGCCCGCTGATAGACAAACAGACGGACGGATGGACAGCGGAGTCTTATGTAATAGGATTTCGTTGGCACCCTTTGTGTAGGGGACCCTAAAAAAGAGAAGTTAAACTTTTTCCAATTTCTGAGGTTTGTGACTTTGCTCCATAAAAATCGGAAGTAAGTTAGGTACGTGTAATTTTTTCTTTTACATTCATCCCTTGTTACAGCTAAGTGATCATGGCCGCGGGCGATGTAACGCGCCGCGCCTCCATCACCTCTCCGTCGATGCACCGCCGTCCTTCGGCGAGACGAGGATCACTTATTAAAGGCTCCCAGCCTACCACATCACAGGTAGGTTACCTACATTTTTTACAGCAACTTCAATGCTGATTACGCAGACAATTTACTATCGGCCCGCGAGGCATCGCAAAGGTCTGCACCCACTCTGCACCGCACAGAAATCCTAATAATAAGGCGTTATTAGGATGCCTGCTGTGTAACACTTCAAATTATAATACAGAACGCATGTCGCCGGCAGCCTTACTAGATTCACAAACAAAGCATTCTACGGAATTACGCTTTACCCTCAATGCTGTGCAGAGAGAATTAAGCCGTAGGATTAGCTAGTTAAGGTTGTTAATGCGTTCGCTTACCTCACACATCGTTGTATCTTTTCGCTTACCTCACACATAGGCGACAAGGTCACGCGTACACTGCATTTCTAGCGCCTGATTTGTAGGATATCTGTCTGCACCATAGGGTGCCTAAGAACTGTCTAAGAAACAATAAATCTTTTTGTGAAAACCATTTTGGTAAAGTAATTTTTTTGGTCAAGCGTGAGTTATCTATAAAATAAACAAAACTGATTTTTTTAAATGCTGATCAACTCAGTTTCATGTAAGGATCATTTCATTGTATCGAAAGGAAAATACATACACAGGTCAAACACAGTCAGGGAAAAAATGGGGACAGCACAAGTTGGGCAAACATAATAATATGCAGTCGGATAAAAACAGAACACTTATGGAATCACCTCATTGTCTGCCCTGTCTGGCAGTCGTTTTTCTTACAATGAAAAATAAACAAATAAAAATAAACCAACTACTTAGGTACTCATAACAATTATGTAAGAAAAATAACGTAGCGAATCGTCTTTGTTTTTGGATGGGGGGGACAACAACGAGTTTAAAAATAAGTAAATTCGCCAAATACGAGTCATGACTCGCGTACCGAGAGTTCCGTACATACCTTGGAAGGAAACGTAGGTATACGACAGTTTCATCATTATAATTTATAAACTAAATAAATAAAAAGAAAAGGTAACTGACTGAATGATTGACTGACTGATCTATCAACGCACAGATCAGTAGGGACGGATCAGGCTGAAATTTGGCATAAAAATAGCTATTATGACGTAGGCATCCGCTAAAAAAGATTTTTGAAAATTCAACTCCTAAGGGGGTGAAATAGGGGTTCGAAATTTGCGTAGTCCAAGCGGATGAAGTCGCGAACATAAGCTTACTAGCTTATGCTCGCAACTTCATAATAATAAAACCAATTCTTCGAGTACGGAATACTAAACAACCAGACCTACGTCAACTGAACTTGGTTTTTGAATACTTAGTATATAATAACAGCTGTTCATGATATTATGACGTCAGAAGAGATTTAAGAACTTTTATTAGCCTTAACTTCTAGGTCGGTCTCATTTTTCATCTACATTGTAAAGGGAACTAAGGGTTGGGCGGGGCGTTAATGAGTTGATGGGTCAGGACTTCTTTTTTATTTAAATGAAGAAAGATTTATTAGAGGTACAAAATATGGCAACGTTTATACCTCCAAAGATTCTTAATCGGGCTTATTCACTAGAATAATTGTGTAATATTTTTATACAATCATTCCTGAGTATAAAGCAGATTAACTAAAATCCGCCCGTAGCAGCATTAGGTTATTTATTTTCAGCTAAGTTCCCAACTCCTATTTTCTTCGTCGCACCGTCAGCTTTCTTTATCTATTTATGCAAACTCTGACGTAACATTCAGCGAGCAGATGAATAAATACTATAGCCATATTATCATCATTTATTTTTACTGGATACGGGCTAGTATATTTTATTGGTTAGAATTTGGTTTTCGAACGAGTTCGGCTTCGAAGTTTCGTGACTTCGTACGCGTGGATTTAGGTTTTAAAAGTCCCGTGCGAACTCTTTGCTTTCCGGGATAAAAAGTAGCCTATTTCCTTCCCCAGGATGCAAGCTATCTCCGTACCAAACTTCGTCAAAATCGGTTGACCGTTTGAGCCGTGAAAGGCTAGCAGACAGACAGACAAAAAGACAGACAGACAGACACAGTTTCACATTTATAATAATACAGTGAATAGTAATTATAGTACCTAATAATAGTAATAATAGTAATATAGTATGGAGTATGGATATAAAAGAAAAAGCTGACTGATTGACTGATCAATCAACACGCTATTTTAAAAATAATTTTAAAATCTATCAACTCAGTCGGGCTAAAGGCTACACCAAAGAATAGACTCGCATATTATCTACTTACATCCATTCTTACTACATATTTGTATTGAGTATACAATACCCTTTATAACTGCAGTCGAGTAAGCAAAAGTTTTATATTCCTGTGAAAGGCTTTCTAGGAAACATGTCACTCGAAGCTTAATTCGAACAATAAAAATGTCTTTATGTATTAACTGTCGGAACTCAGCAGGCTTTAGAATTCATTTTCAGGAAACGGTGTCCTCTTTTAATATTTAAGCTACCGAGTGATAACGGGATAACCTTTTTTTAACTAGATATGCATAGAAAATTCAGAGATGATCCATATCCATACTTAATATTACAATAATTGTGTGTCTGTCTGTCTGCTAGCTTTTCTCGGCCCATCCGTTTATTGAGCCTTATATAATATTTCATCTGATCTGTTCTGTTCTGTTCCGTTCTGGCTTGCATCCCAGACATAGGCTACTTTTTATCCCGGAAAATAAAGAGTTCCCACGCGACTTTTTAAAAACCTAAATCTACGCGGGGGAAGCCGTGAGCATTATCTAGTTTTCAAAGGGCCAAAGTAGACAAGATACTGTTGCAAAATTATTAGATCGCTTTTCGGAAGCTAGAAGCTACGATTAAACTTTTGACTAGACACGCTTGAGAGTTAGTAGGTAATAGTATCGAAAGCTACTCACTAAGCACTGTATAATGGGGAGTGCTCTGAAGAGTTTTTTGACCTCATTCCACCCTCTTTTTTCTACAACCGCACCGCGCGCCACCGTAAGGAATTTCACCCTCACCATCTGGGTGTCTGGTGCACTCGACCGTCCGCTGCGCCAGAACTTTCTTTCCACGCACGTGCAAACTCCCATCGGCGGTGTTCCCACTAGATTATAACATGGGGTTATTCAAGCACCAACAAATTCCAAAAAGGCCGGCAACGCATCCTCTGGTGCTGCAAATGTTCATGGGCGGCGGTAATCACTTAACATCAGGTGACCCGCCTGCTCGTTTGCTCGCTATATCTATTAAAAAAAAAAGCAATGACTGTACCTTTTAATCCGCGACATTGGAACCACAGTTGTGGTGATTTTGTAAGCTCTGTCGTCTGAGTATCTGATATGTTGATACTAACTCAACGTCTTGACTTTATGTTTAAACTAACTGGCCTACCCCAGCTTCGTTCGGGGCAGAATTTTCATAAAACCGATGAGGAAGTGACATAAATACGTACATTTTGCAAATATTAATTTATTTATTTTTAATATTAATTTTCATGGACATAACTTGAAAAAACGACGAACTTTCATCCTATATTTCCAATCAATCAATCCCTTAGGAGGGTTGAAGTTCCGAAAAACGGACTAATACTTTCATACAACTTTTCCTCCACTAATTATAGAGGCGGAATTTCCAAGAATCCTTTCTTAATGAGTGCCTACGTTATGAAAGTTTTTCCTTTATATTTATAAACTAACGGATAACCGGCGTGTGCTACTGCGCTAAAAATCCATATTTCTTTTTTCCCTCTCGTCTAAAACCACCTCGCATTATTGCATTTCTAATGGAACTGGTTTGGGGCACATCGGTTGGATGGTTTCAAAGTCTATAAAGGACACAGGTAGAAACATATTTTGTGTTTTATTTATTAAGGAAGATAATATGTTTTTTTGTTCGTAGGAGGTGCCATGGGACATCATCGACCGCTGCGCGCTGCCCATAGTGCTGTGCCATGCACTCGCCGTGGTGCTCTCCGCGCTGATGAACGCGATGCACATCAGCCAGATCTCTGTGTTCACGTTGTTCCTCTGGTTCTCCATCTCAGTTACCGGATCCCTCTGGTTCTACCACAACCTTCAAGTAAGTTTTGCCGTTTTAATAGTTTCGAGCAAATCGTATGTAGGTATAGTCCGCGACAGATTGAAATGGAAATCGGGGTATGAGGCGGGGAGCGCCCAGCGCACCAGCACGTCACCCGCGCTATCCCGTACCGGGTTAGCGCGAGGGTTATGCGGGTGTGCGGGGCCGGGCGTCCCAAGCCCGGTCGACCTGTCGCGTACTATAATAGACGGGCTGACACCGCGATGTCTACGTCCCAACGTCATTCTAAGCCGTGGTCCGAGCCTCACAGGAGGCGCCCTTAGGAGGACGTTGCCCCCCGACCTCGCGAATTATTTCTTCGAGCCCTAGGGCTCACCCCCAGGCGGAGCTTCGCGCTCGCCAACCCCCCCGGTGACGCTGTAGCGGCCAGTAGGGCCTACGCAGCATAGTCAATCCGAAACAACACACGCGATGTCTACCACTTAATACCTAACCTTACATAACTATACCAGTACCCGTAGTACAAGATTTTACGTCTCACCAAACCAAACCAAATTCGAGAGTCGAAATACTTCCGCGTTACAGTAAACTGGATCTTAAGTACCTTGTTTTAAAGCTCAAGTTTGTCTACACTTCAACAGCCAGCGCTCCAAGCGGAAACATTGCGAAATTAAAATCAGTGGCATTGAATATTTGACTTCAATTCAAGGCTGTTTAGGTCCATTTTACTGTAACGCGGAAGTATTTCGACTCTCGAATTTGGTTTCGTTTGGTGAGACGTAAAATCTTGTTTTACGGGTACAGGTAGTAGTGGTCTGTGTAGTAAGTATACTCATAAGTGAGCCGTTACCATAAGGGTGGTTACAGACAATTGTTTTTTTTCTGCGTATTTTTCCCACGCTACCCTTGGCGCTTCAATAAAACGAACGTGACTACGCTCGATACTATGGACCAGTCAGTAACATGATATAGATTGGCGTCTTTCACGGCTCACGCATATTCCAGTTTATAAGCGTGTCTACGCTCGTACGAGATTCGTGTGTGACAAAAGGCACGTATACGCACGTACAAAAACCGGTCAAGTGCGAGTCAGGCTCACGCAACGAGGGTTCCGTACCTACTACAGTCGTATTTTTCGACAATATTTTTTTAATTTTTCTTTAAATTTTGGAAAAGATTTTTCGTTAAAAATGTCTTTAGGCAAGTTATTATATAGTAGCACTCCCTCAAACTGTATAGTTTTCACCCCACAAATGAAATGTGTTAGCCTTTGAAAGATTTCATATTTCTGAAGTTGAGCTTGATATTTAGATAAATATAAATTTTCCAGGAATACTTTACCTGCCTATATCAATCAATACCTAACTAATTAGATCTATTTGTGTCACGAAGTTTTTCATCGCCAGAAGATTAATCATCCAACTGCTGTTGCCATAATTCTTATGTATTTGCTTTTATATGTGGTGTTTTTGGTAACTACTGTGAACCATATGTTGCAAAACAAATAAATATATTATTCATTTAATAAATTATTCTATAACGAAAGGAGATAAACAAACACGATGCGCGACGCAAAAGCTATCATGGACGTAAACGAAGACTTGTTTGTGATTGGCACCTTAATTCCTGTAGCCTCTGACACTACTATAATATTATATTCTGTGACACTGCACTGGGGTGTATACTGTATACTATCTCTATGGGTGAGAATTATAGAGCGCACGCGCTAACAGAAACAAGCTTGCAGCTCCTACCTTCCGCCTCAGGAAAGTCCAAAAGTCATTTGTGGGTATGGGTATAACCTTTTATAACAAAATCCCGCAAACTATTTTGGACTTACCTTTGCACAAGTTTAAAAAATCTATTAAAAATATGCTCCTGAAAAAAGCATATTACACAATTGAAGATTATCTAAATGATAGAAGAGCGTGGATTTGACCTGCAGCTCGTTCCAGCAACGCACAAGACTGCAAATACTATTTTATACATGGCATAATCTTGTACCTATATCAAATACATATTTGAAAAGAGCAACCGCCGAGTTTCTTGCTGGTTCTTCTCGGTAGGAAAGGCATTCCGAACCAGTGGTAGATGCATCCGACTATTCGAAAGTAGGTACTTGTAAAAGTTTATTTGAATAAAAAGATTTTTATTTTATTTTATTTTTATACTTAAGACAGAGTTAAAACGAGTCTTGTTTTAACTCAATCTTAAGTCTGAGCAAAGTCAAAGTGCGCTCTATAGATCTCAGCCTAAGTAGTGTTTTTCCGGCGAAGGCGTTCTTCATGTATGACCGTGCGACTACCTTTGACTGCGTATTACGGCTATTTCAGTCATCCAAACACAAGTTTTTGAATTGTCTGTTTTTCCGGCTAAAATATCTCTGAAACAGTTGAGCCGATTTTAACGTGATTTTAAAACAAGAAATTTTTATTCCTTTACATCAGGTTACTACGGCTTAAAAAACCATCACCGAGGCGGATGAAGTTGCGGGCACAAGCTAGATTTTAAAAAAAAGAATATTAGCCATGTTAAATTACTAATATTCCCCTTTCCTCTCCAATTAAGCGTCAAGCTTGTGCTAGGAGTAGGTACGACAATAGTGCAACGGGCGGGGTTTGAACCGTCGACCTTTCGGTTTTCAGTCCACTCCTTTACCGGTTGAACTATTGAGGCCCTAAGATTTTGATATATTATGATAAATCAGTACAAACAATAATACATTATTTTTTTAAACATAATAATTTATTAAAACCCCAATTTGGGAATAATATTACCAACTATTTGTTTGGGTTAACAGCAAAACTAATCCCGGGATATACTCAGTGTTATATCTACCTTGTACAACCTAATATGGCCTCTCTACCGTACGACTACAAACTAATTAAATTCTCGTCTCAACGTGTAACGTAACGAACTTATGAAATTTATAACACTACTTGGTCCCCGCTCAGTAAATCTATAGGCACTTGTTATAATTATGTACATGATAATATGATATGATATGAGAGATACCTGTGGGGAGGTACAGTCCTGTACAGCTTGTACCTACTAATTAGTAGTAGATGTTATTGCAATGTGCACGGAATTTTTTTTTCAGAAGACTCATAAAATTACGATTACGTATGATCAATACAATAATGACCTGTAATCTGTGTCTCTCTCTCTCTCTCTCTCTCTGCGTAGTATTCCTCATTGTTGAGGTTTGTGAGTTGTGACCCTGCACTCATCACGTAATTGTAGGATTTTTCTTGGGATTGTACTATCAAATAAATAATGAGTAAAAACGTACATTACAAAAAATACATTTAGGTAGGTATAATATTTATTAGTATTACTAACCAGTTAGGGGGCCAGAACAATACAAGCATAATTTTATATATTATAGTACATACAAGGTGTAACCAGAACGCTGGCAAAAATGAAGACAGGTGATACTACTGATGACTTATGATGACATATGGTACTATAAAAAAACCGGCCAAGTGCGAGTCAGACTCGCGCACTGAGGGTTCCGTACTACAATCGTATTTTATCGACATTTGCACGATAAATCAAAAACTATTATGCCTAAAAATAAATAAAAATCTGTTTTAGAATGTACAAGTAAAGTCCTATCATATGATGAATGTGTGCAAGAGTAGCCCAGGTTAGGGAAATAGCCATGAAACAGCACAGAAAATATTGGCTTTCGAATGGAAATTTTTTTGAGCTTGAGCTTCTGCTTAAGGCGAGTCACCGAGGCTAAGCGGAAAAAACTGGTTTGCTAGATCAAATGTTTTAGGTATTTACTATTAAATAATGGCTTTGCAAAAAATATACAATATACCTAAAGACATTGTCTAAAGAATGTGCTACTTTGATACACAATAGGAAGTACTTCACTCGATCAAATAAAATCTTGAAATAAGCTGAAATAAAAGTCTAAAACGAATTATTTATACTAAAATTTCTGACTTGGCAAATAATTTTTATGTGGAAATATTTGTCTTGAAGTACTACAGAGAACCTGCTAAATTTTGGTTTTCAACAGGACTTCTATAATTTATTAAATTCAAATTTAACGTTTGAAACACAGAATTTGAACGTTGCCAAGCGGTTTACTTCAAAGCCGCGCTTCCCGCCTCGGTGACTCGCCTTAAGACGCTGCAGGTTATAGATAGAGGCAAGACCTTTAAGTAGTAGCTGGGTAGTAGACAATAATTTACATAGACTTAAGAGGTATTCTGATAACCTAAAAATAATAATTCCATTATTATAACAAATCGCTTTGGATCGTTACCTTGGTTAGTAGTGAATCTTCCAAAATAATATACTTAATATGAATCATTTTTAGGGTTCCGTACCTGAAAAGGAAAAATGGAACCCTTATAGGATCACTTTGTTGTCTGTCTGTCTGTCTGTCTGTCTGTCTGTCTGTCTGTCTGTCTGTCTGTCTGTCTGTCTGTCTGTCCGTCTGTCTGTCAAGAAACCTACAGGGTACTTCCCGTTGACCTAGAATCATGAATTTGGCAGGTAGGTAGATCTTATAGCTGACATTTGGGGAAAAATCTGAAAACCGTGAATTTAGTCATGAACTAATAATTAGTATTTTCAACTTTCGAAGTGAGTGACTATATCAAGTGGGGTATCATATGAAAGGTCTTTACCTGTACATTCTAAAACAGATTTTTATTTATTTTTATGCATCATAGTTTTTGAATTATCGTGCAAAATGTCGAAAAAATACGACTGTAGTACGGAACCCTTATTGCGCGAGCCTGACTCGCACTTGCCCGGTTTTTTATTTTTATTTCCATTTATTCTTTATGATGATAAATGGAAAAGGTGTGGCAAATAAATGAGGAAGCATTTGCATGTTCTTTTAGGTAAGTAGTAGTCCATCTAACCTTTGCAACTACATACTTCGCTATCAACGTCTAATTGAGACAAAATTGTTTACTCTGTAGGGCGTAGTCCCTAATGGCCCGAGAGCCCGTGAAAGTCAGACCTACGTCATAGTATAATGGCTAATTTTTTTTTTCTCAGTGGATAGCAACTACTTAGTACAGTTTGAATACTATGAATCTTGCATCGCGGTTGCTAAAATAAAATAGTAAAGCTGCATAATATTGCTGCATAAAAACATCAAGAACATGTAAAGCGTGTTTTTTTTTTACTTTAGCAAAAGTATGACGCAGATCTGACCATCGAAAGATCTTACTTACTATATACTAAAATAAATCTATATAAAAACTTACATTTAACTGTATCAACTGCTATTAAAAAAAACCGACTCAAAAATCGAAATAGGATCAGGATTCGGAATAGAACTTGATTGGAACGCTGTAGAAAGTCACACTGAAACCGAAGGTGGTGGAGGTGTGGGGAGGTACCTACTTGTTAGCTAGAATATTAAATTAATTTTAAGTCAAAAGGACGAATTAATTTGGATGCAGGCCGTGACACTGACAACCTCAAAAGTCCAGCGTCCAATATCACCTGCAGGCTATACATACTATACATTCGATTACACTCATATTATAAAGAGATAAAGTTTGTAAGTTTGGATGTAAGAGGTAATCACCGAAACTATTATATTAATCCGATTTCAAAAATATTTTCCCATTTTAGAAACGAATGTACCTAATAGGTACCTACATTAAAGCTGTTATAAGATAATTTAGAAACTTCTCAAAGAAAGGTTAGTTTTGGAACAAAATTAAAGGCTTTTATTAAATTTTACATTATAATAACCGTAGTATTTCAAAAGTGACTCTCTAATATAGCGCTCGTAGAAAAAAATGAATTCTTTTCTTCTTTAGTCGTCGTGTTATATACGTGATATATACGTAACAAGATTAATCTGTTGTTGCGGGTAACTGTTTCAGAAAAAGAAAGTCGTTGTAACAAATTAATTAAACATAATTCTGAAAGAACAAGCGAGGCCTTTGTTCATTGTGGCATAAGATTGTAAAATATAATAAAGCTACCAAGATAATTAGAAGTTCGAAGAAAGTATTCCAGTGCTTATTGAGTATAAAAATTCCAATCAAGACTTTTAGTTGTCTTTTTTTAGATAAATATTAGCCACCGCCTGTGGCTTTACCCCGTGGGAATTCAATAAATTTGGCCGTATTCGGCTTGTCTACATTATAAAGCGAACTTTTGTGCAAAATTTCAGCTTTCTTGGTTCAAGCGTTTGAGCTGAGAGTTGAGGAAAGGCAGTGATTGGACAGCCTATTTTATCTCTAATGGCACTTAGAATGCTGTTGTGGTTGCTACGAAGGTGCTGTAAGAGTGAGATCATCTTTTAACGGATCACATGGCATGAAAGCCATCAGTCCAGGCCACGTAAATATATCACTAGCTTTACAGTCCCTCAGCAACTCTAACAGCATGCTGAATGCGTTATTGTATTGCACTCACTAATCCATCAGTGCAATACATTTGTCATTCTAATTAATCAAAGTTCAAACCGTATTGCATTGCTAAATGATTGTTAAGTACATGCATGTGTGGTTTGATAAGTGGGTAGCTACGAGTTGAGTGACATTCTAAGGACATACCTGTTCAACGGAATACGGAAGTACTAAAGACATAATCTCGAACGCGTGCAGCAACTAATTAACTATTATGAAGGATTTAGTGTAAACGATACACGAGCTCAAATGAGGTGGTAGGAGAATATTTCATACTAGTTACCTGCCCCGGCTTCGCAGAGGGAGCCTACATATTCCATAGACAAATACGTATGAATGTGTTATATTAAAATCTACATAAACAACTTCCTCGCGAAATGTTCTGAATGACAATGAAATTCTTATTGAATTGCATTGAGAACTTTATGTACCAATTTTGTTTTACTCAAAATAAAAATGTATTGTTTACTATATTCTGTGTTATGGTTAAGAATCTACTTTTTACTTAACTATTACAATGATCGCGATTGATTTCCTGTTAAACCCGTTGAGGAGTTCCGTCTTGTCTCCGAAACTATTCATCAAATCCTTACCAAACTAACATGTTACTAGGTACAAAGTTTGTACTATCAAGTTAGTTTAAAATTATGAATACAAAATTGATCCCGAAGAAGCCCTTATGTTTTTTGAGATGAAAACTATCTTATATGTTAATTAGGAGTATTAGCTATAAGTACCTATGCCAAGTCACGTTTCAGCGTGAAACGTGCGCAGATAGACAAAAAATCAAAAAAATATATATATATATACAGAAATCATCCAGTTAGTTATAATAAAAGTATAGTTAGCCTATTACTATATACGTAATAAATACGTAATAAATTTTGACGAAATGTTTGAGTTAGCTCAAACAACTCGTCAAAAAACTTGGTAAACTAGGTCACGGTTAAAATCTTTCAATGCAACGTAATTTTGAATTTCTTTAAAATACTGAGAAATTGTCTACATCTACCAATATATTATCTAGATTACGTTAAAGTTTAAAGTTCAGCATATATAATTTGCCCTCATCTCGTCGATGGTCTACTTGTTTCAAAGCTCTGCTCAAGTGCAGTAGGTACACTTAAACTAGTTTCATAATGAGTATGATACAGTATTTTAATATCTTTGAGCTAGTCCGTTTTGTTCTTTTATTTTAATATCAAAACCACTATTCAACATTTATTACCCACATTATAAATGCGACGCAACGGATCAACATGATTTTTTTCATGGGTATAGTTAAAGACCTAAGTGACATAGCCTACTTTTTATCCCGGAAAATCATAGAGTTCCCGCGGGATTTTTAAAACCAAAATCCACGGCCACGATGTCGCGGGCGAAGGAGCGAAGCGAGGTCTCGGGGTCTACTTGGATCAATTTGTATTTGTCTGCCTGTCTGTCCGTCCGTCTGGCAGAATCTTAAAACTGAATTAATAAATATAAACTGAAACTCACAAATAATATACATATAAGCAAAAAAACATACTTAAATGAGAAACTTAATTTGAGGTGGACATTCATAGAAGCAATTGAGGGTATTTTTTAAAAACAAATCGCTGTTTTTAGACGTCTTTTGTCCTGGAACTTTTCTCAAAAACGCCTATACTTCAAAAGCTGTACCTAGTTATGTATAATTTCTAAATTGTTAATAAATAAAATAAAATAAAATAAAATAATTTCAATCATATCTTGTAGTGAAACAACAAATTTTAATATCAGTAAATAAGTAAGTTACAAATAGAAATAAAATTAATAAGTACACCTTTTTCTTATCCCTTTTGTTCTAAGCAAATGGCACTGTAAAAAAATATCCTTTAATCAAGATCGTGAACACATGTGAAAAAAATGGTCTATCCTACTGCAAATAATGTTACCTACGTCTTACTTATCTAAAATTTAAATTCTAAATTTAAAAGACACGTGGTCATAATTCGGGGAAAACCACTAAGTAGTAGGTATATTATATCGTTCATAAATTGCAAGATGTTACCTACTCACATATTATCCCACATAAATAATTCGTCTCCATAGTACAAATAGTTGAACGGCGCCAATTCGGAGGATGAAGTATGAATTATTCGATCGTCAACCAACCCACTCACTATGGGAAGAAGCTGACTCACGAAGTTGTGTGGGACGCACACTGCATTAATGCGCAAAGCTGATGTCATTTACTTTGGAGAAAGTCCATAATACTACAGATATAAACAAAGGATCAGTTTACCGTATAACATGGAAATGAGACCAATATCTAGACACATATGAAATAATAAAAAGCCACGAGCAAACCTTTACTGCTTGTAATAAAAACAAGTTAAGGCGAGGATAAAACTATTCCTATATGTAGGCGTAAAGTGCATTGACTAGTTACGGCGCCAGTAACACACGCGTGAAAGCTTGAAAGTTGAAAGGTCGTGCCAAAACGTAGGATGGAATTCAGAATAATGATATCATTCATCGCTTCATTATATAATTTGGCTTATTTTTTCCCAACGTGTTTGTCTAGATACTATGTTATGATATAGATATTATGATAGGTATATTATTTACTTAGAAGTTGGATATTATAGAAGTCTGACACGATTCATACTTAAATCATATTATAGGTACGTACTTTATGTTTATTAGGTAAACTTAAGATCAAAGCCCACCGGGATATTTGCACGTTATTTGTGAGGCAAGTACACACAGTGATTATTGCCCGTAGGATCGTGCCGGTAATGATGCAGAGGCGAAAACGTGGTCACTGATAGTGGCCTCGTGCACAAATTACGCCATTTGCGCGCTTTGGAGTATCTTAAGCTTTATTGGGTATATCTCTCAGGATGAAATCTGGAACGAGGAAATTCGTAGAATAACAAAAGTGACCGACACAGCTCAAAGGATTAGCAAGCTGAAGTGGGCAGGTTTTATATGTCCCAGAACGAATGGTCTGTCTATGAGACAGATGTGTTTTGGAGTGGAAACCGTGTACCATGTACCGGGTACACCGGTACTGGGAAGCACAGTGATACATTATAATTATGTAGGGTATAAGTATAATCGTGTAGTTCGTGAGATATTCTCCGAATATAAAATAAGAAACTAGCGGCAGGTAACGAACTCGGTGTACTACGCACAACGGCCGCAGGCGAATCCTTTCTTTCTTGACTTTATAATATGGTTACGAGTTCATATAATTATAATTAACTAGGTGATGCCCTGACTTCGTCCGCGTGAGTTTCAGTTATTTAAAAAAATCACGTGGTGACACTTTGGTTAAAAAAAAACGGCCAAGTGCGAGTCAGACTCGCGCACCGAGGGTTCCGTACTACAGTCGTATATTTTTGACATTTTACACGATAAATCAAAAATTATTATGCATAAAAATAAATAAAAATCTGTTTTTAGGGTTCCGTACATCAAAAGGAAAAACGGAACCCTTAAAGATGACTTTGTTGTATGTCTGTCTGTCTGTCTGTCAAGAAACCTACATGGTACTTCCCATTGACTTAGAATCATGAAATTTGGCAGGTAGGTAGGTCTTAGAGCTGACATAAGGGGAAAAATCTGAAAACCTTTATGGTTATGGTTACATCACACAAAAAAAATTTAATTGTTGTCTTGAACTAATAATTAGTATTTTCAATTTTCCAAGTAAGAAAACTGTATATATCAAGTGGGGTATCATATTATGAAAGGGTATTACCTGTGCATTCTAAAACATATACAAAAATTTGAGTTACATTTAATGAATTAATGAAAATGAAATTATATGAATGAGAGAACTGTGTATAATTGTGGAAACTATTATCAACGAGGCCGAGGGTTGTAAATGGTCTCGGGCGGAAGGGGCGGAAGGTACAGCTATAGATAAACTTTAGGCAGTTAGGTATAGGTAGACGCTTGTGGCCTTACATTTTTAACCGACCTCCAAAAAGGAGGTGGTTCTCAATTCGGCCCGTTTTTGTTTTTTTGGGTTCCGTACCTCAAAAGGAAAAACGGAAACCTTAAGGATCACTTTGTTGTCTGTCTGTCTGTCGGTCTGTCAAGAAACCTACAGGGTACTTCCCGTTGACCTAGAATCATGAAATTTGGCAGGTAGGTAGGTCTTAGAGCTGACATAAGGGGAAAAATCTGAAAACCGTGAATTTATGGTTACATCACACAAAAATTATGGTCATGAACTAATAATTAGTAGGTATTTTAAATTTTCGATGTAAGATAACTATATCAAATGGGGTATCATATCAAAGGGTTTTACTTGTGCATTCTAAAATAGATTTTTATTTATTTTTATGAATCATAGTTTTTGAATTATCGAGCAAAATGTGGAAAAAATACAAATGTAATACATTTACGGAACCCTCGGTGCGCGAGCCTGACTCGCACTTTGCCGGTTTTTTTAAATCTAATAAATAAATCTAATTTGTGAACGTATGTCCACCGATTTTTCCGAGGTTTCTGGACCGATTTGCAGTTTTTTTTTAATCAACAGAAGATGTTTCGGTGGTGGCCCCATAAAAAAATCTGAATCTAACTCCTCAATCCTGAGGCTGCCATAGCCCGCCTATGTTATCCGGATTCAGGAAGTGTTCATAGTGAATTAATGTTGTACGTACCAAACAACAACTTTGTGCTTGGACTCCAAGTCCCAACTCCTCAACCCTGATGACGTAGGGTACAGCACTCCTAAACTATACTGATTCAGGAACTGCAGATCATGCAATACTATTTTTCGTACCAAGCATAGAGTCAACCTCTAAACTTCGGATCCCAACTCCTCAATCCTGATGCTGCAAGGTACTGAACTCCTAAGCCGTAGGGATTCGGGAATTTCTGATGGTGAATTGATATTTTACGTATCAAGCAACGGCTTTATAATTACACTTCAAGTCCGAACTCCTCAAACCTGATAATGCATGGTACAGCACTCCTAAACCATAGAGATTTACGAACTGTTCCTGGTGAAATAACATTGTAAATGCCGAGAACAGTCCCTCTTCAATCCTGATGCTGCAAGGTATTGAACAAAGTGTGGATTTTGAAAGTTTTGCTGATGAATTGATATTTTAGGTACCAAGCAATGACTACTTACACTAAAAAGCTTAAAATAAAAATATTAAAAAAACCGACTTTCAAAAGCACTACAAAGTAAAAGATAACTTTTGTTTCTACAATGAAGTCGAGCGAGCATAATAACAGAAACTAGAAATCAAAGCGTGAAGTTCGCCCGACTTCAACATACATACACGTGTAAAACCAAAAGTTATTTTTTACTTTGTAGTGGTTTTGGAAGTCGATTTTTTTGTGTTTTATCATTCAACGATTAGTAGCACAATTAAATAACTAAGTATACGAGTATTTACAATGACACTAGCTAGGTGCTAACTGCAACTATGTTATTTGTTCTAAACCACATGCCTATCTTAAGAAAAAGCGGGCGGCGCATAATAATAACAATATTTATTTCTACCATAAAGTAATAAGTAAGTATAATAATAATAAGTAAGTAATATAATAATCTTTATTTGTTCCAAAAAGTAAAATATAATAATTTTGCTTAAAATTACTCTCGACCTCCAAACTAGGATAGCTTAGTGAATACTGTAGGTTTCTAAAAACTTAAATCTAATAGACTTTAAACTTTTATAGGTACTATAAAACATCATCGACTGGCATTAAATTGGCTCAACAGGAATTACGTTATCGGTTCTCATTTTGTAGTAAATTCTATGTTTAGAATGAAATATAGCCCATTTACACGGTTTTTTATTGCGATATCACTTATCGGAGTTTCTTTGCTGCTGAAGAATTCTTCCATTACAAAAAGTGGAACAATTTAAGTACCTAATCGAAGCAGGTATCTATCTTCTCTATTAAGTTTTCTTCATCGTTAAAGTGTTACAGAGATTTACAACCTTTTAAAACGGTTTTATTTAGCTTGCCTTCTTTGTGCGGATCAAATCTAGTAATTGAAATATTTCTTTCCTGTTGACCGATTTTTATCTGTGGTACCTACACTTTTAGTTCTGATAGTAAGTACAATATGTACTATCAGAAACACATAGTAAATCCAAGATAGCCGCCCTGGTATTGGCTAGTGTGTAATTTGTTTTTTGTAAAACAATATTATTTTATACTTAAAAGGTTTTTATCATCAGAATAACATCCGCTGATAGCTAGAAAGTGTTACATCAGAATAATCACTTAGGGACGTTTCAGCTTTAGTCAGTCCCTGCAATTAACATTACAGTTGAAACTAAATATTCTTTATTCACGTATAATAATAGTTTAGTGAAGTGAAAGGCGCCGTAACGCCCACATATTATATGTATTAGATTGTGGAGACCAGCCTTGAATTGAAAGACTGGCTGAATATTAACCTGATAGTAACCAAACATTATGTTTTCTGAGGATATCTTTTTATTATTAAATACACTAATTATTGTTTAACTTTAGGTACATAAACAACACGATCGACGCTAGCCATCACGTTCGTTCACAGCCGCTTGCTTGGGGTGACCATGTTTTTGCGGGACAACGACTCAACACAACAAGCTTATAACTTCATAAGTTTTCATTAAATATTGTTTGAAGGACAAATCAACAAACCAAAAAAGCAAAAAACCAACAAACAATCACACTTTCACATTTATAATAAGGGTACTGATTATAATAATTATTATTATTGTAATTCTTATCGTCACTCTTGGCAGAGTAGTCGTGTATGCTGGGGTCATTTAGCTAGTACATTTAGTCGTCGGCCGGTGTTTCTCCACTTTTGCCATCGAGTAGGTAAGCGTCTCCAAGTTCTTTCCCAATACCTATACAGCTACATGACCTTGTTCTTCATTTAACCTCGGAAAATTTCTAGTGCAATAATAGTATATTGCCGTTAAAGAAGCTTCGATGGAATAAGCTGCTTGATGCGCCCATAAAATTGTTTATTGACTGATAATGGAAAATTCGCTCGGGTTGGTTTAGAGTCGACCTTCTATCGAACGAAAACATGCATATAGTAATATTTCTAGGGAGGTCGTCCACAAGGACTTTTTGTAGCAATTCAGTAGACAAGGAACCAAAAGCTTAATTTGCTATAATTCGCTGAAACAAATCTAATCTGGTAAAGGTCTACATCTCCTGCGGATGCTCCTGTGTCGGGGCGAAACGTGCATCGAGTGTAGCTTATGAGAATTGTGTGGTGCTGCTTGGTGGTGGTGCTCATGGCTTACTTGGTGGCTGGATTATCCTGCATGTTTAACAGTGGGAGGGTGGGTGGTGCATATCGCATGCTGCATATTGCACCATTGATCTTGGAAGAGCCATCCCTGTTGCACCATACAGATTTGATCTGTTTCAATGGGTTATAGCAAATTAAGCTTTTGGTTCCTTGTATATTATGGACTTCCGCAAAAAAACGCCTGCATCTAAACTGCTGTTAGTCACATTTGCAACCCGCGACTGTGGCGATTCAGTAGTGATACAATCGCATAGCATCAATTCAACGTCGTTCTTTATCTTATAAATATATAAAAGCGGAATACCACTCACTCACTCACTCACTCACTGACTGACTGACTGACTAATCACGAAATCTCAGAATAATATTAATAATTATTGTTATTTTAACTTGAAATTTTAAACGTAGGTTCTTTCTAGGGGGTAGGTATCAGATAAGAAAAGATCTAACTCAATTCCCCCCCTAAGGGGGTAAAATGGGGGTTGAAAGGTTGTATGAAAGTCCTATGTTTTTGAAGTTACAGTCATGGAAATCGACATTTAGGTTATTAGCTTTAAATAATAAAAATCTGTATAAGTAAATTTGGAAAATTCCCTCTTAAGGGTGGTAAAATAGGGGGGATTTTTTTTTTATATATTTTTTTTAACTATTGTTATTTTTACTTGAAATTTGAAACGTAGGTTCTTTCTAGGGGGTGGGTATCAGATAAGAAAGCATCCAACTAAATTCTCCCCCTAAGGGGGTAAATAGGGGGGTTTAAAAGTTATATGAAAATCTTGTTTTTGAAGTTAGAGATTAAAGATATGAAAATTGGCATTTAGGTATTATGGGTTCCGTGCCTTAAGGTAAGACTGAGTGAGTAGGTAAGTGCGGCCTTTTGCAGCGGGAAAATTTCAGATCTCATGAGAAACCAGAAATTTTACGCGGACGACGTCGCGGGTAACTGCTAGTTGTACATATGGGTGCATCCAATATTTACGTCGCCCTCGCTGTCGCTGTCTTTTTGCGACTGTATTGTTACTGAATCGCTGCAAAAAGTCGCTGTGAGTGTATTCCCTAAGGGACGAGATAGGGCTGGATAGTAGGAGGCTAAATGGGAAAAATTCGAAAGCAGTTTTAAGTATATGCAACCGAACTGCAAGTTTCATTAATCGGTTCAATTGTGTCGCATGATGAGAACAACAAGTAATTTAAAAAGTTCTCGAAAAACCCCGACTGTGGTTTACATATATATATATTTATTCTGTACTCGCTTTTTAAAGCCCTTTATTTCGATACCCCACTCAAGGGTCTTGAAAACAATTTTTTTTTCAGCCTGCACATTAAAGCGCAGGAATATTATGTACCCAGTGACACTCGCACCAGACGAATCTACTATTTATAATTTCGGATGAATAATTATAAGTTATTATTTTTTAAGTCTAGACATTTTCTCTTTGTACTCTTGTATTGTTTTCACATGGTTCAGCCCCCACAAGTAATTATCTATCAAAGATTTTTCAAATAAGGTCATGAATCCCTAGAGGGAGGGGCGCCGCGCCGTGTAACGGTTACGTTAATAAAATAAATGAATTTTATTTTATACAAGATTACAAATAAATTGAGCAATTTCAGTTGCGAATATAAAGATATAGCAAGTAAGTCTCTTTATTCTATTTATACATCTTACATATTTAATGTTTGTGATTACATCACGAATTCTACATAATAGGGACCATTTTTAGGGTTCCGTAGCCGAATGGCAAAAAACGGAACCCTTATAGATTCGTCATGTCTGTCTGTCTGTCCGTCCGTATGTCACAGCCACTTTTCTCCGAAACTATAAGAGCTATAGGTACTGTTGAAACTTGGTAAGGAGATGTATTCTAGCGTTTAAACTACCGTGAGTGATTTCCATTATAAATACTATCCGTCCCGGCTTACTCACGTGTGTAGTCGACGTTAGCACGACTAGTTTCTAGAGATGAAGTAGTTAGAGATGTATTCTGTGAACCGCATTAAGATTCTCACACAAAAATAGAAAAAAACAATAAATTTTGGGGTTCCCCATACTTAGAAATGAAACTCAAATTTTTTTTTTCATCAAACCCATATGTGTGGGGTGGGGTATCTATGGATAAGCCTTCAAAAATAATATTGAGGTTTCTAATATCATTTTTTCTAAACTGAACAGTTTGCGCGAGAGACACTTCCAAAGTGGTAAAATGTGTCCCCCCCCCTGTAATTTCTAAAATAAGAGAATGATAAAACTAAAAAAAATATATGATGTACATTACTATGCAAACTTCCACCGAAAATTGGTTTGAACGAGATCTAGTAGGTAAGTAGTTTTTGATTTATCGTGCAAAATGTCGATAAAATACGATTGTATTACGGAACCCTCAGTGCGCGAGTCTGATTCGCACTTGGCCGGTTTTATGTACTCTTGATATTATTTTTTATGTATTGCTAGATAATGCCCGCGACTTCATCCGCGCGGATTTAGCTTTTTTAAAAATCCCGTAGGAACTCTGATTTTCCGGGATAAAATCCGAAGTACAATCTACCTCTGTACCAAATTTCGTTAAAATCTGTTAAACTGTTGAGCCGTAAAAAGCAAGCAGAAAGACAGACAGACGCATTCATAATATTAGACATTAGTATGGATAGGGCATTATAAATTGTAACGACAGGAAATAGGTCCTTATTTTATATTCCAATTAAATAACATTAATTTATTTATCGGACGGATTTGGTCTGGTGGGAGGCTTCGGCCGTGGCTAGTTACCAGCCTACCAGCAAAGCCGTGCCGCCAAGTAATTAAGCGTTACGGTACGATGCCGTGTAGAAACCAAAAGGGTACCTATTGTTTAATAAAAACTGTCATACCTCTTCCAGGTTAGTTCGCTTTCATCTTAGTGCAGTCTAATCATCATTCTACTCATCATTTACTACCAGCAGGGTTATGCTGTATCTCAGTGGCACACTAATTTCGTGAAAATTTCCAATAATTAAATGTCAAACTCAAATTTTCTATTCGCTAACGTCAGTTTTTAACCAAGATGACGTCATAGACAATGACTCTCGATCATAGCCATTAATGGGATGTAATAGAAACCGGAAACAGCTTTTTCACGTATGTTTTCGTATCGATAGTTTTTAAAACTCTATTCACTAAGCAAAAATGACAGTTTGTAATTGGAAACTTTATTAGGTGGCAACGATCGTTTTAACAACTAGTCGGGACCAGTGTTTTGCGACTCTCCACTATAATCCGTCCGTTTTATAGAGGTAATAATTTTTTTGCAATCTCAACGAATGTAGAGATGTTTTAATTTCGAAGGATTATTACAACATCGACTTACATTTCAGCCCGTTTTTTGTTAATAAGTAATTGATAAAAAATATTAGTAAATACCTATTAAAAAAGTAATACTTAGGTACCTATTAGTAGTAAATAGGTAATAAATATGATAATTCAGTGTTGTGAGTTCAATTATTATTTATATTTTGTGGTTATGTTAATGTTGTAGATAATACCTAGGTATCTAATTAAAATATGAGTCGTGAAGTTTTGATGGGGCAAGACGAGGAGCAGCGCCAGCAAATTACAAAACGCGCTACAGATACACAGGCGCAGGCTGCGCGATATGACACAATGGAGCTGCCAGAGAAGAGTTCATTGTGCACTTTTGTCTGAGCAATTATTGGAAGAACTCAAGCCTTACCTCCAAGCCGTTCGACAGCTGTTCGCAATGAATTAAAAGTAAGTCTCATGTACTAGGTACTTAACTCTAGTCCTAGTCAAAACCATGTCATAGCTTAATAAATAGGTAAGTACTAAGTAGGCATTTATTTAATATACTTACTTATGATCTTTTGTAAGACAATGATTAGCTTTTGCCTCCAATTAAGTACCTATCACATTCATAACAACCAACAAAACAGAAAATACTTACCTTTACCTACCTACTTAGAATAGGTACTTTTTGTTGTACCTATTCTACTCTGTTTACAACCTCTCACACTGCCAAGAGTCACTGGTCAAAATCTCTAATAGAAATAAGCGCTTCCCTGTCCACTTTTACTGTCTTTTTGTCTTTATTGTTACAACTTTCTGGGGTACAAAATCCATACTTCCATACTAATATTGATTAGATGATTGATTTTGATGAAATTTGGTACCTACAGAGTTAGCTTGCACATCCCGGGGAAGAACATAGGCTACTCTTTATCTCGGAACATCAAAGAGTTCCCACGGGATTAGTTAAAAACCTAAATCCACCATCTAGTAACAAATAAAAATAAAATTCTGCAATTTAGTATATTGAGGAGTTAGGAAAATATTGAAATTAATAATTTAACATGAAAATTTACTAATATTTGTTGTAGATCCTGGCAGCTCTGCATGTTTATGCAACGGGAACATACCAGCGCCCAATGGGGGCATCTATTTTAAATAAAATGTCCCAACCCACCTTTAGCCGAAGTCTGAGGTAACGGATGCACTCAAACCTCAATGCTTGGGAAGTACTCACTAAGTACTTAGTTTCCTGCATCCCAAAGGGAAAGGAAAATAGTTATGCAAAAGTAAGTTAATAACATGAAACTAATTAGCATATTATCTTCTATATATAAAAAGAAAAGCTGTCTGACTAACTGCTTAGCTGTATCATCGCACAGCTAAAGCTACTGGAAGCTACAGCTAAGAATGGAGCTTTATTAAAGTCATTCTGCTATCGGTCTGTCTGTCAGTTTGTTTGTACGTATGTCACAGGTGTCCTTAGCTCGTGGCACATTATTCTATTACATCATCATGATCAACCCATCGCCGGCTCACTACAGAGCACGGGTCTCTTCTCAGAGTGAAAAGGGTTAGCCCATAGTCTACCACGCTGGCCATGTGCGGATATGGAGAACTCTCAGGCCTGCAGGTTTCCTCACGATGTTTTTCTTCACCGTTAAAGCAAGTGACATTTAATTGCTTAAAAAGCACATAACTCTGAAAGGTTTAGGTGTGTGCCCAGAATCGAATCCCCGACCTCCTGAGTAGGAGGCAGACGTCTTAACCACTAAGCTATCACATACTTCCAGTATGTACCTACTATAGCAGCTACTAGCTGACCCACCCCGGCTTCGCGCGAGTAGAATTTTAAAAATCAGCGAGGGGTGGAGTTTCCAAAAATCTGTGTACCTACATCATAAAAGGAACCTAACCCAGTGGTTTAGTGTGTCCTAGGACTTAGTCTTTTTATATGTATAAGTTTATTATTATTGATAAAAATATCCATTATTCTATGGCACACCCTATGTACAGAAATTGACATTATATAAATTAGCATGGAAGCTTTTTTCAGGTATATAATAATATATTGATTATTTCAGGGATGAAGATCAGAGTAACCAACATAGTTCAGCAAATGGTGAAGCAAAAGTGGTAATGCCACTCTCTGTGAGACACTCTCAGTGTCTCTATGTGATCAAATCGGAATCAAGGAGATCTTTTGAAGAAGCAGAGTAACCAACATAGTAGACTCTGCCATAGAAGGCCTAGTAGAAATTAATAATTCTTAACTGTATTTGATGTCTACTATCTTTGCTGTTTAAATTCAGTATATAATATACCGAAATTTCACATTCCTAACTTTTGTTTGGTTTTTGAGATAGACGCTGCCACTGCTAAAAAATTAATCCATAATATTATAAATGCGAATGTGTCTCTCTGTCTATCTGTTTGCTAGCTTTTCACGGCCCATCTGCTCAATCGATTTTAACGTAATTTGGTACAGAGATAGCTTACATCCCTGGGAAGGACATAGGCTACTTTATACCCTGGAAAATCAGAGTTCCCACAGGATTTTTATAATATATTTGTAGTCTACTCAGTGAGTTCTAGACAATGATACCACACATGCTAGGGTATGGAAAAATTCCATGCCGCTTTTTCATATGTGTAAACCCCTGGTAAATAATTTAATTGAATTTCAAATTCAATATTCGATTTAGTTAATGTTCAACACCAAATACCAAAATTTCAGGTTTGTAATATGCGGACGGACAAACGGACGTACAGACAGCAGAATGACATCAATAGAGCTCCGTTTTTATCTTTTGAGTACTGAACCCTAAAAATAAATTTTTATTGTACAAAAACAAATTTGTCATTTCTTGAATACAGCCCTATTATTAAGGAGTGTTTTTTTATTCAAAAAGCAAGAAATAAACAATTAAATTTTATTATTAAAAAAAATATAGTAACAATCATAACAATAATTAATATTCTAACTTTGATAATTTAGTTATAAATTCTGACATAGGTAACAGTATTTAATAAGTCATAAGTATGTAATAGGAGAATGTAATATATAACCTTATGGTATAATAAAAGGCACCACCCGTACCAGTCAAACAAGGAGTAAATTGTGACCTTAAGCCCCAGGTTCGATTCTTAAGCAAATGCGGATTGCTTTAACTGAAATCCCAGGTTTGATTTCTAAACAAATGCCGATTGAATTCCAAATCTAAAGTCTACACGCATTGTCTTTGATTTGGGATAGGTACCCCATCAGCCACTCGTTCAGCTTCAGTATGCTGCTCTAGACTAGAGCTGCAGTTTGCTTGCAGTTAGCAATTCTATTGAGAGCCGCCGCATGCCGCTCCTCGATGGCTAGCCGCCATGTCTCCAACTGGTATGCTCAGTTGGGCATGGTTCACATCCTGCTGAACTGAAATGAAAATGGTGAACTTTACGTAACATGAGATTTTGCAATCGCAAAAGTAAAAAAAATTATAATGTAAGTATAATATGACAACTAGATGAAGCCTGCTACTTTGTCCACTTGGAGTTAGACTTTTAAAATCCTGTTGGAACTCCTATTTTCCGAGGCCAAAAGTAGCCACAAACTACCTCTGTACAAAATTTCGTTAAAATCAGTTAAACGGGTGGGCAGTGAACAGCTAGCAGACAGACTGACAGGCGTTTTCATGTTTATATTAAGTAAGGATTTAATAAAGTAAAAAAAATTTACAATAATCTTAATATTATAAACTTATTAAAAGTAAAAGTTGTATTTTTTCACTAACTAAAGGAAACTAAACCTGTATGCCATGTCTCCATAATGTTCTTTGTGGTGTGTGAATTCTACCAATCAACACTTGGCCAAGGTCATCTCACACTGAGAATCTTACTCAGAAGTAATGAAGGTGCTATCTATATGAAGGGATGTATGATGATAAATTAAATACTTACTTTGTCTTTGAAACTTCTTTTTGTTGGTCTCGAGCATTAAGTACATCCTGAAATTAATAAAACTAGTTAGTTTTTATAATTAACTAGCTTGTGCCTGCGACTTCGTCCGCGTGGACTACACAAATTATAAACCCCTAGTTCACCCCCGTAGGGATTGAATTTTCCAACATCTTAGTGGATGTCTACATCACACTAGCCATCTGCATGCCAAATTTCAGCCCAATCCGTCCAGTAGTTTAAGCTGAGCATTGATAGATCAGTCAGTCAGCTTTTTTTTCATATATTTATACTAGCTTATGCTCGCGACTTCGTCCGCGTGGACTACAAAATTTCAAAACCCTATTTCACCCCCTTAGGAGTTGAATTTTCAAAAATCCTTTCTTAGCGGATGCCTACGTCATAATAGCTATCTGCATGCCAAATTTCAGCCCGATCCGTCCAGTAGTTTGAGCTGTGCGTTGATAGATCAGTCAGTCAGTCAGTCAGTCAGTCACCTTTTCCTTTTATATATTTATATATTAAAGATTAATTAAGTAGCTTATGCTTATCTGCATGTGTGCATCAAAATCACACACCACCCGTACATTGATATTGATATTCAAAAAATTTATATTTCACAATAGACAGGTTACTTGTGGTTAGTTTTTGGATCTTATGTTATAGGTAAGGTGACATAACATAAAATGCAGCATGCGATGTATGACATTCAGTATTATAATGTACCTACCTATGAAATGACTAGCATGTTTTTTAAATACTAATAGGTAAAAATAACTCACTCTTTGCCAATGTTCAGCAGTTTTGGTCTTTGGACACACCTCCAACAGCGATTAGCTGGAGGGCAACGGTTGGCCCTCAAGCGCGTATGGACAAGTCGCGTTGGGTCTGCGAACTCTACTAAGAGTTCGAACTGTCGGACCGACACCCTTCTAGTTGTATGTAGCCATCTATAAAGGCAAGAAGTCAGTTAAAAAGGGCAATTCATGACTCACATTCAAGTTCTATGCTGAAGAACTAATATTAACTAGGTATTATGCTACTGTACACAACAAAATCACTCACGAATACCGGTATTCTACAGTATAGTCATAGTTATTCTACATTAATATGTTTTTCACTTACTTTTCAAAACAAAACCGTAGATCAAATTAAGAAAACATCAGCTAAAAATTAAAATAAGTCTGTTTATCAAAACAAACATTAGGTCGTAACTCGTAATGTCAATGTCAAATGTCCATAGATAATAATTGAAAACTCTTGTAAGTCGTACAAATTAAAAAGTCTTACATTTCTACTACGCTTCCTGTCAGGCAGAGATATTTAATTTAGCCATATAAAGTCGATAAAATACGCTAGTATGTTAATGTTGGCCAACTGCCAAATGTTAGATATTCGTAACTAGTTATCCACGCATGCGATACGGAATACAAAATCACGTGACCTAAATTTCATGGATTTCCAACTGGACTCAAAGTCTAACGAAAACTTTCAAAGATACAGCATGTGAGATTGCAGTCAAGGGCTAACTTGTATCTGACTTTTCTTTAAAATAATTGGAAGTTGCAGAATAATCAGTTACCAATTTTGATGGAAACACAATATATGCTATTTTTTAGGGTTCCGTACCTCAAAAGGAAAAACGGAATCCTTATAGGATCACTTTGTTGTCTGTCTGTCTGTCTGTCTGTCTGTCTATCTGTCTGTCTGTCTGTCTGTCAAGAAACCTACAGGGTAATTCCCGTTGACCTAGAACCATGAAATTTGGCAGGTAGGTAGATCTTATAGCTGATATTTCGGGAAAAATCTGAAACCGTGAATTTAGGGTTAGATCACACAAAAAAAATTAAATTGTGGTCATGAACTAATAATTAGTATTTTCAATTTTCGAAGTAAGATATCAAGTGAGGTATCACAATGAAAGGTCTTCAACTGTAAATTGTAAAACAGATTTTTATTTATTTTTATGTATCATAGTTTTTGAATTATCCTGCAAAATGTCGAAAAAATACGACTGTAGTACGGAACCCTCATTGCGCGAGCCTGACTCGCACTTGGCCGGTTTTTTTTTTACAAACTAGCGCTTGCCTGCAATCAGACCGTGGCAAGTGATGATGCAGCCTAAGATGGAGCGCGCTTACCTAGAAGATGCCTATTCACTCTTGTCTTGAAGGTACCCATATTATAATTGGAGGGGAAACAGATGCTAGAAGGGTGTTCCAAATCTTAATTTAATGCGGCCATCAATTATTATTTATAAAGTGTGCGTTGACGTATTATTATTTTATTTGTAGACTCACTCGAATAACGTGTACGTAAGTAGAGTTTGCAGTGTTTCCCGGAGAGTGATATGTTCCTTGGTTGCCAACCTCGGTACATTCACTTGCGTCATCTACTCTGTCCGAAAGTCCAATTTAAAAATAGGTTACCACTTACCAGTCGTTTTCTTGTACTTACATAATTCTTAAAACTTTTTCCTATTTAAATTTATGAAATGTGCATATCTCTAATTATTATTCTCAATATTCCAGCATAACTCCGTCCGCTGCGCCAGATCCTTCTATCCACGCACGTGCAAACTGTGGAAGCAACTCCCATCGGCGGTGTTCCCACTAGATTATAACATGGGGTTATTCAAGGGGCGGACCAACAAATTCCTAAAAGGCCGGCAACGCATCGGCGGCTCCTCTGGTGCTGCAAATGTTCATGGGCGGCGGTAATCACTTAACATCAGGTGACCCGCCTGCTCGTTTGCTTGCTATATCTATTTTAAAAAAAAAACTGTCTGTAATAGATTCGTACCTACCTACTATATAACAATAAAGAATTAAATAAATAAATAAATAAAACGTTTATTTCTCAATCATCTAGTTACACACATACATGGGTTTGATCTTGAACAATTTGCGTGCTTGTTGGAATAAGCGTATACAATATTAAGAATGTTACAAGATCAAGAACTGGCTATCCTAGCTAGATTTTTAAATCTGTGTTAAGGATAGCTAATTACTGCCGATATATTTTTATTTCTAGAATGACCGGATATAAATACAAATTTGCTATGTCAGCGTGTTACAGTTCCGTAATCTCTTGTAACATAAAACTACATTATGTTTAATGTGTTAGCCACGCTAGATGGTTTCATGAAAGATTTTCTGGAAAATAGGTACACTGTAAGATTTTATCCTTTACAACCTTTATTTGAACAAATGATTGTAAGATTATTTTGTGGTTTAGTGGCATATTTTAATGAATGGTACCTAGCTCGCGCTTACCCCAATGTCGTAAAATTAATAAGTAATTATTATCATTAGGGTCATTCAATTACACACACCACTAACCTACTTCAAAATCGTTTAGCACTACACTACAACACAAACCTTCTTGTCAAATACTTCTCTTCATAAATCCTATACTTCGGAATCATTAATCATACCCCATTTGAGCCAAATTATTTTTTTACACAGTAATTAACCGTGAGTAGGTGAACAAGTGAATGCTGCAATTTCTGCGTGACTTAAAAACAGTAAGACCGGGATAGCATTAACAATAACATTAGGAAACGGTTGAAGTGTAGCTGCCCTAAAATAGTTACCGTGAACGTCATCACGTCACGCATAGGTGGAAGTACCTGAAAAGCCTAAATAAAATATTCACTCGGCAGGTATTATAACCGATAATCACCTTGTCGCCGTCTATTTCGAACGAAAACTTTATTTCGTCGCCTGCCGGCCCTATACAGTGCGATTTCCATTTGCTGAATAATTCAAATTATTTACGAATATTTCGTAAACATCTATCAGCCGCTAGATTACGTACGCAACTTATTATTAATTCAACCCGTGGACATAGCCGTTTAACTGCTGAATAAACTGAATCAGAGACTGTTTTAAATTAATTTCTTCCATTTCGTTGACTGCAACGATTTTTATTACGTCGGAATAGATAGTTGAATTCTTAGTCATCATCGTCATCATCAACCAGTAGACGTCCACTGTTATATGCCTCTTGTAGGGACTTCCACACGATACCTGTCTTCGCAGCGGAGGCTCCATACGACTCGCTTGATGTCGTCTGTCCACCTTGCGGAGTAGTAGACGTAGGTTAGTGTTTTTTAATAAACCAATGCTTCAAACACTTGTTGTGTTAATCCATACCAATATTATAAATGCGAAAGTGTGTTTGTCTGTCTGTCTGTATGTTTGCTAGCCTTTCACGGCCTTTTCTGTTCAACCGATTTTGGCGAAATTTGGTACAGATACAGCTTGCATCCCGGGGAAGGACATAGGCTCCTTTATATCCCGGAAAATCAAGGAGTTCCCACGGGGTTTTTAAAAACCTAAATCCACGCGGACAAAGGCGCGGGCATCATCTAGTGTTACTATACTCCACACTACCGTTTACTATAGAAAAAGCATTAAATTACTTAACAAATGTTAACTTAACCTCCTTTTCTTAATTGCAGGTCATAGCCGCAGGGAAAGCGGTATTAGTGACAGGATGCGACAATGTGTTAGGAAACGCGCTAGCCAGGAAGCTGGATGACTTGGGGTATCACGTGTTCGCGGGTTTCCAGAACAAGGCTGGAAATATTGATGCTGATATGCTCAAGGAAGATTGTTCTGGTAGACTACATACTCTTCAGCTGGATATCACTTCAGAAACTCAGGTCCGTTGCTATAAGTTGCCTGTTCAGTAAGCGCTATAGTAGTATTATGTAATGGCTGTGTAAATTCCTGATTATAGGACCTAGAGTAATTCAAACATTACTAACATAAGATCATATCATCCATAATCGGACTATTAGAACTCACAGTCTCAGTTTTTGTTTATTGTTTCGGATTGACTATGCTGCGTAGGCCCTACTGGCCGCTACAGCGTCACCGGGGGGGTTGGCGAGCGCGAAGCTCCTCCTGGGGGTGAGCCCTAGGGCTCGAAGAAATAATTCGAGAGGTCGGGGGGGCAACGTCCTCCTAAGGGCGCCTCCTGTGAGGCTCGGACCTCGGCTTAGGATGACGTTGGGATGGGTGGAGTTGTTGGTCTACTGGTTAGTCCGTACGCCCCCGAGGCCGTGGCGTGCGCCCACGTGCGGGTGACGTTAGAAATCGGGGACCTCGTCTTCGCCGGCAAAGACGCTGTGATGAGGTTGAATTGTGTAGCCCTACGAGATAGGGTGCATTGTCGGTCATGATTTGATCGTCGGGGTCGTTAAGGACGTGCTTAGGGCGTCTTTTATCGGGGGGGTCGTTTCGGTCAGGGGTGTAAGTCGCTGCCTCAACTATTAGGGGGTTGGGGTGTCTAATGGCTTTCTCAAAATAATTTTTGGAAAGCTGTTTAAAGTAATGAGCTATTGTCGGGAGTTGGAGGTCTCTGTGGAGGTCCACGTTGCGCATGTACCACGGGGAGCCAGTGGCCGTACGCATAAACTTATTCTGTAGGACTTGGAGAGGTTTGAGAGAGGAGGGCGGCAGGTGTGCATTATGCAACACAGGCATAAGACATTATTGGGCGGATGCACGTTTTGTATAGCGTGACTTTATGTCGAAGTGACATTTTGCTCTTTGCGCAAATCATGGGGTAAAGACGGGAGAGCACATATACGCTGCGTTCTTGCGGACTCTACGAATGTGCGCGGCGAAGCTCATCTTGTCATCAAAGGTTACACCCAAGTACTTGGTATTAGTTTGCCAGGGAATGGGGCGGTCGTAAAGAGTTATTTCAGTCTGTCGAAGTTTGTATTGTGATTTCCTTTTGGACTTTTGAAAGAGCACTGCTGCGCTTTTCTCCGGGTTAACCTCCATCCTCCAAAGGCGGAACCAGAGGCCTAGGCTACTGACTGCCTTTTGGAGTCGAGCTTTAACGTTCCGGTAGTTTAAGTCGGAGCTGTCATAGTCTCAGCACATAGCATAGTTTGTATTGTAACCGATTAAGACAAGAGTGGGGCGCATCATCGTGGATTGAAGTATCTATAACAGAAAAACAATGGCAAACATAATGCTTAGTAAAAAGTAGACTGCAACATATTATATTATAATTTATATTAAATACAGGTTCCATTATAGAATAGAATAGAATAGAATGTTTTTTTATTCATGTAAACTTTTTAAAAGTGCTTATGAATAGTCAGGTAGTTTTAATTTACCACTGGTTCGGAATGCCGTTCCTACCGAGAAGAACCAGCAAGAAACTCGGCTTTCATTATCATTATCATTTAGAACCCACCCGGGCAAAACAGGAGTGGTTCAACTAGTATACAAATAATTTAGTAAGGTTTATTTACTAAACAAACTTCAAAGCTAAGACAGCTATCTAAGTCAACCATCTAATAAATTTTGGAAGCTTTCGTAATTTATAGGGATTATTTCACGTGTATCGCCCGAAGCTTACATCAAATTGTGATTCCAAGGACAATTAAAAACAATTCGTAACTTGCTTCACGGTCCTACGCAAACTGAAACATTTTATGTTATTAAGATAGCAAAGCCTCGAACAGCGAATGAACTATAGTATTTTCTTTTTTCTTCTTTCTTCGAGATAATTTTCTTTGCCTAATCGTAATCAAACCGCTGAACATCTTTAGCCTGAGAGATCGATCGGCACATTTTCATATCAATCAATTAACAGTGTTAGTAGTGACTGTATTATTCTCTCCTGATTTATTGGTTGGATTTTTAAACAAGCGTTGAAAATTTATCATTCCAGTTGACCATAAACAATCAAAAAGTTTTCACGGGATTCTTAAAAGACATAAATCGACGTGGAAGAAGCTATTTTGGTACCTACATAAATAAATTGCCTGAATTTTTATCTCGGAAAATTAAAGAGTTCCCACGCCATTTTTAAAAAGCCTAAATCGGTACTTCCACCTTCAGGGGTACAATTGCTAGTGACCTCATTCGGCGATTGTATGTAACTATCAACCTTTTACATATTCCTCAGATTCTTTCGGCGTCGTTGTATATCGTGGACCACCTACCAGAGGGCGCCCAAGGGTTGTGGGCCATCGTCAACTGCGAGTCCTGGTGTGCACTGGGTGAACTAGAATGGGTGCCGTTCTCCGTGATCCGGCGAGCTATGGAGGTGAACTTGCTTGGTATGTACGCGCTACCCTGTATCGCTGTAAGATGGCTGTCACCTCATTTGTTTTAAGATTTAGAATCAGTGCAATAGATGGCGCTGGCTGTTTTAAATTTCAGTCTGTGAATCTATACTAATAAATAAAATTGAAGTGTCTGTCTGTAATTTCGAAATAACTACCTCATAATATTAAGCTTATAATAATATTATGGTTATTTGAACTGTACCATAACTGAATCACACGTTTTTAAAAATTTGTCTGTCTGTCTGTCTGTTTGAACGGGCTAATCTTCGAACCGCTGAACCTATTTTGATGGGACTTTCACAGACAGGTAGAGGATTAACCAGGGAGTGACATAGGCTAATTTTTAAACGACTTTCAAAAAAGGAGGAGTTGTGTTTTTCTACCTATGTACACCGAAATCTCCGAGATTACTTAGTTTACTGATTTGCGTATACTGTTAGTAGGTGCCTACAATTTGGAAGTTTATAATTTTTAAATTGTCTGTGGTCTGGTCTGACAGAAGCTACGGTCGTGGCTATTTCTTTCGGTAAAGCCGTATCGCCAAGCGATTTAGCGTTCTGGCGTTCTTAGCTGTTGCCGTGTAAAAGCCGATCAGGGGGTTTGGCTTTAATAAAACTGCCATACCTCTTACAAGTTAGTCAACTTCTATCTTTGCATCATCATTCATCACTTACCAACCGGTGAGATTGCAGTCAAGGGCTTACATTTAACAGCTTGTAACGTATTAAAAAAGTACCTATCTAACATTATCATAAGAGGCCACGGTGGAAAGGACAAAAAATTACCATTCATCACGTTCTAATAAGAGCTTAAATACACTTAGCTGTCTCGCTCTAACAGTAATAGTCACAATAGCACAATAGGGCTATTTGGTACAGGTATTTGGTCTGAGTAATTGGACGTGTCTCTCTCTCTTTCCAGGACCGGCTCGCCTAGTTCAAGTGATGCTGCCGCTAGTGCGCCGCTCGCGGGGTCGCGTCGTGCTGGCCTCGTCGATCCTGACGCACGTCGCAGCGCCAGTGCGCGGCGTCCACGCCGCCTCGCTCGCCGCCCTCGACGCCCTCGCCGCCTGTCTGCGTCGTGAACTGAAGCCACGTGGCGTTGACGTCGTAAGTCTCGCATCCACTCTCTCTTCACAAGGCGACATGTGGATATTGTGATCAATTCTAATTTATCTATAGTCCGCAACAGGTCGAGATGGTAATCGGGGAGGGAACGCCCCGCACACGCGCACATTCCCCGCGCTAACCCTGTGCGGGCGAGCGCGGGTGACGTGCGGGTGTTGGGGCATCCGCCTGTCTCATACCCCGATTGTCATCTCGACCTGTCGCGTTATGCATGTATCGTCGTAATCAAAAAATGAAAAAAACACTCCCCTGCCAAAGACCGAACTAAAAAGTAAAAAAATCACGTTTGAAAATAGCATCATGCTGCCGCCATATTATTCGAAAGTCTCTCTAGTTGTAATCCTTTCAATGACAGATTAGAGACAATAAATGTTTTTTGTTCGTTTATTGGTTTGTTGGTTTGTTCTTCAATCACGTCGCAGCAATAGATCGACGTGATTTTTGCATGGGTATAGTTTAAGACCTGGAAAGTGACATAGGCTACTTTTTATCCCGGAAAATCAAAGAGTTCCCACAGGATTTTTAAAAACCTACATCCACATAGGTATACGAAGTCGCGGGCATCAGCAAGTAGGTCATAAACTATCCCGGACACAAATATCGTTGTAGTACTGTGTAGCTACTTTTATCCAGGAAAAGGGAAGAGTTCCCACGGAATATTTAAAAACCTAAATCTACGCGGACGAAGTTTCGGGTATCATCTAGTGGAGAAATAAAACCTACATATTTTATAACCTGTAGGTATATAGAGAAGAAAATGTAACAAGGCTGCTACTTTGAACACAATGGAACAATATCCACCTGACCTCAAATCGGTAGCATCAGTGACAATAAACGGGAACGAGGGGAAAAACCGGCCAAGTGCGTGTCAGGCTCGCGCACCGAGAGTTACTCTACGAGAGAGAGAGTACCTACTTAGGAATTTTTTTCGACATTTTGCACGATAAATCAAAAATTATGAGATAATCATATTACTGATTATTATGCATAAAAATCTGTTTTAGAATATACAGGTATACTCTTTCATATGATACCCCACTTGGTAAATACTTTGAAAATAGCGACAGACGGACAGACGAACAACCAGACAGACAGACAACGAAGTGATCCTATAAGGGTTCCTTTTTCCTTTTGAGGTACGGAGCCCTAAAAAGTTTCTTAGTTTCTTAGATGCATGGAACTTGACTTAGGCCTAGCTCAGTGCCTCCTTAAGCAAATCTTACATCCGCATTAGGGCAAACCAACACCGCAGATGTATCATCATCGTCTTGATCAACCCATCGTCGCGTAGCCAGCTCACTACTGAGCACGGATCTCCTTTCAGATTAAGAAGGGTTTGCCCATCGTCCACCATACTGGCCAAGTGCGGATTGGCAGATATATCCTTACATATTATCAAATACGAGCCTTCAACAGTAAAAGTAATGACTACCTGATGGCCGCGACTTCGTCCACGTAGACTTAGGTTAGGTTTTATTACTCTCCGGGATGATGATTGATGAATAAAAACCAACAAACAAACAGAATTTTTCAAGTTACATTTTTATAAGTATAAATTGCGGAAGAAAACCTTGTATTAATGTTTAGCAATCGTTGACCATGGCTCATTAACAATAATCCTAATGTAAATTTTTAAATGCAAGAATAATTTTGTAATAGCAATAATAATCTGAAACTCTAACTTCGACCTTACTTGTTTGTTGTGAAATTACTTTCTTAACTTCTGTCGTAGCATTACTGAAATGTAAAATGTAGAAAAGGAAACTTCAAACTTCGTGGGTAATATAAACAAACAAATACAAAAACAAGTTTTTTGAGGTTTGTGTTACGATCTAGCCACACAAACTAAAAGTAACAGTGAATTAATATTTTATTAGGTAGATACAACCATCGATACTTATAAATGACAAGATATTATGGTCAATGTGGTCAAGCGAACAAAATTTTTCAGGGTTTTGGAACCTAATAAATCAGCGCCACCTCTTAGATACTAATGAACGACCCGTTTGAAATCCAGACGTCACTGAGGTTGCATTGGTGCTAAAGCACCACTGAGCCGGTGCCATTTTGTTTGTTCAATAGCCTTGTCCATACGAAGTATATATACATAAGTCAATGGATACAACACTGGTAAAATCTTTAAAATGCTGCCATTTATTGAAGCACACTCGAAGGTGTCAAATAAGCGTAAACCCCGCGCCAATACCTATGTAATCTGTGTTGCTGCGCGTCTGTGCCACACACACATGCGTACGAAATCAGCTTCTGACAAATTTTATCCCATCAAAAACATAACAATGTACAAAAATCCAAGTCTCGTAATGTACTTAAATATACATCGATGCTAAATAGTAAATAGTACCTAAATACCAATTTTCATCGATATAATTTTAAAAATGTCGGACTTTCATACAAACTTCTAGCCCCTATTTTACCGCCTTATGGGTTCATCATCACATCATCATCTCGTCTCGTCTCGTCTAGATCTATCTGTCAGTCAGGACAAGTCTTTTTATATAGGTATATATAGAAGTTTGAGTAGATACAACCTATCTACATCCATACTAATATTATAAATGCGAAAGTTTGTCTGTCTGTCTGTCTGCTCGCTTTTCACAGCCCAACAGTTCAACCGATTTCGATGAAATTTAGTACAGAGATAGCTTACATTCCGGGGAAGGACATAGGCTACATCATCATCGGCATCATCTAATCATAGATTAAAAAATAATCAGTGATGTTAGAGGTTACCAAATCAAACATAGTAAGATGTGGATGACGTGGCTTATATTATAGCCGCGACATCATCTTACTTTGTTAACTAAATTAGCGGTTCAAATTCGATAGGAAAACTCGAATAAACTTTCTCAATTGGAAACTTCGTCCAACTTTATTTCTTTAACTTAGATCCACTTACAAGTTTTGTGAGGTTTCTTTTCTATTAATCTTTATTTAGGTCTCAACTTTGCCATTTAAAAATATAGGTATAAGTTAGAAGTAGGTAATTCATTATATAGAAGGCACTCAACCCACAGCGTCATATGGTCGAAGATCACCTGCGCCGCGTTGTAGAAACGCTATTGTCCAGGGGTTCTAATGATAATTTTATGTCAGGTGGTGGTAGCCGCCGGCGAATACACGACGGGTAGCGCGTGGCTCTCCGAGGAGAAGCTTCTGGAACAAGCGCGCGACATGTGGAAACGGCTTAGCGACGAACAGAAGGGCGCCTACGGAGAAGACTATTTCGAACAAGCTCTCCGCAGTATTGAGAAATATACTAAAAGTGCTGTAAGTAAAAGTTATTGGTCAAATCTGAATCACACACATAACTAATTCAAGGAACTGTATAGAGAAAATTGCAGCGCTCCTTAAGTTGCGCACTATAGGCTTCTCGCGCTGCACATTAGGCGGACGTCCTAACTTCTAACCACTGAGTTATTACAGCTTTTTTTAACTTATGCTACCTACCTAGTAAATATTTGCTTCAGTGCCGTTTTAGACACTATAGCGTAATTTCGAAAATGTTACAAAGTATAATGGGTGCTTATTATAACTAACTGCACTATAATATCATCATCATCATCTTCATCATCACGACCATCAAGTCTACACGAACAAAGTTGCCAGCATCGGCTTATGATCAATTCAATCATATAAGTAGGTAAGTATGCCTAACGACTCGAAGAATATTTCATAGGTGTATGTTCGTACAGGGTAACTCAACCTAATTAATCCATCAAAATATTGTATTAGCGTATTTCATAGAGTTATGATACTAATGAATTATTATTAAATTATGTAGGTAGTGAATAATGAATAAGAGATTTATTAGCTGATGAGCAAATCGAAAGGGAAAGGTGAATTTCATTTATTAAAACCTTTTAAGTAGGTATACCGTGTGATTTAGGTACAGCATGATAGTGAAAATGCAAACAAAAGGGGAAATTAATGATGGTCATCTTTTATCTTTTGCTATAAGATTTCTTATACAATGAAAGGGTGACTAAGATTTATTACTATCCATACTTACTAATATCATAAATACGAAAGTGTGGCTGTCCGTCTGCTAGGTTTTTACGGCCCAACAGTTTAACCGACAGAGCAAGCTTATATCACGGGGAAGGACATAGGCTACTTTTTATCCCAAAAAATCAAATTGTTTCCGGGATAAAAAGATAAGAGCTGACGGGATTCTTAAAGGCCCACCCGTTAAGCCGATTTACCTATATGAAACTAGCTTATGCTCGCGTCCGCGCGGACTTTTTCAAACCCCTATAACCCTACCCCTAAGGGGTTAACCCCTTCAGGGGTTGAGTTGGCAAAAATCTCTTATCGGATGTCTACCTCATTATAGCAATCTGCATGCCATACTTCAACCCGATCCGTCCGGCATCATCTAGTTCTTAGCTTATTGAAATTAGTTTAATTTGACTTCGTTTGCGTGGATTTAGGTTTTTTAATACCCCGTGGGAGCTCTTTGATTTTCCGGAATAAAAAGTACCTTATATTATACCTACAGGATAAAAGCTACATATGAGTAGGTATTATCTCAGTATCAAATTGTTAAGCAGATGGGACGTGAAAAGATAACAATCAGAAGCACTTTCACATTTAAGTAAGTATAATATTAGTGTGGACTACCTATCAGATACTATTCTATATTACAGATTGTTTGGCACTATGTTCATTGTCCATACAACAGTGAAGGAAGATCCATTTAGCATTTGAAATTTTACCCATAGTATTTTATTATTTTTATTAGAGCAAAATATTCTTTGAAGTTAGCGCGTTCCATCATAGACACTAACCATGTGCTAACTTAGGTAGATAAGTACTTTCATTATCATAACAGCTGTAATGACAGTGTGATCGAATAATAATATAAAACCCTGCAGCTCATTATAAAAGGTATGTAGGCACTGGTGGGTAGGTACATATCTGTTATAGAAGGTATACCCAGGGCCCTCTTTCCCACTGGGCACTCTGGGCACGTGCCCAGGGCCCACGATCGATAGGGGTCCACTATTTCTTGCCAATCACCAAACTATAACCGACCGACCAATATTTTATTACCGAAAAACATATTTATTTCGATAAAATCAATGGTCAAAAAATCCTCTGAAAGAAAGGACCATAGAAATGCTATAATCCATGTGAATCTGTGCAGCCGTTGGAAGTAAGTATATCAACACTTTTCTAGTTTTCTTATTAGAATACCAAGAGTGGTTATATTACTTATTGACCAATACAATATCTTAGTATCTAGATCATAGAGGCCCCATTATTATAATGTGCCCGGGGCCTCCAATAGGTTAAAGACGGCCCTGGGTATACCTAGGTACTTTTGCAAGTAGGTACCATAATGTACCACTGACCAGCAGACAAGCTGTCAGATTACTAATTGCCTTCACCTCAGATTAATGGTCTTTATAAAGCCCTCCACCGAGCCAAATTTAATATTAATCTCAGTCCACTAATTAATCATATTTTTTCTAACATTTTATAATTAACCTAAAAGCTGGAAGCTGTGCTAGAAAATACTAAAATATAAATATGAATTCCATCGTAAGATTCTCGCATAGTTTTGACGCCGCTGAGTCAAAACAACTTGATCTGACGCCACGTGGCGCTCGAGACGTGGCGTTAGTGAGTTATGCCACAGAATATATAATGTTATGCTTATAATAGATATATATCAACGAGGAACGGATTCGAACCCCCGACCTCCGAATAGGAAGCGGACGTCTAAACCACTAGGCTATCACAGTTTATCATCACAGCTTCATATTCAGCCATTAGAAGTTTATATTTATGTTGGTTCAGTCTTATACAATAGGTACATAGCTGTAATGGGGGCTTTTAGGATTTCTACATCAAAACAACATTATAAGCTTCTAAAATGAACAATAGCAATAAAAGGAGCATAATTCATTATTCATTACCAGGACGCGGACCTGACTGCGGTGACTCGCGCGCTGAGCAACGGCGTGACCCGGACCTTCCCTCTCTCCCGCTACACACCGGTCTCCCCTCGCGAAAAGCTCAAGTCATTGTTAGCAGAACATATGCCACGCTGTCTCTACGAAGGTCTCTACTCCGACTAAACCGAAGAACAAGGATAAGGAACAAGATCGTCAGCCTTCTTCAAACTGTATAACAGGGACTGATATAACCAGTTGCGTGCAGATAATAGGGGCATAGAAGCACTGCTGACCCCAGTTGTTAATTTGTTAAAGCTCAATGCACATTTTTCATTATGATCTGCCAGTGAATAAGTTGCTACCTAACTAATGCCTACTCTGGCTTCAAACCACTGCACTGCGTGCACGCCACTGGATATAACGGTACGAGTATTTTCTCGTAAGTCGTAGCATTACCAAAGTAACGTTATATTAAACGTTAAAAAGTTACGATCAGAATAACGATACCCATACATCCATTAACTTTATTTAGATATCATTATCAATACCGATAAAAGTAACAATACTTATACCAGTAATTATAATTTATACACCTGTCTCTATCTAACGATGTCATGTACAGGGTAGCATCTTAAATCCACGCAGATATTTTACCTTTAAGTAACGGTTAAAAATATAACGTTAAATCATATTGTTATACCGCCACCGTATTTAACGCAAAATAACGATATGTTTCGGTAGTTTTGACATCAATTTAGCAACGGTAATCGTCCCTGCTGTTTACATTAATCGTCGTTGTAAAAAGAGCTTTTGTCAAAATAACAAAGAGAAAGAAGAAAGAAGAATATACCTTTATCAAACTTCGATCAAACTGAGATAAATTATATATTATACTAGCTTATGCTCGCGACTTCGTCCCCGTGGACTACACAAATTTCAAACCCCTTAGGAGATGTATTTTTAAAAATCCTTTCTTAGCGGATGCCTACGTCATAATAGCTGTCTGTATGCCAAATTTCAGCCTGATCCGTCCAGTAGTTTGAGCTGTGCGTTGATAGATCAGTCAGTCAGTTAGTCAGTCACCTTTTCCTTTTATATATTTAGATTATACGGGATGCGAAAAGTGTTGATCGCATCGATTGGCTTAACGAACTTGTATCTAAGAAGGTTTAAATTGAAGTCGATAGAGCATACACACCTACATTAGTGAATTGCACTAAATCGCGTCCCGCATGCCACCCTCATTTTAACTGAAGATGTATTCTTTGGAAATTACGGTTTATGTAATATATTTTCGTATGGTAAACGTGGATAGGTATATATATTCGTGGTAAAATTATTGCAAAAGAAAATTATAAAACCTTTCAATATAATAATTTTATACGCTGCTGACGTGTTTTTGGCTCAGCAGCTTCATACAAGCGAAACACGATGCATGATACTTAATTGCTGTAATAAATTCAACTAAAACGCTGTTTAGAACAAGTTTAGGTTCTCGTGTGCAAAATGAGGCCAGCTCGCAGTTGCTGAAGCCTGCATGAATTATGTAAGCTTTTAAGGTCGAGTAACTTTTCTGATCATTTATGCAAGTTCCTCTCACTTAAACACGTTCCCAGCATCTCTTTCAAGTGGGAGATTATAGATAGCATCACATTTAAACTAATTCGCTCTCTTAAATGTGATAACTCTACACTCTACAATATTTATTCTGAAAATAAGTTAGCCATCTTAATTTTTACAGTAAATATTCAGTTTGGTACGCGTGGTAATAATTTCGTTTCATTACAAAGTCTTTCCTAAAAAAAAAGACCAAATGCGAATCAGACTCAGAGGTATACAAACGATTCCGTACCTTCGATGGATACGTGTAGTTATTTTCTTGTTTAAATTGTCTCCAACTGTAAATGTAAATTTTATAATTGTACAAAATATTATGTGATAGATATAAATATCTACAAGTTAATGATTTTCAGATTGTCATCTTTATATTTTGTGCAATGAGACCTTGCTTTTGCATTTCGTGATTTCACGTCAAAGGGAAGTACAATTTGAAAAATAAGTTTTGATTTAATGATTAAAGGCTTATTTCGTGGTTTAACGGCATATCGTAATGTAAATAACGGGTACGTAACACGATTTATCTTTGTTTCTTTCCTTCCATAATCTTGGTTGGGTTTCGGATGAGTGAGTGATTGGCTTCCTGCATCCTAGATTCGAGGGTGGGGCTGCCACGCTTGGCGCCGAGTCACGCCAGGTTTTGTTTCAGGTTTATATATGTACTAGCTTATTTCCGCGACTTCGTCCACGTGGACTACACAAATTTCGAACCCCTACCTTACCTCGTCAGGAGTTGAATTTTAGAAAATCCTTTCTTAGCGGATGCCTACGTCATAACAGCTATCTGCATGCCAAATTTCAGCCCGATCCGTCCAGTAGTTTTAGGTGTTCGTTGATAGATCAGTCAGTCAGTCAGTCAGTCACTTTTTCGTTTTAGAAGATTCGACGCAGTATTAAGCTGCCGATGTTTCACCTTCGCTCGTATTCGAACTTGCTGTGTGTGCCTTAGCGTTAACGCTGGTGTAGCCTTGCCACTCTGATGATCTTTAGAGTGTGGATCAGGTCTTGGCGGCCTTTCCTCCGCTTTTATCTAGGCTTGGGACTGGCACTGAGAGGCCCCAGTGGCGGAGTTTGTTGGCTGTAGCGCTTTGTTGTTGATGATAATGACCACGATTTAAACGACGATTACGAAAAATCGTGAAACGTACCCGTTATTTACATTATAATAGGTAAGTTTTGATTTATTTGCGAGTGTCAAAATGTAATTTACTTAGAAGCTTGATTTTTTTACACCTCCAAGGGACCGTAAACCTAAGTATTTGATATTAATTTCCACTCGATACGTCCCAAGAAAAATGGTCTTACACATCAGAAAGACCAAAATCGAATAATCTAGAAAAGATAGAGTTATATAGGTACCTAATTAATATTTTTGATATAAAAAGATTTCAAAATATTGCGAAAACCAGGGCTTAATAAAATACTGAAAGGATAATAAATAAGTGTATATGTCCTGTCCGTAGACCGCTGAGCTACGATTTTGTTCAGACCCTGTCAATCACTTATTTTTGTTACTATGTGAATGATCCGGATTGATCTATGGTACTTACTTATGTGTTGTTTTTAAAGCATTTTCATTGTCTTTATTATTTAATCGTTTGCGCTTCAATTAAGTTATAGCTTGTAGTAGGTATTAATAATTATATTTTTTTTGTAGTAAATTAAAGAACGAAATTGTCGATATTGTATGTAAATGTAGGGTAGCTCAATATTAATTCAACTCAATATAAATTGTTGTATTTTACTACATATAGTACCTATTTAATTACTTAGAACAAGTACCTATTTTAAGTTGTATTGGTGTACTTAAATGTCCCTACTTAAAATAGTACCTACTTTAAAGAATATTAATTAATTAAAGTACCAATTCAATTGTGTACAAAACTCTTAAGATGTTAACAATCTCATCTTTGTCACAATGATGTGCAGTTTTGTACACAACAGAATTAATATTAATATGTTGCACAAAATTCTAGTCAAACTTAAAAATACTGCTATATTTTAGGGCAGTGCATTTTGGGTACAATTCAAATCCCTCAAGAATCTGAAACAGTAGGTAAAGCTTATTTTTAGTTTTTTGACGAACCTTTTGAGATTCTTTTTACAATGCATTTATACATCTGGTAAACATTTTGCTAATCCAGTCTGCAATTTTATGTCTATGTATTTAATTTATTAAAATAAAGTGACAAATATGCCTATGGTTTTACTTCGCTAATTACGTTACCTTTTGAAGTAGGTAAAGGTAAGTATTTTTATGATTCATCTTTACTTTAATATGAAGTATAAAGTAATGGGGAATCTGCGCGCGGAAAGCGCAATGTTGGTAGGATAGAATAGAATAGAAATAGCGCAATGTTAGAAGATTTCCCACGAGGTGAACAGTCTTAAGACAGCAAACGAGTCGCAGGGTGCCGATCGATATAGTCAGCGCAAAACTGCGGCATGTGGACTACAAACAAGACACGACCAGCAGTGGTGACTATCGCTTGGCGACGAGGACGACTTCTTTCAAATCTTCTCCATTTCCACATCACCTAGTTTTTGTTTAGGTAAAGGTTAGGTTAAGTTAGGTAAAGGTTTAGGCAAGCTAACAAAAATGTAGATAAGTATAAAATAACAAGTAAGTACCTATAAGCAACATTTTTTTGTTCGCAATTTTCTGAATAATTCATAATTATATCTAGGCTTCCCTTATAAAAATTGCTCGAGCCATCTCCATAATGACTGGGGTTTGAATTGCTTTGAAATGCTAAAAAAAGGCTTTGAAGTATTAACTCATGTTTTCTTTGACTTGTTTGCAGTACATACCTACATTTCAATTACTAGTCTTTCACCTTAGTGCAACATGCTCAAAATAATTAAATATATGAACGTAACAAAGTGGCTTCACCAATGAATAGGTTGGTACATAATATATGGCTTTTCGGAAATAAAAGCTGCGAATAGCTTTTAAGCTATGAAGTGTGTCATGTTTATTTAGTAACGCACACGGTTCACTAATGAATGACAAAAAAACGTATGACAAATTATCAGTTCACCAAAAACTTTTGAAAAACTAATCAAATCACAAACGTCGTATACCGCAAACATATCATTTTACAAAAGATCATTTGACAAATATTCTATTCACAAATGTTTAACTTTCCAAATTTTTAAAAATTTATTATTTCACCAAATAATTTGTTTTTCAAATTCGCGATTTTACAAAATAATAGATGATAAATTTATTATTTGATAAAATAACTAATTAACAAAAAACATACAAAAAGTCTGTTTTGCATACATATGCAAACCCCTATGCAACGCATCAATAATATCATGGGGCTCCTTTTTTCTGGGTGGTAAAAAAAGAAATAACCCACGAAGGGGATGGCGGGGTCTGTAAGACCCCGCCATCCCCTTCTAACCTAACCGTTCCAAGTCAGAGTGCCCCAAGTCCCGAGCTCGCTTCGCTCGCTCTTGATGGTGGGAGCGGGGGGGAGGAAAGAGACCCCCCACCATAGTGGTGGTCTCTTCTCGGCGACCGGGGCCCGTCGACGAAAGGAGCCCCGCGCAGCGGGGCTCCTTTTTTCTGGGTGGTAAAAAAAGAAATAACCCACGAAGGGGATGGCGGGGTCTGTAAGACCCCGCCATCCCCTTCTAACCTAACCGTTCCGAGTCGGAGTGCCCCAAGTCCCGAGCTCGCTTCGCTCGCTCTTGATGGTGGAAGCGGGGGGGATGAGAGAGACCCCCCACCATAGTGGTGGTCTCTTCTCGTCGACCGGGGCCCGTCGACGGAGCCCCGTTTCGCGGGGCTCCTTTTTTCTGGGTGGTAAAAAAAGAAATAACCCACGAAGGGGATGGCGGGGTCTTACAGACCCCGCCATCCCCTTCTAACCTAACCGTTCCGAGTCGGAGTGCCCCAAGTCCCGAGCTCGCTTCGCTCGCTCTTGATGGTGCGAGCGGGGGGATGAGAGAGACCCCCCCACCATAGTGGTGGTCTCTTCTCGTCGACCGGGGCCCATCGACGGAGCGGAGGAGGGGCTCCGTTTTTCTGGGTTGAAAGAGACCCCCCATTATAGTAAGCGGTCTCTTCCGTCGGCCCGGTCGACATATAAAAGATTTGAGTGAATTCTTAAAATATTTATCAAACAGTTCATTTTATCAAACAATTCATTTTATCAAAAAAAAGTGCGATATGTTGTTTTACTAATTAACACGATTAAAAAAATCAATTGTTTGTCAAATGATATTTTATGAAATAACAATTTGTCTGGTAATTTGTTTTATCAAATGAATTATTTGTAGAAACATAAGTTTTATAACGATCATACAACGATTCATAATTTTGCCAAAATTTGTTTGGGAAATGAAACTTTGTCATTTGTTTTTTGTCAATTGATCGGTCACCAACGCACACACATATTGGTGTACCTAGTTGATTTTGATAAAATTACCCTTCTACGTTAAATGCTATATAATATTATGATGACAAAGTACTAGTATTGCAATCTATTTACTTACTAGGCAAATTGCAGATTTTATGAAGTTAGTATGTACTATGAACTACTAATTTCATATGCTATGCTACTTGCAAGATTATATTTATGACTATACTCCTTCATCTTACTTAAGAACTTGGACCTAGTTAGGATACTATATTATGAATTCCGAAATATCTAATATGTATACATAGATACTCGTATAGTCCGCGACAGGTCGAGATGGCAATCCGGTTAGCACACCCGCACGTCACCTACGCTCACCGGCACCGGGTTAGCATGGGGACTGTGAGGGTGTGAGGGGCGTTCTCTCCCTGATTGCCATCTCGAACTGTCGAGTACTATAAGTACATGCTCGTAGTAGGTTCGTAGCGCTGTAGCGTAGCGACATAGTAACGTAGCAGTTGCAATACTACGCAACACTATGAAAAAAAACTATGCTAGGTATAACATATTTCATGTACCTAAGTATACCTAAAATCTCAACTTATTGTAATGAAAAAAGGAACGCAGCCACGTGTCTATTGATGAACACTACAATAAGTATAGTCACTTATGATAAAATATGAAAATTATATCCCTTACCAAATACCGATTCTGTGCTGCCAGATCCACCTTCTAACACTTCTTATTTACAGATAAAGGATGAAGAAACTTACGCTGCGATAATGTCGTTTTCTAGTGGCTCTGCTGGTGGCATGGACGGCATAACGCCACAACATCTTAAGGATCTTGTGGGAGTTACTGCTGGGGACGCCGGCAAGGCGCTACTGAGCGACATTACCAGACTATGTAATTTCATGTTATCTGGCGAGGTAAATTCATCCTTTCTACCATTCCTTTATGGCGCGAGGCTTTGTGCTTTCAATAAGAAAGATGGTGGCATCCGTCCCATCGCTGTTGGCTGTACTTTTCGCCGTTTGGCGTCAAAATTAGCGTGTAGTCACATAGTCTCTACCCTAAAGGATAAATTCCAACCTATTCAAGTTGGATTCGGCAGTAAAGGAGGTTGTGAAGCAGCAGTTCATTCGGCTCGTACTTTCTTAACGAATGGCGAGGTTGAGGTACTGCTGAAAGTAGATGTAAAGAATGCTTTTAATTCTTTGGACAGGGCAACTTTGCTGACAGAAGTCTCAACGCAACTTCTTGAAATTTACCCATATGTTTGGCAATGTTACAGCTCTGCTTCTAAATTATTCTTTGGAGATAGCGATATTAAGTCTTCTGTAGGCGTTCAGCAGGGGGATCCTTTAGGTCCGGCCCTGTTCAGCTTAGGGATCCATAACCATATCTCAAATTTAACATCTAAATTTAACATATGGTATCTTGATGATGGAACCATTGGGGGCAACGTGGATGACGTTCTAAAAGATCTTAATCATACTAGGCAACAGTTTGGGAAAATTGGTTTAGAACTTAATTTTTCGAAATGCGAATTGTTTTTTACAGAAAAACTGTCGCAAGAAAGAATTCTATTGGCCTCTGAATTATTCAATGAAATTTCACCTAATATTAAAATACTTGATAAACGTTCACTTTGCCTTCTCGGTGCTCCTCTTTATAATGAATCCATACAACCACTCTTGGATCAAAAAGTCAGAACATTTTCGGCTAATACCGACAAATTGGGCACTCTAAATTCTCACATTGCATTTTCGATCCTAAAATATTGCCTTTTTGTACCTAAATTAATTTACATTCTCCGCGCGAGCCCAATTTGGAAATTTCATAGACTACTCGATAACATGGATGCCACCCTTAAAAGTACACTAGAACAAATTCTAAATTTAACTTTTGATGAGCACTCCTGGAACCAAGCAACTTTACCGGTCAAGTACGGTGGCATCGGCGTGAGGAAAATTTCCAGTGTAGCTCTTCCGGCTTTTCTGTCCTCTGTGCATAGTATAAAAGAGCTTAGCTCTCAAATTCTCAAATCCAATTCATCATTGACCTATGCCACAGAGGCCCTAGAGAGTTGGAAGGTCAGATGTCCCAATGTCGACATCCCGAAGGAACGTACTACACAAAAACTTTGGGATTTGCCATTGGTTCAACTGACACATACGAATTTGGTTCAAAATCCTACAAGTGACAGAGATCGTGCCAGGCTTCTAGCATTATCCGAAAAGGAATCTGGGTATTGGCTGCATGCCTTGCCATCAAAAAATCTCGGCACACTTTTAGATAACGAAAGTTTTCGTGTGGCTCTAGGTCTCAGATTGGGAACACCACTGTGCCATCAGCACAGATGTCCGTGTGGAAAAGAGGTTGATAAATTTGGAATCCACGGACTCTCTTGCCAAAGGAGCTCCGGTAGGCTGTTTAGGCATGGCTCTCTTAACGATACAATTAAAAGAGCTCTTGCCACCATAAATATTCCTGCGCTCATTGAGCCGGCAGGGATTAGTCGGGATGATGGCAAGAGACCTGATGGATTGACGCTGGTTCCCTGGGAACGGGGACGGGCGCTAATGTGGGACGCAACTTGCGTTGACACATTGGCCCCGTGTCATATCAGGAAGACAGCATCAAGACCGGGAGCCGCAGCAGAAACAGCTGAAAACGGCAAGCGGCGCAAGTATGCCTCTCTTATAGAGAGTTACATTTTTGTGCCGTTTGCCGTGGATACCCTGGGGCCATGGAGTCTTAGTGCTAAAAATTTTTTACGAGACATTTCACCGCGATTAATAGCCTCAACTGGTGACAGAAGGGCTGGCTCATTTTTTGCGCAACGGATCAGCCTGGCTGTCCAGCGCGGAAATGCAGCCAGTATTCTTGGCACCATTCCACGCGGTCATGATTTATATAGTAATTAGATAAGGCTAGCTTTAAGTTTTATTGTATTAAAAAAAAAAACAATTAAAAAAAAAAAAAAAAAAATTAAAATATGTAACGATCTATATAAATGGTATTTTAATTCTAAACATATTGCCTAGAACCTACGAGGATGGCAAATATTTAATCATATTATACTAGCTGATGCCCGCGACTTCGTCCGCGTGGAATTAGGTTTTTTAAAAATCCCGTGGGAACTCTTTGATTTTCCAGGATAAAAAGTAGCCTATGTCACTCTCCAAGTCTTTAACTATATCTATGCAAAAAATCACGTCAATCCGTCGCTCCGTTGCGACGTGATTGAAGGACAAACCAACAGACCAATAAACCAACAAACAAACACACTTTCGCATTTATAATAAGGGTACTGATAAGTAAACCAATAGTTGTGAAACCGTAGCTCAGAAGGAAATTGGTTAATTTCCTGTTGGACTATGTACTCGTACGTTTAAACTTTCAATTCCAATGACATGAGCTTCCAAACATTTATAGTGTAGCATCTTGGTAATTTTCGTTTTATAATTTTACAACTTTCCAATATTTATAGTATTAAACTGTAACCGACACTAAACTGTAAACCGACACTATTGTTGTCAAAAATAAATTTTCATTTTCATTTTAATTTCTTAGGTTTAGTATTTTTTTAATTTCTGTATTTAGGAACTCTTTAATTTTAAGGGGACAAAAAGTAGTTACTTAGTATGTAGTAGTAGTTGTTTTTAGATTTAAAAATAAATTATCCCCGCTTTACCCATCCAAATCGGTTTGTTTTTAACCGGTTGGGCCGTGAAAAGCTAGCAGACAAACACACTTTCGTATTTATAATTTTAGTACCTATAGATTATTATCAAGAACATAGATGTTTCAAATACATACTTAGTTACTAATTCGAAACTCAAATGCCTATTCCTCTAACTTAGTTTGGGTACGTTACTATAAGTAAATTTAAACTTCTGATAGGTAGTTATTATTGCAACCATTTCTATTTCGTTTTTAAAGCAAGGCCCTTGCAAGGCCTAACCAATTACTGAACTGGAAGTTCTACAAACTAGATCATATGACAGCGAAGTTAGCAAGCTACATGACACATCGAGAGACTCATTAGCTTGCAATTTTCATGCTTTGTTTCTGTCTGTACAACAGATTGAAAAATCTCTATTAATAAAGGTGAGTACGACTATAAGAACACAAGAAAAAATACAAACAAAAACTGCGCGGTATTTCGCTACGGAACAACAACTTTTGCAAGCAATTATTTTACAAGCTTTTGTTCGTCCGTATCCATTGAGTAAGACGATGGAGCAGTAAACCTCACATATTGCAGGAATCGTGAGAGCACATACCTATACAAAGCAAAGCTTCAATCAATTAGCGATTCCGTCTACCAAGGCTTCTCGAGAGCCTTCTACATCTATTCATTTCTTGCCACTTTCTTAATTGCTTGGAGACCTTAAGAACACTTTTAAATTACCAATACGTAATCTCTGTTCCTATAAAGTAACTGTGTGATTTGTCTTTAAAATATACTATGATAAAAATAGCGATACCTATTATAGACGGATCATGAGTTAAGATTCATGAGCCATGATAGACAAAATAAAAGTGCAGATCCAACGCGACGCTAATTTACTGAGTAGTCAGGTCTAGTCCATTTTGGTGGGCATTTGCTGTTCTAGTAATAAGTACAACTCTTTTGGTGTACCTATTTGTTAGTAGGTTGGGGTAAGTAAGGCTTTAAATTGGACAATTCAATTTTCGTTACGAAAGTGGATCTGTTCTGATGGCATTAAGTCGTTAACCTCATTTTCGTGATACAAGCTGTGGCTTCTAATATTGATTAACGATAACTTTGTTTTACTTAAGGTTTCCCCATTTTACAGCTGCTAGGCATTGAAGAATTTTTCTTTGAATTCTAGTCTGTGTACTTGTAATAGAGCCAAATTCTACCGATTTCACTTTGTTGTCTGTCTGTCTGTCTGTCTATCCGTCCGTCTGTCCAATCATGAAATTTGGCAGGTAGGTAGATCTTGTAGCACAAATAAAGAAAAAATCATAAGACTGTGATTACATCACGTAAAACAAAATAAAATGTGTTCATGAACAAATAATTAGTATTTTCAACTTTCAAAGTAGATGACTATTTATAGCTTGTTGATTCTAAAACAGATTTTTATTTATTTTACACATAATACTTACTTAGTTTTTGATAATAGTGCAAAATGTTGAAAAAATACGACTGTAGTACGGAACCCTCGCTGCTGTGTGAGTCTAACTCGCACTATGTCAGTTTTTACTACTTAAAACTATTTTTCAATAGGATCTTAAAAAACATTCTTACAAAGTGGCGCAGCCGTTTCAAGTTTATAGATCTAGGTAATTGAGAATTAGAAACTATAGATTTTTCCTAGTTCGTTAGTAGTTTAGAATAGAAACTAGAATAGTTTGTAATATATGTAGTATATGTAATAATAGTTTGTAAACGAAAATTTGGCTAATCTATAACTATCTTATAGATTCATAGTGTGTCTGTCCTGTCTGTCAGTCTGTCTGTCTGTTACCTTTTCACGGCCCATAATTTTAACGAAATTGGATTCAGATCACGGAGTCCCAGAGACGGACATAAGCTACTTTTTATTCCTGAAAATCAAAGAGTTCACGAGAATATACATAACGTAATCCCACACGGATGGGCATCATCTATAATTGTGAAGCTGCGAATGTTTCGGAAACTTGTACTTCATTACTTACAAGTTTCCGACATATAGATAGTGAGATACTCCATTGTAAAAGTTTTATTATAAAAGGTAGGTAGCTGATAGCTCCCATTTCCATTACCAGCCCAGTGAACTTCGTATTTTGTGGAAGTAAGTATAACATCGACTTACGCTTGGGAGTCGAACAACTTCCGTTCACTTTGCACTATCCAACTTAGCATAGCCATCTACTTACTCCTATTTTGGCTTTTAGCTTTAACATAAGATTATCTGATACAGGTATTTTATAAGATTTTTGTCACTTTTATTTAAAAAAAATAGATTTTTAGATAAAATTATATTTGCTGAAATTATCCAAAATTACGAAATTTGACTTTCAGGTTACTATTTACCCGAATAGAAAGATATGTAGCGCACGGAAAAGAATTTGAGACACTTTTTTCCCAAGTGCAAGGTTAATTTTATACAAGTGATTTCAGTTTTTATACTTAATACGATGTGCAGGTAAATTCGAAGCCGTTAAATTATTTATTTTGTACCGTAAAATATGTGATCGCGGTAAGCAATGTTAAAAATGCATCTCATGAGTTATTGGACGACCCACTTCACAGTCTATCGGGGGCTACCGCTACCCACTAGGTACATTTTCGAGTAGGTATCTACATTCATACAAGACAGTTTGATGTGTACACACACATCGAGCTGTCGAGCACACTTGCGATACCTACATTTACAAACATTTTTATTAGTTGAGCTCTATTTTTAAAAAAGAACATGAGGCACCTTTTTTTGGAAGCGGGCTAACCTGGAAGGGGTATGGCAGTTTTTATTAAACCTATGCCCCTTTGGTTTTCACACGGCATCGTACCGGAACGCTAAATCGCTTGGCGGCTAGGTTTTGCCTATGCCTTTTATGAGCGCTTTTTCATTGCTATATAATAAAACGGACACGAACACAATGTTTCCATCAATCTACCACTAATAAGACCAAAGCCCTTACCACTGCGCCAGGGAGTAAATAATATGATGGACAAGCGGGTGCTTCGAAAATCAAGCAACAATTTTTAAAAATGTTTGCTCTAATGTCTGTGTCACTTGGCTGTGGCGAAGCTATCTGATATTAATTTAGCAATGTGCAGGAAAGTATCTCCTAAAATATACATAGAAATATCGCAAAATACTTTATACCTACCCGACATTAGCTCAGCATAATATTATTAGGTGTGTTCATATTTTATTTCCAAGCAAATTTTTAGTGACCTATTTACTTATTTAAACGGAAAAACCAAGGCTAGAGCCACAATAGCCTAGTGGTTAAAACGTCCGCTTCCTGTTCGGGAGGTCGGGCATTTTAAGCACTTAAAATGCAAACATTTGGCTAGCGTGGCGGACTATGGCCTTATTCCTTCTCATTCTGAGAGGAGACCCGTTCTCAGTAGTGAACCGGTTATGGGTGATCATGATGAACTGAAGCTATTGAAATTGAAACATATTAGTTAGCAGTGAAGCCTAACAAATTACATCGATAGCTCTACAAAACGTAACATGCACCTGGGACCGGACAGGTGACCTCTGCCCTCGACCGGCATACCCCGCTGAAAATAAATGTCACTGCAGCTAATTTTAAAACTGAGGTTTAAAGGTCATTATTTTTATCTGGGTACTAGGTACTTAGCAGCATGAAAAGTACTACGAATTATTATTCTGTGGTATACGGGCAGGCAATTGAAGCTTTTTGGTCTAAGTTTTTTACTCAATATTTAAGTGATTATTATTGCCGTCTCATAAGACGTACAAGTTGCTTGCGTTGCGCTCTTAAATTAAATAGAAATAATTTAAATAAATTTTCAGTGAATTCAATTTTAAGTACGTACTTACTTACAATTTGAATTACTCTTAGGTGTATAAATAACGTTTCGTTTTTAGGGTTCCGTACCTCAAAAGGAAAAACGGAACCCTTATTATAGGATCACTTTGTTGTCTGTCTGTCTGTCTATCAAGAAACCTACAGGGTACTTCCCGTTGACCTAGAATCATGAAATTTGGCAGGTAGGTGGTTCTTTTAGCTGGCATTAGGGGAAAAATCTGAAAACCGTGAATTGGTGGTTACATCACACAAAAAAAATTAAATTGTGGTCATAAATTAGTAATTAGTATTTTCAATTTTCGAAGTAAGATAACTATATCAAGTGGGGTATCATATGAAAGGGCTTCACCTGTGCATTCTAAAACAGATTTTTAATTATTTTTGTGCATCATAGTTTTTGAATTATCGTGAAAAATGTCGAAAAAATACGACTATAGTACAGAACCCTCGTTGCGCGAGCCTGACTCGCACTTGGCCGGTTTTTTAATATTTTATTTAACAAAAGATGTAGGTTTTAATTAAAACTGAATCAAGACAAATGCTCAGCTCTATAAAACGTGAAGCAAGCGCGTAAAACCGAATAGGTAACCTCTGACCTCGACCTGGAAAACTTGCGGGAAGGTCACTGCAGCGAGCTAAACTCGCGGGGATTCCACAGTACTAATATTAGATAAAATATGCCATGAAGGTACCTACTACTGTAATAGAACGAACGAATATTTGTTTAGAACGCAAACGTACTGATGTAGGTCCTAAATAAGCATCATTCAATGTCATCATCATCACCATCAACCGATAGTCGTCTACTGCTGGACATAGTTTTCTTGTAGGGACTTCCAGATGCCACGGTCTTACACCACCTGCATCCAGCAGTTTGATGTCGTCTGTTCATCTAGTGGGCGGTCCACCGACACCGCACTTTCTGGTGCGAGATCACCATTTTAGCACTTTGGGACCCCAACTTCTATCGGTTTCCCGAACTAAACTAAAGTCGTGACGGGAGACGTGTGGGTGTGCGTGGCGTCTCCGCACCTCATACCGCGATTGCCACCTCAACCTGTCGCGGACTATAGCTATAGGTTTAGAAGTAGATAGATCTAATTAGTGAATTAGAACAGCTCTTTCGTAAGTTGGCGGGTAAAATGACACAAATTATGTAGGCACATGCAAATTATCCAACTCTACTGCTCGCATGATTAATTAGAATAAATTATTATATTGACTTAGGTACTTGGAAACCTATTATCCTGGGATGCCGGGAAAAGTTTTTCAATAATCAAGTATTGGGTCTTGTGTAACGTATTACAATTACTCTTTTGGGAGTTACCGTAAAATTTACTTACCTTCAATCAGCGGCGGACTACGTTCGTCGGAGGCCCAGGGTCATTGCAAGATGAAGTCCCATTATCACACTAATCACACTAATAATATTATAAAGGCGAAATTTTGTGTGTGTATGTGTGTTTGTGTGTGTATGCGTGTGCGTGTGTGTATTATATATTAGAGTTAAAGATGTTGCATGTAAATAGCAACACACAATAGGTAAAAATGTCATTAAAAAAAACTTATTCACCGCGGGTAACATTTCGATTCTCATTAATTTCTCAACATGTTCGATTTTCAAATAGATAGGTATCCACTTGACCATTCTACGTAATCCTACCGAGCTGGCTCGAGCATTGAAAGCATTATTTAATTATTATTTATTTACCTAAAGGACAGCTAATGTTTTCTCTGGGAATATCTCTCCGGACGTTCGGTCGTTTATTCTGACCCAATGGCCATGGTAGTTTTAATAATGAAAAAGTTTATCCCCGTAGAGTGCTGTTTGTAGTTGTGAACTTGTGAGCATAGATTTAAAATATAGGTGTACATATTAGGTATAATACCAGCGACTTAGCCCGCCTGGATTTAGGTTTTGTAAACTTTAACCGATTTTAATCATTCTTTCACCATTTATCATCATCAACAACCGATAGACGTCCACCGCTGGACATAGGTCTCTTGTAAGGACGTCCACACTTCACGGTCTTGCGCCGCCTGAATCCAGCGGCTCTCTGCGACTCGTCTGATGTCGTCCGTCCACCTAATGGGGGTCTTCCAACGCTACGCCTTCCGGTGTGAGGTCGCCATTCCAGCACCTTGGGACCCCAACTTCTATCGGTTTCCCGAACTATGTGCCCTGCCTATTGCCACTTCAGATTCGCAACCCGTTGAACTTTGTCGGTTACTCTAGTTCTCCTACGGATCTCCTCATTTCGGATTTGATCACGTAGTGAATGGAAAGATGGAGAGATGGATAGCCTCTCTCCATCGTCCGCTGACTGACTCTACTGGGCTTTCTTATGAGGCCTATAGCTAGCAACTATGTCTTTTACCATTAAAAACTTACTAATTGTTAATTAGTTGCATTAAATATGGGAAGGTAGAAAGTAAAACTATAGATACACATTATAGCCAGGGTGAAGCTGAGAAATGCATTCTAGAGCCGAGGGTAGACAGGGGTGGAGAGAATATTGATCTCCCCCCGTCGCGCCACAGTCTGACCGAACGTGACCCCCGTGTTGGATAGGTTAATAAGTAGGTAAATAGGTGCCAATACCACATTTCACGACAGTAAAGGAAACTCGTAACAAAACGTCAAGGCTTCGACGTCACCGGCAGGCGTCAAAAAAATTCCTACATTAGTTGGGTAGCCGATGAATCTTCTATTTTTCTTTGATTTCATATCACCCATAGCCTAATATTTGACATAATATTTATCGTCGATTCAGGATCAAACCTAGAGGTATCTCACTCTAGTTCACTGTGAGGATACTTGCAACAACCTGATCTACGTTTTCTGGGATTAATAATTTACAAAGATTCCTATCTTTGTAAATTAATCATTTTATTTGTATTGTTATTTATTAGTTTCTCTACGTGATCAAATCAGAAATGATAAGATTTGTAGGAGAACCAGATTAACCGACATATCTCAGCGGTTTGCGAAGCTGAAGTGGCAATTGGCAAGGTACATAGTTTGTAAAACCGATAGACATTGGAGTCCCAAAGTGCTGGAATTGCGACCTTACACCAGAAGCGTTGGAAGACCCGCGCTAGGTGGGTAGGCGAAATCAAACAAGTAGCATGCAGAAAGCCGCTGGATCCAGGCGGCGCGGAGCAAATCCGTGGCCTGTGGAAGTTCCTACTAGAGACGTCTACATGTCGATGATGATGATAATGTTATTTATCAGCAATTATTTTTATTATAAAGCTTCTGATAAATATGGCCATACCTTCAGAAAAGTGGAGCAAATGAGTTTTGGTGAAGCTACTTTACTTAACTAGGTATTTGCTTTAACTTTGCAAGATGTTAGCTCTCCTACTTAAAAATTGCACTAGCAATAGTAAAGATGGGTAGAGCTTAAACAAAACAACGAAAACAAAAACAGAGCTAAAACAATGGTTTGTTAGCTTTGTTCCTAAGCCGCCTGAAGTCATTATGAGAATTGGCAACACGTGTCTCGTAGTTTTAAGGAAATATATTTTTAGCATTTGGCCTAGGTAAGCAATATTTGGAATTAGCATCGTCATCAATACATCAGTGGTCCACTACTGAGCACGGGTCTCCTCTCAGAATGAGAAGAGTTTGCGCCATAGTCCACCACGTTGGCTAAGTGCGGACTGGCAGGTTTCAAACACCTTTGAGATCGTTATGGAGAACTTTCAGGAATGCAGGTTTATTCACGAAGTTTTCTTTCACTGTTAACAAGTAGGTAGTGATATTTGATTTCTTAAAACCTATTCGGCGAATATTTTGTGTTCGGCAAATTTCCGGATTTCCGACTTAGGCGTCCTTGGGCGAAATGAATTCCAATAAAGATTCTTCCACAATATTATGACAGAATAATTATAATGCTAAATAGGTACTTTCCTTTATGATGTCAAGAATATTAAGTCTTATTTTCTCTATAATCTTCCCTTTAAGTAAGTAATGTAATGAGTAAGCAAATAAAATCCAAAATAACGGCCAATGTTAAAAATGATCTCAGGTTTTGACGCATCAATTTATCGAGCTCTTTTTATATAGACTATAGGTATTTGATGAGATGCGGCCGCTTTGTCAGAGTCAAGGTCAGTCGTACAAATTAATGACCAAAAACATTCTGGTCTTATTTTATACAGGCTGTATTCATATTTTTAGATTTTGTCCAGACTGCTCCTCGCTGTACTAGGGAAACAGTTTTTAAAAAAGCTTGCGGAGTGCAGACCGTTGCAGTGTGGTTGCCGTCTAATCGCGGGCAACTTGTACCTAACTATGTATAAAAAGTGTATAAAATACCTAGTAAAAGGAAAGAAAAACTGAACTCAGGAGCTAGAGCTAGGTCTGCAAGCCGGCCGGTTGGCTGTGTCCGACTTCGGAAATAATAATATTACCTATGTACCTACCTATATTGCGTAATATTAATATACCTACGCATACATTCCATAAATTACCTAACTAATGTCTACAAGACTGGCTCTAGAAAAAACAAAGAAGAGTAAAATATTATTTTGGAAGAGCTTGCAAATATTAACGGAGCAGGCAGCTGGGCAAACTGAAGTCTGCAACCACATCTGCAACTGAAATTAAACGAGGATTTTCACATTCAGTAACCAGACACTAGAAGAGACAGTCGTCTCGTTATTCATTATTGTAACTTTGCGGCTGCTGTGTTTATAAATAAGCCTGTTTGTTATAAGCCTATATTTTTTTAGTTAATCCCAGGTTAATCCGAATTTTTATACGGTTATTTAACTCTGAAAGAATATTTAAAAAAAGAAAATTTTAAAATCACACTAAGTTTTTTTGTACTGGCTAGAATTAAATGATCAATCATCAAGTGACATAAGACATTTCATTCAATTTCATTATCTATAATTTGACGTTCACTTAAATTCGTTTTAGTGGAAATTGTGAAAGAAATGTGTAAATTGTCCCATTTTTATTGAACGATTATTTGATATACCTAAATAAAATTGAGTTTTGTAAAACACACAAACAATGGAGGACGATATTAACAAACCATATAAAATTTGTGACGTGAATCGTGAAAAGAAGAAAGGAATTGTTGCGACGTCTTTACAGGATTTAATAACTAAAGTGCCGGATAAATTAGGATTGCCAGCTGAACATCTTACAGTTGTACTGGAGTGTGACGGTACCGAAGTCGACGACGAAGAATACTTCTCGACATTAGAACCAGATACGTCGTTAATGATTTTACACGGGAGCGAAAAGTGGGCGCCGAATATGCCGAAATGCCAAGTATCATTGGATCAAACCGATGATGTGGCGTTGGGGGACAAAGGCCAGGTTGCAAACTTGGTGGGCCGTCTGCAACACAATCTCTGTCACATTTCTTTACTTGGAGGACAGGATCTTGAACTTCTCTCAGACATGGACCCAGATAGCCTGGCTGATATTGTAACTGACAGGGATAACAGGATAATCTTAGAACACATAAAGGAGGCCTCTGGAAGGTAATTTAAGCTAAAATTCTAAACTTTGTTAAGAAACTCAAGAATTGCAGTTTTTTAGTGAGATTTAGTTTTTCATATAAATATTCTGTAATAAAACTTTCATTATTCTCTATTAACAAACTAGGTACTTTTGTATTATCCAGTTTAAGATGAAACTATCATATACTATAACAGGCTGTATATTTGTAAAATATATTAGCTGGTTTGCATTGCAGCACCTCTTTCAAATTTATTGTAATTTGTTTGAACAGCTTCCACACCATGTATGTTGATGACACCACCTCAGGAATCTTCACGCAAGTGCCAATAATGACCTTTACCTAAGTTTGGTTGGGTTAACTTTGAATCCCTAAATTGATATACTCTCTTTAATGAAACAGTCATTATCTAAGTGCAAAAAATATTGGTAATAATATGATTAATGTTATTTAGTGTTATTGGCCTCACACAAAATTTGCCAACATTAAGATGTTAAAATTTCTAAAGGGTCTTTGAGTTTGTTAGTCCTTGTGTTATTGCTTTTTTGTTTCTTTCTTGTAACAGATATGCCTACCACATGTTTGCTGTTACTGTGAAAGTAGGTATGCAATTGACTATAGAAAAGTTTTCTTACCAAACCTTTTTTTAAATTATCAAAAATACCTAAGTACAACGTTTAGATTCACTTTTGCATATTATAAGCACAATAGGTATTTGCATTCAGTTACAAATTATGTAGGTAGGTACTTAATTAAATAATGCCTCAGTATATCAGTGGTTTTGTCTAGTCTCCATATAATGAAAACTGAACAAAAATTGTTGGTTTCTTTAAATTTTTAATAGACTATTATATAGCATTATATGAGATTCTTGACACTGTGTACTTAAATAAGTATTCATGAATATTGTCAATGTTCTTCACACATACATTGTATGCAAAATATTTCTAAAAATCTAATTTTCACTATTGCAGAATATTACTAGAGAAGCGTCAGGCTCAAGATGCCATGGAACTATTGAAATTATACCATCAGAGTGTTGCTAATGGCACTGAAGATGTCTCTCCTCCTAACCAAGAAAGAGTGTAGTAGAACAGAAGATCTATGATATCATACTTAAGTCTTAACCCTCAATAATTTATTTTTAGAGATGGTTACACTCAAAAGTTTACAAAAAAATTAATTGAGACATGAAAGCTGGATTCACACTATGCTATGCCAGAAACCATTCAGCCATAATTTCCATTTATGCCATTCAGCTGGTTAAATACTGAAAAGCTGCATCAATTATTGTAACAATTACAATTGTCATGATTGGCTGAATTTACAGTATTTTGGCTGTAATAATACATTTTAGTTAATAGCAAGAGAAAGTCTGTCAGAGATCAGAGTCAGAGGTGATTGTGATCTTCATACTGTAATTGTCATTTTGCTATAATTGAGCCACAGATCTTTGGTATAGCTTTATATGAATTAATTCATGCTATACCAGGCTGGGTGAAGCATGCATCAATTCACACTATGGTGGAGCAAGGTGTAGAGTAAATTTAGCTTAAAAGTAATTTGGATAAACTTTACTTCAACTTGAATATACTCTCTCAAATTAAGTTTTAAGTGTAAGGGTAAATTTAGAATTCATAGAAATACAATATTAATACACCAAATGAATGAGGCCTTTTTTAAGGAAATACTGGATTTGTATAACCATTATTTTATTGTCAATACTTAATACATTTTTAAATTGATATAATATGCTTATTCAAATATTTTAAACATAAATTGAAAATATAATAATTGTCATGCTATAACAATTATCATAATAATATGGCTAGGTATTTTATAGTATCCATTTTCAATATATTATTATAATAGGTTTAGGTCTTAATTTATGCAGATATAATATGTTAAAAGTAGAATTAAATTATTAAATAAGGATCTAATCTTATGAATATGAGCTAAAATTTAAATGATCATAAAAGGAGAAATTCTAAAACAATAATATTATGATACTTATAGGGTTACCACAGCACAATTTTCATTCAGATCAGTGGCAAAGACTGCACATTGCATGAGGCACATTTTCGTTACTTGTAAAATAAGTTAATGTGTATTTTAAAATTAAGTCCTTTGTTTTAATAACATTGCAATTGCAATATCTAATGTCACTTTGATATTTTACTGAGATCTATATTTCTAATAGTTTTGAAATCCTTAGCCTACATCATTTCAATTTACTGTTTCTTTTAAATCTTATTTAAAAGCATTTATAATACTCTTCATGAGTTTTGTATAATCACTTCATATTAGAATCAATATATAATTAGTGAAAATAATATATCAGACAATAGGTATGCTAGAATCTAAGCTTGCTATTTGTAGTTTTTAGTTTATTTTACCGATTTGTAAACTTTTGAGAGTCTAATTGCTACAAGGTTGATAATCAACATCAATTTAAAAGACTGATAGTTGGTAATTTTTTTTTATATAGTTTTACCCCTAGAATAAGATTAATTCATTTAATTCCAAATTTGCTCAACACTATACAAGTAATCAATAAGTTTACCTAAGTTTAACACCACTGCCGTAAAATTGTAGCATAAAATTATGTTCAACAATTTCATGTTGCTCAATGTAAGTTTAGTTTAGCAACAGATAGGAATTGCAATAGGTATCTAAAGGAGTAATAAAATAGATAATAATGCATTATTTTGCTTATAATAATTTAAGTGACAAGAACACCATCAATGGATTGATTTCAGATTAATCATAAAGTTATTATATGTACTTACTTCAATTAATTATGAAGAAAAATATTGCACTCCATTAATAGATACTGCACCAGAAAAACAATACAAAAGTTGATAATATAAAACTATTGCATCTGTAAAAATATTTCTAAGCTCATTTAAAAGCACTTAAATTAGCCATTAAATAAAATAAGGTACCTAATATTATAGTGTTTCTGTAAGAATGCTTGGTTGAATATTTGTTTCCTTCCAAATATACTAGCAAATACTAGTGGCCATAGACCTTGATATGTGCAAAATTCGCCTTCATTCTTTATCTAACTTCTAAGTTTAAACAGGTCTTGATGCTTATGAGAACATCCACGAGAAAAAATACATTAGCAAAGTGAAATTAGCACAAATCAGGGTCTACCGATTTTATCAGTACCAACCCAAGTTAAGCAAGAATAACATCAGAGTGAAATTTCATTTATTGTTATATTATGATAATTATGTAATATGATAATTATGTCATATTTAGACAATGCCTATATTTGTAGTCACTTTTTTACACCCAGATATTGAAGTATGTGTGAATAGTTGTAGATAAAATAAATGAAGGCTGTAATGGAATTAGATGGTTAGCAAATAGGTACTTATCCCAGAATTCTGTAAAAACAATTCCTAGCTGATGCCTAATGGTGGAATTGAATTCATTGTTTCTCTTTGTATTTGTTGTGCACAAATAAAGCATTTAGATAACTTGTGGAGATGACTTTTATTTAGTTTTAATAACCTTGATGTTTTATCCAAAAATATCTTATAATTTGTTAAATATGAAGTCAAAGTTTTTTATTCAAAACTAGATAATGCCTGCGACTTTATGTGGATGTGGGTTTCCAGAAAATCTTGGGGAAAAAATCCTGTTTTTCCAGGATAAAAAGTAGGTAGTCCATCCCCCGAATGTAAGCTATCTCTGTACCAAATTTCATCAAAATCAGTTAACTGAGACTGTGGTATCTAGCAGACAGATGCACACTTTCACATTTTAATTTGGATTCATCATTCATGTGTGTTAGATTGTACCAGGGTATCAATAAATTAATATAATGGTGATGATTCATTATGTAGGCAACAGCTGTGAGGGCTCCAACTGCACCCTGTGAGATGGCAACAACAAACTTAGCCATAAAAGGATTAGGTACATTAATTAAACATCTAATTTCCGTTTTTCATTTAATAAATTACAAACAGTTAATTACATGATACACCTTATAAATAGTGAGACAATCTTTAGAAGAAATAAAAGCAAAATGTGTAACTAAACAAATTATAGTAGCACACAAAATTATCCACAATATACATAGGTAGGAAAAATTAAGGTGTTGATTCAACTTTTGATTGCTAAACATACAATTTATGCAATTGATACAATATAAAAATAAAGCTTACAAGACAGTGCAAGAACTTTTCTCTCTAAAGGGATTTACTTTTTGGCTCGAAAATCCGACTAGGAGACAATCCTCTTGTTCGTGCTCATTTATAAATCGTACTATATCAGCAACGGCTACAGAAACAGGAATGCGTTTTATCGAAGCCTCTCTTCTCAACTGTTCTGTCACAGCACGTTGCTGCTGTAAAGTCGATACCATCATATCCATAACGGCAGTGTCTGATAGGCCTATGTTGAAAGCTAAAGGCAACAATGCTGTCCTTACAAAACAGGGCGTAGCCTCACAGCTCAATGGCAAATCTGAAAAGGAATTAAGGGCTGTTCACATTATCAAATTATGTATTTTATTGTTTCTACTGATAAGTAACTTACATTGCTGGTAAAATTAGATATTTCGGCGAATATGCGATTCAATTTTAAAAGTGAGAGAGATAGGTATTTAATTTTAAAAAGGTAATTGTCCAAAGTTGACAAAATTTGACAGTTTTTAAATGTCATAAATGATGAATCCTATTTTTTTTAACTGGTTTTACGGCTCTGGGTTCTAGCCCTTATGAATCGTATAAACTCACTGTAGTTTGTGCGTATGAACAGCTATGAATCAGAGTACTTAAACCGTAGAGATATAGAGAGTTGCCATGTCCAATAGAAAATAGTTGATTGGAAATATGATATAATCTCTACATACGACGTTTGACGACCTCCCTGGCGCAGAGGTGAGCGCTGTGGTCTTATTAGTGGGAGGTCCCGGGTTCGATTCCTGGCAGGGGTTTGGAATTTTATAATTACTAAATTTCTGGTCTGGTCTGGTGGGAGGCTTCGGCAGTGGCTAGCGTAGGCCACCCTACCGGCAAAGGTGCATAAAAGGTGCATAAGGACTTGAAACAATAGAGACACGGCACCGTTAGGGTTGTGCTTACTTCGTACATTCACACATATCGAATCTTATTAATTAATAATTTTTAAACAAAATCTGAAATTATACGAAACAAGTGCCTGGATATTATTAAACCCAAAATAAAGTCTAAAATTTCTGCTCAAAACTAATTTTTTTTGCCAAAACTACGTAGTGCGATTCTATTACAACCATTCGTCACTATAAGTCCCGTAAATTGCTATTGCGCTGGGACCATGTTTCATTAACATCGAAATGACGTCATTTTGACGTAATAGACCATCAGCAAAAAAAATTGTACTGATTGCTCGAAACTTCAGTCTAGTGCTGACGTCACTAAAAAGGTGGCCACGCGCATTAGTGAAACATAAATTTGCCTTCCTTTCCTACTTCCTACTTAGAACTCCTTATTTCAGGTATAAATTAAATGCCCCAAATCGCTAATGCGCGTGACTGCCATTTGAGTGACGTCAGCACTAGACTGAAGTTTCGAGCTGATGCATGATGGTATATTTTTACATTTTTACTTAAAAATACGTCAAATGACGTCATTTCGATGTTAATGAGACATGGTTCCAGTACCCGTAGTACAAGATTTTACGTCTCACCAAACCAAACCAAATTCGAGAGTCGAAATACTTCCGCGTTACAGTAAAATGGACCTAAACAGCCTTGAATTGAAGTCAAATATTCAATGCCACTGATTTTAATTTCGCAATGTTTCCGCTTGGAGCGCTGGCTGTAGAAGTGTAGACAAACTTGAGCTTTTAACAAGGCGTTTAAGATCCAGTTTACTATAACGCCGAAGTATTTCGACTCTCGAATTTGGTTCGGTTTGGTGAGACGTAAAATCTTGTACTACGGGTACAGTGCAATATTTGCGGGACTTATAGGTAGAATATGCCCTGTCTTACTGTGATAGAGTAATAAAGGTCTACCTTTATTACATGCAGGAACGTTTGCTTTCTCATTCGCACTAAAACGAGAGCACAGAAAAAGTTACTAATGTGATAAACAGAGACGCAGCTAACCTATTTTTTGTCCCTTATCGTGTAACTGGTTTTTTTCAAGAATACTTGAAGATAATATAATAAGAAATTTTGAGAATTCGTGGCGTAATTGTATTTCTTATGAGTTATTTACTTGTTTTCACATAAAAAACGTTTAATACAAATATTGTTGATCGGTTAATACAAATATTGACTACTAAACAATGGTAATAATTGTCGTGTTATTCATCGTTACGTCGTGCTATCGCTATCTCATACGCGGTTACACAGTACTTTAATCTACCTATTATTCTATCTACGATTCTTTGGTTCAAAAGAGCTAGAACCCAGAGCCGTAAAACCAGTTTTAAAAAATGTACCTACCTTTTTATTATTTTTAAAACGTAGGTAGTGATTATATTATCTTTGATTATTTTTTCGAAGGGTTTTCGAATTTTATGATAAAGTTGCAAAAGTTGTAGGTACATAATTTGTAGAGGTAAGATGCATTTTCATTTTCTGAAATTATATCTATCTTAATTCTGATACTTATGCCTATTAACTTACGTTCCAGTTAGAAACTAATAATAACTGTTAACCATCACAATCCTAAAATGGAAGGCGACGGAGGTGAAAATTCTAAATCTTTTTCGGGAATACCAGAAGCCGTTTTTGTTGTGAGTAACATACAATGAAATTATAATTTTATACCATTCAAATTTACGTCGACTTTCTATAAAGAATAAATTCAAATAGGAACAAGTAACCTCTTGTAACCTCATCTGGCACACCTGCACCTTTAAATTCAAATATGTTTATCTCTGGATCTAGTAAAGCAATACAGGATTTTCAAATAAATGCAAAATGTAACAAATGTTTCAATGAAGTATAATTTATTGAAAGTGATATTATATTTTAAAATTGTGTTATTATAGGACAATGTAGATGAGTTTATGAACCTGCCAGAAAATTCTGAAGGCGTCGAAAAGGTACTAAGGCGGTTAGACGAGCAACATGGAAAGTATAAATTTATGGAGTACACATTAAACACTAAAAGGAGGCGTCTGCGACAGCAAATACCAGACCTTGCAAGATCATTAGATATGATTGAAAAGTTGAAGACTCAAAAAGAAGATATGGAAACACAGTTTCTTTTGAGTGATCAAGTATTTGTAAAGGTATTATATTGCATGTTATATACTAGCTGATGCCTGATATGCTGAGATGCTGTCTGATATTAAAAATCCAGTGAAACCTCATTGATTTCCCATCTTAACTCTAAGATGCAAGAATTTTGTTAAAATTGGTATAGCAATCTGGCTGTAAAGAGATGACACAGACACGCTCACATTTATATATTCTTAAGGATTGACTTTACTAAATTATACGCATTGAAGAGTGAATTAAAATAATCAACACTAACTTTTTTGCTCAAATCAATAAAATTCAATTACTCTCATTCAAAGAAATTTCTAGGTTATCATGGTATGCACTGTACTTTCAACAAAAGAACAGTAAAATAGAATGTTCTACGTGAAAAGAATCCAACCCACATAAAGGTTTTAGATATTCACTCAAAAGTTAAATATCTAAAAACTAACTCTGTGTGGGATGCATCCTTTTTTTGGACATTTTTAAATGTTCAATAATTATTTTTTGTGTTATAGGCTAATTTAATGCCTACAAAGACTGTATACTTATGGCTAGGAGCGAATGTCATGTTGGAGTACTCATTAGAAGATGCTGAAAATCTGCTAACTACAAATATGGCAACTGCTAAGAAAAATCTCTCCTGTGTTGAACACGACTTAGACTTTTTAAGGTAATAAATTACTGTATTGTTTTAACTTAATGTTGAAAACTAAATATCTGATGTGAGTGAGAAAAAAAGGTTATAAAAAAGTCAGCCATAATCTTTTTAACCGACTTCAAAAAAAGGAGGAGGTTCTCAATTCGTCGGAATCTTTTTTTTTTTATTTTTTTTATTTTTTATGTATGTTCCACGATTACTCGAAAACGCCTAGACCGATTTTGAAAATTCTTTTTTTGTTTGAAAGGGTATACTTCAAAGTTGGTCCTATGGTGGTGCGTGAGGTGTGGGTAAATGAAATCCCGTATTCTTCTTCTAACCACCGATCTGTATTTCTTGTGAATTTGTATATACACACAAAGATATTATACTATTTACAACGTAACTATATATACAACAAACTTGAAGAATAGCAAAAGGCCCGCGGTTCGATAAAAACAGAATTAAATTATTATAACGCGTGTCTGGCGTGCGGCCACTGAACATGCGTGGACACGGTGTCGCAGTGGCGCGTTGGAACAGACTGGCGGGTTGCAATTTATTAGGTCGGCATCGATATTCGATGCGCGGGCGCAGGCGGGTGCAGGCGGGACGTCACACGAACCGGTTTATGTAGTTAATTTCCTACAGAGCGGCAGTCCCATTTCAATTTGGTGAAGATCTGATGAACATCTTCGAAGATAGATACTGGAACTCCTCAACGGATAAGAGTAAATTGCTCGCGATCAGTGTAATAGCTTAGTAAACAGTAGACTTTTAACCAGTCATAGCATAATTCCATGGGGCCACTAAAAATTGTGAAATAAATTTTTTTTACAAAAAAAATAAAAACCGACTTCGTTACACAAACACTAAAAATTGAAAAATAACTTAATTTATTACCGAATATATTATGTATACAAGAGTTAATATAGTTCCATAATAATATTTTTTGGGGTCGGTGCCAATGAGGTGCCATGGTGGAGTCCCATAAAAATATGAAGTCTAGACGATTCGCGCAGCTAAAGCTAATTGGCACCGGCACCAAAAAGTATTATTATGGAACTATATTAACTCTTTTATACATAATATATTCGGTAATAAATTGAATTATTTTTCAATTTTTAGTGTTTGTGTAACGAAGTCGGTTTTTATTTTTTTTGTAATAAACACATGACAACAGGATTGTCTGGATCATAAAATTATGTTAACAACACACTCTTTCATTGCAATTTGGAAACCACAAAAAAGTACCTTAGAGATTACAAAACAAAACAAACTTCAGCTTATTTGTAGGCACCAAAAAAGGCCTTATGGTCTTATTGGAGTTAACAGTCTCTTCTAGCCTATCTTAAAGCTAGGGATAATTAGGGTTCCGTACCTCACAAGGAAAAACGGAACTCTTATAGGTAATGTAACCACAAATTCACGGTTTTCAGATTTTTCCCCTAATGCCAACATAAGACCTATCTACCTGCCAAATTTCATGATTCTAGGTCAACGGGAAGTACTCTGTAGGTTTCTTGACAGACCGACAGACAACAAAGTGATCCTATAAGAGTTCCTTTTTCCTTTTAAGGTATGGAACTCTAAAAATGTTGATGCTATCAAAATGTATATTATTTTCAGGGATCAGTGGACAACTACAGAAGTGAACATGGCTAGAGTTTATAATTGGGATGTGAAAAGACGCCAAGCGGCTAAAATATCTAGTTAATTAGAAAATAATAATTAATGCTTACCTACCTAATAATATGTACATCAATATCACATTTTTCTCTTAATAAGTTTACTGTAAAGAACTTGTTTTAATATAAAACATCTCATAAAACTATATAATACCTAAAATAAAGGGTTTGTACTTTACTCTTAATATCTGCTTTATAGAAATTAATAATAATTATTATTAGTTACCTAGTTTAATACTGTATTATTTTGATTTAATATTATAATATTTATGCAGTGATACCGTAGTGGTTAAGATGTTCGCCTTCTTTTCGGGAGGTTGGGGGTTCGATCCCGGGCACGCAGCTCTAATTTTTTGCGTGCGTTTTTAAAACAAATATCACTTGCTTTAACGGTGAAGGAAAACATCGTGAGGAAACCTGCATGCCTGAGAGTTCTTCATGTTCTCAAAGGTGTGTGAAGTCTGCTAATCCGCATTGGGCCACTGTGGCAGACTATGGCCTAAACCCTTCCCACTCTGAGTGGAGACCCGTGCTCAGTAGTGGACCGGTAATGGGTTGAATATAATGATAATCATTTTATTAATAGTTCAAAACCACCATGTTAAAACTAAATAAAACATGTAAAACTATCTTATTTTATTGTGAGATTCGGAATACATAATTATTTTACTTTCCAAGTAAGTAAGAGAAATCTATAGAAGTGTCTGTGATGTCAAAATAATAGCGTTTTACTTACTAAATGCATATAAAAATATATACAATACTATTATAACAAAAACATACTTTTTAATTATTGTCTTTCTGCATGTCTGTCTGTTCTGGCTAATCTCCGAAATGGACCTATTTTGATGGGACTTTCACTGGCAGGTAGCTGATGTTCAGGGTCTGTTGTATAGACAACTTTTTGATGGTAACTCGTGACAGTGAGAGTAGTATATCCCTTGCTGAGAATTAGGAATCCATAAAAGTTAAAAGCCATGAAATTGATACATAAGGAATATGCAACACGTAAGAAATGAGTAATGAATGGTTACTTTTTGAGATCTGACCACAGATCACTATATACTAGATCTGACCTCACTGGGTCCGATCTACACAATAGAGAGTATATAATCACTATGCCAACTGTATCCAATCCAGCAGTAGGTACCTACTATGATTAACATGATACATGATACCTATGCATGATGGTGACATTTTTCAAATTATCATATTCCTAGATATAGGTACCTAACTGTTAAAAACACGAACCTATACTAAAGCCCTTGTAGTCCCTCTGTACTGCCGTCCCCTTTGTTCTTGTTAGCTTATTCTAAGCCTTTGTTCTCCAACAGCGCCCCCCTGTCAATGTCATTGAAGTGCCAAGAGAGCCTTGTCCGTAGACTGAATAAAAAATCTAGACTAAAGTACTGTGTAACCGCGACTGAGATAGCGATAGCCCCTAGTAACGATGAATAACACGACAATTACTATTGTTTAGTAGTCAATATTTGTATTAACCGATCAACAACATTTTGTATTAAACGTTTTTTATGTAAAAACAAGTAAATAACTAATGAGAAATACAATGATGCCACGAATTCTCAAAGGTACAACTAAAGTTGTATTCCTTGAAAAAAATCGGTTACACGGTAAGGGACAAAAAATAGGTTAGCTGCGTCTCTGTTTATCACATACCACATTAGCAACTTTATCTGTGCTTTTTTTTAGTGTGAATGAGAAAGCAAACGTTCCTGTATCTACCTTTATTACTCTATCTACGTGTCCAAGTGTCCAACCCAGAGCAGTAAAACCAGTTTAAAAAAAATCTTGACACGTGAACCGACGTCACTGATTATGGACGTCGGACTCGGACGTCATTCAACTTGTTTTGATTTTTCTTCATCATTTTTAGACAGCAAACACAATATAGTTTATTCACGTATTCTATAACTATGAAGAAAAGATTCGGAAGACTATTCTAAAAACATTCCGATTTAAATTTGGGATTTGGTTTGTATTAGAATCCTTAAATTTATTTAAATCCATACTAATATTTGCGAAAGTGTGTCTGTCTGTCCGTCTGTCTGTTAGCTTTTCACGCCACATCCTTTAACCTATTTCAATGAAATTTGGTAGAGGGACAGCTTGCATCCCGGGGAGGGATATAGGCTACTTTTAATCCCGGAAAATTAAAGATATCCCACGGGATTTTAAAACCTAAATCCACGCGGACGAAGTCGCGGGTATCATCTAGTAGGCTATATAAACATAGGACGAATGTAAATCTTTATACATGTTTTATCAATAATACAATTATATTAATCTTAATTAAGTAATTTAATAATGAATTCTTGGTTAGGTACTGATATAGGTAAGACGGTGGGTTCAGAAATAAAAAAAAATTTGAAATGGCACCTTCAACTGATTGGGATGAAATTAAAAGATTGGCTGCAGACTTCCAAAAAGCACAACTAACCACTACAGCACAACAGTAAGTAAACAAGAAGGCTTATTATTATTATAACTATTTAATTACTTAGCATTAATTACTTAAATATTCATATCATAATATAATTTTCAGTTTATCGGAGAGAAACTGCATAGAAATTGTATCCAAGTTAATTGAACTTAAGTTACTAGATGTGATTTTCACAACAGATGGGAAAGAATATTTGACTCCACAGCAACTTGTTAAAGAGATAAAAGATGAATTATATGTGCGAGGTGGACGTGTCAATACCGTTGAACTAGCTAAGGAGCTCAACGTGGATCTGAATCAAATAAACATATATGCTGTTGATATTGTCAAGAGTAAAGAAGTACAGTTGGTTGCAGGATCTTTGATTACACACTATTATTTAGAAAAAATTGCAAGAGAAATTAATGAGAAGTTGCAATTACAAGGTCAAATTACAGTTGGTGATTTGACATTACAATATGACTTGCCGGCGGAGCTGTTGCAACATAGTGTTTTGGAAAAATATTTGGGCAAACTTATCAATGGTAGACAAGATCCTTCTGATCCTAGAATATTTTACACAGAAGAGTACATCACTAGGACAAAAGCAAAGATTAGAGGAGCTTTAATGGGTCTCCTTAAACCAACCCCTATTAGTCTCATCATAAGTCACTGTAATTTAACGGAGAGACTCTTTTTATACCTCTTTGATCAGTTGAATGCTCCCGGTGTACTTACTGGCCGGCAATCGGGAGCACAATATGTACCAACGTGTTATACTAAGTCACAAAATGAGTGGGTTATGAACTTTTATAAACAGAACAATTATTTGGAGTATGATGCATTAACTCGTCTCGGTATATCAGATCCAAAAGGTTATGCTAAAAGAGTTTTGTCCAATGAGGACATGACATTCTTGAGAAGTTGTGTAATTGGCTCGCAAATAAAACAACAATTAGAATCCGCTCTTGAGGAATGTATTGCTTCTAAGAGTTATTTAGATGTTGTATCGTTGCTGCCATCAGTGTTGTCAGATGAAGATATTGATAATATCCTTGAAACTTTACTAAAGAATAACTCAAAGTCAACAATTCTCTTTGATAAAACTGGTGAGTTTGAAATTTGGAATCATATTATTTTGTACTAAAACAATAACTTAAACTGTTCCTGTTAATCAATATTTATTTATACCTATCTATATGCTAAGTATATTGTATAAACAGCTTATTTTACGTAACATACTCCAATTTACCTAAAAAACCGTAAAAGACAATCATTAAATAAAAAGAAAACCTAACAGCTCAGAAACCTGCAAAAATTATAATTAGAATTCTTAATACAATAATGTAGTAATAACTTGCTTTAACTTCAGTGCAAAAGAGTGCCATCACCATCATGATCAACCCATGACCATCTCAATACAGAGCACGGGTCTCATCTCTAATGAGAAGGGTTTTAGCCATAGTCTACCACGCAGGCCAAGTGCAGATTAGCAGACTTCACACACCATTGAGAACATTATGGAGAGCTCTCAGGAATGCAGGTTTCCTCACGATGTTTTTCTTCACAGTTAAAGCAAGTGATATTTAATTACTTAAAATGCACATAACCCCAAAAAATTAGAGGTGCATGCCCGGGATCGAACCCCCGACCTCCGATTAGGAGCGATTTATCACAGCTTAGAGCAAAAGAGTGCATGAATTAAAAAACGAATTAAAATTTTATTTATTTATTTCAGTTATTAGCAATCAATTTATTGAAAATTTGAAGCAAGCATGTATGCCAATAGCTCAGAAAAATGCTGAAGTTATTGTAAAATGTGGCAAGTACCAACAATTTTGTCTTGAAAAGCAACTGGCGAAATCTGAGATGCAACATCAAACCCATGTAGATCACAAAGCTGAGAGGCGTGAGGAGCGTAGGAAGAAAGCCAGTACTGGCAAAGTTGGTGGTGGCACCCAAGGCCGAGAAACTAAAACAAAGGCAGTAAAAAAGCATCCAAGATCTAAACAGGTAGGTATTAAATATCATTTCAATATAATATTTTGATTATTTTTTAATGTTTTCTCAATTCTCCAATGCATTGTTTACTGTATATAGTCCACACCAAACAAATGACTTCTTACACGCCATTTTAACTCTATGGGTCACTGTCATGTCAAAAGAGGACTAAAATCTCAGAACAAGGACTGTTAGAAGTAGCCCTATTGTGACACTTACTGTTAGAGCGAGATAGCTAAATGCATTTAAGCTCTTGTTAGAACGTGACAAAATGATTATGTTTTGTCCTTATCACCGTGGCCACTTTTTTTTTTGTTTGTCAAAATGTATTTGTACGTGAGTATTTGACAAACAACGTGAAGTGTAGAAGGAATGACATTTCACAAGTAAGAAAATCTGCTTGAGCGAGAGGGACTGAGGGGGCCACGCTAGTTGCAAACCTGTGATTATACGCAATATTGTCATTTGTATATATCCTATAGGTACTTGGTTGCCAGGAGGAGATCGATTTTTAGTGACAAGTTTGCTGCTGTTGCTGGCTCTATTGTGTAACATTTGTTTGTTTTCATTTCAGATCGCACACGATTCTGATTCTGATGAAGCCCCAAGTGCTTCCAAAAAAAATCAAGATCAATTAGAGATTGTTAGCAATGAAGATGTAGAAAGTGTTATTAAAGAACCCCTGGAAAATGAAGGGCTAGAAGATTTGATAGGCCAGATTGCTGAATACCTTCAAGGGTACAATTTTCAATATTTGATTAATCAGTACCATTATTTCAGTACCCTTATTATAAATGCGAAAGTGTGTTTGTTTGTTGGTTTGTCCTTCAATCACGTCGCAACAGTGCAACAGATTTACGTGATTTTTTGCATGGGTATGGGATAAAGACCTGGAGAGTGACATAGGCTACTTTTTATCCCTGAAAATCAAAAAGTTCCCACAAGATTTTTAAAAAACCTAATTTCACGCGGACGAAGTCGCGGGCATCAGCTAGTCATGTTATAATATTATGTACTAGATGATGGTCGCAATTTCGTCTTTTGCGTGGGTTTAAGTTTTCAAAATCATGTGTGAACTCTTTGATTGGCCGGAATGAAAAGTACGTAGTCTACGTCACTCTGCACTCTCTAGGTCTTTAATAATATCCGTTCCAAAAAAAGATTTGTTCTAGCTTATGCTCGCGACTTCGTCCTTTCAAAAATTCAAAAACTTTTTCATTGTTTTATTAATTATGCTATAATCTTTTCTTTACAGACATCTCAATCAAGCTGCTTTAGCTATAGCAAAAGAGCTGGCTGAAAAATTATTACAAGATGCTAACCAGAACAGAAAGCAAACTCATTCTTCTGCCCAAGATAAAATTAATGTTCTTATAAACGATGTTAAGCTATATGAGAAGGGTTTGAAATTATTTCCGAACGATCAACATGCACAATTTATCAAATACCTTCTCAAGTCATTTGGTAGTGATATTCTTTCGGAGTTCTGCAAGTATGCAGCAAATCAATGCAACCTATCAGTACAAGTTGATGTGTTGTCAGTAGAACAGAGAAATAAAATAATGAATGATTTGTCTGATGAATATATGAAACCATTGCGAGCCTTGAATGTAGCATTGGGTGATCAGAATATGGAGCAATTTTATCAAGCTGTGGATGTATGTTTATCTGAGTGTGGAATGATTTTAAAAAAAGTTGATAAGAAAAAGGACAAGTTTGTATTTCTTTCTTTTATGTTTAACTAGCTTATGCTCGCGACTTCGTCCGCGTGGACTACATAAATTTTAAACCCCCATTTAACCCACTTAAGGGTGGAATTTCGAAAGATCCTTTCTTAGTGGATACCTACTCTTTACAAAGAACACACCCTTCAAATTGCATGTCTCTAGGACCAGCGGTTTAAGCTGTGCTATGATATATAAGTCAGTCAGTCAGTCAGGACTTTGAATTTTATATATACAGATGAGATGAGGAGTTTAAAATATTTGTTGCTTTTCAGACTTCTTGTTCTAAATCACAGAGAAAAACTTATATCGGAGTTAGAAAACTGTGAGGAGCCTGCATTAGTTTTGCATTTAGTATCGCTTGCGCTGTTCACTGTTCTCAATCAAAATATGTTGCATGCATCTGGTAGACAAGTGCCATCTATTGTAGCATTTTTGAAGTCACAATTGAAAGAAGATGATTTTGGGAAACTTCAGAAATATCATGGTGAGATTTTAATTCCAAAATAACAATTTTAATTTTATTTTATTTAATAGGCGCACAAAACAGGTTGTTCTTGTGAGTTGTAACTATAAAGTCTCTAAATATATCAAGGTTTAAGAGACAACCCCTAATATGTGTACACAACAAAATAATATATATGCATTGAACAAGATATATTTTAATGTAGATAACAGGTATATACCACGATTAATTTGATGTTTTTATTTGCTGATATTTAGCCCAATTGCACGAATCGTGACCACGACGACCGTATGTACCCGTTATCTACATTAAAATATGTCGTTAAACAACGAAATCAACTTACTTACTTACAACTTAAAATCATTATTAAACAAGATATATAAAAATTAATAAATAAAGTAGGTAAATCACACACACACATCATATCACTTTCCATCAGGTGTGATTGTGGTCAAGCATTTGCAATTTTAAAAAAAATGTACTTTAAACTAAGTTACTTCCCATGTTTTCTTGCACACTGTATGCATGGATTACTTAATGCTGGATTACAGAGACATCAGAACAAATAAATATCATTGCAGACATCTCTGCAATGATATTTATTTGGCAGTTGCTGATCCTTGTAACTTCTGTTGTATATTATGTCTTATATTTAATTACCAATAATAATAATTGCACAATGAGTTATCTTATCAGTGTTATGTTAAGTCACAATAGAGATATCAGATCGTTAATTTTTTGTTCATTTCTGGTTTTCATTTGGCATCTTTTTAACCGACTTCAAAAAAAGGAGGAGGTTCTCAATTCGACTGTATGTTTTTATTTAGATTTATTTTTTATTTTTTTGTATGTTTGTTGCGCGATTTCTTACTTGAAGCATCTGACACAAAATGAATCAAAAGTGTCAAACAAAATGAGACAATCGTTTGAGTGAACATTTACTCTGAATGAACCGTCTGATATCACTTAACTCACAATAGGGCCGATTATTTTGTACACAATCTCTAAACTAAACTAAATTAACAGGTCTAAATCTAGTGCTATCCTTTTCCGCAAGCAATATTATGAAAGGGATAGCAATAGATTTAGACGTCCCATTTTAGTGTAGTTTAGAATGTTTACAATGGAATTAGCTTATTTTAAAATACAGATTATATATTATTACTGATTTCCAGAACTGGTAGCAGCATACTTAACTGCCTCCGATGAGGAAAAAAGTAGCATAGAAGATAAACTGAAAGAGGATATGCCACTTATTAAAAATCTGGTTACTGAAGTGAAGAAGTACAAGTAGGTAGTGGCCATCAATTTTGTAAACTGAATTCTAACAAATTTTTAATGCTATAAGTATAACAATTATTTTAAAAATAAAAATATTATTTTGAAATTGACTTTTAGTGTTAGCTATGATACCGGTAGGTATAAAATTAGTTTAGAAATAGTATTAAATATAATAGAAAATATAGTAATTAGTAGGTAGTAGGCACTTTTCAGCTCAACTAAATTTTAGAGTATTTGCAGATGCATCTTTATCTTACTAATATAATAAGAAAAGGACAGACGAGATTAATTTAATGTAGAACTATCAAACCTCGTGACTGCCAGTCGTCAATTGTTGAGTGCGCTAAAACTTAAGACTAGAGGCTTTTAATTTAAAATTCATTTTCTGTCCCTTTTTAACAATATTATAAAGTAAAAGATGCAGATACTCTTAGGTTTAGAGAAAAACATCAGTATCGACACCATCCTGTAATAGTCGTGTCCACAGATATGTCCAGATATGCAACTAGCGTGGCCCCCTCTCGCTCAAGCAGAGGTACTTACGTCTTGTGAAATGTTATTCCGTCTATTTTACGTTCGCTTCGGCTATTGTAGCCTAGTATACTGCAACGCACCATTGCACAATAACTTCAAAAACAAAAAACAACAAAACGAATTAATTATTTATTTACAATACTTGAGTCAACATAACCTCACTTCACGTTGTTTGCCAAAATCTCACGTACAAATACATTTTGGCAAACAAAAAAAAGTGGTCACGGTGATAAGGTTAAAACATAATAATTTTGTCACGTTCTAAATAAGAGCTTAAATGCATTTAGCTATCTCGCTCTAACAGTAAGTGTCACAATAGGGCTACTTCTAATAGTCCTTATTCTGAGACATTAACGGTGACACGCGACGAATCATTCCAGTCACAGGCCAATAATATATTCCAGTGTAGTTCTGCTCAAAAGAGTTAGAATCCAGAGCCGTAAAACCAGTTTAAGAAAGTAATGTCGAAGTCATGCTAATGTCAGTTTGTCACTGACTTGTCAAAGTCAAATGCAAGTGGCAAGTGGTGGAATTTAAAATATTGGTTAGGTTTGGTATTTTCCTACTTTGAAACGTTGAAATTAATTGAAAGTTGAAACTCGTGTCGTAATTAAGCGAAGTTTATGAAGCCCAAGAATATTTAGTTAAATAATAAAAATAAAATGTGCACGTCAATTACCTATATACATACGTTCATTAAACAGAGAAAATAAATTTTAAAATTCTGTTTAGGACTGCATTTTCCTTAAAGATAATTTTCATGCATCTTTCGGAAGGCCATGTGCTTATATTCTAACAGAAAAAGTAATTCATTTATCAGTTACGTGATAAATTGCGATATTTGGAGTTGAGAATGGATTCTTTACCATTGGAAAACAAAGATTTATTGGTAAAAACTAACGAAAATGTTTCGAAAGAAACTAATGGCCAAGCTATTCTCGGAGAAGAATCATCTAGGACCACTTACAGGGAACCACCTGATGGCGGTTTCAGAGCTTATACGATAATATTAGGGTCATTTTTAACTAATGGTCTAGTTTTCGGTATTATCAATTCCTACAGTGTTATTTATATAGTTCTTCAAAAGAAGCTTGAAGCTGAAAACGTATCAAATGCCGGAAGCAGAGCTGGTAAGTTAAATCTATACTTACTAATATTATAAATGCGAAGGTGTGTTTGTTTGTTTGCCTTCACACCCTAACTAAGCAACCGATCGACTTGATTTTTGGCATAGAGATAGTTGAAAGGACGGAAAGTAACAAAGGTTACTTTTTATCCCGGAAAATCAAAGAGGTCCCACAGAATTTTTAAAAACCTAAATCCACACGGATGAAGTCACTGGCTAGTAATAAATAATTTCATATTTTCAATGTTTCATTTGATGATTCAAATTCCCATTAAGATCTTCATTGCATTAAGGTAAGGTTGCTTACAGCAACTCCAGCAAGTTTATTTATTTTTAATAGAGGATTTATTACAGTTTACAGTTACTTAGTATAATGTGTATTTACTTTATTTAATTAGTACACCCCTTCCGCTTTCTTTAATTTTTATTATATCCTCTACCCTAAGGTTGCATGGAAGAGATCACTATTTTAGCAATAAGGCCACCTATTGAACTTGCAAAATCTTTGTTATACTTCTATTGTTTTGGTTTTGGTGTACAATAAAGAATATATTACTTTTACTTTACTATATAAAATTGTAATTTATTCTAATAAATATAATACATATTTTAATTTATTATATTCTCCTTAGTCTTGTAGAAAACTGACAGCATAAATAAATAATATGTAACTAACTATACATAGATAGATACTGTTGAAATATCCTGCAATATAGTTGTTTAGGGATCATTTACCACTTTATTGATATTGCATGTTGTCTATGCAGCTTTGGACCACAATGTTATATTTAACAATATATTATGTGAATTTACATATAACAGTTTTTCTAAGGTTTACGACTTCAGACTCAACAATGTAAAATTTAAAAAAGGCTGCTTTTTTTAAAAACTAAATGAATATATACATAAATAAGGCTTTGACTAATTAAGTATATCTTCTTGAGATTCGACACAATATCTTCAGATATATATATACCTACCAAAGTTACAGCTTTTGAAATAGGTAAAAGCTGTAATTTAAATATACCCCAGGACAAAACTAAGTAAGAGCTTGTAGTAACCTTACACCAGTAGTATCCAGATTCCAGTAGGCATTGATGGAACCATGGGAATAGATCAGACATGCACACAGTTTTGGTTTCTAGAGTTTTCTATCTTTAGAACAAGCCACGTGGGTAGCCAGAAACTAAAGTTAATTATGACCAATTGAAAGCAATAGTGGAAGCTCAAAGCATGTGTGTTAACAGTACGCTTTAGACAACTGACCAAATTATATTGATGAGTTGTGTGGAATTGGAAAAGTCAAAAGTCTCAAACTAGGTCTCAAATCAACCCCTATCTATGAAATTATATTTTTGGGGTTAATATGTTGCTAAATGAGACTAACTTTCACATTTCTAGAGTCTGTCGTATGTAGTAGTTGCAATTAGTTAGCTAGGTAGGTAGTTATATATTATGTTAGATAAAGTTGGACTTTTTATGCAGGAAGTTGCAGGCAAAATCTTTTATTTGGTACACATGTTAAATAAGATTATAGATAAGTGAAATATATGTAAAGCTATCTTATTAACATATTATATCTCTATGTAAAATAATTAGCGTATGATGCAATCCTATAGTGATGCAAATAAAGCATATTCAACAGTTCATAGGTATGAAAATGATGCAATATAGTTTCAGATTGCATGTATTGAATTTCAAGGTATTATTGACTTTACTAACCTCATTAGAGCATACGAGAAACAATCTGTAGTAAATTAATTAGCATTAGAAAAGTAAAAGGCTAGACCTACATCCATACTGATATTATATATGCAAAATTGTGACTGTCTATCTGTCTGATAGGTTTTTACGGCCCACCCGTTTAACTGATTTTGATTAAATTTACGGACAGGCTACTTTTAATTCTGGAAAATCAAAGAGTTCCCACAGGATTTTTAAAAACCTAAATCCACGCGGATGAAGTCACGGGCATCATCTAGTAGCTTATAACCTCTACCCAGTACCTACTTATATATGAATGTATTTTGAATGAATGAATGTTTGTCTGTCCCTTATGTGTTTCAGTTTAATCCCATTGCGATGATTATACTCGAAAATCGGCGAGGTCCACACACGTTCGAGGAGCCGCTAAAGCACGCTCATTTTCTTTAGAACGATTTGGAATTGGACTGTATGAGTGTATTTCAAAGCTGAGTTGTTGGTGCCACTCTACCCCATATGTTTTGTGTGCGTTGCGTTTTAGAAATCGTACAAGCGTACGCGCGCATTCAATGGAACGTGTAGTTACCATTGCGTGTTTCGTTTGTTTTAGCTTTTAATACGGGCACTTGTTTCACTGGCGCCAGTCATTAACGCACAAGTGGCCTTTTTGCTGTCTGTTAAGGTCATTTTAGGCGTACCACAATCATACAGGGGTAAAAATCTCGCCGGGCACAATGTTTTTTGCAAAAGCGCATAGTTCCATTCTCATGTACCACAATCTGTCACGAATATATTGTGATCACTGGTCAATAATGACCTCATCACAGCCACAAACGCTACTCGGGATACCTACTCGCTCACAAAAAAGCCGACCTTTTGTGGTTGCGACAACGCAATTGAAAGCATTCACATACATACGACATTGTTGCCGCTATGTGGTGTCTGTGGTTGTGTTGTGGTCCGTCTGAACAGACAGTGGCGTCAAAACAGCGCGACAAGATAGTGCGCTGATTGTATTGATTTGATAATTTCGTCGCAAAATCATTGCCATTACCATTCGTAGCGTCTCGACTACAATACGAACAACACGAAATATCTCTAGGTATAATACGGGACAGATCAAAATGGCAATCGGTGAGAGAACGCCCGTACCCGTACAGCCCCCGCACTAAACCGGAGCGGGCAAGCGCGGGAGACGTGCGTGTGTGCGGGCGCCCCTCGCCTCATACCCCGAGTGCCATCTCGACCTGGCGCGGACTATACCTATCTGTTGGCTGACTCGCCATAGCTTCGCACGGGTGGGCTTACGTTATGTGAATGTGTGTAAGTGCATAATTTGTACAAAACTGCATCGCACTAGATAGTTCAGAGATATTTAGCGCGGATTGCGATTTTTTTACCTATCTTACATAGACCACCTAGACACGAAGTAATTGAAATAGGTTTCCTTTCTTAGTGTTCCATACCCGAAGGATGCCAACGGGATCCTATTACTAGGACTCCGCTGTCCGTCCGTCCATCCGTCTGTCTATCAGTCAGCGGACTCTCGTGAAACGTAATAGTTAGCGAGCTGAAATTATCACTGAATGTGTATTTCCATTCGCCGCTATAACAACAAATAATAAACATTTAAAAATGGCTACCACGAATATTAAAAAATAAAATAATAGTGTTACCTATTTCTTGTACAACGGTATACAGAACCATTCGTGTGCGAGTCCAACTCGTCCTACTTGACAGGGGTTTTTAAATCATAATATTATTTTTAGGGTTCCGTACCTCAAAAAGAAAAACGGGACCCTTATAGGATCACTTTGTTGTCTGTCTGTCGGTCAAGAAACCTACAGGGTACTTCCCGTTGACCTAGAATCATGAAATTTGGCAGGTAGGTGGGTCTTATAGCTGGCTTTAGGGGAAAAATCTGAAAACCGTCAATTTTTGGTCACATCACACAAAAAAAATTAAATTGTGGTCATAAACTAATAATTAGTATTTTCAATTTTCGAAGTAAGATAACTGTATCAAGTGGGGTATCATATGAAAGGGTTTTACTTGTGCATTCTAAAACAGATTTTTATTTATTTTTAGGTATAATAGTTTTTGATTTATCATGCAAAATGTCGATAAAATACGATTGTAATACGGAACCCTCAGTGCGCGAGTCTGACTCGCACTTGGCCGGTTATTTATCTTTAAGAAGATGGGGTGAAATCTGGTGACCCAATAATAGATATCTTAGCTTCGATAAGCTGCAATTTAATGACACAAAGACGATAATCGTGGGTGAAGTGGCCCGATTAGATTACGAAGATATTGTGCTCCACTTACAACGAGCCTGTGCCGTTTTTAGGGTTCCATACCCGACGAATGCCAACGGGACCCTATTATTAAGCCTTCGCAGTCCGTCCGTCTGTCCGTCCGTTTGTCTGTCTTTCAGACCAATTTTCTGAGTGTGTTATTGCCGCTATAATATCAAATAATAAATATTTTATAAATTTTATAGTGTGTCACTTCAAGGAAATCTAAATATGTAAAAGGAAAAGGTGACTGACTGACTGACTGATCTATCAACGCACAGCTCAATCTACTGGACTGATCGAGCTGAAATTTGGCATGCAGATAGATATTATGACGTAGGCATCCGCTAAGGATTTTTTAAATTGTAACCTCTAAGGGGTGAAATCTAGGGAAATTTGAAATTTGTGTAGTCCACGCGGATGAAGTCGCGAGCATAAGCTAGTTTCTAAATAATTTTAAAATACATAATATCAAAAATTGCGGACCGGCAGGATTAGAACCCGCGTCTGTTGGGATCGCGCCCGACGCTCTAACGTAACCGCTTCAGTACTGAGTGAATATACATATCACAAATTTCGTCACGGCAAGCGAACCGTAGCATAGGTCAGAGCGTCGGGCGCGATCCCAGGAGACGCCGACCCGTAATTTTTGATAGGTATGACGTGTTTAAAATTATTCAACAAATAATGAAAATTTCAAGTACGCTCGCCTTGCAAATTAAAAATAAATAAAAAGTAGGTAGGTATCTTCTAGTGTTATATCCCCTACGTACGGAACCCTTCGTTTGCGAGTCCGACTCGCACTTGACTTTTTAGAGCTAGAAACTAAAAAGGTCCCTGACTTCCGGCTTTCGGACATAGTTGGTAAAAGTCTATCATAGTAGGTTAGCGGTCGGCTACGCTAGATTAGGTAGGTAATAATTTAATGGACGAATTCTAAAGAGGAAACAATTTACAGAACTTAAGCTTCTCCTCCAAACTCTGAGAATTGCAATCAATGGTTTTATCCATACCAGATCTCGAGTAGCTAAGTACCTATGAGATATTTAGAAAATAATTAATCTATTCTATTTTCTATTATGTAATCTAAGTTATCTTAGAATCCATTATGGTGCTGATTTGAAGTTCCTCCAGGATTGATTCATTCTTTATACATAGGTATTATACCTAAGCATTTCTACCCAACTAAAGTTTTTCTGATTAAATATTTTTATGATTATTCATTATTATAGATAGAGTATAGACGTACTACTTAATATTAAATGCAAAAGTGAGTGTCTTTACATTTTTTCATTCAAAATAAATCCAAATTATTATCTTTCTCATTGTGACCTTCCTTAATAATTTGTATGGCGCCATATGCGATTAATTTTATTTAGTGCAGGTTGCTCAGTTTATATCTATGCTCGCGACTTCGTCCGCGTGGACTACATAAATTTAAAACCCGAATTGTACCCCCGTAGGGGTTGAATTTTCAAAAATCCTATCTGCATGCCAAATTTCAGCTCGACCCGTCCAGTGGTTTGAGCTGTGCGTTGATAGATCAGTCCTTTTCCTTTTACGTATTTAGATAATAGTCACAATCTTGGACTCTCCTATAATTTATTAGGTACTTAAGTTTTCTTTGCTCTAGAAACTCTTTTAGTCTTTGAGTTCGGTGCACTTTTTGGCAAAGGCTTCATCTAACGTCTTCTACTGACCTAACCACCTTCTATCAAGTTGTTAGTTTAGAATAATATCATGTCCGTTATTCCTTATCTTGAAGAAAAGGTAAACAAACTGCTTCTTGCTGAAATGCATAAGAGGCGCACTAAGTATAATAGTAGGCCCATAAGACTTCGCGAACTGAAATGAAATCATTACACGATTGAGAAATAAAGCTCCAGAAGGTCCAAAGCGCCGGACAAATCGCGTCGCTTGTACGCGTTTCTCCCAAAAACGTTTCTGCGATTGTTAAAAAAGCAACTATAGTAGGTACCTATATATTATTAGTTTCGTAACTTACGAGTAGGTAATAATGTGTATTGGTGTTTTGTTTAGATTTATGACTGATTGTATAGGTATTATTATGAATGACTTCGATAACATGATAAGTAGGCAGATTTTTAATTGGTCACACAGCCATTAAATTGTGTCTGTTGCATCTATGAAAATATGATGTAGTTGTATTGAGCGGTGAAGGAAAACATCGTGAGGAAACCTGCATGCCTGAGAGTTCTCCATAATGTTCTCAAAGGTGTGTGAAGTCTACCAATCCGCACATGGCCAGCGTGGTAGACTATGGCCAAAACCCTTCTCACTCTGAGAGGAGACCCGTGCTCTGTAGTGAGCCGGTGATGGGTTGATCATGATGATGATGTATTGAGCTAGATGTTGTCTGTTCCAGCTCTGGTGGGCGCGTTGACGATGGGGACGACCTTCCTGCTGTCGCCGGTGTCGGGCGTGCTGACGAGCCTCATGGGGCTCCGGTGCACCGCAGTACTGGGAGGCGCCATTGCCGTCGTTGGCTTACTAATATCCTCCTTCATTGTCGATTATGTAGATGGCCTTTGTTTCACTTATGGCGTCATGTACGGTGTAGGTGCGTCTCTCGCCTACACTCCGTCTTTGGCCATCCTTGGTCACTATTTCAAAAAGTATTTAGGATTAGTCAATGGCATTGTTACAATCGGTAGCTCAATTTTCACGGTAGCGATGCCGCCGTTAATGGAATATATGATAGAGAATTATGGGTTACCTGGGCTGTTTAGAGTACTAGCTGTTTTGACTGTCGGTGTATCTCTTTGCGGTTTGCTATTCAAGCCTATATCTGTCGTAGTTACAGAGAAGCCGATCAGGGAACAGGGTTTCGAAACCATTATCAAAACTATTTTTGATGGTAGAATTTGGAGAAATAGAAGCTACAAGTTGTGGGCCTTATCTATGCCCATAGCTCTGTTCGGTTATTTTGTTCCTTACGTGCACATAAAAATATTTATCGATAGCAATTTTAAGAATGTTTATGAGAATTTACCGCTGCAGTGTATAGCGGTTACCTCTGGTATAGGTCGATTAATTTTCGGTTTCTTGGCTGACAAGAAGGGGGTCAATAGGATTATGTTACAACAGATATCTTTTTTCATAATTGGGACCCTTACAATGATATTGCCATTTGTTCGATCTTTTCCTCTATTGGTGTGTGTATCTTTAGGTATGGGCATTTTCGATGGTGCATTTATAGCGTTAATCGGCCCGATCGCCATTCAGTTTTGCGGCAGTGCGTATGCTGCACAAAGTATTGGTTGTATGTTAGGACTGGCCGCTTTGCCTCTTTCGATGGGTCCGCCACTAGCGGCTCTCATTTACAAACAGACACAGTCTTATACATTGCCATTCATGCTGGCTGGAATCTCCCCTATCGTAGGAGCAACATTGATGTTCTCGACGAGGTTTCAAAATTTAAGAACGAGTGAATATTAATAGAATTGGTAAGCATTGTTTAAAATATATATACATACATATCTACATTGATAAAGCTTTAGTCAAACTAAACGAATCCCGTGCGGGATATGGCAAGCGATTCGCTCGCACCTATTGCGTCAACGAACTGTGCAGTAGGCGTTTTTAATTTGGCGAGGGTAGTTGTATACATCTATTTGCCATTTGCGTTTATTCCCGTTTTGCATGCGTTTTGCAGATTCGCTTCAGTCCGACCGAAGCTTGAGTATTTGGTTATTTATTTAATGCCTTTCAAGAAAGTTAAATTGAAGCATAAAAAACCGCCCAAGTGCGAGTCAGGCTCGCGCAATGAAGGTTCCGTACTACAGTCGTATTTTTTCGACATTTTGCAGGATAATTCAAAAACTATGATACATAAAAATAAATAAAAATCTGTTTTAGAATGCACAGGTGAAGATCTTTCATATGATATCCCACTTGATATCTTACTTAGAAAATTGAAAATAATAAGTATTAATTCATGACCACAACTGATGACTTTGTGTGATGTAACCACAAATTCACAGTTTTCAGATTTTTCCCCGAATGTCAGCTATAAGATCTACCTACCTGCCAAATTTCATGATTCTAGGTCAACGGGAAGTACCCTGCAGGTTTCTTGACAGACAGACAGACAGACAACAAAGTGATCCTATAAGGGTTCCGTTTTTCTTTTTGAGGTACGGAACCCTAAAAATAAATTAAAAAATCCCAGTGTTTTATATTTGTACTTACTATATATAGGTCATCAAAATCCGGTACCTTGTTTATTACTTCATAAAATAATAAAGTTAAGATAACAACATTGTAAAAAATATACTTAAGTTAATGAAAACTACAACCACACAACAATGGCTTTTTTGGTGATAATATTGTAATAAATTGTTATCGAACGGACCACGCACGCGCTAGCGTATCTTACACTTATCTATTGTTATTTTGATATATTTTTACTACATTATAATGTTACTTTAAAAAATTAAGCATGATAAACATAATATAAGAGGCCAGGGTGGGGGCGGGGCGCAGCTTTGGCACAAGCACTGAATATGTTGGGGCAGGCGGGTTGAGAATTTCTAAATAATAATTGATAGCATTGTACCATAGACATCTTACGGGTGTACTTAGTATTAAACAAACTAGGTACATTCTCAAATGTCTAATTTCTCTAAACTTCTTATTAACGTGTGTCCGCGCCACATCACTGTCTCAGTTTCGAGTTCTGTATATATTTAGTATAATCTATACCAATATTATAAAGAGGTAACGTTTGTTTGTAGGGGGTAATCTCTGGAACTACTGAACCAATTTTGAAAATTCTTTCGCCAGTTGAAAGCTACATTAACCCTGAGTGACATAGGCGATATTTTATTTTCAAAATATAAGAGATTCTTATGTTTGTAAAAAGCTACCCGTGTGAAGCCGGGGCGGGTCGCTATTACATACATTATAACTATTATTTCGTGTGAAAGATAGGTAGGTATCTGTATAAAACGTCTGTTGCCACTTCTGTTTTAAATTTTCATTAACACCATTGCTTGTACTTTTACATTCTAGAGATATGTTTTTCTAAAATGTCTTTTTTATTGCAGGTTTTTAAGTTTACGGAAAACTAAATTAACTTTTGGACAGTTCAGTGTACCTATACAGTAAAGATGACTCTCCCTTGATTAGTTGACGACGTCTTTAAGTGCTAAGGCTCAGGCACAAGAAGACACTACGCGAGTCGAGATTCGTCTCCAAAGCGAATCATAGAAGTTATAATATTTTATACAACAAAGTGTATGAGGACGTTTATATTAAGAAGTGCTCCTGCAGTTGCAGTCGCGTGCTAGTTTGACGTGGCCGAGCTTACAGTCTTGGTCAGGCGACCCGAGAAATACATAAAGCGACGGCGGCGTGCCCCTTCGATAGCACTCACATTATTCTTATCTGACAGGAGAGAGAGAGAGAGAGAGAGAGAGAGAGAGAGAGAGCGATAAGCGTTTACGCGATAGAAAACAAGGCGTTTATTCAATTTTAGGCCGCAGCGCTTTTCAAGCTGTATTATAACTTTACAGCGTGGTAACAAGAGTCGCTACGCTATTTTTTTAAACATCTCTGCGGAGTGAAACCACCTGGAACTACTTAGTATACTGTGGTATGACGACTGATGTGGTTCATACAGTTTCTTGTATGACAAATCATACAGGCATCCGTGTGACGTTCTGCTGTGCATTTCCCGTCGCGCTTTCTGTCTCCTTAGGCCTTTAAGACTAGTTAGATTAGTAAATGTCGACATTGTAAAAAGACATTACAATCACATTTTAAGAATAAAAAGTGCCTTAACAAATAACTTGTTATGATGAGGGTTGATTTAACGCTTTTGGACTGTGACGGTTCATTTTATCACTTTAATGTAAACTAACACATAATTTCGATACAGTCCCTAGCACCGAACTTTTACAGCTACGAGATCTAGTTGCAGTAGCACCAAAGATAAAAAAGTAAGAGACGGAAAAGACACGAAATAATTATTCTATAAAAATTAAATTCATCGCTATAATTCTAATTAATAAGAACACGTCCTGTTTAGAATAATTGAAGTCTTCTAATAATCTGGTTCGAATTAGAACTCGTTTTTATTTAATTTATCCAGTGACTTTCGCAGTTGTGGACATTGCGTCTTCTTTATTTGAAAGATTCAAACATATTACTGTGTTGCCGCGTGTTGTTTCATAAAGCATACGAGTCTGTCCTAACATACTGAATGACGCAAGAATCTCGTTTGATTGGTAGATTCTTGCGCATACCACTACACTGAGTACGTCTGCAGCTGAATTTGATTCAAGCGAAATACCTACTAAGCCAATTACAAATAATATTAAGTAGCTAATATAAATTATGTAATTTTGAACTACGTACATTCATAAGACCGTCAAATCAGCCCCCAATTTTATGAAAATCTCACAATTATTTACATTGTAAATTATGCAATTATTTGTTATAATACGTACCTCGTAGGTGCTTGATATTTTTTAAACGATTACATATATTACGAAGTTTTATTAAATTATATTAATCGGAGTGTATTTACTATAGTTATCCAAAGATTTTATTTTTATATTGAATTGTATAAATAGTATGACGTTAGCTGATTCAATAAGTAACGTAAACAAACAGTACCTACTCGTATAGCTACTGTTTACTTATGATACTTTTAAGGACAATTAGTACAATCAACTTTCTGCTGTTACTGACAGTTTAATGCATCGTTATTATAATTATTATGACAATTGTATAATGATTTATGTTATGCTGAACGACAAACTGTTTTAGAACTTTCTGAATTTATGTATTGGTGTAAAATCCTGAAACATTCTATACACTAGTTCAAACTGAAGTTTAGTTTGAACTAGTGTATAAAAAGTTCCAGGATTTTAACTTATTTCTATTAACTCATTTTTTAACACAAAACTTTTAGTGACTAAATTGTGCCAAGTTAGTGTTAAAAAGTGTGTGTACAAGAGTTTCATGTGATGTGTGTGTAGTTGGTTTTTTGTTTTTTGCGAACTATTTTTAAGCAAGCGAAACTTTTATGATTTCGTAGCAAAGATGTACAGTCGTTGCTGCCAAAATATGATGAATTTTGTAGCAGACTCAAAAATGAGAAGTAATCCCGTATCCCGTAGAAGTCTCTTATCAAAAGTAGCCCAGTGTTGGCAAGATCTAGCATTTAAAAATCGAACAATCGCTCCATTTTTGACGGCCGGAACGCAGTATTTTGTCAAATTATTGAAATCACCCTGTGGTTTTCTTAGACATTCCAACTGGACTACCGTAATAAATCATCCTGAGGCAAATCGTTCTGTGCTTTTTAAGAGGAGTGTATTTGGAACACGCTCCTTGATACTAAATGGAATTTGATTTTTATTTGAATTTTTATAACCAAATACTACCAATCAAACTCAATGAAATTTTGTAGACGTTCACGTTCTAAAATTTATATTTGTGTCATTAGTATGTCAGATTTCCAAAAGTATGTATAGTTTCAAAGTTACACAGCAGGGCGATTGTCTAAAACCTGCATCAATCATTATTACAATCTCAATTGTTCTGATTGGCTGAATTTGTGCGATTCTTGTTGCAACAATGCATTGTGGCCAATAGTGAGCGAGCATTAACCAATCAGAGATGATTGCGATCGTGACATTGTAGCTGTCAAACAACCGCGGTAGGGCCACTGGTTTAAAAAGATTTGTATGTAAATCGTGGAGTGCGGTCCAAATACACTCAACTTATACAGATACCTAATACATATAATATAATTAGATAGATAGGTAGATAGATGGTGCAGACACATGATTATGTTGTACTTTGTTGTGACGCGATGGAGGTGATCGGACTTTGAAATCATACATTTTATATGAAGATGTGAACATTAGCCAGCCGCGCTTCGATTGTGTTGCAATGCACAACAACACAGTCAATGTGTTTTCGACTTTACTTGCCTTGCGAATGCGATGTTGTTAAGTCTATATTTTAACTAGCTCAAGTATGCCACTATTTTAATTTAATGCATTTTATTAACAATAACACGGTGTTCTCTTTTATTTATTTATATAAAAATCTATTTAGCATTTACTTTATACAAATCTCTGTTATTGAAATAAGTTGTTACCTTTTAAAGTTCCTAATATTTTATTATTTTTAGTTAATTTACTACTATTTGTATTGCGTATATTACATAAAGTATAATGCGTAAAAAATGACTCCTCACGCGCCATTTTAACTTTTTGTGCCAAATTTCATGTCAAAAGTACGATTTTAGTCTTTATTTTAAAGGTGAGCTATACTTTTGACAATATGACAGTTGACCCATAGAGTTAAAATGGCGCGTGAGGAGTCTTTTTTTAAGGACTATACATAGATAATTGTAAAATTATACTTATTAGTATCGCAAAATCTTGACGTAAACATAATACGATTGTGAATCTTGTTTTTCTAACCACGCTTATAGGTAGTACCTATACCTATAAAAAAGTTCCACAGTCGGTTTATGAATTAGAGCCACCCAATGCACATATTTTTTAATGAAATCCCCATATTTTGTTTTGTATTTGTAATATAAGGTTTAGTTTCATAAATTACTTTTTCGTACCACTTGCTCAAAAAAGTGACATTCAATGCCACAAAAAGCGTACATACCAATAGTCATTTTTAATCTGTTAAAAACAGGGAAAGAAAATTGTACTGAATTTCATTCATCCCCTAGGGAGAGAATGTGATTTAAATTTGGAATACTTAGGTACCGAAATTTATACTGAACTTTTTATTTCTACACGGCATCATACCGGAAGTCGGAACGCTAAATTGCTTGGCGGCACGGCTTTGCCGGTAGGATGGTAACTAGCCACGGCCGAGGCCTCCCACCAGACAGACACACTACATCTGTGTTTTTTTTTTAATTACCAACATAAAGAATGTTTAACAAATCCAATTTAGACACAGCAAAAACCACGAAGGTTTACACCATTGAGTTTGTATATAAAGCATTATACATCTTTTTGAAAAAGGAATACGCATTTATTATGCAGTTATGATTATTAAATAAAATTACGAAAACCGACAAGGCCGTATGAGCTTGATGCCTTTGCTTTTCCGACAAAAAAATATTAGTCTAGGAATTTGCCGCGTTTTTGTTTTCCTCAAATACGTAAACGTTAAGTTTATTTTAATTTATTTTTATAAATAAGTTAATGTTCTAAACGTTTAATAAATGCTTATCTCATATTATTATTGTGTTATTTTTTTCGCAAATGGTACGAAAAGTAGAGTATTTACCTCGGTGATAAAGCTGTCTTGTCTTAGTCTTGGGTGAACTTAAATCCCTCGATACACTCAGGACTCGTCTTAAATCCCTCGCTTCGCTCGTGATTTAAGTTTTTAACACCCTCGCTACGCTCGGGAGTAAACCTCGAGTCCTTCGTTACGCTCGCAATTTAAATCGTCACCCGCGACAGAAGACACTGCTTTATCCCCTTGGTTAATAATCTACTATTAATTTAGAAGTTTGTATAATATTATGTGTAACACTGTTTGTCTGGTTTTGTTTACTTACTTACGCATTTTTTTTGTAATTTAACAAATATTATTTACCTACTAACTTAGTAGCTAGGTACCTAATAATAATTAAGTAGGTAGTATATTTATAACGCGTAAAATTTAACTCCTCACGTGCCATTTTAACTTTTTGTGTAAAATTTCATGTCAGAAGTACGATTTTAGTCCTTATGTTAAAGGTACTTTTGACATGACAGTTGACACATAGAGTTAAAATGACGCGTGAGGAGTCATTTTGTACGGACTTTATTAATTTGTTAATTATTGAAAGTATGTTTTCTCTGAAAATTAAGATGATTGGCAGTTTTCAGACACCTTTGAAATCATTACGGAGAACTCTCCGGTGTGCACAGTGCAGGTTTCCTCACGATGTTTTCCTTTTAATTGCTTAAACGCACATAGTACGATAAGATAGAAACGCGTGCCCGGGATCGAATCCCGGACCTCCCGAAAAGAAGGCTGACGAGTGACGTTCTAGCCACTAAAATGTGCAATATCAGTAATATTCATATATTTAAGGGCTGTGACTCCAAATAAAACCAATACTTGTACTATACACTGCATATATAATAATTAATTGTATTGTGAATAATATGACTTGTTTATGTTTGACACAATGCAGAACTAAGAGTCACGTTACAAACTCATTTTGGTGTTGCGGTGGAAACGGCAAGCAGTTCCTAATTTAATAGTTTTTGTCAATTTATGTAATTCTAGATGATGCTCGCTCCCCTTTTTAAGGTTCCGTACCCGAAGGGTGCCAACTCGACCCTATTACAAAGCCTCTGCTGTCTGTCCGTCCGTCAGTCTGTCAGCGGGCTGTATCTCGTGAACCGTACCTAATAGGTAGAGTTGAAATGAATCCAATCCATCAGTCTCACCTTCTTCAGGTCATCGGTCCAGCTGTGGGTTGGAGGTCGTCCCACACTGCGCTTACCGGTACGCGGTCTGCACTCCAGAACACGTCTGCCCCATCGGCCATCGGTTCTGCGACAGGCATGACCTGCCCATTGCCACTTCAGCTTGCTAATCCTTTGAGCTATGTCAGTCGCTTTTGTTCTTTTCGAATTTCCTCGTTCCCAATTTAACTCGAAGTGTAAGTATAACAACAAATAATAAAAAATTCAAAATGTCCGCCATGAACATTAAAGAAATATTGTTATTTCTTGTTTGACAGTACGGAACCCTTCGAGTGCGAGTCCGACTCGCACTTATCGACTTTTTTTAGTTTCTTGGAAACTGATTGTCTAGGATAAAAAGTAGCCTATAGATCCGTCTCGCGACTCCTTTCGACGTGGATTTAGGTTTTCAATAATCCCATGGGAATTCTTTGATAAGTCCTTTCCTGGGGTGCAATCTAGCTCTGAAGATTTCATCAAAATCGGTTAAACAGATAGGCCGTGAAAAGCTAGCAGTCAGACACTTTCGCATTTATAATACTTATGATTTACTTAATTACTCCTAATTAAGTTGAACTTTCTCATAAAACTACAATTAAAGGTATGATTCCGAACCACGCTGCACGCAGCAGTGCTGCTGGTGCAGCACTGCTGCGCGCTGCGTACAGTGCTGTCGCGGCACTACTGGTCCCCATACAATCTCTATAAGCTTATATGAGATTACATTCCGAGCTAGGCAGCAATGTTCCGCTACATTGCTGCAGCGACATTGCTGCCTAGCTCGGAATGTAATCTCATGTAGACACATGGGGACCAGTAGTGCCGAGACAGCACTGTTGCGGCAGCACTGCTCCGTGCAGCGCGGAAATAATAATTTTATAAAAACATATTTTATTTTTCAATATACCTACCTATTTACTTACCTAATGAATTAAAAAACCGGCCAAGTGCGAGTCAGGCTCGCGCAATGAGAGTTTCGTACTACAGTCGTATTTTTTCGACATTTTGCACGATAATTCAAAAACTGCATAAAAATAAATAAAAATCTGTTTTAGAATGTACAAGTGAAGACCTTTCATATGATACCCCACTTGATATAGTCACTCACTTCGAAAGTTGAAAATACTAATTATTAGTTCATGACCACAATTTAATTTTTTTTGTGTGATCTAACCCTAAATTCACGGTATTCAGATTTTTCCCCAAATGTCAGCTATAAGATCTACCTACCTGCCAAATTTCATGATTCTAGGTCAACGGGAAGTACCGGCCCTATAGGTTTCTTGACAGACAGACAGACGGACAGACAGACAGACATACAGACAGCCAACAAAGTGATCCTATAAGGGTTCCGTTTTTCCTTTTGAGGTACGTAACCCTAAAAATAACAATTTATCTATTTTTATAACTAAAACCAAATAAATTCTTTGAATACCTATTAAGTACAATAAATTATTTACTTGTCTAATGTTCTAAGTTAAGATTTAAAGTGTTTATGTGTTGAGTATTTTCATAAGTATAATGAAAATATATAAGGCGAATTACCTACAAAAACATGACAATATAATAAGTATTTATGTAAGTACAATATAAATATAGAATATTTGCGCTGACCAGGATGATTAGTAGCATACGTACATTGTCTTATATTATATTTATTTCAATTGGCTTATTATATTGTACCTATACAATTTAGTATTTGAATATGATTGTTTTAATGTAGTTATGAAGACGTATAATAATTGTTAAATCTTTTACTATGAAATGAAATATAAACTATAGGTAACGCAATATGCCATTAGGTACAGTAGTTATAATATGGTGCGCTAAAAAGTTACAAATGTTCGTTTTCTATATTAAATCTATCAGTAATCTATGGAAAAAAGTTACTCAGCAACGTTGTTATTTGTCAAAAAAATTGTAGATAGGACTTTGTAAAACTCCGTTGTAAAACAAGGCACCCTTAGGTATAGCTTCGTTCAGTCCATCTTGATCTATATGTTTGTCTGTTCAAGACGAACCATTAAAAAATCTTTTATGGTTCCTCCTAAACATGTAGGTAAGTAAAACGTTGTAAAAGAATAAATCTATAAATTACTAATCCATAGTTTTATAATGGTTAACTTAATTGTTGGAATAGATTTGTTTATTATCAACTCAGATATTTTTGTTAATGATGTAATTTATTAGGTACCTACTGTATCATGTCCAATGTTCATATCAAACAAAGAGGAGAATGATACCTAATCATAATAATTTTACATATAATTAGGTAAGTATAGTATTCCATGATCTGGTGCAATGACCAAGATAATAAAACGGTGTCAGTGTTTCTACATTAAACATGTAGTACTTATGTTTGACTATTATTTTCGAATTAAGTTACTATTGTTGTCATAGAAATTAATATAGCAATTCATTATTTTAAACGTTGTCTTTTATACCCTCGTTTCTCTTTACAAATAAGTGTGTAATTTTAATTGATCTCCTACATCGATACGAGTAGGTATGTATATACCTTGCTACAAGTTGCAGTTATTGAGATACAACACCAAATTTTGCTGTGATTTTTTTAACGACAACCCGCGCATCTCTAAGGAAAGCAATGAGGTCCAGTTGGAACGCGCTTGTCTAGAAGAACTTGCTTTTTAGGGTTCCGTAGTAAACAAGGACCACGTCATAAGGATGCCAAACGGTTTTTCGTTTTTCTGTGATGGAACGGAACAGATGTTTACTGATCAATCGCACATCGGTGCATATTGACCTCGCATTGACTCTATTCAAAATAAACCCGTTGGCCACCATATTAAATTTATGTTGACGTCACAAACGCCTTTCAAATAGTTTAATATGATCAATTATTCTAAACTAGAAGATAAATAATCTGAGTGTATTTAATTTTAAATAGGTAGGTAGGTAGTACATAAATTCTACGTATTTGAATCTTGACATAGTATACTATTTCGTAGCCTTTGAAAGAAACTCCCTATCAACACAAATCCTATTCGCTTGGCAGGGAGACGATCGTTCGAATCACTGCGGGTTGACGGGTTGTGTTTTGCACTCCCGAAGGAATACACTCTCATCTCAATTTCTTCACGTGACGGAGAGCTGGTCTTTTGAGACGCCCATCGAAGAGGCTTTGTTAACCTAAAACAGTTAGAATTCATATACTTAGATACTTAGATATCATGGGTCAGATCTTGCACTTTTGTGAAAATTTAAAATTTTGCTTTTTAAAATTTATAATTTTAACAATTTTTGTAAGTATGTTTATGTTAGTTTGTACTCGTAGTTTAATTAGTGTAATTGGCTTTATGGCCGTTCTAATTAAATAATAAATAATAATAATACTAATATTATAATGAGGTAAAAAGACCATGGGCATTTTTGTATGAACTCTGGCCTGATAACCAATAGAGTTCTAATGTATGTTAGTTTATTGCTTATAACGTGTAGGTATAGTTACTGTAACACAATAGTTTACCTCATGAAACCACCGGGCATGTACCTACAGTCGAGGACACAAAAAACTATAACTTTTGTGACGATTTTGTGAAAATTTAATCAACAATGGAGAATGGAGTTCGTGCTGTGCTGCAATTTTGGCCAGCTTATATCACTTGGGTAACTAACCTTAGAGTGATACCTAAGCAGAACCTTTGCAGTGTGGAGCGTGGAAAGACTGAGCTTGATCGCATGCAATGCAAGTTGCAACATTGTTCTTCTCAGGTACTTAATGGGGTTAGGAACAAAAAGATTCATGATATCAGTGAAGATATTTTTTAAGAATAGCATACGCACTGGAGTGATTTAAGTACAGTAATATAAGCGGTTTATAGCTGAAGATGCAGGTTCGAATCCTGCCGGTTACGCAATTTTTGATATGTATTTTTATCTAGTAATTTCCTTGAAGTGTAGGTAAAAACACTATATAAAAATTATAAAAATAAGTTTGATGACGTCCCTGACGCATTGGTGAGCGCTGCGGTCTTGAGGGAGGTCCCAGATTCGTAAAACTGCCATAGCCTGGAAGGGGTAGCTCGCTTCCATCTTAGACTGCATCATATTTATCAGTTGTTGCCATGTATGTATCTACCATAGATTTATAATCGTGCTAGGTACCTACTTACTGGCAATACATTATAATAGGGGGGTAGGTACATATTATACCTATCTATGGTATTCATGTATCAATTAGACACATGATACTACTATTCGATGATAAACAACATACTCTGAAAAATAATCCATGTCTTCCATAACGTCAGGCAGTTCTCTTCCGTCTACATCGGGTAACACACAACACAAAACAATTAGAAGCACTGCCAGTCCAGCCTCAACTATCACCAATATAACTTTATCCACTGTACGAAATATTACGATTAGGTAGCATATCATACTACCAAGGTGCCCGCAAGAGTAGCAGCATCCAAACAACGTGGCTCTGATATTAATTGCGAACAATCGTGGCGTTATGTTTAGGATTAATGCGTGTACAATGATGCTAGCTGCTAAGGCAAAAGGTGAAATGATATTAGTAACTGGAATCTGCAAAAAGTAAGAAATAGCTGATATGGAGTACGAAATATAAAGATCGATCCACACCTGCGCACGCGCACGAACTTTGCACTCGAAGCGAATCATAAACAATGTGGACGTGTTCACAAGTGGCTTACGAGCAGTTCGTGTACATGGTATACAAATCACAGCGTGCACAATGCACTATGTTCGTGAGTTATGCGGATTGAGTACAAACAGACATAATATACGCGTTCATAACATGCATATTGTGTGCAAAGAGACAGTGACGTGTTCGAAGAGCATTGTAAGCACGGTTTGTGCGCGTGCACATGTATGGATTTACCTTTGGTAAGGCAAAAATTATTTACTTTAAAGCAAGCCTGAATCAAAAAAAAATAGCAATTGTGAATGAATAGGTAAATAAAGATTGCTAAATGCTAACTATTTTGTAACTACAATTTTGGTACATGAAAAATAAAAATATATTTTTACGAAAACAAATCTTTAGGGAGGTCCTATTTCATAGCATATAGCACATATTTTAATTAGCATAAAGTCAGTTTAAATTATTCATACCATACTTACATTAAATTTTAACAAGTTAATAAATACGAGTGCAGTACTAGCAGCGCCAATGACGGCTAAGTTCATTGTAAGTAACATTTTAATTTTTAAGTTCTTTGATAAGGACCAATTTATAAATCCCAGGATAACCATAAAGCAAAAAGTTTTTAATAGACCGTAGTATTGCTGCTCATTATGTACTCTTATGTATAAAGAACTCCATAAAAAGAAGTAAAATATCCAGAATACTAAAACAGTTAACGTCAAAATTCTAACGTTATGCGTGGTTAGTATACTGACACAAGACCAATTTTCATCCAAGCATTGGTAGGCCTGGAATTATAAAAGTAGCTGATTGCACAACAAGGGCATAAAATATGTTTTATGGCCGAGTTATACACTCTGCTTTCAGCTTTTCACTTCGATTGCGAGGGAATGAAACAATAATATTGGGGCCGATTCTCTTGTACACAATCTCTAAACTATACTAAATTAACAGGTCTAAATCGAGTGCTATCCTTTTCCGCAAGCAACATTATGAAAGGGATAGCAATAGATTTAGACGTGCCATTTTAGTTTAGTTTAGAGATTGTGTATCAGAGAATCGGCCCCATTGTGATAATATTATTGTTTCATTCCCTATTTTTTAATTCTATAAAGTATTTTCAATTTTCGAAGTAAGATAACTATATCAATTATCATGCAAAATGTCGATAAAATACGATTGTAATACGGAACCCTCAGTGCGCGAGTCTGACTCGCACTTGGCTGGTTTTTTTTAAATGATTTCGTCGTGGAATCTTTTACGATAGGTAAAGATGCATATCTATTTAATTTATAAAAAGAACGCGAGTGCAAGTGGGACAATAATTTTATGAATTCAATAGGCAAATTAAACAAAGGAGTAGTACCTACAGTGACATATTATGGTAGGTATCAGTTAAAAATACCTACCTATCTACCCAGGCTACTTGCGGCTACTTGGTTGCTACGACAGAAGAGAGTACTAAAGGTTAGGAACCGTATTACAATTACTTATCTTTTGTTCTACCTATTTATAGACACAATACAGTTACAAAGACTGTATTGTGACTAATACGTACTCTGTGATTAACAGGTCGTATTTTAAAATCGCTGCAAAGCTCTATACCATTTATTTTAGCTGCTCTCAATATAGTTTTTTCAGCTTTGGGAATTCCTCGATTATAAAGAAGCCATTGTGGTGATTCAGGAGTCCATCTGTTAAAAATAAAAGTTTATTTACCTCAATATGACATATGACAATATACTAGAACTACCTGCATATTAAGTACCTACTTAACTATACCTACTGAATACCGAGTTAGTAAGCTGCCTGGCGTTAGTGCAAAGGTTGATTGGTGTTTGTGGAGTTGGGTGGCGTTGGTGACAAAGGTTAAAGAAGTTTGTGGAGTTGGGTGGCGTTGGTGACAAAGGTTAAAGAAGTTTGTGGAGTTGGGTGGCGTTGGTGACAAAGGTTAAAGAAGTTTGTGGAGTTGGGTGGCGTTGGTGACAAAGGTTAAAGAAGTTTGTGGAGTTGGGTGGCGTTGGTGACAAAGGTTAAAGAAGTTTGTGGAGTTGGGTGGCGTTGGTGACAAAGGTTAAAGAAGTTTGTGGATTTGGGACAGCGTATTTGCTAGCAGTAGCTTAGAGCAAGCTTTTTTGTATTCTATTACAAAAAAACCTAGCTTATAATATGTAAGAATCATCATCATCAACCCTTCGTCGGCTCATTACTAAGCAGTGAGCGCGGATCTTTCTTCTGAATGAAAAGGTTTTGGTTATAGGTAGTCCACCACTGCGCCATGGTGCGGGCCAACTGCGGATTGGCAGACTTCATACACCTTTGGAAACATTATGGACAACTTTCTGTCACGATGCTTTTCTTCACCGTTAAATCAAGTACTAATATTTAATTGGTTAAGACGCACATAGCACCAAAAAGTTAGAGAGTGTGCTCGGAATCGAACCCCGGACCACCCGAGTCCGACGTCTTTACCACTACGCTGCCTATAGGTAGGAATACGACGCTCGAAATACGGTACCTACTACGGCCATCACTTTAGAATAGAATAGAATAGAATGTTTTTTTATTCATGTAAACTTTTTAAAAGTGCTTATGAATAGTCAGGTAGTTTTAATTTACCACTGGTTCGGAATGCCGTTCCTACCGAGAAGAACCAGCAAGAAACTCGGCGGTTAGCTAGTAGCTACCTACCTTTATAATCACTACCCATGTAATTAAAATGGGAATGTGTGTTTGTTTGTAGGTTTATTGCTTGTTTATTGATTTGTTGGTTTGTCCTTCAATCACGTTACAACACAGCAACGAATTGACTTGATTTTTTGAGACCTAGAGATTGACATAGGTTACTTTTATCCCGGAAAATCAAAGCAGTTCCCACGTGATTTTTAAAAACCTAAATCCAAGCGAACGAAGTCGCAGGCATCAGCTATTAGACCTATAAATCCTACGGCAAATTCTCTAAGATTATGACAGTTCTTCGTACCTGAGAAGTATTAGCAAAGAGGCACTAAATATGCAGGCTATAAAATTGAAAGTCTCAGAATTAGGTGCGACGTTTGCTAAAGGAACGAGGCACACGGCTGACAGCATTCGTGGAATGGATACGACTGCATTTAGTAGAGTTCGCCAAGAACTACTTGCGATTTCACATGCTGCAAAAAATTCTTAATATAGGTAGGTATAACATTATTTATTTATGGAAATTTTTACTATAAAACTTAAAGCTAGCCTTATCTAATAACCACTGTACAAATCATGCCCGCTCAGAATGGTGCCAAGAATACTGGCTGCATTTGGACAGCCAGGCTGATCCTTTACGATAGCGGTAGATAACAAGTTTGCGTAACTGTAATAGCTTTCAACTTTACAGTTTTTTTTAATTAATGGATATTAGCTATGAGACACGAACAACAGAACGGACTTGACGAAAAGGAAAAGTTAGTAGGTACCTGCCTAACTTAAAGCTAATGAATTACTCACTTAGTATGATTCCCATGTAAATATTTTTTTTTTTTTTTTTTTTTTTTTTTTTTTAATTCTCTTTTAAAGAGCTGAGTCACTAATGTGACTATGTGGCTCTCGTAAGTTTACAAAAAAATCAGACACTTAAATCTAGATCTAAATACTACTTATTTACTAATTATTTCTACGACTTATGTTATTACGGACCATCTTATACATACTTTTTGCAGCTTCGGACGTCGGGTTTGCCAAAATAATATTTACATTTCCCAGCGTCCTGTCCAGCACATCACTCCGGACACATTCCGTCAATATATGATACACGTCTTCCCTTGCGCCTGGACAGTCTGGACAAATAGGTGAAAGTACTTTTTTAATTAGAAATGCAAATTTGTTCAACGGAATGTGTCCGGAGCGAAGTCTGTACGCAGTAGTTAGGTCCTGTCGACACAATTTATTACTATTATCTATCCAAGATATGTCACAGGGCTGGGGTTGGATCGTCTTGTACCAAATCCCTTTTTGTTTGGACCTTAGATCAAAGTATTCATGCCAAATCTGTTTGCATCGTTTTTTAATCAAGTATAGGCATTCTGTATAATACGGCGCAATGCTCATTTCTACTCCTTCACTACAGGCCTGTTTTGCATAGGCGTCTACCCGTTCATTGCCAGAAATACCAATATGTGACGGAATCCACTGTAATATTATATTTTGGTTTGGTTGTAAATTTTGTAGGAGATTTAATATAGTATAGGCTATCGGTGTTCCTCGTATAGACGAGGTACACCGAGCCAAATGTTGTAGTGCACTTTTCGCATCCGAGAGTATCACAAACTTATCATAATTTACGGTTTGCATGTAAGCCATAGCTTCGGCTATACCAATTAGCTCCGCGTGCATAATAGATATTCTCGAACTTATCCTTAATTTAATATTGGTCTCTGTTTGTGGGTCGTAAAAGGCAATGCCAATACTATGATTATCAATTGATGCATCAGTAAATATTTTATAAAAATTATGGTATTTAGAATTAAGGTACTTAACACACTTCAACCTAAGATCCACAGGGTTATATAAATGTTTAGCTTTATAAATTTCTGGTATTTGTGAGATTATACTTTGTGAAGCATTAACTCGAGACATCCATGTATTTAGTGAAAACATTTCCAACTGTGTACTGGTATGTATAAGAATATCTTTATATTCTAAGTGTATTAAAACTAATAGGGGTTTTTTCCTTCTACTCCAATAGGCAGCTTCATAATCAGTTGCATATTTGTTAAGTAAGTAAATCACTTTATTTTCTTTAAAAGATTTTGCTTTCAACCAAAATTTTCCACCTAAATATTGTCTACGTACAGTCAAGGGAGGTAAACATAATTCACTTTCCATCACGTGAATGGGGGTGGTTCTCACAAACCCTCCAATAACTCGCATAGCTTGGTTTTGAATTACATCTAATTTAGCCAAATGTGATCGTGCGCTGTTATCAAATAAAAAGCTAGCATAGTCAAGTCTGCTCCTTATAAGAGAAATATATAGTTTTCTCAGCCATTTAGGATGAATACCCCAACCGGGCCCTACCAACACTTTAAATATATTTATAAATTTTAAAACTTTTTGTTTCACTTCGTTGATGTTTTTACTCCATTTTAGTTTTCGATCCAACCACAGCCCTAGATATTTGACATTCTCAACGACTTCCATAGGATGATTTCTAATTGTGAGATTGATCGATTTTCCAATATGACTTCTGTTAAAAATGCATATCTTACTCTTATGAGGCGAAACGTCCAGACCCAAATTTTGAAGTAACGTCCCAAACGAATCTAATGCGACTTGTAATTTATTTCCCACCATAGCCAAATTTTTATTCGCCGCGTACAAAACAAAATCATCAGCATATTGGGAAATCGATACATCATTAATTTTTTTTACAAATATGTGCTGTCACTACATTAAACAATAAGGGAGATAGTGGGTCTCCTTGAGCTAAACCACGACTACAATGTCTACTTACATTTATCTGGTCCACGCCTATTATATTCATAGTTCTATAATTCAAATAGTTCCATAGATATCTACATAGTTTTGATCCAATACCATAACCATCCAGTGAGCGCATAAGGCTGTCAACATCAACGTTATTGTATGCATTCACTATGTCTATAAAGCAACAAACCGTAGGGATCCCTCGGCCTAAATTAGTTTCAATGTCTATAACTAGCTGACTTAAGTTATCCAGACACGATCGCGCTTTTCTGAAACCACTCGTGTATGCAGAAAGTACGTTAGATTTTTCAAAATACCATTCAAGTCTTGTGTTCAAAATCGAATGATATACTTTGCATATGCAAGATATTAAAGAAATAGGCCGTAGGGTTCCTTGTGGTTGTTGATTTTGACCGGGTTTGGGAATTGGCTGGACACTAATTTGTTGCCATTGTTGGGGAACAGATCCGGATTCTAGACACATATTATATAGCCGTAGCAACCACTCTTTGCCGCATTCTGGCAAGTTTTTGATCATCGAATATGAAATCATATCTGACCCCGGGGCAGTATCTTTAGGTTTTATGGCTGCCTCCAACTCCTGCCTAGCAATTGGACTTTCTAAATGTAAATTGTTAGAGTAAAACGTTGGACGCTCATTTACAACAAAGTCAGGTGTAAGACTTTGCAGAAGATTATTGGCCCTGTCTCGATCAATAAATGTTTTTTTTGAGTATCGTCCTTTTAGCCATTTCATACGGAGCCACATTTCATTTATTGAGGACACTTCACTAATAGAACTACAAAAATTTTGCCATGATTTTGATTTAGAATTGCGTAATATTTTTTGGGCTGTTGAAATTTTATTTCGTAGTGCATCTAAATTATTTGGCGTGGGGTTTGCTCTAAATTTTACAAGTGCCAATCTACGTTCTGCAATAGATTTTGAGACAATCATGTTCCAGTATGGCTTAGGCGCAAAATTATTATTTGGATTCAAATTAATTTTAATATATGGGATGTGCTTATCTGCTGCCTTATTTAGGCAGTCCAAAAATAGGTTATAAGCACATTGTAATTCTGATGGCATGACTAAGTCACCTAATAAAGATTCTAGCTCTGAGCTATACGATTTCCAATTCGCATTTTTAAAGTTCCTTTTTTTAACAAAATTACTAACCGGTAAACAATACTCAAATGATAACTTAATAGCTACATGGTCACTTCCCAGTGATTCGTTCGTGGTTTGCCACTCAAAATTTAAAGCAATATCTGATGACAGCAAGGATAGATCAGGGGACGATTGTTGTAGGTTCCCATTTACTAAAGTTATTCTAGTTGGCTTACTGCTATTATTAAGTGTTATAAAGCTACTTTCGATAAGAGATTCAAAAATTTGAGCTCCTCTACTATCTATCTTGTTTGACCAGTTCGAATGGTGTCCGTTGAGGTCACCCAGTATTAAAGTTTTATGACTATTTAATGAGAATAGTTCATCCCAATCCGTTTGCGATGTTCTTGTTGATGGGGCGCAATATACGGCACAAATATTTTCAACACTTTCACAATTATGGATTTTAACATGGAGAAATTCAATTTCTGTATTATTTAAGCTAGTCTGGCATACCTGTGAGCTAATAGATTTATGTGTGAGTATCGCAACTCCTCCAAAACCATCACCCCTATCTTTTCGATAAATGTTGTAGCCTGCCATCCTGATGTCAATATTTGATGATAGCCATGTTTCGCTGAGCACGGCAATGTGTATTTTTTCTTGCAATAACAGTTGTTCAAATTCAATCAGTTTGGGTTTCAAGCTTCTACAATTCCACTGTATAATGTTAAGTCTTAATCTATCCATAACCGAAGAAGTTTTTAAGTATTGGTATTTCTAAAATTTTGTCTTTGAGCCATGTAACCATCCATTCCCATGTTACTTCACAAGCCTGCATAATTTTGTCATTCAGTGTCACATCGCGCATAAATATGATATCTCTCAATTTTTCTAATAGTATCTTAAATGACCGCGACGGGTCGTTCCCTTTGTTATTGGACCGGCTATCTCCTCGTGGAGTATTTGCTGAGTTGGGCATCTCTTGAGTATTTATCTCTGAATCTGAAGACATATCCCAATCCATGGTGTTACGCGGCTGAGATCTTTTCTTTTGTCGCGATTCGGTGTTTGGTTTGGTTTTATCTTTTTTATACGTATTGGGTTTTGAGGATCTATTAGGTTCTGAAGAGGGTTTCGTAGCTTCTGCATATGTTTTAGAGTTCTGCTTTGATTGGTTTGTCTCATGATGCTTGGTTGGGTCCTCTTGAGTAGTAAACGCAGGAAAATTATCTTCATTTATAGATACTTTGGATGGCGCTGGAGAAGGAGGTACATAAGTAGTAGCTGCTCGTTTATAAGTGCAGTTGAACTCGGCCATTAACTCTCTGATACGTCTTTCTTTACAATATACAGGGCACGTGCGTAAAAATGCTGTATGCCGCCCCGAGCAGTTCACACATTTAAAGTGGGTTGTCTCACAGTTATCATGATTACCGGCACATTTGGGACAGACTATTTTTTTTGACGGGCAGAATTTTTTTGTGTGTCCATATCTCCAACACTTACTACACTGCGTGACGTGAAATATGTAGCGTTCGACCTTCACTTTCATGCCATATATATAGATATATGGTGGTAAGGAAGAACCTTTAAATCCAAGACGTATAGTTTCGCTCTCAGTCCAATCAGATTCTTCAGATTCTCTTCGGAACAATCGTTTAATTGAGACAACTTCTATGTCAGACGTAATACTATTTTGAATATCTTTTATATCAACATCCAATTCGATGTCTCTTATGGTGCCGTATGACACAGATACCTCTTGCGATTTATAGCATTTCCAGCCCTTCTCTTGAAATACTTTAGATGTGATTAATTTTTCAGCACTGATTTCATCATCAAATAATATGAAAATTTTGTAAGGAGAAACATATTTCACTTTATATATATTGACAATATTTTCTTCTTTAAGACATCTCGCTAATTCAATTTTTTTAGGGATTTTGTCTTTACAAGTTATACACACTTCAATTTTATCTTGCTCATCTTCTTGGTTATTCGACACTCGTCTGCGATTTTGCCTTTTATGCCTTGAATACACCGTCCACGAGTCTTCTTCATCCACCTCCCGTTGTCTCTTTCTACGTGCGTTGTTTTGCTCATGATTTCTGTAGTCATCCCAATCGTCCGTCTCAGGTAGGTCTTCATTAAAACGTTCCGACCCTTCGTTCATCTCATTTTCGGCTCCCGAATGCACTTCTGCGCTAGCCATTTTCAATATAACGCATATTGCATTCACTCAGTACGGCTGCTAGAACGCCCGCTCGTGCACAGAGCACGCTGCACCTAGCCGCCAAACCGGTTTCGATTATCGCGGTGAGGTAACTCACTCAATGCAACTAAACGCGACCGTATCGCACGGTCTACACCTCAATACTGATGTAAATATTTGCGCTTGCAAATAGTGACCTTAAGAAAATTAATAAAAGAAACCAGCTCTCTGAATCACAGAATGTTAATATTAGGCGAAATCCAAGTTCTGCTACGACATCTATCGAGATTGCTAGTTTTCTTCCAAAACTGAAACAGTACAAATCATATGCTTTTCAGATTTCAAAAACAGGTGAAATCGGCCTATATACCTACCTCCTATCTTTTGATGTCAAGTAAAAACGACTTATAGGTATCGGTAGGCAAAGATAACTTTCAGTCCAGCTGTTATCTTTCCATCTAGATTCTACATCAAAGTGATATGGTTCCTCTATAAAATAAGTAGGGTAGATACCTATTTAGATTCTAATGCTTCTTCTTCTTCTTCTTCTTCGCTCTGGGCTGGTTTCCGCACTTAAACGTTTCCGTCTGTTGTGCGTGCATTGCCCCTCCCCGCTGAAGTCTTCACTCCAGCCATCCAAGCTCACTCCAGAAGCCGAGTAGACCGCCCAGGTTGCCGAGGGCTTCATGGAATGAGGTCGGGGAACCCAAATGGCGTTCGCGTTGTTCTGCTACGCCCGTGCACTCTAGGACCACGTGCGTCGGTGTTTCGTCGACCTCCATGCAAGCCCTGCACAAAGGACTGTCGGTGACACCTATAACGAAAAGGTGTTTGTTTAGTGGGCTATGCCCTGTTATGAGTCCCACCACCTTCCTAAGTTTACCTCTGTCCAGGCGGAGTAGTTTGTTAGTTTGCCGTTTGTCTATGTTGGGGAAAGCCTCTTTGGCTTGCCTGCAGTCTGTTGTGTTCGCCCATAGTTGGGAATGCTCTTTTTGTGTTAGTTCATGCAACCAGGTTTTATACTCACTGAAGGGTATGGGAACAATAGGTTCTGGCCCGATCACCTTCAATGTCGTAGCCTTTCGTGCTAGTGCGTCGGCCGCCTCGTTTCCCTGGTCTCCATCATGTCCTTTGACCCACCTTAGGGTGATGTCGTTTGACATGGCGAGTGTTTCCAGAGTCTTGTGGCAGTCTTGTATGAGTTGTGAGGTCGTCGAGAATCTAGCCAAGGCTTTAAGAGCAGCTTGGCTATCAGAGTTAATGTTAATTTTAAAGTTTGTTACCTGTCGATTGGCCACGGCTATAGCCGCGGTCATAATGCCCACACACTCTGCTTGGAAGACAGAGTTGTCCTTACCGAGTGCGTGACTTATTCTCATGTTTAGTTCTTGGCAGTAGGCTCCAGCTCCTGTGCCCGTTTTCGTTTTGGATCCGTCGGTGTACACTTCTATTGTGTCTTGTGCTGGCTTCGGATCTAAGTTCTTCTCTGAGTTTATCTTGTAGTTTTTGTCTAGTATGTGTTGTTTTTCGGTTCTGTCGCATTTCCACTGCAAACGTGGTTCTTTGTTTATGCTTTGCCCTAGAATTTTAGTGTGCATTGTGTTTTGTTCTTTCCAATGCCCTGAGGTTTTCAGTCTCAGGGCTGCGAGTGTTGCTTCTTCTTTGATGTGTATGTGTAGGGGCGGAATGCCCAATATGACTTCTAACGCTGCTGTTGGTGTGGTGCTCATGCAGCCGGTAATGGCGAGGCATGCTTGTCGTTGAAATTTCTGTAGTTCTTGCTGGGCGGTAGTAAGGAGAGTTCTTGGCCACCATACAAGTGCAGCATATGTTAGTGAACATCTTACTACCGATAGGTATAACCATTTCATTATCTTTGGTTTTAGCCCCCATTTTTTCCCTAGCATGCGTTTGCATTGGTTTAGTATTGCTAGTGATTTTTTGGTTTTATCTTCTGTATGCCTTTTCCAGCTGAGTTTGCTGTCCAGTGTCACACCGAGATATTTTACCTCTGCGGACAGTTCAAGGCTTGTGTTAAACAAAGTTGGTGGTTTGGTTAGTTCAATTTTCCTTTTGTTGGTAAACAGTATCATCTCTGTTTTCTTCGGATTTACTGTAAGTTCGTTTTCATTGCACCATCTTTCTATTAAGCGCAAAGCTCGTTGCATGACTTCGTATAATGTGTTTTCTAGCTTACCACTGATTAGGATGGTGAGATCATCTGCATAACCAATGGTATAGAACCCACTTTTATTTAGTTTGGTTATCAGGTCGTCAACTACAAGGTTCCATAGTATTGGTGACAGGACACCTCCTTGAGGACAGCCTCTCGCCACTATGCCTTTTGTGACTCCGTTGATGTCTAGTTGTATGATTCTCTGTTCTAGTAAAGCTCTTATCCAGCTGCGTATGGTTTTTGACGCCTTGTATCTTCCCAAGGCTTTGTCTATGCTATCGAAAGTTGTTTTATCAAAGGCTCCTTCAATGTCTATGAATTCTAATGCTTATTAAGATAAGTAAATATGTAAGTAGGTAAGTATATCTACACACATGTAGAGAACTAACATAATATATCTACCCAATCTTCTATATCTTATGATCGATGCTTATACCTAGGTACCACATTTTATGGGAAGCTGCAACAACATTTGAAAAACTCTTTGATGAAGATATTGTTGATATTATAATCTGATAGTATACTTTATTCAAATCAATAGGTACATTAGACATGATTTCCAACTAGATTCCTCTGATTTGAATAAGTTTTTGGGAGTCTCGATATGTCGATACCACAAGCTGCCTCGAGGATCAATGTATTGGAGTTAAGACAAAGATGTTCGTGTAGAACTGATCGCTCAAGCCATGCTATTGAGACATAGGTTTCGAGAAACCTTCATCTTGTCGAAATCGCGCCAGTCTGCATCAGTGGTTCCAGGACTATCTCAAGATGGAATTGGAAACCATCTCACCAAAATTGAAAAACCAATGTCCTTTGTCATTCAACAGTGCGCTGGCAATGTAAGAAATGCCTAAAAACACTATGTGTCGATATGTTTCAAACATGCCTTTTGGGTATGACATTTTCACACCCATAAGTCATTGTATCCATCTGAGTAGACCCCTGTAATTTGCTGAAAATTATGTTTTTATAATTTTTTGTTTGATTTTATGTTCCTTTGTTCTAATTTTAATACAGAAATAAAGATGGTTCCACAAAAATATCCGTACCTACTTTTCATTTGACCTCTAATGGGTCCAAAATGGTTACGTGTGCTTCGAAAAGGAACAGACATCACACCAGAAGAACACAGCCTTTTCTACTAGCCCAATTTAAAGGTATAGGTGAAGGAGTTCCACTTTAGGTAAGTATAAGTTACTAGGCGATTATATCGATTACGCAATTTAATGAGACCTTTGATATTCCCTGTTTCTTGGAGATCATGTTAAAACGTAGGATCCGGTGGTTATCAGTTATCACTAACAACTATAATGATAGTTCACTTAAGCTATTGTGCATAATCGATTGAGCGGCTACAAGTCTATCTTTGTACAGTGTACCGAGTTCCTAGTGGAAAGGTGCTAGGAAGCCCATGCAAACATGTCGAATTTTGAAGTAAGTAGGTACCTTTAATCCTTAATCCTATATTATAGTTAATGTTACCGATGTTTACACGACTGCCTAAAAAAAGGAGTGTTCCTAATGTTTTCAGGGTTCATGTAGTGTAAGTGAATTACTTTATCCCACCATAACTTCTAAATGCTCTGAACGGATTTGGACGTATAGGGTATCGTTAGAATACCTGCTTACATCATCTCGAGGCTATGCATTTTTTGAAAAAAAAAATTCATTATGGTGGCTAGGTATAATATAGCGCCATTTTCAAATGTAATTTTTTTACTTTTTAGTTAGTATTTTGATCGTGTTTTTAATTTTTAGGGTTCCGTACCTCCAAAGGAAAAAGGAACCATTATAGGATCACTTTGTTATCAGTCTGTGTCTGTCCGTCTAGATCGTGTCTGTCAAGAAAACCTATAGAGTACCTACTTCCCGTTGCTCTAGAACTTTAAAATTAGCAGGTAGGTAGGTCTCATAGCACAAGTAAGGGAAAAATCCTAAAACCGTGAATTTATGTTACATCACAAAAAAAATTAAAATGTGATCAAGACAAATAATTATTATTTTCAACTTTCAAAGTAATATAACAATACCAAGTGGGGTATATGAAAGGGCTTTACCTGTACATCCTAAATCCGATTTTTATTTATTTTCATGCATAATAGTTTTTGATTTATCATGCAAAATGTCGAAAAAAATACCCAAGTACGGAACCCTCGGTGCGCGAGTCTGAGTCGCACTTGGCCGGTTTTTTTAAATAAGATACGACTTGTTTTAATCAGAGTATTGGTACCTAGGTATACCCTGATATACCTACTTATTATTACATGGTATCTCTATGGTTATAGGCAGGAATGGGCACAGAGCGAGTTGATATGCGTAAGATAGATAGATAATACGAACTTGGTAGGTAGGTACCTACTTAATAAATAACTTTAATGAGTTAAAAAGTTGTTAGTTTCAAGATCATATTTTTAATGATAAATATACGTGAGTAATATAGGTACCTACCTTTAAAAAAATGCTAGTTATAAGAACTTAGGTCACAATATTAAGTGCTAATAACTTTTTTTTGTAGATTATAAATAAGACCTACCTGTCTGCAATTAGACCGAAAATGATACAACCAAATACTAGACCCAATCTGCAAATGATTGTCGTTGATAATAATTTTATCTTGTGATCGCAAAATATCAGCCACTGAAAAAATAATAAGTACTTACTTTAGTTGAGTAGATTTCATAATTTATGTTTTACTAGCTGATGCCTGCGACTTAATCCGCGTTGATTTACGTTTTTCAAAATCCCACGGGAACTGTTTGATTTTACGGGATAAAAAGTAGCCTATGTGTTAATTCAGGGTATAATCTATCTCCATTCCGAATTTCAGCCAAATCCGTCCAGCCGTTTTTGCGTGATTGAATAACAAACATCCAAACATCCACACTTTCACAATAGGCTACTTGACTCATATCTAATTTCGTCCAATAAATGATTATTTATTATAGTATTTTGCTTAAGACAACGAAATATATCAATAAAAATTATTAAAAACGCAGGATGGATATATAAATCCAATTTAAAAAAATACAATTTTTATTTTTATTTGAAACGCAGAAAACGCTGTCAGCCATGATGTGACAAAGTGTAAATATGTAAACAAAGAATTGTCATCCCTATGTCACGCGGGGTATAACGTAGTATCCATATATATAAAATTTAGAGTCCTGACTAACTTATATATCAACGCACAGCCTAAACATCTAAACAGCTGGTCCTAGATACATGAAATTTGGTGGGTGTGTTCTTTGTAGGTAAAGAGAAGGTATCCACTAGGAAAGGATTTTTTGCAATTCCACCCCTGAGTGGGTTAAATGGAGGTTTGAAATTTATGAAGTCCACGCGGGCGAAGTCACGAGCATAAGCTAGTTTTTATATATTTCTAAAAACTCATAGTAAACGTAAAAAAATATCGTTTTCTCGTTATAAATTGAATAAGTTATTAAGTAAGACTTACAACAAAGTGATCTTTGCAAAAATAAATTTGGGTTGAAGTCGTTAGTCATAATTATAGGATCCCTTTAAGCAAGTCTTTGCGTGTTACGTATATTTATTTCACTGGGCACTCTAATTCACAACTTTCCTGTGGTCTTTATCGATGCGTTTTTTACATTCTTGGATGATACAATAACGATAATTACTATATTTTTCATGTAAACTAGTATAGAAGTCATGTTTATTAAACTTTGGGAGGTTATGCTGTTGTTTACAAATGCATGACGTCAGAGCACAGATAATCTATCGGCCAAACATGGCCGACAGTGTTTTTACCTGTCTAAGAAAAATTTTTTTTTAAATTAAAGTTTTACGGTTTTTAGGGCGCAAAAAAAATATAGTGTTAATTTTTTTGATATAATAGGACAAATATTAACCATTTAAGACCAACTTAAAAAAAGTGTCAAGTAGCCTATTCACATTTATAATCAATACTTATAATATATTATTATATTATGTTTTAGGTTTAGGATATTATAATTCTTGACACCTTTTCATTCGGGCAGGACTTGTGTGCATCCAATGTAGGTACCTAAACGATAATAATATTCATGAAAAAAAAATTAAATCGCTACGAACTATTAAAAATGTCATCAACTCATCATCAACATGATCAACCCATCGCCAGCTCAATACTGAGCACGGGTCTCCTCTCAGAATAAGAAGGACCGTATGACCATAGTCTACCACGCTGGCCACGTGCGTATTGGCAGACATCAACAATGTGGGGTTGTGTGGGATTTATAACTTTACAGGAGTGCAGTTTTAAAAAGTAGGTAAGTACCTACCATAAAAATATTTTACTTTTAAACCTAGGATTAGTGTAGCTTAATAAATTCTAATTTCAAATTGAAAAAACCGATCAAGTGCGAGTCGGACTCGCACACGAAGGGTTCCGTACAATCGTATAAAAAATAACACTTTTTAATTATTTTTTGTGATGTAACTACAAATTCACGGCTTTCGGATTTTTCTCTTTTAAATACTTATTTGTGCTAATGCTCACCTGCCTTTCATGATTCTAGGTCAACGGGACGGGAAGTGAACTAACTACCTACTCTATAAATTTTGATTCCCTTCACGGGTCAAGACAGACAGACACCTCACACCAGTCTGTGTGTGTTGCTAGACCAGAAACAGCCAGAAAACGAAGGGATTCTATAAGGGTTCCTTTTTTTCGCTGGAGATACGGAACTCATATCTTTTCTTGCTTTCACCACGTGAGTAGTGCTTTCCCCGCGCTCCTCGAAATAAGTAGGTCAGTAAATTACCTTTAAAGTAAAATCTTCTTTGATCAGGAAAGTAAATTGAGGTAAATTATCAAGTTAGTAAAAGTTTTATGTTAATGGAGTCGTGAACATTTGCTCAGGTACTTATTTTTATTTATATGCTTAATACATAAAACGTGATAATAAAATTATAGGTAATGAAATCTTAGTAGGTAATCCATATATAATGGTTTTGTGGTTACGATGCACGATGTTGGTAATCTAAATCTAAATATATAAAAGGATAAGGCGACTGACTGACTGACTGACTGACAGAACTATCAACGCACAGCTCAAACTACTAGACGGATCGGGCTAAAATTTAACATGCAGTTAGCTATTATTACGTAGGCATCCGCTAAGAAAGGATTTTGAAAATTCAACTCCTAAGGGGGTAAAATAGGAGTCTGAAAGTGAATAGGTAGGTACTTAGCCTTAGTAGGTACAAAGATTCTAAAAGAATTTACTTACTGCAGGTACTTGTCTTGGTGCAATACTTAGCTGGTGCAGCGAGTAATGTGGGTAGTTTTTCTCACAACTGGATTCTTTCTTTAACTAAATAGTTGATATCTACCTAATCGTTGCAGCTATTGAGGACAAACCTCTGTGGTTTTTTCGGTGTTTTTAGACTAAGCTTTTTGAATTGTATTTTGATTTGATAATAAATAAATAAAATAAAAAAGTTAGACCGAGGCAAAGCTCGCGGTTGACAGGAACGCATGAGGAAGACGTTACCAACGCGATGCATTCATGGTCGTTGTCTTTTATTGCAGTATGGTGGAGGTAGTTGCCGTTCACAGAAAAAATATCTTTGGCAATTTTTATAAGTTGGTATCGTCTTAAATCTAAAATAGATGTCAAGATCTTAATAATGATGAAAATGTAAAATTACTTACCGATTTTTTAAACCAAATCATCCATAAAAACTTAACATGCCATGTGGTGCATTTGTACACTTTGGTGCCATTCAGAACAGAGTAAGTGCACAAGCTCGTATTAAACACCGATGAGGAGGCGGAGACATCGCATTCAATTTCCCGTGGCGGCTCTAGCAGAAACATGTCTTCATATTGATTCAACATCGAAGGCACCATCAGAGTTGCAGAAATAAATGTCACCAACCATTGCCAAGAGCCGATATGGCCCAAAACATCCGTCGTAACATCTTCATATATCGTTCCAATACTAAAAAGTAAGGTATATTTTCTACATTTCGTCCTTGAAGTGAAATTTCCCTTTTCATTCCATAGTTATTTACTTACATTGACATTCCTAGAATTGAGGCCGTAATGCACGATTTACAATCATGTCACTCTCCAAGCCTACTAGTTTTGCCTTAACATTTTGTTCTAGGTATCAGGAAAATATTGGCTGGTAATCGAAAATTCCTTAAATTAGAACTTAGAGGATTATAATTACTTTATCTGCTAAAACATAAAAGATAAGGATAAATATCGAAAATATTGAAATAATTTAATGTTAGTGCAGTAAAATGCAAAGGTTATTCCCCTTATTCTAATTTTGTTCTTCTTCAAAGATCACGATTCCTTTAATAATGCAGGTAAGCGATTGTCAGTTGACTTGTATAAGCTGGTATGATAGAGCTAATAATTTTAATGTTTATTTATACTTCAGTAATACTTAGTTATTTTTTTTTTACTGAGATAATATGTTGTCTGTTATTTTCGTTATTTTAGAGGAAACAAGTTTTAGCACCCCATACTGGCTTTACAAAAAAAAAGTGAAATAAACCGAGTGCAATATCCTGGCAGGGTTTTGAAATTTTATAATTTCTAAATTTCTGGTCTGGTCTGGTGGGAGGCTTCGGTCGTGGCGCCAAGCGATTTAGCGTTCCAGTACGATGCCGTGTAGAAACCAAAGGGACGGGCATGTAATAAAAACTGACATACCCATTCCAGGTTAGCCCTCTTCCATCTTAGACGGCATCATCACTTACCACCAGGCGAGATTGCTGTCAAGGGATAACTTGTATCTGAATAAAATAAAAATAAAAACCAAACTCGATTCAGTAGTTCCCATGATTAGATATATACAAGAACAACCCTATTAAACGTTAATGCCTGAATAAACAAAGCATGCATAGCGTAAATAAAACGTGACTGTTTTATTTCTAAGAACTTATACATTACTATACTATACACTATTATACTATACTATACATTATTATACTATATATATGTATAAAAACTTATACATTATTATAAAGTGGTACCTCATAGGTACGTCTTTAAATTAGTTTATAATTTTTATTTTTATTTTTTTAAAGAATATTAGCCATAATTATTAAAATTTAATTAATTAATTATTAATAAACTCTATATTATCATTATTGAACTTTAGGCTCCCTATGGATATTATTATGTTACGCTTATAGAACGAAAACGCTCACTGAGCGATAAAACAGCTCATAATGGTTCTGTTTTCTTTAAAACATCCTTGTTATTCTTCTTCTAGTGCTCCCGCCTACCGGAGGTCGGCTATCATTAAGGCTAACTGGATTTTGTTCACCGCTCCATACACAGTGAGCTGTTACTCATGTTGTGTTGTGTTATGGCACTTATTAAAAGGTCCATAACGGGTTGTGGCAAGCATAGAACGACCACATAGCAAAATTCGTCTCGCGGCTTTCGTGAGATTTGACTACGACGCATTGCGGCAGTGAAGAAAAGCTCTGACGTCTGATGCCTAGTTGTAGTAGTGCAACTACGAGTTACGAACGCAGCAGATATTTAATTTCATGATAACAAATTCCCTATGTGATCATCGTTCAGTGGTTGCCGTAAGTCATGGTGATGGGCGTTTAAAAAAGGTTTAACACGAATTTCGCGATGTGGATCTTTAAAGAAACCACAACGCTTATATTGTGGGCTGCTATTTTGTTCAGTGAGCGTTCTCGTTTTTTGAGCTTGACAGATATGCTGGTAGTCGTAGATATTTTCTATTAAGTAGCTAGATCGGTGATTGAGATGTTTGTGCATCGCCGACGTACTCGTGTGGCTGACGCTCATATTTTGTGCAGGCACAGGCACGCAGGTATTTGCTTGTGAGGTATGAGTTAATGGAGATAAGGAGGTGCTAGTTTTTTTGTTCGATTGCGGTAACCGACCGCCACGGTGTCGGCAGTCGGCGGCGCCACGACGAGCCGTCCATTCGCTCGTCCGCCGGCATTCGTGTCTGGCGTCTGTTCCTCGCATTATCGCCGCCAGTGTCGCGTGCTCCCACACTTTATAGGCTTTATACATCAATGGTGCTTGTGGTTCTTTACAGAACACCGACAACACTTCAACACAACCAGGATCCACTAAAGATATCATGGACAAGGAGCACGCTTTAGAGGAAATGATGGGGAAACTAGGTGAGTGAACTGAACTTTTCGGAACATATGGTGATGAAACTTCTTATCGATGGAATCGCATACTGCTGGGATTATATAAAAAAAATCACGCATGTTCGAAGTAACGCACGTAAGTAAGTACACATGTTAATGAGTGTTGCCCTGTTTTTTGATCAAGCCGGTCTTGCGGTCAGAATACCGATTGCACGTGTCGCAAACTTCGTGTGGGCTCAAGTGATCGAGTGAAGGCGAAAGAGCTTTCATTTTTATATCAAATGGAATGTTTCAAGGTTCCGGTAGGTAGGTAAGTAGGTACCTATACCTACTTGATGTAAATCGTAATGCCCCAACCAACCATGCCCCAACATTATTTATAGCGAATGCACCTTCGGGTGTCATGATAGGCATAAAATATTTTATGAGCTTTTTGCATGGTGATAGATATAATTTCCTGCATTTCTTTATTCTAATAGGTATAAAAATACCTGCTTAGCTATTTTAGTTTTCACATAATGCGGAAATTATTTGAATACCTATTCTTGTGTTAGTTCGCTTTTGCCCTAACATCGGTAACATTTGTAACAAATAACAAGCTAATTACCAGATGTAGCATTTTAACGTCCATCTGCAATTCTAGTTCGGAAGATGCACCCGCAAAACTTTGACAGGCGCTTAGGCGGGCGCGGCGCTGAAAACCATGACTGAAATTCTAACTCCCAATGAATCAATTTATTTCCTCAGTAGTAGTTATTGATATAGTAATAAAATATTGGAGCTTTTATTTAGTTCCAAGCGAAATTAATAGGTAGCACTAGATGGAGAAAACGGTGATAGCCTAGTGGTTAAGACGTCGGCCTCCTGTTCGGGGGGTCGGCGGTTCAATCCCAGGCACGTACCTCTAACTCTTCGGACTGATTTTGCGTTTTAAGCTATTGAATGCACTTGCTTTAACTGTCGAGGGAAACATCGCGAGGAACCCTGCACGGCTCAGAATTCTCCATAATGTTCTCAAATGTGTGTGAAGGCTGCCAATCCGCACTTGACTAGTCCAGCGTGGTGGACTATTAAAACCGGTTCAGTAGTTTCAGAGTTTATCGATTATAAACATGCAAATCTTTCCTCTTTAAAGTAAGTATTAAGTATATATAGATCACCTACTCAGTATATAAGTATGAAATTTGAAGATTCATTCTAACCATGACATCATGGTATATGCTACGAGTTATTTCCCGATCTATAAAGATTTGACATGCTTACGAAACTGTTACGGTTCGATCAAGTATCGGCAGTTGGCCTAATATTAAAAATTTTAGTACCTAGTACCTACCTACTTGCCTACTACTTAACGTGGTAACGGTGGCGTGTGACCCTGCCTTGAAATTTAACAGCACATAAATTAAAATGTATTCATTTCACACCGAAGGCAGGTATATGGGTATGTTCCATAACCATAAAAAGAAAATCACAAAATAATCGGCCAACCTTGATAGCATGTGCGTGTTATGCATGAATATTAAATATGCTCTTTAAAGGTAGATGGGCACAATCGATGTCTTTTTATGATTAGGTACAAGAATCGGAATAATAGGTATTATTATAGTTTTCAATGAAATCCCAAGCGAATATCGTACGTGATCAACTGATCACGCAAGACGCAAGAGAGTAGCTGACAAGCGGCAAGCCAGTGGTAACCTAGAGGTTAAGTTGTCGGCCTCCAATTCGGGGACATGGGGTTCGACCCGGGCATGCACCTTCTCATCAACTGTTCGGAGCTAGGTGCGTTGTAAGAAATGAAATATCACTTGCTTTAACGGTGAAGGAAAACATCGTGATAAAACCTGCATGCCTGAGAGTGAATGGTGATCATGATTGTAATATATGTATAAAAATATAGAAGATATACTTTTTCATTAGAGGAAGTAATAAGTAAAATCGATCAAATAAATCATGCGTAAATTCCTTCTAACAATATTATGGTAATAGGATGTTTTTATATTTCCTGGTGACGACATTTTGAGTGATGCTGATAAGTAATAACTAATGAGGTTAAACCTTCATCGTCTAGTTGATTCTAACCATCGCTATCAAAGTTGAAACAGTAGGTAATGTGTTAATTATTGTTCAAGAGAACCTAGTGATATTGTGATGTCACGAGTTTTAGCATAACAAAACAACCGTTTAGCCTGTCAGCTATAAATAGTTTGTGTTTACTTTTGTTTGTTTCAAACTACATACTTCAGTAGGCATGTCGATCGAAGAAGTGTGTCCTTCTCCAATGATAGTTTTTTTTAATTATTTAAATAGGTAGATATCTTTTGTACTTGAATTGTACATTATATTGAATTGTAACAGTTTGCTGTCAAGGCGCGGACTAATAACCAAAAGATCGACGGTTCTAATTTATCTAATCTAACTCTATACCCGTTGTAATATTGCACCAGTTTTTTTTTTCCATGAGAAAATTCATCATGGGTATCACCTAGCCAGGGGAGGTACGGAGGTTATGTCGGACTCGTGCTGATTAAAATCCTACAGTGTACCACACGTCGCCTGGTGGTTGGGCTACGGGATCGAACTCGTTCTATCGTCCAACCCAGCCAGGCAGCGACGTCAGTCTAAACTCTAAGTAGACTCTCCCTCGGACCAATAAAATGTCACTATATTATAGCAATAACCTACACCTAATTTGCTAAAAGTCCTCGGACTGATCGTAAATCACAAAATTTAAAAATATATAATATATTGTAGGTTGTTAAACACCATAATGAGGCGCACCAGGAACACAATAGTGCGCCTTGCTTGAGGACCATTTTCTTTTTCAGTTACAGAATCCTTGTGTTTATACGTCTTATCGCTCGGAACTAGGGGACAGGCCTAGCGCAAGCTTTATCGTTTGAGAGGAAATATTAGTCATGTTTGACCTTGCATAATTAAGAAAACTTCTCCAAATTTTTTAAAATTATAGTCCACAATGCTGAACCTGTTAGAAAATGGGAAGAGAAATAGAAAGATTTCTTATTTAAATAAATTGCTTTTGAATCGTCGAAAGAATCTACCAAAAGGCGACTGTCAAAGGTCTTTTTAATATTTTTTGCGTACTTATTGCAGCTTTGTTACAATAAACTAAATAATTTAAGTGCTGTCAACTCAGATTGCCAATAATATTTTTTTTGAGCAAGAGCCAAACAGCTATAATAGTTATTTAACCTACTTTATATCAAAATGTTGTACGTTTCCGTTTCCTTATACTTTGTCTTTTATAATTGGATTATTATGATTAATGAATTATGTAGGTATTATAAATAGATTCCTACTAAGTTAGGTATCGATTTATCCTTAAGTAGGAAACTTAAAATCAATTTACTTAAGTGGTTAGTGGGTATAGTGAGATAGTCACAAGTTTATTGTTAGGTATCTATGTGTGTCAGATTTGGTTTGGTTTCCTCAAGGATTGGTGTTGTATTACATTATGTAAGCACCGTATCGGACTAAATACGTAGGCACTAGGTAGATCAAGTCATTCATTTATATCCATACTAATATTATAAATACGAAAGTGTGTATGTGTGCTCGCCTTTCAGGGCTCATTCGTTCAACCGATTTTGACAAGATTTGGTACAGAGATAGCTTGCATCCTGGGAAAGTACATGGGCTTCTTTTTATCCCGGAAAATCAAAGAATTCCCACGGGATTTTTAAAAACTTAAATCTACGCGGACCAAGTCGCGGGCATCATCTAGTTATACATTTATTTTGAAATTATTTGTACCTAGATACATTTAATTATTATGCACCTTTACTATACCTACTTATAATATGTACTTATATTACTCTCTGTATAAACAAACTAGAAGTGGACGAATTACCTATGTGCATAAAACTCCAACAAAAACTTTAAAAATATACCTAGGTACCTACTATTATTATGTTACCGGTATACCTATTTTGAAAGTTTAAGTCGAGGGAACTTTTACTAATATTACCTACCTAATGTACCTATCTAGGTAGATTATAGAGGCCAAACATATATTTTTATTTTTGTCTGGCTGTACTTATATTAACTTCACGCATCACGCAGAAACTTTTGAATGGATTGAATGCGATTTGGTATATTTATAGATAACTAGCTGACGCCCGCGACTTCGTACGCGTGGATTTAGGTTTTTAAAAAATCCTGTAGGAACTCTTAAATTTTCCGGGATAAAAAGTAGCCTATGTCCATCCCCGGGATGCAAGCTATCTCTGTACCAAATTTCGTCAAAATCGGGTGAACGGTTGAGCCGTGAAAAGCTAGCAGACAGACAGACAGACACTTTCACATTTATAATATTAAGTATGGATAATAATCTAGTTTTAAAAATTAAAATCCTCAATACACGCGGGCATCAGCTAGTATTTATGTTATAAAATTTTACTAATTACATTATATTTTAACAAATTATTATTAATATTTTAAAAAAATCTTTATTATTTTAGTACCCAGTAGGCAACAAACAGCACATGATTATTGTACAATATTATAAGGTCATAATAATATTGTCCCTTATCAGTAACAACCGTACTAAATTTATATTTATCACTCGCAATATGCTTCGAATAGTGATATGGTTGATATCTAGGTATACCTAGATATTATTTTACACGTCATAATATTATGTTCATATTTAAATATGATTTGGTTAGTCTGGAAAATATATTATACATTATACATAATTATATTTACTTAAAAATACAATACCTTATGCCAGGGATAATATTTTAAAACAAGTAAATTGTCCCTGCTAATATGACCGCACATTTTTTTTGCTAAAAGAAGATTTTATTCCTGGATAGTTTTTCTAGGCTGCTGAATCCATATTTTTAGTGAAAGTCAAGCAGTGACCACTAGACTATCACCACTTTATTGGATCATTATAGTTAGCCAATTGTTTTCTTTGATAAATCTATTTTAAAAATGAAATTTAAATGCGTTTGTAGGTATGGAACCTCTTCTTTTTTGGAAGTCGGTTAAAAATAACGATTAATTGTGCTCCAAATTATTTATCTGACTGAAAAGAGCTCGTGCAAGGCTCGTGCTCATTTACATACTGTGTTCACTGCGCATTTTAGCGGGTCAATGCCTATGATGACCTTTTCGTGACTATACAGACCTACCTTACATTCGTACCTACTAAGAAAAGATTAAGGGAGGGATAGAGTAAATAACTGCGCTATTAAACAAATTCAGCACAGATTTTTTCTGGATGGTAGTAGTTACTAGGTTTACTTACATAACTTCTGTATAATGATATTATTTGTTCGTTATTCTTTGTACGATGAAATTTTGTTCACCAAATTAACCTTTCCACTGACCTTTCTACTTACGGAATTTTTACGTAGTAGTTAATTACGTAGTACCTACTTAACAGTTTTTATTTGTATCGATTAGAAGGAAGGTAGTAACTAGTACCTAACTACCTACCTATCTACCTTTATGTAAATCATTATAAGATAGATGGATTCTTCATTTAAAGTAATTTTATTTATCAGGCTAGATTGTTTTACCACCGAATTATCATGGTTTTGAACAACCTCTAAAGAAAATAATCGCAGCACTATTTGCGAGCCATTTAATGTTGATTTCTATTCTCCATCATTATCTCCGAAGATTTTCATTATTTTGCCCCAAAAAATGAGATCTACACCAACCTGACTTTCAGATTCAGAATCTGGAAAAATCGAAAGTGATTAAGTACCTACCTTCCTAATAATATTTAAGGGAATTACTTTCCCTACTACCACGTGTGTAAGTTTTCATAGCCTTAAACCTATACTAATATTATAAAGAGGTAAAGTTTGTAAGTCTACTTGTAGGGGGTAATCTCTGGAACTGCTGAAGCGGTTTTGAAAATTCTTTCCCCCGTAGAAAGCTATATTATTCTTGAGTGACATAGACTATATTTTATTTTCAAAAAAATTAGATCCCTATGAAAATTGTAATAAGTTACCCGTGCGAAACCGGTAGATTAATAAATGATTAGGATCAGCAAACTGTTAATAAATAAACTATAATTTCTTTTATTATTGAACCTATTCTTACATTTCCGGCGACATCTGGTTCATGTGCAAACAAAATACGAATGTTTACTATTGGCATTACGCCAGTATTGAACGTTGATAACTACGTAACAATTGTAATTATCCTTGAAGAAACATAATTTCCATGTCAAACGATTTTTTTTAAATAGCCACTCTTTCTCCGCAGTTACTTAGACCTAGCGCGCACTACGGTGCGGGGTATTGAGGTGCGTTTTAAAATCCGTAAAGAATTTACTTAATTATATCAAAATCCGGTGCGGAATTAATGCCTCAGTGCGCGCGCTTGAATATAGTTCTATAGTTTATAGATTTTGCGGAAAAAAAGTATGGAAATTTTCCGTAGTGCGCGCTAGCTCTATGAAGTGCGCGCACTGCGGAATTAATTCAGCACAGGATTTTAATAGATTAAAATTCAAATTTGCGGATTTTAAAACGCACTGCAATTTAACGCACCGTGGTGCGCTCTAGCTCTTAGTCCAATTTCCATTTAACTATTAGAATGGACGATGAAATCGTTTTTAGGGTTCCGTACCCGAAGGTTACAACGGTACCCTAAATTACTAATCCTCCTTTTTAATTTTTTTTTCAAGTCTTGAAGTTTTGTAACTACTGCGCTCGAACAATAATTTTGAACTTTCGATAAAATTTTAGTAAAGTTCCATAATGTGGCTAATTCCGTTGTACACAATCTCTAAACTAAACTAAAATGATATGTCTAAATCTATTGCTATCCCTTTCATAATGTTGCTTGCAGAAAAGGATAGCACTAGATTTAAACCTGTTAATTTAGTTTAGGTTTAGAAATTGTGTACAGGAGAATTGGCCCGATAGCCTAGGTTAACCGGTATTTTTTAGGAAATAGTTGAACTTATGGTTACTAATTACCACGAAAAAAAATGTCCCAAAACGTTCTACAGAAAAAGAAAAAAAAAACCACTGACGGATGAAAATTATGAAAAAAATATGAAAAAATTCATATCTCCTAAACTACTGAAAATCGTTCAACATACATGGGGGTGATTTGGATACCCCTTAATATAAGGTATTCAAATTTTTCTTTTAGACGTCACATCCCCGGTCACCCTGTATATCTGGTCAGGCTTTAATGCCATTCCTACCTAACTACTACCGAGAAGAACCATCAAGAAACTCAGTCGTTGCTCTTAATTAATAAGAAAATTAATAGCTATTAGATTTATTAAGTAACTCAAATTGTGAGAATTATTTTCTCTGCTGGGTATGGGGAAGTGATAATAAGTTTGATAGATATGAAGCTGTAATGCACTAATCAGTCAATTGAGTAACAACGCACTATTATCACATCGCTCATACTCACACGTTGTTGATTGGCCAATATGTCGTCTTTTATCACGTTATCGCCCTATCAGTTATTATCTTTGAGTTAAAGCTCTATAGATCTATAGATATATAGTTGAGTTATAGATCTTTTAGTAGGGTTCCTCAAAAGTAAAAACGGAACCCTTATAGGATCACTTTGTTGTCTGTCAGTCTGTCGGTCTGTCAAGAAACCTGCAGGGTGCTTCCCGTTGACTTAGAATCATGAAATTTGGCAGATTATGGGTAGGTAGGTCTAATAGCAGACATAAGGGGAAACATCTGAAAACCGTGAACATAGGTTTACATCACACAAAAATATTTAAATTGTGGTCATGATCTAAAAATTAGTATTTTCAATTTTCGAAGTAAGAAAACTTTATCAAGTGGGGTATCATATGAAAGGGCTTTACCTGTGCATTTTAAAATATATTTTTATTTATTTTTATGCATCATGGTTTTTGAATTATCGTGCAAAATGTCGAAAAAATACGATTGTAGTACGGAACCCTCGGTGCGCGAGCCCGACTAGCACTTGGCCGATTTTTTAATGTTTATGATAATTAGCACGACGTGCTCGTGACTTCTTCGCCGCGACGCGACGCGCAACGGCACGGCGCAATCAGCCTATTCCGGGGGGTCCGGGGTTCACCAGCTTTTCGGAGTTATGTGAGTTTTATTAAACAACTAGCTTAAGCCCGCGACCTAATCCGCGTAGACTACTCATATTTCAAACCCCTATTTTACCCGCTTAGGGTTGAATTTTCATAAAATCCTTTCTTAGCGGTATCTACGTCATTATAACTATCTACATGCAAAATTTCAGCCCGATCCGTCCAGTAGTTTGAGCTGTGTGTTGATAGATCAGTCAGTCAGCTTTTCATTTTGTACATTTAGATTATTCACCTAAGTACTTTAACGGTGAAGGAAAACATTGGCATCGTGGGGAAACCTGCATGTCTGAGAGTTTTCCATAATGTTCTCAAAGTCGTGTGAAGTTTGCCAAGCTGCTCTTTGCCAGCGTGATGGAAAATGGCCTAAAGCCTTCTTATTCTGACAGGAGACTCGTTCTCGATGGGTTGAGATGAGACGGTTAGGTACATTGTCACCTTGCATTATACGCAAATACGTTACTTAGTGTTATGGTAAAGTGGTTGATTGCAGGAAAGAAACCGCACATCCGATCTCCATTACTCCTAATTTCAGAATCAGCTAGTTTACGTAGAACTGACGTTTAGTACCTATCTCGTTCAAAGATATTTTACCTATCTAAATAATACCTAATAGGTAGGTAGGTACAATCTAGATGCGGTAATTTTATGCAAATTGTGTTCTCTCGTTTTCTTTCAACAAAATTTATAAAGACAGGTGTTTATAAGTTTTAGGTACCTATTACTTAATCCATATCCACACTAATATCACATTATAAATACGAAGGTGTGTGTGTTTGTCTGCTAGCCTTTTAAGGCCCATCCGTTTAACCGGTTTTAACGAATGGCACAGAAGTAGCTTGCTCAGGGAAGGACATACCTAGCTAGGCTACTTTTTGCCCCGAAAAATCGAAGAGCTCCCACGGGACTTTTAAAAACCTTAATCCACACAGAAGGCCTACGCGACACAAAGTCGCAAACATCATCTATTTGATACAGATTGCATCCTTGAGTATTATAATTCAATGGATATAGGCTACTTTTTATCCCGTAAAATCAAAGAGTTCCCACGGGATGTGTAAAAGACCAAAACTTACGCGTACAAAACGGACAAGTACGCTTGTGCACTCATTTGATTGGTAAGTGTTTTGAGTTTTGACGGCTCCGTCACAAGCGTACGCACGTTTTGTACCTACTGTTTGAGTAATGATTGACTGCCACTTCGAATCGTATTTTCACTTGGATGAATAATTTATTTTCATTTCACGAATCTGGTAACCTAGGTCCTATCTAGGTATACCTATCTTCTCAAATATTAAACATCAAATTATGATCGATCGATAAATATACGCAGGCGTTTATTATTTTTATACCTTGTAGGTACGAGATAGCCAAAAACTTGTAACTTGTAATTAATTGTTTTTTAGATATTAGTGATCGTTATTCGTTAGGTAGATAGGTACAAAGACTTAATAATATTGAATTAACTACTGTGATTAACTATAACAACGTCTCTTATTTCAATTGTAGCAATATTTTGGTCAAGGTTTTCAACTGTGTTAATCTGTTCTGAGAAATTAATCGAAGAATTTTTTTTTTAAATTAAATAAGTACAAAAATTCAACGTAGGTATTTATTAATTGGCCCTTCACTTTTAAAAGTTAAAAATCTTATACATAATAGGTAAGTAATTGACGAAATTCCTCTCAAATTGCACTCACGATTTATGTAATGTACAAGAGCACGTTTTTAAAGGGCTTATTCCACCCTACCTGAAATAGGAAGTCCTAAGTAGTATGTGTTCACACGAAGGATTCCGTAGTCCGTACCCGATGGTCCGGGCCACGGAACCCTTCGTGTGAGAGTACGTATTTCTTGTACGATTACAAGAAATAACACTTTTTTTTTAATTTTCATGGCGGCCGTTTTGAAATTTTTATTATTTTTTGTTATAGCGGCAATAGAAATACACATTCTGTGAAAATTTCGACTCCCTACCTACTAAGTTTACGAGATACAGCCCGTTGACAGACAGGCGGACGGACATACAAACTGCGGTAGGGTCCCGTTGGCACCCTTCGGGTACGTGCAGCGTAACTAGGTACGGAACCCTGAAAACCAAATACCAATATACCTTTATCCTTTGACGACCTTCCTGGCGCAGATGTAAGCGCTGTTGTCTTATTAGTGGGAGGTTGCGGGTTCGATTCCCGGCAGGGGTTTGGAATTTTATAATTTCTAAATGTCTGGTCTGGTCTGGTGGGAGGCTTCAGCCGTGGCTAGTTACCACCCTACCGGCAAAGTCGTGCCGCCAAGCGATTTACCGTTCCGGTACGATGCCGTGTAGAAACCAAAGGGGTGTGGGTTTAATAAAAACTGCCATACCCCTTCCAGATTAGCCCGCTTCCATCTTAGACAGCATCATCACTTACAAGGTGAGATTGCAGTCAAGGGCTAACTTGTACCTACCTATTTGAATCAAAAAAATAATTTAATGATAACAGAGACTAAATGATAAAATATTGTTTAGGTAGTGTCAATAACCATTCCGTACAAGGTTCATGTACCTACCTAGCTAAAGTATAAGATAACAATATATAGGTACCTAAGTTCAGAGTTCAATGTCAATGTTAACAAAATACGTGGGTAGGTAGTATTATAAGATTCAAAGATTCAAAGATTCTTTATTTGCGGAAACATTTTACAACGAGATGTTATTACATAAAATTGTCCAGTAGAAATGTTTCGCCTTAAATATTAGGCATGCAAAACAATTAGTAAACCTAGTAAAACAATAACTATAAGTAATTTGACGCACGTTGTCTTTGTCTATGTTAAGAAGTATAAGATACCTATTAGCAGTTTCCCAATCTATTAGGCACATCTATAGATATAATAAAAGCTAAAACTGTAACTGGACGATTCCTATACATTAAAAGCATTATTATCGATATATAGAGCCCAAACAGTATTTTTTTAATTTTTGACTGCTAATAATTGTGCACGCTTCACGCTGAAACTTCTAAACGGATTTGAATTTTGGTCGCAACTTTGAGTAACTTTCTCTGTTTCTTGTCGATCTGTTTGGTACAAATTTTGCAATTGATTTTATCATTCTACTAGCAACCCGCCCCCGGCTTCGCACGGGTAGCATATTATTACAATTTTCAGAGGGATCTCTAATTTTTTGGGGTTCAGTACCTCAAAAGGCAAAAATGGATCGGACGGAACGCATTATAGGATCACTTTTTTGTCCGCCTGTCTATCTGTCAAGAAACCTATAGGGTACTTGCCGTTGACCTAGAATCATAAAATTTAAAATTTTAATCGTAGGTAGGTAGGTAGGTACTTATATACATATTTATCTACGTAGACTACGCAATAGGTAAGCCCACCCGCGCGAAGCCGGGCCGGATTAACTAGTCGTTCATAAACCTCCATCTTTAAGAATTTGACATTGAAAACGTGAATACGAACTTGTACGTATATAATATATTTATCCAATATACCTAATTGCCAAATTATGTTAATAATTAATTTAATACGTAACAGAAGAATAACTTCTAGATAGACATAGCGCATACCTATTGGCTATTACTATTACCTACTGGATGTTGCCCGCGACTTCGTTCTCGTGGATCGAACTATTAAAATTCCTGTGGAAACGCTTTGATTTTCCGAGATGAAAAGTAGTCTATGTAGTATGACCAGGATGCAAGCTATTTCTGTACCAAGTAGGCAGATATGGTGCCCGCAACTTCATCCATTTGCATTTACATTTTTGAAAATCCCGTGGGAACTCTTTGATTTCCCGGGATCAAAAGTTGCATAAATGTCTTTCCCTGAGGTGCAAGCTAAGTATTTTTTGTGTGCCTTTGGTTAAAATCGGTTAAACGGATGGGCCGTGAAAAGCTAGCAGGCATACTCAGATTAATTATTCTAATAGAATAGAATAATTAATCTAAGCAGGCATACATAGACACACCTTTGCTTTTATAACATTAGTATGGATAGACGGAGTGGAGCCATGTCTTTTGATAACAATTTAATTCAACTTTTTGTACGTTGAAATAGGTAGGTTAGGCCGCAGATACACCTGTAAGTTTTACACACGTAAGTAGCTTACGTGATTAACTTACGACATATTTACTACCCGTAATGTAAACTGTTCACATTTACCTTAGTAATTTGTTGTTCACGTAAGCTACTGTGAGTAAAACTTACAGGTGTAATCGCGGCCACGGTTTTTGAAATTGGTATAAAATGAAACCAAAACACGGAAGATAGGTATAGTACACGACAGTTCGAGATGGCAATCGGAAAGGGAACGCCCCACACATCCCCCGCACTAACCCGACGCGGGCGAACGCGGGTGACGTGCGGTTATGCGGGATTTCCCCCCGCCTCATACCCCGATTGGCATCTCAACCTGTCGCAGACTATAGGTACATCTACCCAAAGGACGCACGCGCAGTGCGCACTGGCACGCCGCCGCGCCGCGGCCGCCGTGCCACGCTGCATAAATGCTAAAGTAAATAAAGCTGATTGTTTAGCCAACGAAACAGTGTTATATATCTGATCTGTTAAATTGTCATAGTTAATAATAATATAAACACACTTGATATCATGAGCATTCAAATTAAGTAGGTATGTTATCTGTGAGCAAATAACGTACAAAACTTGATAGGTATGCTCGAAATTTATGTTAAACCAAACCTGCAGTTATCTTTAATTTATATTAAAAGTTAAAACATGCTTTTTTATACAATTTCAGGAGATTTCGGGCGGTATCAAGGTTTCCAGTTCTTCCTTCATATCCTGGCTGCACTGACGGCTGGTCTGCACATGCTTTCCCTGGTGACGGTGGCTGCGGTTCCAGAACATAGGTACCTATACCCATACCAGATTGAAATAGTTACTTTAACTCAAACCTATAAAAATTTGATACATAATATTGTATTAATATAATATAGATATTAATATGTAATGTATAAAATCTCGAACTATGATACATTTTCCTGTAAAATCTAAGATATAGGTCCCGACCTACCGGAATTGTTCTTGGATTATAATCGTTAAAATCGGACTTTTACCAGCATGCAATCGATAAATCCTTTTAAAAATAATCTAGGGGCAGGACAAATACCGTGGAGAGGACGGGGTGTTCAATTCGTTCAGGTTTAGTTAATACTAGATGATGCCCGCGACTTCGTCCATGTGGATTAAGATTTTTTTAAGTCCCATGGGAACTTTGATTTTCCTGGATAAAAAGTAGCCTATGTCCTTCCCCGGGATGCAAGCTATCTGTGTACTAAATTTCATTAAAATCGGTTGAATGGATGGGCCGTGACTTTTCACGGTCCAGCAGAACAGACAGACAGACACACTTGCATTTATAATATAAGTATGGATATAGTAAGTATATAGTATAGTATATAATATGGATATGGACTTTTCCATGTCTTTGAGGTAAAACCTAAGATTTACCGATTGAACGCTGTTAAAAGTCCGTTTACGATTATCACAGAACTGCTCGCACTTTTACAATAATCAAGACTTGGTATCTTAGGTAGGACAAATATCTTAGGTTTGACTGTAAAATCGTAAGATTTACTGTAGTTCAGATTTCTTCTATAGTGGCATATAAAAATGGCAGGTATATAAAAATAAAAACAATAAAAATTCAGTGCAGCTTGAGCTTTAACAGTTGAAGCCGACAAAGTCAAATGAAAAACGGCCGAAATTAATAATAATAAATAATAAACAATCAGTTGTTCATTAAAAAAAAAAGATTCCGACGAATTGAGAACCTCCTCCTTTTTTGAAGTCGGTTAAAAAAAGGTCATACAATTTTGGACAAACGTTTTTATTTAGCAACGATGTTGTGTTGCTAAATAACCTGTCAAAAGATTACTAAAATTCAATCTTTGCCATTTAATTTATTAGTTTAAACAAGCCTGATATCATTGATTTACGCTGAGTCATTTTGTCATTATTACCTATAGTCGACTCATCACAGATTGTTAAACAAGAAATTTGCTATTTTTGGTTTAAAATTCCTTATAAATCATACAGAATTATTCGTCTTGCTGAAAATAGGTCAAAAGCTAACGAACGCTGGTATTTATTTTTAAATACCTATATCACAGCTGCGCCATGGCGACAGATAGGTCTATCTATGCCCTAAATTAAGTGTGATTTAGATTGGATTTGAGAATTTCAAACTATATAAGTAGGTATGGCGACTTTTTAACATATCGATATTAAGTGGTACTTATTCAACATACTTATGTAGTTAGGTAATTGGTAATCAAAATGTATAGATCATATTTTGAAATTACTGAACGGGTTAAAAACGGAATATTTTAAATGCGAAAGTATGTCTGTCTGTCTAGAAGAACCTTTTCACGGCCGCTTGACGTCCAAAACTTGATAAAGAAATAATTTGCATCCCGGCGACGTAGGTAAGTATACTTTTCTACCGGAAAATTAAACAGTTCCCACATGATTTTTAAAAACTTAGGTAAATCCACATATACATAGTCGGGTATAATTGGCGCTACAGACAGAATATCCTACATACCTTATAGTACCTATGTAATATACTCACTTGTTTTAAATTCTGTGTGTGTGAATGAATTTGATTCATTGCATCATATTTTGATAACAAATAATATATAATAATAATATGGGAAATGTTTGTGTTATTTCGAACAGGAATCAAAACATTGCCTAGATGATGAAATAAACCGACTTCAAGTACAAATTAATTAGCACTGCATATCTAGGAGTACCTACTTATTACTTATCTGTACAATTATCAATTACATCAATTAAATAAAAAACTTACATAATCTATACTTCTAATAAATACTTAATATATCAGAATAATATTATCTATTGAGGTCTTACAGTGTGATCTTGAACATTTTATTAAACGTTTAAGCAAGGTACCTAAGCACCAGTTTCTTGTATGAAGACGGGTGTGAAAATATTATGCAATTTCAAAATCAATGCAGAATGACCCTCTGATAAAAAGAGCTCTTTCAGCAGCTTAATAAATTCTGGCTTATTGCCAAGAACACGTTTTAAAACTGTCGCTTTTTTATTTGAACAACTAGGGAAAATATAGGCAAAGTACATTATAAAATAAGTCAGACGGCGACACTAATAGATATACCTACTTAAATAACTATTTTTAGCTATACTACCTACTGCATATTTAACACTTTTTCATTTTAGTTATATTTCGATAAACTTTTAGTTTTTTGTGATTTTTATAATAAGTATGATTCCCATACATAAAGCTTATAAAAACAAGACGGTTTTCGGATTGTGTGGGTGTTTTTGCTTTGATAATTTCCCAGAAACTTTCCAATCATTATGCATGCGCATGAAGAGCTTACGAATGCTTTATTTTATTATTTACCATTTCAAAAAACGCAACTAAGTATAAGTACAGACTTGCATTTTATTGGATGGCAATGCAAAAGTTCTGTATATTGTTATCTAATAAGGTGTACATAAATTTTAAATTTAAGAATCTTTTTAACACGATTCAAAATATAAGTAACTAACTACTTAGTACTTACCTACGACAATCATGAATAAGTTACAGATTTCTAAAAATAGTTTAAAGTTTTTTTTTCTTATCGTCTGCTACAGTCTAGACTTACCTATTTAATTATATTCATGAAAATAACTCAGGACACTGGTGAACAACAGAAGTAATTATAAGTATTGCAGAATTACACAGTAGAAATTGCGAGAAAAATATAATTTGAGTGACATAATTCTTTCTACTAATAAGTAGGTAGGTAACCTACTTATAATAAAGTTATAATATCTACTTAGTCGTAGAATCCTAATTCATAATATCTATGAGTATTTAAGAGGTGTTCATAATCAAAACCCATTTCCACTCCGCCATAATCCACCACGCTGGCCAAGTGCAGGTTGGCAGACTTTACACACTTTTTTAAAACATTATGAAGAAATCTCAGGCATGAAATTTTTCTAACGATGTTTTCCTTCACATTTTAAACAGTGATAGGTACGAAGTTAGAGGATCGTTTATGCATTATCCAATTAATGTGAGGCCAAAGTCTTTATTAACCCTTAGCCCTTAGGCTATCACCACATTTTTTCATTTATCACTATCAGCTATTAGTAGCCAGATAGTTAATTATTTTTAAACAGTGTAAAATCTATTGATTTTTTAATTGCTAATCAACTTCAGAGCAAAATTAAATTGTTTGTAGTGTACCTAATTCGTGTTCAATTATTATTTACGAGTAGGCACGTACCTAAGAAATAATTGAAATAATGACTTTTTTCTAATAAATTGTAATTTGTAGGTAATCTAATAGGTAGGTTAATCAGTAGGTACTTTTCGTAAATTAGCGATTGTTTAATAAATCATTATTACTATCCAATGTTGTATGTGACTTCTCACACCTTTGAGAATATTATGGAGAACTGTCAGGCATGCAGGTTTCCTCACGATGTTTTGCTTTACTGTTAAAGCGAGTGATATTTAATTTCTTAAAACGCACATAACTCCGAAAAGTTAGAGGTGCGTGCCCGGGATTGAACCCCCAACTTAGGCAGGTACCTAAATATATTTTAATTTTAATTAACTGATCCTCAGTTATAACTAATATTAAATAATGATCTCAAGGCCGCGGATATACACCTGTAAGTTTTACTCACGCAAGTAGCTTACATAATTAACTTAGGAAAAATTTACTAATGTAAACTTGCAAGTAGGTACATTTACCTTATTAAATTTGTTGTCAATTAATTACGTAAGCTACTTGCGTAAGTAAAACTTACAGTTGTAATCGCGGCCTAAGGAATCAACGTTACAAGTATTAATACTAGATGATGCCCGCGACTTCATCCGCGTGGTTAAAGGGTTTTTCTTAATATTCTTACAAAAGTAGCTAATTATATTAAGTCATACAAGCTATCTTCATTCCAAATCAGCCAAATTGGTTTAGTTATTGTAGCGTGAAGGATTAACAAACATATTATAAATATATCCAAACTTTCATATTTATAATAGGTACCTCCACCTACTTATTAAGTATTAGGATTTAGGGCTGCATGTGTTTATTGTATTTTTAAATGATTTATAGTTGTTACAATTTGCTTAAGTTAACTAATGGAATAAAACAGGTATATGAGTTTTTACAAATTGTACAGTGAATGTTATGCTTTTCGGGTCTCAGGTTTTAAGCCAAGTGATATTATGGTGCTGACTGCTAAGGAAAAGTGAGTATACATAATTTACTATCCATTTTCTTATAATCTGGCTTCCGGTTTCAACTAACAGTTTTTATATAAATCACAAGCATTACAGAATTAAGATTTATTTCATAAAAACAATTTGGGTTTATATACACATGTCATACTCATGCATAAATAATTTATAGTGGTATACATTTTAATCATAAACCCTCTGCACTCGTGAGGCATGGAAATATATTGGAATATTAAGCATGTATTTTTTAAAGTTAATGGCAAACAAATTCTGGTTGTGGTTTCCGTTCCTTAGAATATAGTTTTTTAACAAATCTAACTGAAAAAATTAAAGTTTCGAACGTAATGTAATGTAGGGTTTCGGTGGAATTCATCTGTCCCGTGGATTAAGTAGGTACATATCGGATGATTCTAGTAGTGACTCAAAATTACCTACATACTCATCGAATCATTTTTACCTATACTTAACATACAAATACTGATGTGTGTGCACATAATATATAAAATAAGAATATCCACGTACTTTATAGATAAAATATATACCTCCCTAATGTCAGAGATAAAAAAATGATTAAAATAATTGTACGTCAATAGCAATAGCTAAGTAATAAATGTAATTTCCTTTTGTATTTCAGGTGCGCAATAGAAGGAGTAGATAGTCACAATCACACGGAGCTTTGGATTTCTGAATCAGTAACTAAAGCGATTCCGATAGACATGCATGGAAAGTTAGACCGTTGTAAGATGTATGGAGAAAATAATACTTTAGTAGATTGTGAATCCTGGGTCTATAACAATAATTATTTCACATCATCAAGAGGAATCGAATGGGATTTTGTATGCAGTCGACGATGGATGGGTGCCGCTGCACAGACAGCATACATGTTTGGCGTTATTGTAGGTTCTATCGTGCTTGGTCGGCTATGTGACAAACTTGGAAGAAAACCCGTGTTTGTTTGGTCTGCCATCTTACAGCTTATTTTCGGAGCGTCCGTCGCCTTTGCTAATGATTACTATACATTTGTTGTAGTAAGATTCCTTTACGGTATTTTTGGATCCGGGTCATATATGGCTGGATTTGTGCTTACTATGGAACTGGTAGGGCCGAGACGACGCACGTTATGCGGAGTAACTTTCCAAATTATGTTCGCACTCGGAATTATGACTTTGGCTGCGTGGGGATATTTCATAGACAACAGATTTTATTTGCAAATAATTTATGCTGCGCATGCTGCCATACTATTACCGCATTGGTTTTTAATGGATGAATCACCAAGATGGCTTTGGTCTCAAGGTCGAGCTCGTGAATCAGTGGCTATTATAGAAAAAGCTTTAAAGATGAATAGATCCACGGAAACTGTAGAAACATCAGTATTGGTCTCCCAGTGCAAGGTTACGTGTGCCAAATATTCAGATGATCGAGCTGGAACATGTGATCTTTTTAAAACGCCGAACATGTTAAAGAAAACATTAATTATATGTGGTTGCTGGTTTGCTAATTCTGTAGTATATTACGGACTGTCATTAAATACTGGAAAACTAAACGGAAATCCTTATTTCTTAACATTCCTAATGGGCGTAGTTGAAATGCCAAGCTATGTTATTATAATGTATTTTTTAGATCGAGTTGGACATCGAGCTTTAATCAGCGTAATGATGTTATTGGGAGGAGTCTCATGCTTGGTGGTAGTTGCTCTACCACACGGATCTCACTCCGCCACAGGCGTGGTGCTGGTTGGCAAGCTTTTCATATCGGGCTCATATTCTATTATTTACAAGTACTCAGCTGAATTATATCCTACCGTGGTACGAAGTTCAGGGGTTGGATTGGGTAGTATGAGCGCAAGTGTATCAGGTGCTTTGACACCTCTTATTAGTTTACTCGATTCACTGAACCCGAAAATTCCTACCATAATTTTTGGATTTTTGGCTTTATTGTCTGGATTTTCTACTTTCTTTTTACCCGAGACCATCGGTCGTAGTTTGCCACAATCTATTGAAGATGGAGAAAAATTTGGTGTAGGTGACACGTGTTTCAATAACTGCAGCGGTAGGCGAATGAGCAACACTTCTGTAGATTTACCTGAAACTATGATACCTCTAGATATCACCTTCAAGAAAACTTAAATACAAGTGCCATGATTAGTGCCATAATAATTAACACGATACCTAGTAATTTTAAGAGTAGTATACTATCATACACTTTAGACACTACTAAAGTTTGCTTATCTCTTACTTAAATTGCATCTCCAACAGATGCATATTATCTATATAATACCTACCAACCTATTTAATCTGATGATAAGTTACCTACTCAATTAGCAACCCTGTCAAAAGTGTATTATTTACAGTAAGCACAGCCGTATTTATAGATACAGAATATTTTTTTAGCCATGCCCAAATTTTAATATTTATGTAGGTACTATTTAAACTAAATTTAGTGAATACATATTTCTTATTTTTACATTTTACTGAAAAATACCAGTTATCGTTTACGAAAGATATTTACTTTGAAACAAATTATTATGGACACCCTACTTATGCTGTCAGCTCTTAGGGTATGGTCAAACAGAACGCGAACTTAGCATCAACAGTAATAGCGTCGCGCTATAGCGATGCTTTTTGTTGTACTGTTCATGTGTGTGTTACATAACCTGCTGCGCGATTGTGGGAGAATGACAGCTACAAAGTCACGATCGCAATCACCTCTGATTGGTTCACGATCGCTCACTATTGGCTACAATGCATTGTTGCAACAAGAATCGCACAAATTCAGCCAATCAGAACAATTGAGATTGTAATAATGATTGATGCAGGTTTTAGACAATCGCCCTACCGTTGCTGTGACACACGCGCGCGCTAAAGTACGCTACGTTTTGATGCGACAAATTACAAATTTTTCCTGTATTTATAATGGAAATCACTCACGATAGTTTAAACGATATTATGCATTAGGTATTTGTCAAAATTTTGTATTTTTGACAATTAACAACGTTGTTACGTAATTTATCGACAGAAACAGATATGTAGCTTAATTATTTGTTATGATTGCTAGTACCTAAGCATAAAATGTAAAATTGGATAATCTGAATGCAATTGTAATTGACAATTGAAGATATGTAAGTAAACAATTTATTGAAATACTTACCTACTGCCGTACTATAACCTAATACCTACATTAAATAATTTTCCAAATTATGGTTTTGGACATGGTTATGGTGCTAGGACAATAATTGACATTAGCTAACGAATTTAATAAAATATAATTATCTAAGTACCTATAGGTATATTTTAATATATACTTAGATATTTCTAGATTTGCGTATCTACAAACACCTAAGCAAGTTAATTAAATGACTAAAATAATAAAAACAGAATGTTATCGTAAAATGTTTAGATAGGGTTGTACATTTTTAAGTTCAGTTAGATTTAAAACTGCGCTAATGCAATAAGTTAAACTTTGACATAATTAGTTATTTTACTCGAAAAGTAGAATAAATAACACGTCAGGTGCTAAAATGTGAATTCAGTATGTGGATACCTACCAACTGAATTTACTTATTGCTATTAAAAGGACTGAAAAAGTAAATATGTAGGTAGCTACTTACATAAAATTGCAATTCAAAACTTGAACTCACTTTTTCCTGTTCTTTTAATTTGTCTATAGGATTTAAGTATCTAGTCAAATTTCATTTGAAACATTAGACTGGATGTTAGTTTTATTTAGCGATAAGTAACAAAAGCATAGGCAAGTACACAGGAATAAACGTCTATGTAGGTACCTATAATTACGATTGCTCATTGCTCTAGTATATTATTTTAAATAAATAAAAATCAATAATTACAGCAGAAATTATTTTGATTGCAGTAGGTATAAAACAAACTGTTGATTTTATGACAAAATACTGTGTTCATAATAATTTCAAAACAAAAGCAACTAGAAATCCGATTTGATCCTACTTAGGGTATTAATTGATGATTTACAGACATTTTGAAGCATATATATATGTACATATGTATACACAAATATTATATATATGTATATATAAAAAAATATTATATATATATATATAGTTTAAAATTATTTATCTGATATTGTTGTTTTATTCGAAAATATCGGACGAGTGAAGTTTACAGGAACAATATTACGTATTGTAACCGTGCTTGATAAGACTGTTTTATTACAACTATAGTTAACTAGGTAACTCATAGGTGCCTGCTTATATTTTAAACCCTTATAGAAATGACTATTGTTAAATAAGAAGTAGGTAGGTATATACCTAAATTAGGTATAAAATCATTTTAAGAGGAATTCAATGCCTTTTAAAACCTAGTCGTTAGTTTGTGGAAGTTAAAAACTGAAACAATAATATTGTCTATAGTGACAAAACCAAAAATTTTAGTCAACTCTTATTGGGGAATACCTATATAAACATTTAAAACATAATATGTGTAGTGTGTACCTATATATTTTAACAGGCAAGAAAATAATAATAAGCCAGTAATATAAGTAGTAGTAGGATCTGGTTTTAATTAGTAAAACAACTTATAAATTAGTTTTTCTTGGCATTAATCCTTATTTAATATACATTTTTTTTTATTTAAATTATAAATATAGAAGAATCAGGCTGTACTCACGTATTCACTGTGAAAAAGGACCCCGGATGGATTCCAAAATAGTCGACGTTACGTCGACAAAACACGTGAGTACAGCTGGTTTCTTCTGTATTTATAATAGAAATCACTCACGATAGTTTAAACGCGAAAATAATATTTTTTCTTAAGAAAAATAAACTTTTGTTTTTATCAACGATGTAACTGGTTCAAAAAAGCAATAAACTGCCGATTTTTAATAAAATACATTGTATGCTTCACCTACATTATAATCGTCTTAAGTGTTCGCAAATCTTTTTTGTATTTTTTTTGGACTAATAAACATTAAATAATTTAATGCTTTTTTTATTCTTTGTACCTTTTTAGCTTTCTATCTTAGTAAACTAAATATTATGTTTGTTCAATAAATAAAATATCCGTTTATCTATAGATATGTAACAAACTTAATTATGAGTAATAATTAATACTCACATACCTAAGTACCTAACTATAAAAGAGTTTAAGATTAAACATTTAACTTATCTGGTAGGTAGGTACTTAAGTCTTACTCTTTTACTAAAAATATGAAACTTATCAATTTAAGAATTCATAGCATAAACAGTACCAACTTGTATGATTATAATATCCACACTATTTTATACATAAATACCTAAATATTAAAGTGGTCCATCCAGATAGATAAGAAAAACAAAGAAGAGATAAAAATTAAGAATAAGTAAATATCACAATTGTACGCTTTTATAAAGTCAACACTAATTAGGCTTACCTACCTTCTTCAAAAAGTGAAATAATTAAAGTAGTAACTTTATTAATAACATATAGAGCAAGTCATAATAACAAAATAATTGACGATTATGTTAAATTTTCAGATGCTGGATTGATGGAGTAGACACCAATGAAACAGTGGCCGCATGGAATTCCTCAGAAATAATTGCAGCTATACCTCGAAATCCTGCCGGTAATCTAGAGAACTGTTTGATGTACAATGATTTCAATGAAACAGTGACCTGCGAGAAATGGGTATTCGATTCACGATACAGAACATCTTCTCGTGCTATTGAATGGAGCCTTGTCTGCGACCAAAGATGGAGAGGTGCATTAGCTCAAACCGTTTACATGTTAGGAGTTTTTACGGGGGCTGTATTTTTAGGAGGTTTAGCAGATAAAGTTGGGCGCAAAACGGTATTCTGCTGGTCGGGTGTACTACAGTTAATATTGGGTGTTCTTGTATCATTCATACCAGAATATTGGTCATTTTTGGTTGTATCGTTTTTCTATGCAATTTTTGGTTCAGCTGGTGCATACATTCCAGCATTTGTATTAACTATGGAAATCGTCGGGCCAAGTAAAAGAACACCATGCGGGGTCGCATTTCAATGTGCTTTTGCATTTGGCATAATGCTAGTAGCAGGATGGGGAGCTATCATAGATAATCGACAAATTCTTCAAGTTGTATACGGATTGCATAGTCTTCTTCTTATTCCACATATTTGGATTATGGATGAATCACCTCGCTGGCTTTGGGCTCAGGGAAGACCTAAAGAGGCTGTAGACATTGTTCAAAAAGGTTTGAAGTGCAATGGATCCGATGAAGTATTGGATAGAGCAGAATTAGTATCCAAGGGTAAAATTGAATCCTCCAAAGTAACTAACGAACCTTCTGCAGGCATTTCGGATCTCTTCAAGACACCCAATCTCAGAAATAAAACGTTAAATATTTGCTTCTGTTGGTTTGCTAACTCTTTAGTGTATTATGGGCTTACACTCAGTACTGGTAAGCTTGAAGGAAACCCGTACCTTATAACAGCTGTTTTTGGTTTGGTAGAATTTCCAAGTTATGCTGCAGTTATTTATTTTCTTGATATTTGGGGGCGTAGAGCGCTTATGTGTTCTATGATGATAGTAGGCGGCAGTGCATGTATTATCGCCGCTTTTATTCCCACCGGCACTATTATATCAACAGTAGTCGTGATAGCAGGCAAATTATTTATAGCTGGTTCATTTGCTATAGTATATAACTATTCTGCGGAACTGTTCCCTACTGTAGTTCGTAACTCTGCAATAGGTTTGGGTTCAATGTGCGCTCGGTTATCTGGAGCATTGACACCTGTGATCACTTTGCTCGATTCTTTTAATCCTAAAATTCCTGCTGCAACTTTTGGACTAGTTGCTCTAGTCTCCGGTTTTCTGTGCTGTTTCTTGCCAGAGACTATGAATCAAACAATGCCACAATCTTTACTGGATGGAGAAAACTTTGGGAAAGGTGAAAATTGTTTCAATAGTTGCACGGGGAAAGCAGAAAATGTTGACGCTTACACTGCTCACGATAAAGCAGCAGAGGTAATGGTTCCTTTAGATGATGTTGATAAGAAAGCGTAAAAAAGTATTTCTTAAAAAAATGATATCTTCATGTTAAACAATATTTACCTACAACAAATCGACGACAAAAAGTCCGTCCAATTAAAATAATTATTTAATTATATTGCTATTTGCTATACACTGCCTTAAAAATTAATAATGGTGTAGGTATGAATTTGCTCATGTCATTCGGAGGTTCAGATATAGGTAGGTAGGTACATTATACCTACCTATCTACTAACCGAAGACAATAAAATATTGGCTGTTTGAAAAATCGAAACACACATACAGTTATTATTAATTTTATTAATTAGATTCCTAACCGTTGGCCTTGCAAATTATTGTTATATTTATATTGTCAGTTCAAACTTCAAATCACGGATATAATAGGTATCTAAAAGCCTTTGCTCTTTGACCAAATGGATATTAACTGTGTAGGTTAGAGCGGAGCGAGACCAATAATTAATCTATGGTGTAGGTACTGTAGCTCCGTGATAAACATAGTGATAGGTATCTGTTAACTAGGTACCTAATGTTCTTGAAAATTGACCTACTTATTTTAATGATCAAAGATTACTGAATTATTGTTATGTAAGAACTAGGAAGGAACCTGTGATAGTAAATTATTACCTATTATAGGTACTAATTTAAGACTTGTGTATACAAAAATTCACTAAGGTACAAACGACAACATACTAGGTACAAATATTACAAATGATGGGTACAAACTACAAATCTAGGTAAAAGGTAGAGATCATAATATTTAAAAAGAAATTAACCTATAAGTCTGCGATAGGTCGATATGGCAATCGGGGAGGGACCGCCCCGCACGCCTGCACAGTGCGGGCAAGCGCGGGTGACATGCGGGTATGCGGGGCGCCCCCGCCTCATACCCCATTAATTGATCTCGACCTGCCACGTACTATAGGTAAGGAATACCTATAGGTACTAAAGTTAATACAATTTAGCTAAAAATTATTTATATTAACTAGGTACTTATTATTAAAAATTGTTAAGTTTTATATTATTATTATGGGACAACTGAGATAATTGATTGCAATTAATATTTCTCTTTTAGTGTCGTTGATATTGTTATAAGTATTATATACTCGGTTGTCCGTGGAGATTACTAGATTGAATTAGGATTTTACAAATTACTGTACCTACTAAAATTAAATTACTGCATGAGTTAATTATTTACAAATTAGCAAAAAGTTAAATGGAGATTTTGGAAAGTTTTTAGATCGTTTAAATAACGGGTGAAATTTATAAATAATAATAAAATCAATTTATGTAAGTAGGTATCGCAGTCTAAACGGACTAGGCTAACGGCTGAAATTAATAAATTAAACTATTGAGATCTGTCCATTATATTATTACTTAGCAACGTTGTTATTCACCAAAAATACCATAGGTCTAGTCTGTACAAATTGACTTCTCACGCGCCATTTTAACTCCATGGTTCAACTGTCATGTCAAAAGTACGGGTGCACCTTTAAAATAAGGACTCAAATCGTAATTTTTACATAAAATTTGACTCATAAAGTTAAAATGGCCTCTGAAAGGTTAAGTTTTACGCGTTATAGGTACAATTTTTGACAAAAACAACGTTGCTTTACGGCCAAAATTATTATTCAATCAATGCCCGCGGACACACCTGTACCTAAGTTTTACTCACGTAAGTATCCGTACATGATTAACTTACATTTACATTTACCTTAGTAAAGTTGTCAACAGTTGTCAATTAATTATGTAAGCTACTTACGCGAGTAAAACTTACAGGTGTAATCGCGGTAGATCTGTAATCTGTCGATAAATTATATCATTATGAATTTAAACCTAAACCACAAGCGTAGTAATTTGTCAAAAATTGGATTGTTTTTTTCCGTACCTCAAAAAGGAAAAAGGAACCCTTATAGGATCACTTTGTTGTCTGTCAAGAAACCTATAGTACTTCCCGTTGACCTAGAATAATGAAATTTGGTAGGTGGGTGTGCTTATTGCACACGTCAGGGGAAAAACCCGTAAATTTGTGGTCACATCAGAAAAAAAAAATGTGGTCAGGAACAAATAATTAGTACCTATTTTCAACTTTCTGTAGTACGGAACCCTCGGTGCACGAGTCTGATTCACACTTGGCCGCTTTATTGACAAATAACCGCTAAGTAACTTATCGATAGATTACAGATTGATTGATTATGAATTTTAGCCGAAGATATTCGATTAATACCGGATAAATGGATAATTATACCAGATAGGTAATTAAGGTAGATAGGTACCTATTCCTACCTGAATTATAATGCCAATATTAGGTATACATGGATAGTATTGTGATTAAAATACTAAAGTTCACGAACTTTTCATTACTCTCTCTTTTTTAGGGTTCCGTAGGTACCTTAAAAGGAAAAAGGATCTCTTATAGGATCACTTCGATGTCTGTCTGTCGCGTCTGTCAAGAAAAGGGAATCAAAACCTACAGGGTACTTCGCGTTGACCTAGAATCATGCAATCCTTCAAAATTACCTAATATTCAAAGGGCCTAATTCTAACGTACCTACCTAGATATTTAGGTACCTACCTATCTACCTATCGAGATGATAAATTATGTTAGTACCTACTTACCTACTTTAGCTATGACAAGGACTTAAAATATCTACGGCTGTGTTAAGTATACTAATGTTAAAAACAATGTACAGTACGCAGCAGAAAGTAATGTTCATCGACCTTTAGAAGGAGATAGCAGATTTGTAGAGCACTGTTTCTGTCGTTGAGACCGACAAAACGTCATATAGGTATGAGTGACAGAGACAACGCTCTACGCAGCCGAAATATCATTCTAAAGGCTGATGTACCTACATTACTTTCGGCCGCGTACTGTACCTATTTATCAGATCGTTATGGATACTACCAAAGTAGATTACATACACATAAAATAGTTCCTATAATTTGATAAAAACGAAATTTTACTACCTTAACAGTGCAAAGCATGAATACCTTGTACCTCTGGTCTGTGTACGTACCTAATAAATTAAATAGTAGGTACCTAGATTTAATAGGTAACCTTAAACCTAGGTAGGTAGGCAAGAAATCACAGAGGGAAATGTAGCTATATACTAACTAGGTAGATAGGAAAAAGACAAAATAGGTAGGTACATAGGTACATAAGTAGGCTATGATTAACTTTATTTTTTATCTGCCCAATTATTTTCTTTAAAATGTACGTACCTACCTACCTATTTTAAAAATAACTTAGGTAAGTATATCTACCTATCTACAATATACTTAAGTACAATACCTATCTTACCTAGGTATTTCTTATGTGCTCGTAAAATGTTTTATATTAAGTAATTAATTAGTATGTAGAAATGCTTTAGTAAAATCTGTATTAAAAATGTATTTAAAGTTTAAACCACAAAACTGAAATCGTTTTAAAAGTTATATACTTATATGTAAATGTTTAAAACACAAATGTTTACCTCTAAGTTAAATTATATTTAATAAATATAGATATATTTTTGCAATAAATAAATGGTAAGCTGACTTTCTTTAATTTTCTCCCTGACTACCGAGACCTTTTAAACCGTTAAAGGGGTTATGACTCAACGGTAGTTAGGTACATAATATGATTGCGCGTATAACAAGTGTTAACTAAATAAAGGCATTTTCAGGACTACAAACTACAAATCTCTAAACATAATTTGAATTCTGTACCTAGGCCATCTTTTTTGCATTGAATTTTATTGAAAGGATGGCAATAATTTAAAATTTAATTTAGATTAAAGATTTTGTTCAACCGTTATATTATTATCTAGGATAATACCTACCTAGGTACGTACAGCTATGAGCTAGGTATCACTTACAAGTCATAATCCATACTTAGTTATATTATGCGAAAATGTGTGTCTGTCTGCTACCTTTTCACGGCTCAACCGTTCAACCGATTCTGAAGAAATGTGGTACAGAGTTAGGTAACGTTATGGGGACGGACATAGGCTTTATATATCTCGCAAACACCGGCCAAGAGCGAGTTGGAAGGCTTCCGTACTACTGTACAAAAATAACAATTTTAAATTTTTTTTGTGATGTAACCAAGATTTCACGGTTTTCGGATTTATTCCTTTACTAGTGCTATAAGCTACCCACCTACCAAGTTTCATGAACAAATTAATATTTTCAATTTTCAAAGTTACATATAAACCTATACCAAGTGGGGTATCATTTGAAAGGGCTTTACTAGTATTTCTAAAAAAGGTTTTTATTTATTTTTATGCATAATAGTTTTTGATTTATCGTGCAAAATGTCGAAAAAATACGACTGTGATACGGAACCGTCGCGTCTGTGCGCAAATCTGACTCACACTTGGCCGGTTTTTTTTTTAGGAAAATTCCCACGGTAGGTATCATTAAAATCTAAGTCACGGGCATCATCTAGTAGATAATGACGTCTTAACCACTGGGCTATCACCTCTTAAGAATAGATAATAGTCCTAGCTGGGAGTTGGGACAGAGATCAAACGAGTCTCATGGAGCTGTTCTCTCCCAGTGTTGTGGACAATAGGTACGCAGAAACTTTCAGCTTTTATAAAATAACGAACGTCTGGAACGCGCTGGCTTAGTCCAATAGGTTCGTGTTTGTGGTTGGTTGGTGACTAATGGGTAACACTTAACAGCCACTGAGTTTTTTGTCTGTCACTTGTATGGAATTATATAACTACTCTCCATGGATAGATAGTTATACTAGATATACTGCCTCACTCTCATAGTCCAATGGGACGGCAATCGCCAATCCTACACAACCGGAGAGAGATCAGGCGCAGGACCAACGCTTTTAACTGCTCTCCGAGGCAAGGAAGTGTAAAACGGCTTCAAATGAAAACCAAGTCTAAAAACTCAATATTATCATTTTTAATATTTACAACAAACAATAAACATTGAAATCACAGTGAGATTAACACGACGAATGAGATAGGTAGTTACACTAATGTAAAGCCAACAAACACAACGCGCGATGGAAACTGCATGTCAGTCGAACGCGCGTGTAGGCGTGTACCTACAAGAAACTGTTTAGTGCGCGCATAGCAAGCGTCCAATTGAACACACGGCACATTGTACAAAAACTGTTTATGACCTGTGTAAACCGCCATGTCGCAACTTTTTTTTTTAAATAGAGATCGCGAGTAAAGGAGCAGGCGGATCACCTGATGTTAAGTGATTACCGTCGCCCATGAACATCAGGTTGGACTACTTGTTTTGTTATCAGTAGATACTTCAAAATCTTTGTATAATGCGTACAAAACGAGTTTTCACGCGCCATTATAACTTTATGAGTTAGCTGTCATGTCAAAAGTACGATTTTAGTCCTTATTTTAAAGGTGAGTACTTTTGACATGACAGTTGACACAAAGTTAAAATGGCGAGTGAGAACTCATTTTGTACGGAATATACTGATTTATGACTAAGTAGGTATACGAAACACGTGAAACTCAGAGCGCGACGCCCGACGTGACAGCAGGAGTAGATCAACGGTCATTCATTACAAGTTAGCCTTTGATTGCAACCTCACCCTGATAGTGCATTTAAAATAAACGGTCGTGTTTCCACTTGAGACCATCATTAGCAATAACAATAGGATTAAGTCGTGGCGGGTGAATTCAAAACTATCAACACTGGTTAGTTTGCAACAAAATATATAAGGTTGAAACGGCTCCTTTAAAAATGAATGGGCTCTATGAGTGTTTGATTTATTACCCCTATTGTTTACGTGGCATGTCGAATGTAATACAAAGATGCCAGTTTATTTTGAATGCACTAGGCGTGATAATGCAGTCTAAGGGGTATGGCGGGTTCTGTAACTACTTTTGAAAACTTCTAGGAGACAAGAGCGGCGTTGGACCCGTATCCATCGGGCGTTGTCTGTTTCAGCTTCAAGTTTAATATTAGAAGTTAAGTACTAACAGTAATTTATCGAAACAACGATTCACAGATAATAATATAACGTAGGCTACACATCAAAGATATTGTTCAATTTGCACGAGTTTTGAAGCACATAACATGAGAATACTTATAATCGAAGACTTGATCATGTGAAAATGTCAGTTTGCATGACGCTGGCCATTAAAGTTTACCGTCAAGTTTGCAGCAGAATTGAAGCGGCATCCAGTGAACAGTCTTACGCCGTCAAGTTTACTGAACGCCGTCAAGTCTGTTGCAAACTTGACGTTAAACTTGATCTTATATGGCCAGCGTGACAAGCATAGGTAAGTACATATTTTGAAGAACTATCGGTTGGACCAAGCCTCAAATCATCATGCAAATTGTACAATATTCTTGATGTGCGTGGTGGCCCGGAAGTGATAGTAAGACATACTCGATTGTAAAAAGGTGACAACAAAATCGTACGCCGTCGAGAGACCGAACATTATTACAATCAAAGTTAATAAGTGCACATAATAATTATACTTATAGCTGGTATTTTAGAAGCTTTCAGCCCTTATTGGTTTACACTGATTCAAAACTCTCAATATGTAGCTCTTATGAATCTACATAACAATTCAAATAGTTCAGTATTTTTGTTTGATTTTCAACTTGTGAAGAACCTAGTTGCTACCAACTACCAAGGCCCTATGCGAATACACTGGGTGAATAAGTAGGTGCCGCGACAGATCGAGATGGCTATTGGCGAGTGAATGCCCCGCACAACCCCCGCTCTAACCCGGTGCGGGCGAGCGCGGGTGTGCGGGGCGTCCCCCGCCTCATACCCCGATTGCAATCTCGACCTGTCGCGGAATATACCTGTTCTTTCTCTGAAGAATTATACTTTCTTCGGGACTATGTGCTATGCACAAATAAACGTTACAGGGTCTATTTTTATCGCAGATACGTATAATTTACAGCCAGTAGCCACATTCATTTTACAATCTAATACTATCAGTTGGTCTGCATTTTTCATTCATGCTTAATTAAAAAAAAAATTAAGGAAGAAACACATCACAAATAATAATATGGAAGAATAGAATGCTAGTCTTTAGTAGGTGGAGCTCACTAGAGATGAAGCCTGCACAGTTACCAATAACAATATGTATCTATTATTAATACTACTATTAATATACTATTTTTAATCTGGTTTCCTAGTTTTAATCGACTGGTTACACAGCTAAAACTAGGTGTACACCTAGTTTTAGCTGTGATTCAACTTAGTTTAACAAATTCAGATACATTAATGGTATGCCGAATCTTAGAAAAAATTAATAGACAGGAGCTATTTAAATATTTTAACTACAAATATATACAATTAATAAATTAAAGTATGTATAATAAATAAATAAATAATTATAAAATATCATTAAAGCTAAAAAGTAGTAGGTAGGAAAAATAAACCTACTTTGCAATAGTATATAATAAAATACGTACAATGTACATACATAAATTAATATTTAATTTAAAAGATAATAAATAGTAGACGTAAAATTGTTACAGAAAAGTATGAAATTCAGTTGACAATTTAGCATTCCAGTACGATGCCACATAGAAACTGAGTAGGCCTTTACTATAAATAAATGCCCTACCCCTTCCATGTTAGCCCGTTTCCATTTTAGACTGAAGCATCACTTAAAAACAACAGAAATTGCAGTCATGGACTAAGGACTCTTATTTGAATTAAAGAAAATTTTTATAAAACTTGAGGGGTTAATAATGATTTAGTTGATGGGACAAATACATTGGGTAGCTTTAAATATACATTTTAGAGTGAATTGAATTCATTTCTTTATAATTTTTTAACAGTAGGTACTGACATAGTTTAATTCATAGCTGCTCTAACAAAAATGTATTTAAGTAGTATTTGCCATCTTAGTTTGTAGGTTAAAAAAAGCAATAATATTGAGCAAGTTTATCCAAAAAAATAACACAAGTCCAGAATGCATTTTTTGGTGATATCTTTATGAAATAATAAATGAAATAGAAAACTAAAGTATTGCTTCCCTGTTTTAAAATAACTTTCCCTACTAAAATAACTATATATTTAAAACAATAATATTCTATTTATAACAAACAGAAAATTATTTCACATTATTCTAAAATACAATAATAATTATAAACGTAAGCAATGTTAAACTTTCAAAAAATAGCACCAATTGAATTTATAAATATCTAACTTTCAAAATAAAATAAATATAAGCCTATCATTATAATAATAATTAGTGATAATATATAAGACTGTCTGTTCAACAAACATCAGCCTAAAATTTGATTTGACAACAGGTGCCTACTATAAAATAAGTTGCATTATCCTCTTTGGCATCACTGGTCATTAAAAATTGACAGGTGATAGAATAAAAAGCATTTAAACAGCTAATCTAAAAACAAATTTCCTACATTTTATAACAAGGCATATTAATATTCAGGACAACGAGTATGTTGTATTGGGCAGCTAATTTTTGGAGCATTGGTCTCAGTAGATAAAGCAGTGTGTACCACTATGGCTGGCTGTGTTGGAGTAGGTGCGTGTAGCTCGTGACTCGCGCCGGGAGCTAGACTGGCTATCGCAGCAAGTAGGTCATGATTCACGAGCGGCTCACCTTCTTCCCGTGGTTCCCAACCTATAGGGGGACTTGCCGGAGGAGAGATCAGGAACTGTTTAACGGGAGGCGGCGGTCTTAAATTTTTTAAAGAGATAGGCGTCACTGGCTGTGCAAAATAACAATTTATGGGTCTATTATAAAAATGATATTGATGAAGTTGCACACGAGCGTTCGCCGCCGCAAGTGGACTGTGATAATTAACACGTAAGCGCCTAAAACTTCGTAACCACTGAAACGTTATATTATCCGAAAATGTACGAAACAAATCTTCTAATTCCTTCTTCAATTTCTCGTCGCCGAAAACATCACTATGAATATTTGTTACGATCACAGATTTGGGTAAGTCGTCGAGGTTATTTAATTCGTCCTGGGAGTCGCTGTCGTGATCTAAATCAGCAATATTGGGATGAATATTAGGCATACCATCTTCGGGGTTAATGTAGACGTCTTCTTGAAATGTTTCTTCGTCTTCCTTATTGGCCATTATATAGGAAGCTTAAAATACTTTATTCATGTAATATTTGGTTATTCCTCTACAATTATTATTAGTTAGAACAACAATATTTTCATAAAACAATAAAATCGATTCGACTTATCCAATTAATCCAAACAAAAGTCAAAAATCATAAATATCAAAGGTTATGTCAAAGTCAAACTGTTGACAATTTTTGTGTTGCGACTTGTGATTAGTGATGCATCTCGATTTTAAAATCAACGTCACAAACAAAGCAGTGCTGCCGTCGTGAAAGTATAAAGTACAGTGCGACAAGGCAATCTTAGGTAGATAGAGTAATAAAGGTAGATACAGGAACGTTTGCTTTCTCATTCACACTAAAAATGGCCGTCTCTGCATAGGAAGCCGGTTTGCGGTCTTACCGGTCTAAGTGGCCGCTCATTCAGATGACTGTATGTTCAGCTAAATAACTGACAACAGTAATAAAAGGGATAAACTTGAAAGATGAATAAAAAGAGAGCACAGATAAAGTTACTAATGTGATAAACAGAGACGCAGCTAACCTATTTTTTGTCCCCTATCGTGTAACTGGTTTTTTTCAAGAATACATACAACTTACATGCAAGGCATGCAACTTTAGCTGCGAAACAAACTTTGAGAATTCGTGGCGTATTTGTATTTCTCATGAGTTATTTACTTGTTTTCACATAAAAAACGTTTAATACAAATATTGTTGATCGGTTAGTACAAGTATTGACTACTAAACAATGATAATAATTGTCGTGTTATTCATCGTTACATCGTGCTATCGCTATCTTATACGCGGTTACACAGTACTTAAATCTACCTATTATTCTGTCTACGGTTTCCCCTCTGTTCTTGTTTAAATATTCTAACCCTTTGTTCTCCAACAGCACCCCCTGTCAATGTCATTCAAGTGCCAAGAGAGCCTTGTCGCACTGTATACGCAACAAGGCCGGCCTCAAATATCCGGAATTCAGAAACTTAAAATTGGACACTTGCCCCAGGTTTTTACGAATTCGGTCACACAGGAGTCTTTAATTGCCCGAAACCGATATCGATAACTTTATCGATAAATACTATTGCAGCTCTATGAACAAGCAACATTTTGCTGTGCTTAGTAGGTGCTTATAGGTGTAAAAAAGTAAAAAGTTTTACAGGTCTATCTGTTTATTACTGTGGTTTATTACCTACGCCCAACGCCTAATATATTATGAACCTTCTATGAACCATTTATGAACATTTGATTCTCTATAGTCTAAGTATGAACCATGTATGAACATGTCACTATAGATCGTTTCAACGAAGGTAGTTCCTATGGCGTTATATTGGCTCCCCTGTCTTTCAAAGTCATTGGTGGTCATTGGCACCATATTGTCACGAGAAGACGCTCCCGCAGATTTTGTTTATTTTATTTGATTTTCGACTGAAATCATGCCCAAAACTTTGAAAAGTGGTGAGAGAATGATGGTGTTAAAGGTGAAGAAATTTTGTGAACGTGAAAAACGTAATAATGCCCCATTAATTCCTTTAAGATGTGTTCAAGCTCGCGTCGCCGCCATTACAGTTTAGTCAAATAGGGTTACCAGTGGCAGATAATAATTTCCACACTTAAACTGCAATTTTTTAAACGGCAGTTACTTGTAAGCAAGCATGTATACATGTTTTAGGTGTAATAAACCGAAATATTTGTTTTAGGTGTATCCGAAAAAACGGTGTCTAAAATCACCAAAGAAGGTGAGGTCGCAGCCAGCACGTCGACTATGGTTTCAACACCACGCAAAAGCGGTCCCCGGCCTAAAAGAATCGAACTTGATGACTTCGAACGGTGTGCTATAAGGCATAAAATACATGAATTTTATTCCGTAAAAAAGGAATTGCCTACTCTAACAAAGTTATCGCATGAAATGCGAAGCGAGATAGATTTCAAAGGAAGTCGTACCACTTTGTGGAGAATAATGAAAGATATGGGGTTTTATTTTAAAAAATGTAGATCCAAAAGGAAAGTCCTAATGGAGAGATACGACATTGTCGCCTGGCGTTATCGATACCTGGAAGAATTGCGAAATAATCGTCTCGGAAACCAGCGCCCAGTTGTATATTTGGACGAGACATATATGCACGCAACATATTGCGCCGGAAAATGTTGGCAAAGCGAACAAGAAGAAGGTGTATTATCATCAGACTCCAAAGGGCCACGTTGGATTATCATCCACGCGGGTGGTGCTATGGGTTTCATACCCAATGCTCAACTGATTTTCAGATCTCAGTCACAAGCAGCCGATTACCAAGATGATATGAATAAAACGAACTTTAATAAGTGGCTTAGTGAAAAGCTAATACCGAATCTGCCTCCCCAATCAATTGTGGTTATGGATAACGCCTCCTACCACACAGTACAGCTTAACAAAGCACCAACAATGTCAAGCAGAAAAGCAGAAATGCAAAACTGGATGACAAGAAATGGTCTTTCTTATTTGCCAACAATGGTAAAAGCCCAGCTATTTCAAATAATAAAAGAGCACAAACAGCCGCCCGTTTATGAAGCCGATATAATGTTGGAAGCGCATGGGCACGATTACCGATGAATGGAGAAAAGAATGCGAGCACGTGAAAAAATTGGAAGAAAAATATTACGCCGATGGCCCAGTTATTGATAGCGAGATGGACAGGTTCATAATTGAAGTGGGAGACGATAGCGACACTTCTGATGACGATGATGATATTATGGAAGATGAAGATGACGACGATCTCTCAGGTATAAATCCGTTGGATGAGCATTTTTTGTCGGATCATAATTATAATAAAAATTATTAAATAATTTATGCTTTTTATTACTAACGATACAGATTTTTAAAACGATAATCTAATAAAATTATAATTATTATAATGAAACGACTTGTACGGATTTTATCGCGGTAGTAAAGTAATGAGTGAAATTTGCGTAATCGTTAGAAAACCATAATCGAATCATTTGTGAATATATAAGAATCTATCTAAAAACACTTAAAATCACCCTTTGAGGTAGGTTATCATAGGTATTGTGGCAACACTGGAAAACATCGCTGCCAACATAACGCCATAGGTACTATTCGTTGAAACGATCTATATACAAAGTTTATAAGGAGGCTCAAAAAGACTAGAATCCCGAGCCGTAAACTTCTTCTTATTATTAATCATTACGTATTTTATTTATTTTTATCAAAGAAGTAATTAAACTATTAATAAACTTAAATCTAAGAAAAAACAACATTAAATTAAAACTAAAATAAATTAAATTAAATCTAAAACCTCGTCGAGACCACCGCAGCGAGGCATTGTACCCAAAATGCTGGCAGCATTACCCCTTTGGATGGCCAAACTAATTCTTTGACCAAGGTAGCTGCCAGCTCTCGGGTCCCCGGTTGACTCGATAACTCTTTTCGCAATTTCTTCAAAAAGAGCTCGAGCCCCCGGGCCCCACGGCCCCAAGGTCTCCACACCAAAAGGCACGAATACGAAGCTCCCATCGAGGTTTTCATATTTGCGCCTCTTGGCCTGTTCGGCGCTGATGGCCGCTGCACCCGCCATAGAGGAGGTCGCCTGAATGTGGGATGCAGCTAAAGTGTCTACACAAGTTGCATCCCAAACAAGCGACCTGCCCATCTTCCACGGTACGAGTGTCATACCATCTCTCTCTTGCCATCGCTACGTGCCAAACCAATAGGTTCTAGTACAGCTGGCACATGGGCGGTGGCAAGGGACCTCCGGATGATGTCGTTAAGGGTACTATGGCGGGAGAAGCGTCCAGCGCTTCTCGAACAGGAGAGCCCATGGTGGCCGAAGGCGTCAACGCAGTCACCGCAGTGGCAACGGTGAGGTTGGTTTATTGTGGCGCCAAGCCTAAGACCAATGAGAACAGAAAGTGTCGTATGGTCTATTATTAATTAAAAAAAACTTTTTGAGTTGCATTATGGGTGTTATGTTTGATTTTTTTAGTACATTCGATTCGTGATCATTCGTGATTCTCTCCTGACGAGCTTTCAGGGTGATTCTAGTAACGTTCTAGTACAATTACAATAATCTGTGGTTTCAAAGTGTCAAATTATAAAAAAGGCTTTAATAACTGACATGCAGGGCCGTAAAAAAAAAATTTAAAAAAAAAGAAAGCCATAAACAAAATAATATATTCAATGTACTCTGTGATCACAGAGTACTTTTTACATATGGAAAATGGTCTGTGATATAGACTGAAAAAAAGCTTTATTAATTTAGGAAACATCTTTTATTTCTGGTCGGTGGGAAACATACCTAAGTATAACAAGAGAAGAAAATGAAATAATTTAAATTTTGAGACCTAGAACTTTAAATCATTTCACCATTAGTTCAAAGGACGAGTTTTGGTCTCAACTATCATATTTTACTGCCAACACGTTGAGATTCAGATTATGAAAATGGCGGGATTAGAATCGATGGTTGTTGAAGAGGTTAGACCGGTTGAGAAAACAATTGACCGAGAAAAGGTGATTATCAGTTAAATGTTTAATTACACTTTTCTGGATCCGTACCTATTCACTAATTCTTACTTTGTTTGTCAAATTGTTTTGACAAATTTAGTCTAAATTCAACCTCCCATCACAACCAGGCTGCTTGTTCCTCGATTTATAAATTCTAAATTTCTAAGTCAGCAATTGCTCATTGCTAAATATTAGTTATTGCTTATTTTTCAGACATGCCCTCTATTGTTACGCGTGTTTTGTTCAACTGGACGGCACAATTCATCTGGAGACTACGCTAGAGGCGATGTACCCCAAAACGAGTTGCAGATTTACACTTGGATGGATGCAACGCTGCGTGAACTTACAGGCTTGGTGAAGGAAGTGAACCCTGAAACACGACGTAAGGGAACATACTTTGATTTTGCCATAGTATATCCAGATATGAGGTCCCCAACATATCGTATGAGAGAAATTGGTGTGACATGTTCCGGCCAGAGGGGTGGTGACGATAATAAAACCCTTTCACAGGTCAAGTTTCAAATTGGCAACTACCTTGATATATCAATAACTCCACCTAATAGAATGCCACCTCCAATGCGGAGACCTCAGCCGTATATGAATAATCGTCCTTATTAACTTAACATTAAGTTTAGGAATATTCTTGTAAGTTATAATCACAGTAATAAAGCTACATATTATTACTGTATGATTGTATTTTTTTTTGAACATCTTTATTTTGCCAGGAAAACAACTTTGAAGGAGGAGATTCTAGAAATAGACCTCATGGAAAACCACACTGTGTTTGTGGTTCCAGTGTGGTTTCAACTTAGGGTGGGTAAAGCAATTTTTATGCAGATAAATGTTTCTACAATCAGTACCCTTTATTATAAACTAACTGATGCCCGCGACTGCATGGAATTAGGTTTTTAAAATCCAGAGGGAACTCTTTGATTTTCTGGGATAAAAAGTAGTATGTCACTCTCTAGATCTTAAACTATATCCATGCAAAAAATCACGTCAATCTGTTGCACCGTTGCGACGTGATTGAAGGACAAACCAACAAACACACGTTCTATTCGCATTTATAATATGGGTATTGATGTATAAGTTTACCCTATAAGTTTTTGACAGATACGAAACAAAGTGATCCTATAAGGGTTCCTTTTTTTCCTTTGAGGTATGGAACCCTAAAAATATGACTAAAAGTATGTGGATGCATCATGGATTATTGCTAAACTTTAAATAATTATACTTTTGCCAATGGGGCATATTCATTACTTTCTGTCCATGTATCATGTATTGTAGATAATTGTAAATCAGAAGGAGTACAGTGCCTTTATTCTGTTTGTTTTTTTTCACTCAACTAATTTCAAGGCATTAACAACTTGGAGAAAGACATTGGATAATTTTATCTTAGGTAAACTCAGGGTTCCTATGGAATCATTACAACCCTTAATCCACAGGGCAAAGTTGTGAGCAAAATCTATTGTATATTAAAAAAAAGCAGATGAAGTTTTTACCATTTTATTTGTCAGCTTAGGCTGTTTTAGAACCATAATTGTATTAAAATATGGTTCTAAATTACAGTTAATAACAAGACAAATAAATGTCTTAAAATTAGAGCTCCTAAAATAAATATAATTATGCACTTATTTCCTATAGATTACCCGCTGATCTGAATGGCCTCTTCGACTTTTTACCCATTGCATTGAGATCTATTGTTATACCGTTTGGTAAAACTGCTTTGTTTTCTTGATAGTCTACAAACCCTTTTTGTTCCTTTTCTTCTTTCGCTTTATCACACGCTATCCCAGTTTCGTAATTGTATTCTCTTTTGACACCGTCTGGATCAATATATCCATAGTTTCCGCGAGTTATACAGTCTACACCAATAGTTTCTTCTTTGAATGTTCCGTCGTCGTTTTCGAAACCCCATGTAATGCTTCCATCTTCATTTTCTTCTCTGTATTTGCGAATAATTTGAGAGACTGGCTTCTTTTCCCTAGAGTTTGTAGGCGTATATTTTGGAACACTCTTTGGAGGTGCTTGCTGTCGGGTATTTTGTCTTATGGGTTGAATGTATTCATCGTCTTCATCCACGAAAGGTTTCGGTTCGGGCCTGAAGACAGGGCGTTGCGGTCTGCTCGAAAGAGGTTGAAGCCTAGCTGGTTGAGGCCTCGAAGCCGGTTCGTTTCTTACAGGGCTAAAGGATTGAGGTACTAGTGGCCGATATTGCGTAGGCCTCACTGGCTCGGGTTTTGGAGCTGTTGGCGTCGTTTGTTGGAAAGGCGATGAGTTGTAGGCCGAGGGCGGCTTTGGTTGTGATGTAGTTGTTAGGTCGAAGAAGTCATTTTGTGCTTCAGGTGTCGAGAATGCACTAGGTAAGAAGGCGGTGGGTGTGTTGATATCGAAATCGTCCTCAGGTTCTTCTGTAACTGGTTTGGATATTTCGTCGAGTAATTGTAGATTAGGGCGCGGCGCTGCGTCCACAGACTTGAAGGATGGCCTGGCAAGCCCTGGCCTCCTTATTCTAGTAACACCCAACGGAACTGGAGCAGCTTGTAGTCTTCCTTGTCGAAGTACTCCCTGTCTTCCTCCACCCAAGATGGCACCAGGAATTTGTATTCTTGGCGGCGTAGGCGAATCAAATTGAGCATAAGCTGTGACTGCACACAGCATACATATCTGAAAAACAACACACATAAACGTTATTTTTCTGCTAATTAATTATCCAATTATTCTAATTAATTAAAGAGCCTCGATAGCTCAACGGTTAAAGGAGCGGACTGAAAACCGAAAGGTCGCCGGTTCAAATCCCACCCGTTGCACTATTGTCGTACCTACTCCTAGCACAAGCTTTACGCTTAATTGGAGGGGAAAGGGGAGTATTAGTCAGCAATGCTTTAACTTTGCTAAAATTCTTGTAAAAAATAAAATAAAAAAATCTACGGTTGGACCACTAACTGGGGCAGATCCTTGTACATTTTGAAGAAACAATAACAATTTCATACAAAAATAGTATACCAACGATATTAAAATATTAACACTACGTTAGAACGTAGGAATGTGATATGAAACAAGAATTAAGTTATTAAATGGAATGCATACTACGCAATTAATGTGTACTTTCGAGAGTAATGGGCCTTGCCTAGCTCACGAACGTTGCTGCACTTATCGACACTGACTTGTTCGACTTGTTTTATTTTATTTGAGCTCTACTTTGAAAGTTCCGCGACAAAAAAACTTCAAATTAATCGTTGAATTTATCTAGCTAATCGTTATTAACATTATAATATTTAAACGTGCTACAATTTGCATTTATCTAATATTAAATGAAATATAGACCTACACTTGAAGGAAATTCCAATATTTTTTGATGCTTATCAAAAATGACTGAATCAGCAGGAATTGAACCTGCATCTCTCTGGTTATCCGTTACCTTGGAGTGCCTTTAGTCCGTTTACGCCACGGTCTCTATGGTTTTTACCCGACTGCGGCGAAGCCCAAAAGTGTTTGACCTGTATATATGTAGGTATGTTTGTATGTCCGTTTTTATCTCCGCTCGTAACTACTCAACGGTTCAACCAATTTTGATAAATTAATTAGATTCGTCTTGATGGCGCGAGTGTCTATTGGTACATAAAATTCTTAAAAAATCAAAATGGTGGATTTTATGCACTTTAATTTGTTGGCTGAAAAAGATGCAGTGTAAAACCACAGTCGGGTTTTTTGAAAACTTTAAATTTACCTGTTTAACTGTAGTTAGTATCTTCAGAAAATCGTTTAGTAGGTAATTACAAATTGCCTAGTCAAAGTCAGTAGACATTAATTACGAAAAGCAAATTTAAATATAATGATAATTAATAATATTTAATAGATCACATAAATGTAAGTGTCAATAATTTCAAGTAAGTTTGTGCATAATAATTATAACCTAATTAGGTAATGGAAATATGTAAATAGGTGTAGGTATATTTATTTAATCATTTAAAGTTAAAACGTTATAGGAAAACATCCAAATTGATAAAAATTAAGCTGTTTCGTTACGCACTATGCAACAAGTGCGTAGTTTCTAGTAGTTAATAGCTATTGAATTAATCTGAACAGTTTTCGTAAATATATCTAGAGATGCGATTACATAATTTTACAGTTCGCTTCATTTCCCGTGTTATTAAATGTAAATTAAATTGATATTTTATGATATAAGTACGCTATCGATTGTATTGGCATACGTCTATCGATAGAAATAATATGATAACTGTTTCTTTTCGATTTCGTTGTAATAAAGGTATACTCTATATTAATATTATAAAGAGTTAAAGTTTGTTTTTAGGAAGTAATATCTGGAATTACCTGGAACTGATTTTGAAAATTCTTTATTTTCAGTAGAATTTTTTATTTTATTTTAGTATAGTGTGTAGTTTAGACTAGTCAAGAAAATATTACGATACATAGTAAACTTCTCAAATTATAGACTTTTTTTGCTTAATTCGATTATGTATTAAAGCTTTATTCAAATAATATCATTTATCAATAATGTACTAGTCGTTTGATATTTTAATGCGTTTTGGTTTGCATTTAATTCGTTTATGCAAATTGGAAACAGGTTCTAACAAATTTTGACTTGTATAGGGTACTAGGAGTGATTATCCAACACAAAATTGGCTGAATACACAGTTTATCATACCTAGAATCGATTTATTCATAACTTTTTTTTCGATTTTGTCGCTTAACTCGAAATTCCAAAAAGCAGTCCAATTAACACTTATAAATTTTATGGCTTTAAGATACCTACGTTGTTCAAATTCCTTATCGACAGACAGAAGCCTCGGTCTGAAAGTAGTAAGGACGCCCGGGCCACCTTCCGCAAGTCAAGGTGACGCCGTTCTCGTGCCTTAAGTTAATAACTCACAGAGCAATCGGATTCAGGAAATCTATAAGCTTAGGCTTTTTAGTACCTACGCATTGATTTTATTTTATACTAGCTTATGCTCGCGACTTTGTACGCGTGGACAAATTTTAAACCCCTATAGTTACCCCTATAAATTCTTTCTTAGCGGACATTTTAGCCTGATCCGTCCCGATTTCAGCTGTGCTTTGATAGATTAGTCTGTCAGTCAGCTTTTCTTTTTATATAGATTTTGTCCGCCACTTCATAAGCTTGCCTTACTTAAACAAACAAAAACAATCAGTTCCCGCAGGATAGCATGCAATTTTTCAAGAATTTGTCATTCAATCACGCAGCAACAGAGCTACCGACGGATTGACGTATTTTTTTGCAAAAGCATAGTTGAAGACCTGAAAATGACACAGGCTACTTTTTGTCCCAGAAAATAAAAGAGTTCCCACGAGATTTTCTAAACCTATATCGACGCGGTGTATTAGGCTAAAAATTACATAATAAGTACCGCGGACGAAGACACAGGCAAAAGCTAGTAATATATAATTTTATACGACTAATGTTACCTGTTCGTAACAATCGTACCCACGTAATATCTACCTACTCTAAAGTATTGGTATTGTATACCTACGTGCATTGTATTTAAGTCTTTGTCACGGCCGAGTCGTGCCAGTTTCGTGAATTTCGTAATTCAAAGATAAACAAGAACTGAAATGCCTAAATTCTTGTTATATATTATAGTCCATGAGGCGGACGTAATGTAAGTACGGATCGAATACTTCAACCGCATTGTGAGCTTGTGAATCAGACACATTAATACATACGCAGAAAATATTGTACATCGACCTTTAGAAAGAGACAGCGGTTTCGTAGAGCGTTGTCTCTGTCGTTGAGGCCGACAAAACGTCACATAGGTATGAGTGACAGAGACAACGCTCTACAAAGCCGAAATCTCATTCTAAAGGTCGATATAATATTTCTTCCTTGGGTAGGTCGTGGACAATTCATCATCATCATGGTCACCCATAGTCCACTACTGAGGACGGGTCTCAGCTCGGAATGAGAATGGTTTAGGCCATTGTCCGCCACGCTGAACCAGTGCGATTGGCAGACTTCGCACACCTTTGGAAACATTATGGAGAACTCTCGGCATTTAGGTTTCCTCAGGATGTTTTTTTTATCGTTAAAGCAAGTGATATTTATTTGCTTATGAACAAGATTTTATAATTCATTTACAGCCCTTAACAAGAAATTCGGGGCGCTAATTTGTAAAATGCGCTTTAGGACTAGGATTCTGAGAGAAGTTGAGGTGGATCAGCACTATTACTGTGCTTTATAGAATCAATCAATACTCAATCACTCGGGCATTCTTAGGCGCACTGGGATTCATTTACGTCTAGGTGTATTAATTTACATACAATGCAATCTTTTTAAGGTGGGTCGGCTGCATTATGTCTTCACGTAAGTTTTGGCCACAACTCCGATCAAGTTAGCATTTGCTATCCTAGAGGGAATCTTCATTTACGATTACGTGACAACATGGTGATGGATAGATAGTTTTATCGAATAGTATGGACTCTATAATTATTTTTATTTTGGATTAATTTCAAATTACGCAATTATTTTTCGAATATTATCTTCATTAATCCACAGGATGACTTAATTTACTTATCTACTATACAAAGTATGTAATAAAGGTAATTTTAGACTTGTATTGAGCTACATAATTATACATATAACATGCGATATTTACATAAAACACGTTACAGTAGAGATTCATTGAAGGTGAACATTATACAATATTTATGTAATTCCAAGTAAAGGGTACTTGACAATGTTCATGCGTAAATAGCTTGAAATATCGTATAAATAAATAAAATTATACATATAAAAAAATATAAAGGCTTTTTTGCATTTTAACCATCTTTTTGTTTTACGTATTTCTTACCTACTTGCAGTAGATAATAAATTATATCTAGGTGTAAACAACAATAGTAAACTTAAAAATTATAAAACACTTTCAAAAATATAATGATCATATTTTGTTAAATTGTAAAACTACGAGTATTTTACCTTATTTGTTAAGAACTGTAGCTGCAAAAGTGTAAAACGCACATACCTACAGTCAACTATGTATTACATTCTCTATTCAAATACTATTTATCTTAAATACCCAACTAAAATCTGCATTGGTACAAGGATGTAGAGCTTTCTCATTTTGTTAAAAAATCGTAAAGTGCCAGGCTAGTTGCTAAAAAGTCAGGCGGTCATTATTTTATAAAGGTTTGTACCTAGATTTGTTTCGAAAATTTTCAAACAGCGGAACTTATAGTCCAGATAGGAGCTTCTTTATAATGTCGAAATACTCTTAATCAAAATAATATCAATAGATTTAGTGCCTATTTAACCAATGCAACGTAGAGTGACGTTAAACCTAGGAATAAATTGGGCGTAATGACAGTTTTTGTATTGAAAACTTGCCAAAATATAAATTTTACTCTCGGACAAGACTTATTTAACGTTGGTGAAATCAGCCGCCCTTCTAAGGGCGGCTGATTTCATTTTAAATTTTGACATCAATAGCTTTATAGTTAACTAGCTGATGCCCGCGACTTCGTACGCGTGGATTTAGGTTTTCAAAAGTCCCATGGGAACTCTTTGATTTTTCGGGATAAAAAGTAGCCTATGTCCCTTTCCAGGTCTTAAACTATACCCATGTAAAAAACCACGTCAATCCGTTGCTCCGTTGCGACGTGATTGAAGGACAAACCAACAAACAAACACACTTTCACATTTATAATAGGGGTAGTGATCTCTAAAGCAAAATATTAAAATGAGTAGATAATGTGGCTAATTCCGTTGTACACAAACTCTAAACTAAACTAAAATGACACGTCTAAATCTATTGCTATCCCTTTCATAACGTTGCTTGCGGAAAAGGATAGCACTAGGTTTAGACCTGTTAATTTTGTTCAGTTTAGAGATTGTGTACATGAGAATCGGCCCCAATGTTTCTCACATTTTAATTCAAAATAGTAAAGAATGTAATAGGTACATACGTTGTCCATTGCATATATTAATTAGATACACAGGTACATAAAATAGCAAGTCCGGCTACAGAGGCTGAATAAGAATGATCGCGTACCATTAAGTAAATAATTATGTTAAGGTTCTACGTATGAGGTCTTTGTCAATGTCTACTGCATGTTTCGGAAAAAAATTGGCCTCCAATGCTCAATTACTCTAATTATGTTAAGTGTAAACGCTTTATTTTCGGGTCACACAATATCAAAAGGAAAAGCTGACTGACTGATCTATCAACGCACAGCTCAAACCACTGGACGGATCGGACTGAAATTTGGCATTCAGATAGCTATTATGATGTAGACACTCGCTAAGAAAGGATTTTTGAAAATTCAATCCCTAAAGGGGTAAAATAGGGGGTTGAAATTTCAGTAGTTCACGCGGACGAAGTCGCGGGAAAAAGCTAGTTGAAATATATTCCTGGTAATTACGGAAAGTATGTTGGATCCTGTAATAGTACCTAGTAGGTAGTTTATTTTATTTTTATTTGGGTCTTTAAACTGGTTACAATCCGTAAACTTAAAATTAGATAGGTAACTAAATAAGTATTATATTATATTGCATAAATGCGATTGAAACCTACTTTAAACGACCACTGCATGTGTAAAAGAGAAGCTGAAACTACAAAAAAGATGTGGATACATGAAAAAAGAAGAAAAACCCGCAATAAAAATGAACGCAAAGATTATCTAAAAATTATAATACTTACACAGTTTACATAAAATCAAACTCATCGAAATTAGAATATTGCTTTATAAAGGTAGTTAAAAATAAGCACCAAAGTAACCACTAGGCTCTCTAGTAATAATAATTAGTTTGATACAGTAAATAACACAAAAGGTTTCATATTCATCAACCATTATTGGTCCGAAATTTCAAGCGACATACCTAGCTAAGGTTTTTTGTTTTAGAAATGTCGTATAAACCAGTCTTATTTTTAATGGTTCCGGCTGAAAACCTGCCTACTTAGGCATAATACTTAAAGTAATTTATGTACTTACTTTAAAAGTTGTGTATTGCCAATGACAGTTTTAACTTTCCGGGTGCGGTACATACAAAGGCAGTGAAATTGCTTGGTGCGCGTTGATGTCTTTTGTTTGCAGCACTTTAGTTTTGTTTACTTGAATTTACAAGGGATACCGGACGGGCGGACGTTCCTATTCTATGTTGGTGCTAAATGTTATACATTAATTAACCTTCGTGAAATGTTCTTAGTTATGATTAAACCGCATCTAAGCCAACAAAAGTTATAAACGATTTAGAATTCATAATTATTAAAAGTAAACGACTCCGCTAATTTGCGGATTTTGCGCGGATTGCGACTTTACATTGAATTTACTACATATTTATTTAGATATAATTTGCCCAAGCTCTCTTGATCATACATATATAGATTTTTTTTAAATTATTGTCGCGTGTGTCATTTGCATTTTAATAGAATGTACCTACAGATAGATATTTTTTGTTAATTATTGTTGCGTTGTGTGATAACTGATAAACAAACAGTATAGAATTAAAAGAAAATCTAGAGTCACTTTGAATTATGTAATTGGAATGTAATTTTATCCTTTTATGGCGGAAAGAAACTTCGCAAAGAAACTAGTATGTCCTTATAGAAAATAATTTAAGGTTAAGGTTAGAGACGGTTGAGCTATGCATTTTATTTAACGAGTAATACATAATATAGAATATAGGTAATACATCTCAGAAGAAAAATACCTAAATGTAACTCTCAAACAAATGTGTGTATGATTATACCTCCTACCTACTTAGTAACTCCTGTGTCTATGTTACAATATATTTCCTGATAATCAAGATCAACGCAGTTCTATATTAAACTAACCTAAGTCTTGACTAAGCTGAAGTCCTAGAATTATCCCTTGACATAAAATATCAAAAGTAGGTAGTTAGGTACTTATCACAATAATACTAAGTTAATTGATATCACAATAGACTACTCTAAGGAGTCCTTTGTTATTTGAGCTTCCAAGGTTGTAAATACCTGCATAACGATCCAGTACGTAGGTTTGTCTTTTCATAATATGATATGGATAAGTACGTATGTACTTATTTATCAAGGTATCTGAGTGCTTAGGTTACAGTCTTAGGCTTTGGTTCTGCTTCGATTGAAGTAATGGCATTTGATCACAATAATACGATCTCGTTTTGCAAAATCCTTATTACTAGGTACGTAGGTATAATTGTAATTTGTGGCAGAGTTCTTGTACTCTTATGTAGTTTATTGTAATACTTAGAAGTAGAATAGTAGGTTCAATAGATTTATAAATTCTAAACTAGTAAATAATTTATTGTATGTACTTAATAGGTAGTAGGTATACCATTTTAATAGGTAGATATGTGTAATCTGAGCCACTCATTCAGTTAATCAGTTGGGTACACGGTGCTTTACCAAGACAATAAGTTAGGTAAATTAAAAACAATCGGCCAAGTGCGAGTCGGACCAGCACATGAAGGGTTCCGTACCATTGTACAAGAAATAACACTTATTTTCATCTGGGCCGTTTTGATTTTTTACTTATTACTCTACGGTTCACGAGATACAATCCAGTGACAGACAGACGGACGAACGATCGAACACCAGATGCTTAGTAATAGGGCTCCGTTAGGACCCTTCGGATACGAAACCCTAAAAAATACGCATTGAATCGAGAACTAGTAACCTCTTCCTTTTTTTGGAAGTTAGTTAAATATTGTTATCAATAGATTTCATGTGATCACTTAAAGATTACCACTGTAAGTGATCAAATTAAATCAACGTGTCTTCTTCTTCCACTCACTTCTGTCATCCGTTGACGGATGACAGAAGTAAGTGGAAAAAGAAGACATGGGCCGGTGATAGGGTATGGAAGAAGAAGACTTAAAGAGAACCACTTATCCCTGGACTAGAGATCTCTACCGGGGTCCTTCCTGTCCACTATATTTATCTTTTTTTCTTTTGATTATTACAATATGTTTTGATACGAATAAAAAAAATTGCGAAGGCGGGCAGTTCAAGTTATGCTTGCTTTCTTTAACATTAGCATTGACTAGTTTTGTTAAGTTAAATATCGCAATAGGTAATAAAGCTGTAATTTCAAAACAAGTCGAGTTGATATGCAAAATATTCCGTAGGTAACTTAAATATTTCATTAGGTAGGTACTTAGTTATAACTATATTCATATTTTTCATTTGATATTGCTCTATGTGCATAGTCATAGAACTGACAAGGACATTCGTGGTAGGTTATAGTTTGAAATTTTAAAAATACTATTCTGTCTTATATTTATGTACCTGTGTCTTTTGGTCTGGTCTGGTGGAAGGCTACGGCCGTGGCTAGTTACCATCCTACAGACATGAATATACAGACAAACGAAGAATACGACTTTGGTTCGTATTATTTAGAGATGTCTATTGGTATAAATTATAGAAATAGGAAGATTTTTGTATATCAAATAAAGTTTCATAGGTGTTTTGAATCGTCAAATGAATCTACATTTTAGCATGAAATTGTAATCGTGCTTATTTATTGCAGACTACATTTTAATGTTTTCGAGAACGAGAAATTAATATAGACTGGTCTTACGTAATAAGTACGTACCTACTAGGTATGTACAAGTAAAATATGTTGGGAAATAGTTTCATACTCGTTGTAGCGGTAATTTTCCAAGGGTTCTCATTTCTCACAGGTTCATTCAGTTGTTGCGATATTTCGATTTCTATTAATAGTTATTAATTTCGGACTGGCACGACCGGTAAATTATAAAATCTGTTCTCTTTGCAGTGAACGGTATAATTTGAACGCGTTTAAACAGAACGCGTATCAGCTTCGTATCTACGAGTACTTGTAGTAAAGCCTGTTGGAGCAACAGTGAGCCAGTTTAACGCAACCAATAAAGCATTTGTCCATTGCGTGTTTTACGTAATTTACTCGTTTAATATGACAGCTTGAATGCTGAATTTTGCTCGCATTGGAACAATTAGTTCCGCTTTAGAAATTAAGAAGGGCAACATTTTTGTGCAAAAGGTTATGAGTTGATTTGCTGCCGCCCTCTCGGTTCTTGATTGATTCAAGGCTGCGAAACCGATACCTACTCTACTCTGCTTGCGGCTATGTGATTGCGACCTAAATACAACTTTGTATATTATAAATAATTAAGTCAATATGTTAAACTATAATAGGCATATAAATTGAAACTTTTGTTATTAACAACGCATGTAGTAGGCAAAACTTGGTAAAAATAGTTATGTTTTAAATATGACACCTAACATCAATAAGATAAGTAGGTACTTATAGTGATTTCTAAAAAACAGCAAAATAAAATCACAGCCTATATATATTATTATAAATGCGAAAGTATGTTTGTTTATTTGCATGTTCTTCAATCACGCCTAAAGGAGCATTAGATCGACTTCATGGATATAGTTAAAGAACTGTAGATGGGCTACTTTTTATCCCGAAAAATCAAAATGTTCAAACGGGAGTTTTAAAAACCTAAATCCACGCGAAAGAAGTCGCGGGCATCAGTGGTTGCAAAAAAATAAAATTATTTGATTTGGTATTCATTACATGTCCAAAATCCAAATTGATAAACAAAATTATATTCAAAAATATTTTCCCCATCAAAAAAAGGAAAGCTAAAAAGTTAAATTTTTGTAAAATAGGCCAAGAGATGACCTGATGAATCAATTAACCTTGCGTCCACTATCACTCACCAGTAAAGTTCGCATGATGTCCAGAAGCACGACACAATCACGCCGCGAACAATCAACAAATAAAGGAAACGCCTCCCGCGCAAGCTATATGAGGTCGCCCACTCTCGCCCTGCGCCCGACGCGACCACCATACCTTATTGCAAGGTAACCGACTAAGAACGTATGCAGAACCTAATGTACTATCAATAAAATGCATTACCATGTAATTTGGCTGTCCTAAACGCGACGATACCGCTAAACGAACTAATTAATTCGGCACTTCCATATTTCGGATTAGACTTTTTTTGCGTCCTGTCCACAGAAGTTAAGGCCAAACACGATACAATTTGATTGCTGGTCGGAAGCTAAAACCTGCGATTGATCATTTAATAAATCCGCAAATTCGAAGGAAGCATTATTTCGATATAGAGCCCAAAATACTTAATATTTTTTAAATATTTGTGCCTGTCTGTGCACGCTTCATGCTGAAAGTACTGAATTGATTTAAACGCAACTTGGCATTATATCTAATACTCCTGTTTTTTTTTTTAACAAATAGGATAGTTTTATCCCGAAAAATAATGGGATACGTTCGGGATAATTTATATTTTTTGTTGATAGCTCTGCATAGCTCCGTCTTTTTTACAAAGGTTGTACCGTCAAGTAGGTTTCATGTTAATTTGGTGAACATCTGATGAGTACTTAGTTTGGGAGCTCGAGAACGGAACTCCTAAACGAGTAAGAGCAATCAGTACCCTTATTATAAATGCGAAAGTGTGTTTGTTTGTTGGTTTATTGGTTTGTTGGTTTGTCCTTCAATCACGTCGCAACGGTGCAACGGATTGACGTGATTTTTTGCATGGGTATAGATAAAGACCTGGAGAGTGACATAGGCTACTTTTTATCCCGGAAAATCAAAGAATTCCCACGAAATTTTCAAAAACCTAATTCCACGCGGACGAAGTCGAGGGCATCAGCTAGTATAATATAAATCCACTTGTTCAGATCCACCTTCTGATCACGATTACAAAAGCCGATTTAAGAACGTAACATCTCCGATTTGTCCAGTCACAATGTTGGCATTGTTCGTTGATTTGTAATTCAATCGAATCACTCACAGCATGCGATATGTCAGGTGTGGCAATCGCCCGTGGATCGTAATACGTTCGTTCAAATTGTATAACTGGTAAACAAGGCAGAGACTGCAAATCAACGCTCTGGTTCACATTGTCCTTGACTCTACGCATGCCATCTAAAGATCATATAAAAAATATAGATAGCTTGAGCTTTGAAGGAGATTTGTACTTGACCGGCGCTGCGACAGATGCAAGAAGCACATTATTCAGTGACGGACGATGGCGCCTGAGCGGTGCCGCTGCATCATCCTACATAGAAATTGCTGTAGCATGTCACACGTTACGTTACAACGTCGTGCGGCACCGCACCGCACGCGCAACGGACTTGGGACCAGAGAGACGAGGCGGCACAGTTTTACCTGTGGAGGCAGGGACGGGTGTGCGGTGTGCCATACTTTCTGCCGGAGCGTCAACGCAGTCACACGCAGTGCCCGTGTGGCATCCAATACTGAAATCCATAGCGGTGTGGCGCCGCAATGCACCGGAAACGCATCGTGTGGCTTTAGTATTGGTCGCACCGTAAAATTGCGTGAGTAGACTTCTGACTCCAAGATCATCAGTTTTTTTTGAGAACACTGTAACACGCAATTTGGGACTCCTACTATCGCGGTAGTGCAGATCAAGGTATATGCATAAAGTACTATAATTAAACCTAGACAAATATTTTTAAGCAGCGATTTCTAAGACAAAGCTAGTGCTACAGTTACATTTTTACAATGATAAGATGTAATGTAACGTGCTTTCACTGTTGTTACTGTCGTCTGCGTCAGGATAATGCAATTGGAGTGTGTTACATAACACATGTCGGCGAGACGTGCGCTGCACCCTAATCACATCGCACCGGAAAGTATCTGCAGCATCACAAGTCACATCACGAGTGAGAGTTCTGTGTATAATAGTTCATTCCCCGCGTTCTTGGTATAGATAAGGAGCTGATGGAGGAAAAATAATCATTGCGTGCCAGAACCCAGAAGTTGAATTAGTGAAAACAAAAATCACTAAAATAACCTTCTCGCTGTTGGCATACCATTTCGCCTTGATTTATCAAGTTATTAAAAAAGTTGAATGGCTGGCATGGCAATCTACGGAGGCTTCCAGGGTATCTTTGGCATAGTGGTACAACGCAAGCAAACTATGAATAAACTTAAAAAGTTTCTGCGTTAACGAGTACCTACTTCATTAATTCTTATTTTTCATGTGTTGGTACTCGTACCTATAGGTCAATTTCAAAGATGTAACGCCTAGCACAAGATTTTTTGAATATTGTTATTTGTTACAAATACCTACAAGTCTCGAATCTCCAAGTACCTACCTACGTGTTTGGGTCGAAACAAATACCTACCTCATCGTTCTCAGCTTTCAATATAATATACGTAACAATATATTAATTTAACATACCATGCCACATTTACATACCACTTAATTTGACATATTATGTATTGTACTTAATTAAGTTACTGAATACGAGACATGAGCAAGAAATCATTTTATTTTATCATTTTAAACAGCTTTTACTTTTTGCAATTCACGAAAATATTTTTTTCGAGACATAAGTGACACCTGACCTTGCCACCTTCTTTACCTTATTCACACTTTTGAAATGTATTCAATTTCTTATCAACTTTACCGACGGACAGTTAATCGTATATATAAGCATACATCGAAATTGTTGCCACTAACTCCCTGGCTAGACGCGTTGATTTTCCGATAAGCCTGAGTTATGAAGACGCAAGACGACGATGATAATTGAGTTAAAGGCCATGGAGATACAGATTTCATGAAAACGCCGCCATCTAATTATACTAAGACATACTGAAACATAACAAAAATAGATAAATATTTTAAAGTAAGCATTGTATTAACCTATTATAATACGTAGGTATATCCTGTCTTTATATTTTATAGTTACCTATACCTATCCTATCTTTTACTCTTACATATAAAATCATTAGATTTAGTGAAATAGTAGGTAATAACATCATAAAATATACCTCTACTAGTTTATACCCGCGACTTTGTCCGCGTGGACTACACAAATTTCAACCCCTTATTTTACCCCCTTGGGAGATGAATTTTCAAAAATCTTTTCTTAGCGGTGTCTACGTCATATAAGCTATCTGTATGCCAAATTTCAGTTCGATCCATCCAGTAGTTTGAGCTGTGTGTTGATAGATCAGTCAGTCAGTCAGCTTTTCCTTTAATATATTTAGACTAGCTTATGCTCGCGACTTCGTCCGATTCATCTTCATGTATATTTAGCTTTAAGCACCCACCATAAATTATTAATGTACATGAAAGCAAATAAATAAATCTAATCTAATCTATACGGAACTACAACCTTGTATATCATGGAACTCCGCAAAGAAACGCCTGCTTCTATCTAACATTCAAAAACGAATTGCAGCCCCCAAAGATTTTAGCTCGCGATGTCCCCGTCTTGTTCGTAGCACCAGAGATAGAGGTCATTCCAGTCGAGCTTTTCATGTTCACCAGTTTAGGCCGTTTCGCATGACATTACTGCCTCTAGTATATGACTCCTCTCTGTGAGGACGGTTGATTTTATTACAGGCCTTGAACAATTTGAATAAAAATGAAATGAATAATCGCGCATCACATTAGAAATTTTATTGTAAGACGGTTTAAAGAATGCGTGATGTCAACGGTTTAGTCAACTAAAGTTCCATCAGTTTTAGGATTTAAGACCTGTACCTACCTATTATTATTTTTTGTTTAACATAAGTATACTTACTTTTGCAGATCACTTTACCTTTTCTCTGTGCGTCTTAGAGCACGTTGTGCCAGCCGCTACGATTACTAGCCTAATAGCAATTAGTAATAGTAATTACTAATTAGCAATACTTAGCACTAAGTAATAGCGATTGTTAGCAATAGTAGTAGGTATTAATCGTTAACGGTTAAACTAGAAAGATATAGTCACACTAATATTATAAAGGTGAAAGTTTGTGTGTATGTGTGTATGTTTGTTACTCTTTCACGCAAAAACTACTGCACGGATTTGTGTAAAATTGGAATGGAGATAGAATAAGTATAATAGGTAAATAACTAAATAGTATGGTGAAGTCTAAAGAGTCGGAATCATACTAAATCCGAGTAGTTAGGTAGTAGGTATGTAAAAGGATCTGAGATTTCACCTTATTAAAATCTACTAGTATGCAAATAGAAGAGATCACAGCCCTCAATAATGAGGAATTAGACGCCTAGAGATAGTAACTAACCGGCAACTTGCAAGAAGTGCCGTTACCTGTCCTGTATCGCCTTTTTCAACGTGCTTCTGATTCGACACGACGCGTACCTACTCTATTTGTGACAATGCCGCATGTTTCGGGGTCATATTCGTAGTACTTGAATATTGCTGCTTTATGCATTTATGTCAGGAGTCGCCTAAGTTTAATGACCGGCACTCGGACTTGACCAGCAGTATTTAACTGCTAGTTCTATTACGTTCAGAAAATTCTGAAAGTTGGTTTTAATTAATTCACCTTCATCATCTAGGTGGCTGGTGTGTGGTGTACCACCCGTTGTTTTTTCCACGCACTAGCGAATTGTGGAATCAACTCCCTACGGTAGTGTTCCCTCTAGATTTTAGCATGGGGACGGATCAACAATTAATAGAATAGAATAGAATAGAATAGAATAGAATGTTTTTTTATTCATGTAAACTTTTTAAAAGTGCTTATGAATAGTCAGGTAGTTTTAATTCCTGAAAGCTGGCAAGGCATTGGTGGTTTAAATATTCATAGCCGACGGTAAAACTCACTTACTCGTCTGCTCGCTAGATTATTAAAAAAAAAAAAAAAAAAGTTGCAACATGAAGTAATTATATTGTTTATGTTCAAATCTAATCTTTGCTGCAAGTTCTCGTCAGCAAGAAACTGCTGAGTTTGTAGCCAGCAAGTCTTGATTTGACATAAGCGCCATTAGGTCTATATGAAATAAATGTTTTTTCATTTTCGTTTGGTGAAAATAACTCATATGATTACCTCATTCCTATTGTCATGATTGTGCCCTAATGTTTAAGTGAGAAGTAGTATTTTTATATTTTAACTACTATAGCTATAAAATCGTTTCCAAAGCTTTCACTGCATATATGTATTAGCTACTAATTAAAGCTAGGAAAACCTAGCACAAAGTAAATCCATTCAATGATGCAGTTTTCCTTTACAGCGAATTCTCCAAATGTGGGTAACTTCCTACCTACCTATAGCTTATTAACGAGCTATTTCTTGTATAATACGGTTCATTTATTTTTAATTGTTATTAAATTCTGAGCAGCCAACTTGGATATCTATGTGTTTTTTGGTTTCCATATTATGGTAATTTTAAAGAAAGAACAGTGCGTGTTAATTGTTTAGTAAGACGGCCTTATAAGTTTTTATTGCTACAGTTATAATATTTTTGGTCAAGGCTTGGTCAAGCACCTTAATGCTTATCTACAGTCTACACTGGACTTCGAGTGCTTTCTATACTTACCTATTATATATCATCATCATCAACTATTTTGTTTCGAACTCTCCTATGTGTTTGGTGTTATTTTCATTGATATAAAACGTGTGCTTCTCGGCAAAAGCCTTTTTCTAACGTCTTCCACTGATTTCTGCCCTAAAAGCGCCTTCAAATTTGCCGCCCTTAGCCACCCTTTGCACATTTCGTCCCTGCCATGAGTTTTCTCGCCTTTTGTATGTTATAATTTTATACAAAAGGTGGTAGATATAATTATAGTAGCAAAGATGGCATGATATCTAGACCTAGAGGAAAATAGTCATCTACCACCTTAATAGGGTGATTTAAGACTTGACCAACGCAGCCGTGGTATCTCTTATCAGTACCCGTGTCACGTCTGCCGTGACGCCGCGTCGCTCGCGTCACCGTCACCGTTACCGACATAATGTACTTACCTAATTGTACTGCCGCTGTCAAGAATGCGCCTGCGACGAAGTGCCCTAGACGATGTCATTGTCCCGTATAATTAGCGTTTGAGACCTGGCTAATGACCAACCGTGACCTGGATCTTAGATCTAGTCAAGTTATTGTTTTGAAAATAGGTTTGTGTTTAAACTATCGTGAGTGATTTCCATTGTACATATCTCATCTCATATCTCATCAAAGGGAGTCAGTTCGCGCACGCGTCGCGGTTGAGGTTGGTTTGAAAAAGGAACCCGGATGGGTTCGAAACTAGTCGGGCTAACGTCGACTAAACACGTGAGTAAAGCCGGGTGTGAGATATGTATAATAGGTTTGTGCTTGAGCATCATACTAATGCTAATGACCAGCAGTCTAAGATGGATGAATAGAACAAGGCTTTATGTAGTCTTAATCAATCGTAAATGCGAGGGTTGGTAAAATTACTTAGTACGCGTAACATGGTGGTTAAAAAGAAGTGATAGACGTCGGCCTCCTGCCCCCCAATTGTGTAAGAATAGCCATTTCATGGCTATCGCAATCGTCAAGAATTCTGCCCTTTAATTGGCTGTGAAAAAATGTAAACAGCGAATCAACCAATCAAAGGGCAGAATTTCTTGACGATTGCGATAGCCATGAAATGGTTATTCTTACACAATTGGGGGACAGGTCAGGAGGACATCATCTAATTAGTCGGTATATTGTAATCACGGAATAGAAAAACAGTGGAAGTGCAATACACCAAAATTACTATAGGAACCGCTGTCGCCAAACTCATACAAATGTACCGATAATCATGTAAAATCATAATGGTAAAAATAAAACAATGACGACAATTTATTGAGGTACTTTATCAATATATTGTACTTAACACTTTTTGGTGCTAATTCGGTTCCAACCGAGATTCCGATTTATTTTATTCTTGATTCGAGATTGTTTAACCGAAGTACCACCAATTTCTTCTTCTACAATCTATTTCTTTTTTAAAAATACTAAATTTATTAATAGTCTAAAAATATCTAATATAGGTAGGCTAGGTACCCAGGTCCCAAATATCTATTTACATTAATTCATAATATTTTTATTTACAAACATAAAGTTACGAATCACTGCAGTCGACAAACGACCATAATCCATACTGATATTATAAAATATGCGAAAGCGTGTCTGTCTGTCTGTGTGCTAGCTTTTCAAACCCCATCTATTTAACCAATTTTGACGAGGTACAGAGATAGCTTGCATCCAGCACTAACTAAACTATAACAAAATAACTTAACTTCTTAGATCTGCATTGTAAAACGCCTGCGCTTTAAATTAAGGCAAAGACGTTATTCGAAGTTCTTACAAATTAATAATTCTAATCTAATTTCTAAATTCTAACCACTATACACTGGGCTGGGTTCTTCTTCTGTACTAGTCAAGTTACAAAATTCCCTTTTCTAATTGGTATCTATTCTAGATTCTAATATAATCTATAATCTATATATATAAAATTCCACGACCTGACTAACTGACTGACATATATCAACGCACACTGCACAGCCTAAACCGGCGCTGGTCCTAGAGACATGAAATTTGGAGGGTGTCTACTTTGTACTTAAAGAGTATCCACTAAGAAAGGATTTTTCGAAATTCTTCCTCTAATAGGGGTAAATAGAGGATGGAAGTTTGTATGAAAGTCCGTCATTTTTCAAGTTATTTTCATGAAAATTGATATTTGGGTTTTCGGCTACAAAAAAAGTAATACATAGGTACCTATTTCAGGATTTTGAAAATTCTACCCCCACGCCGATTTTCTAAATTTCACCCGAGCGAAGCCGGGACGCGTCAGCTAGTGCTTCCATAAACATAAACTGTAACATCAGGGATCGAGGTAGTAGGTCTAGGTTCATATTGTGTTTTCGGTGCTTTGACATGTACCATCACTCGCAGCATTTGCAGACTCTCTGTAAAATATATAATGTTATGAACTAATGATTTTGGGACCCCAACATCTATCGGTTTTTCGAACTTTGTGCCCTGCCCATTGCCACACCAGCTTCGCAACCCGTTGAGCTACGTGGATTAATATGGTTCTTACTTTGTGAGCTATTAGTGATTAATATGGCTTATTTCGTGGTTTAACGACATACCACGATTAATTTGGCGTTTTTATTTGTCGATATTTCAACGCAATTGCTTGGGTTGTGCTCCTCATTTCTGTTTTGATCACGTAAATAAACTTCAAGCAATTGACAATTAATTAATTTTATGCTTGTTAAGCCAACCCAATGTATGCATGTGTCTGTGTATGTGTTTGGGTAAGTAGGTGTGACTATAAGATGTAGGTACTCTACAATTTACTCACCCCATCTCGTTTTTGGCGGATTTAGTGTCAGGTAGCAAAAGAATTACACCACCACCTGCTATACTCAACAGTGCTAAGGTGGACATTGGTAAGTGGGCATTTAGCGCCGTCTGAAAATAAACACAAATAGGTAGGTATTTTATGAATCGCACCTTTAGATCAAAACTGTTTCAATACAAAAACACTTTTCCAAAAGCTAAGACAAACTGGTTTTTGATCGCTATAGAAGATATTAAAATTTAAATGAATTTGAAGGATTAAATATTTTGAATATACATATAATGCACTACAGTTTTATTTCCGTATAGATTATCGAGTCAGAGATCAGAAAATGAGGTTATCTCAAAAATCGAGGTTTGTGAGTTGAAACAGTTTTGGTCGAAGGATGTGAAATTATCATGATATTCACCTATTTTATGACGGGTTCAAACCTTTGTTATTATACAAATAAATGTTTTGTCAGTGTGGATTTATATTCATAATTACTTGGCTTCTTTTGTGATCTAGTGGAATTAATAAATAAGTAATTAATCGTTATTGCGTGACTTACCAAATCCCATAAATATGGAATACAGATAAGCGCTAGTCCCGCTGCAACCTGAGTGGCACCGACGCCAAGATTTCTTATCACAGTGGGATACAACTCCGCCGTATATATCGGTAACATCACATTCGTTCCAGAGATGGTAAACTTCCCTACCATCAGGCATGATATAATAACCCAAGCGTTGCCAAGCGATACAGAGAACAGTTCACTCGCTATACATGCGAGCCCACAAATGATCATAGAGGCAAACACAGGCGTCCGTCTACCAGTTTTGAATAGAATAGGAATACTCAATGCTATCGCTGGTATTTCCACTGCAGCGAGTATTATTGAAGTCACGTGCAAATTGCCCAAATTGAATTTACCAATATTTAGTACGAGACCGTAATAAGCGATACTCATCGAAAACCATGCTACGAATAAGCAGAATGTTCTCTTCAGAAGATATCCTTTGAATAACATCAACACACTGGGATTTTCTCTCTTATTATCTGCTGTGTGCGAAGTTAATATTTTATCTAAATCTTCAGTATTTGTTCTGTTGTTGAACTTTGCTGCCTTTTGTAATACTATTTTAGCTTCTTGAATTTTTCCGACACTTAGTAACCATCTTGGTGATTCTGGTACTATAAACCTGAAATCACACAATTTGATTAGAAGGTCTTCTGGAAATTGTTGTACCTACTCAGTAATAAATACTTACAAAAATATTTTAACTTAAAAATATTATTTACCAGAGTAGAAGCAGACAAGGTCCTGGTATTGCAAGAGCAAGTTGGAGATCTCTCCAATCTGGCAAAGCCATTGATACTAGCGATACTATTATGTACGCCAAAGGTAGTGGAAAGAAATTTAAAGATCCCGCAATTGTTATCCAAGGTCCGCCCACCAGCTCTACGGAGAGGACGAAGGCGGCATACACCACTGACACTGATACTAGACCTAACGCTAGTCTCACCAAAATATATTGTACGAAGGTATGTACGAAAAGGGATAGAATTCCGAGTACGCTTTGTAGTGATATCATACCCATGAGAATTCTTTTACGACCAAACCTGCAACAAAGGCAAAAGGTTTTGTTACAAATAAGTATGACTTCGCAAAATGTGTGTAAAATTAAAATCTGACTAAAATCTAGAATCAAGACAAGAATCTTTATCTAAGATTTTTATCTTGATCCATGAATGATTCTTAAACATAAAATTGATTAAAAACTGTTATCCAGACAACATTTTTTTTATAAACTGTAACGTTCATCCCGATCATACCCGAGTTCGTATTAAAAATAAAAGCAGGTCCATCTATTTGACAGATACGAGGCCATAGATCGATAAACCCATACAAGCAAATCAAGGGAGTCAATTTTATATAACACGCCTCTTTGTCCCTCGGTTTTGTTCGAGTTGTCTCCCGATTTGCTTGCATTTGATTAATTTGGGCTGTTTTGGTTTTGGTCGGGAAGAATAAAATTTTGTAAAATTGAAATCTGCCTTACTTGTCAGAAAACCACCCACCCAAAACTCCGCCAACTCCAACACTAATTAAAAATGCTACTTCTGATAATGTAGTGAGACCGGCTTTATCGCAAATCAGGTCCCATTCCGAAATTATGGTATTTCCAACCTCTGATCGGTCATAATCCCATTCTGTACACTTTAGAAAAGAGTCTAAAATGGGTGCGGTGTTGTTCATAATACTCTCAGCGGTTATCCCAGCAGGAAGCATGCGTACAGAACAGGCATCAATTGGTTGACTGTAATTAATCCAATATTCTACAGGTAGAGTTGACAAATTGGCAGGTCTTTTACACCAAAAATCTGTTAACTTTGTCTGAAATTAAAATATGAGAGAAATAGTTAGCCATAGATATATGTAGCAACCCAAGAATTTGTCTTTGTGAAATTGATTCAAGGAAGCTGACAGAAGAATTCAGCTGGGCTGGGTAGCATTTTCAAAGCTACGACAGGTCTTCGAATCGTCGATACCGCAAAGCCTTAAGACTAAGGTCTTCAACGACTGTGTCCTACCTGTGATGACGTATGGAGCGGAAACGTGGACACTGACAGTTGGCCTCGTCCACAAACTAAGCGTGCTATGGAGCGAGCTATGTTGCGTATCACTCTCAGGGATAAAATCCGGAACGAGGAAATTCGCAGAAGAACAAAAGCGACCGACAGCTCAAAGGATTAGCGCGCTGAAGTGGCAATGGGCAGGCCATGTCTGTCGCAGAACCGATGGCCGATGAGGCAGACGTGTTCTGGAGTGGAGACCGCGTACCGGTAAGCGCAGTGTAGGACGACCCCCCGCCCGCTGGACCGATGACCTGAAGAAGGTGGTGGGGAGCGGTTGGATGAGGAAGGCGGAAGACCGTGTTTGGTGGCGCGCTCTTGGAAAGGCCTATGTCCAGCAGTGGATGCAAACAGGCTGATGGATTGGATTGGATTGGATTGGAATTGATTCGTTTTTCATATCTTTTTATTGCAAGATGTTGCTTAAATATTATGAGCAAGCGCAGTGTGGGACGACCTCCAACCCGCTGGTCTGACGACCTTAAGAAGGTAGCAGGAAGTGGGTGGATGAGGAAGGCGGATGATCGTATTTGGTGGCGCGCTCTTGGGAAGGCCTATGTCCAGCAGTGGGCGCAAATAGGCTGATTGATGATGATGATGATTGATGAAGTAGCTTGAAGCGGTGATAGCTTAGTGCCAGAGTGGTCCTCACCTGCTAACTTTTCGTAGTTATGTGCGTTTTAATCAATTGAATATCACTTGCTGAAGCAAAACATCGTGAACAAACCAGCATGGCTGAGAGTTTTCCATGATATTGTCACAGGTGTGTGAAGTCTGCCAAAACCCAATATCCAACTGTCTGCCGTTTCAGACGTATCTTCTAGGTATTTGTTTGTTATTATTTATTGTACGTTTAGGTTATAGTTTATGATGTGAAATTATCTTACCGTAAATGTCGGCAAATATAAATGAAAAGTTGACGGGAAAGCGAAGAACGGTAAAATTAAATTCATCATCAACTGCCATCGGCCGTAGTTTCCAATGACAGCTGATACGGCGTCATTTTCTTCAGGGGACCCTTGTAGCTTTGCTTTATTAAGTATTTGACTGGGGTTTACTGAAAACAATAATAAATTAATTTTCTCTTAGTGGACTAGGTAAAACTTTAATAATAATCAAGCATAATAAAAACAAATTCAACCTATCTCTGTGCCAAATTTTGTCAAAATCGGTTCAACTGATGGGCCGTGAAAAGCTAGCAGACAGACAGACACACTTTCGCATCACTACCTACTCATATTGAAAATGCGAAAGAGTGTTTGTTCGTGGTTTATTGGTTTGTCCTTCAATCACGCCAAAGCGGAGCAATGCAACGCAACGAACTGACGTTTCTTTTTAAATGGATATAGTTGAAGACTCAGGAGTGACATAGCTTACTTTTATCCCGGAAAATCAAGGGATTTTTGAAAATGTAAATCCATTGGGAGTCGCGGACATCAGCTGGTCAATGATAATGATAGTTATATTGATTAAGTATGGATTTTACTTTCTATTCTATTCTATATCTGGCTATTCAGATAAGCTTGGAAATATTCAACTCAGGGTTGACAACTACGAGAATAAGTCCGCGACAGGTCGAGATGGCAATCGGGGTGGGGACGTCCCGCGGACCCGAATAACCCCCGCGCTAACCCGGTGCAGGCGAGTGCGGGCACTGTGCAGGTGTGCGAGGCGTCTCCCCGCCTCATATCCCGATTGCTATCTCGACCTGTCGTGTACTATATTGCTTGAACTACTATCCCCGAGCTCCTGGCCACGGTAAGAACTCGAAAGCTGGCGAATGAAGGTCAGTCGTATTCAAGTGCTATGTGTTAAGTATTTATTGTTAAAGAGGTTCATAGAGCTTGAAAATACCTATATGAGCCACTCTGTAGATATAGCGGAATTAGGCTAGTTGACACTTTTTTAAGTAGGTCTTAAATGGTTAATATTTGTCCTATTAGATCAAAAAAATTAACACTATATTTTTTGCGCCCTAAAAACCGTAAAACTTTAATTTAAAAATATATTTTTCTTAGACAGGTGAAAACACTGTCGGCCATGTTTGGTCGATAGATTATCTGTGCTCTGACGTCATGCATTTGTAATAACCTCCCAAAGTTTAATAAACATGACTTCTATACTAGTTTACATGAAAAATATCGGTATTATCGGTATTGTATCATCCGAGAATGTAAAAACGCATCGATAAAGACCACAGGAAAGTTGTGGATTAGAGTGACCAGTGAAATAAATATACGTAACACGCGAAGACTTGCTTAAAGGGATCCTATATCACTAACGACTGCAACCCAAATTTATTTTTGCAAATATCACTTTGTTGTAAGTCTTACTTAATAACTTATTCAATTTATAAAGAGAAAACGATATTTTTTTACGTTTACTATGAGTTTTTAGAAATATATAAAAACTAGCTTATGCTCGTGACTTCGCCCGCGTGGACTTCATAAATTTCAAACCCCCATTTAACCCACTCAGGGGTGGAATTTCAAAAAATCCTTTCCTAGTGGATACGTTCTCTTTACCTACAAAGAACACACCTACCAAATTTCATGTATCTAGGACCAGCTGTTTAGATGTTTAGGCTGTGCGTTGATATATAAGTTAGTCAGGAGGACTTGAAATTTTATATATATGGATACTACGTTAGTCAATAGGGATGACATTTGTTTGTTTACATATTTAATGACGTCACATCATGGCTGACAGCGTTTTCTGAGTTTCAAATAAAAATAAAAACTGTATTTTTTAAAATTGGATTTATATATCCATCCTGCGTTTTTAATAATTTTTATTGATATATTTCGTTGTCTTAAGCAAAATACTATAATAAATAATCATTTATTGGACGAAATTAGATATGAGTCAAGTAGCCTATTCGATTCTTTTCTTATATAAACTGGCAAAAATATTTTAAACTAATATAATATAAGGACTCTTTTACATAAGTATGTAAACTTATATGGAGACAGGAGATCTATTTTGAATGCATATTCCGGAAGTAATATTAAATTTATTAACTTTAGTAGATTTGCAATAAACTGCATACATAGTTCAAGGTTTTGCGTTGCTATAAAATTATACCGTGCGAAAAACTGCGCAGATTAGCAATGCAACAAAAATACGATTGTATTTTTAACAGACACAAAAACGGAGGTTCCCATTTAGAATCGCAAGTAGGTGTGTATGACGTATGATAATATATAATATGTTCTTCAGGTTGGTCTCATTTAAAGGTGAAGATATTTAAAACAAAAAGATTTTGTCCGGCAGCGTAGTACATTGAAATCGGTTGTTTTTACTTTTTTCCAATTGTTATTCGACACAAAGCGACAACAAAGTGATCCTATAAGGGTTCCCTTTTTCCTTTGGAGTTACGGAACTATAAAAATTAGACTTTATAAGTACTTTGACGTAAGGTTTTTTACACCTTTATTACCTGTTATCTTCCAAAGCCACCATGATCCAAACAAACGTTCCTCCCATGAGTGTTGGGGACAATGCGCAGACAAATTTTCAGCTTTTATAAAATAACGAAGGTCCATCACAGAAACATACGAATGTAAAGAATTTGTCAGTTGGCAACAAAATGTCCAAGTCTTTCCCGCGCAATGACCGGTTCGGTATTAGGTATGGAGTTTAAGTATTTATTAATGGAATGGCACGATTATTCATTGTTCCATGTAATGTAAGTTACCTATGACTACATAGTAGAAATAACAAGAAAATTATACGTAGCATAATTATTATTGTTTAAAATGTATAAAACATCTAAGTAGTATGATCTATTTTTTCTATTTTATCTTGTGACTGTTGTGGGCTCTTCTCAGATTTGGGCGCGTTTGGAACCCTCGTAGCTTTAGTTTTAACTATATCATCTTTCAAATTATCAATTTGGACCATCAGTAAGCGTAACATGTTGCCTATTCTGAATAAATAATTTGACTTTGACTTTATTGAAGATTAATATAATGATGTCCTGCTCATATAATAAGTGATAAATACCTACTATTTTTTTTTAAATGTTTTTCGTATCATTTGACACAAAAAACACTAACTTAATCCAACTTTATTGGATTGGGCTAATAATTTTGTCTATCAAGTAGGTATATGGTATAATTTATCAATAAACAAATTATTACAAGACTATGTAATGCTTTATGCATAATGCATCGAACTAATATGCCTAAAATATTAAACAATTTATTTTCGTGAAAATGGCGTGCCCACTTAGTTATTACAAGTATGAGGATATATAATACCAATTAATCAGACCAAAATTAGTTTTTTTTCGTTCATATATTTTGTTCAAGGCTTGCTGGGGATATGATAGAACATTTCTTAGATATACCAGGTACAATAGTGTTTTTATGTTAATAAGTATAAAATATAATTATCTTTTATATTATGTGTTCCGTACTGAAACCTGAAATGTATATGTTCATGAAAATCAACTGACAATTTTATATCTTCTAAACTGAAATTCATCAGAATTACGATTACATATGGATCCGAGACATGGTCGCTAGCTATGGGCCTCATAAGAAAGCTCAGAGTCACTCAGCGGGCGATAGAGCTATGCTTGGAGTTTCTCTACGTGATCAAAAAAGAAATGAGGAGATCCGTAGGAGAACTAGAGTAACCGACATAGCTCAACGGGTTTGAAGCTGAAGTGGCAATGGGCATGGCACATAGTTTGGAAAACCGCTAGACGTTGGGGTCCCAAGGTGCTGGAATGGCGACATCGCACTGAAAGGCGCAGCATTGGAAGACCCCCCCACTAGGTGGACGGACGACATCAGATGAGTCGCAGGAAGCCGCTGGATTTAGGCGGCGCAAGTCTGTGCTGTGGCGTGTGGAAGTCCCTACAAGAGACCAATGTGCAGCAGTGGACGTCTATCGGTTGATGATGATGATGATGATGATGACGATTACTTGAAAAACAAAAACGCGTGCATTAGCCGGCGTTATGAACGTTTTTATTAGGTCTACCAGCCGATAGAGATGATAAGGATAATCTGATTTGTACAATCTCATTCTTTATTATATTGATTCTAGTTTTAGAGATATCCAGTTATTTCTTTGATAAGATTAGTCTGTATTTGCAAGGTTACACTTACACGTAATTTTAATGGCTATACTCGGAGCAATACGAACTAACTGAAATGGACTACTAGGGAAAAATAGTATAATAATATACGATTCTGTACCCGTACCATGTAGATGGTAAACTAAATAATGTAAAGATTCTGACTTCAGCTTTGTGTGTCAATAAACCATCCTTATTATAAATGCGAATATTTTCGAAACCTACTTATCTGTTAGATCGATTTTGTTGAAATGTAGATAGACCCTTACATCCCGGAGGACATGTAGACTATTTTTTATCTCAGAAAACCAAAAAGTTCCCCCAGGATTAAAAAAAAAACTAAATCTTGAGACCGGAACACTTAGGTAACCGTTTGAGAATTTTTCTATTGTGCCTTGGTATGTCATACCCAAGGAACATAGTACTTTCTTTTACTCCATATCAATCGTTTAAAGTTCGGATAGGACCAGGGCGATATCCATATTATTACTTTTGTAGTTACCTACATTTTAAGTTTTCTTTTTTTGTAACCTGTTATTTACGTTTTTTGGTGCAATAAAGTATATAGATACCTATATAGGTACATACCTAAGTACATACTTCTTTATGGTAGCGGAAGAGACTCCAGAGGATACAATAATCCTCTGCTGGCCAAGTGATCTTTAATTTACCTACTCACGGTACAGGATATAAAGATCAAAAAGCAATCTTAATTCGCTTTAATGCTTTTAGTATAATGACATCTCACGCGCCATTCTAACTTTCTGTGTCAAATTTCATGTACAAAGTACGATTTTAGAGTGTACTTTTGACATGACAAGAGCCAAAGAGTTAAAATGGCGCGTGAGAAATGATTTTGTACAGGCTATATATTATGGTTTTTTACCTTTTGATAGATAGATAGGTAGGTACCTACTTAAAGCAAGAAGAAAAAATAACTGGACTTACCTAATTAATTATTAATGCATACTAGTCACCTTGTGTGATATTATTAGATAAGTATAATAAAGGTGCCGTATTTACTAGATTATATTTAGCATTTGCAAGGACAATATACCTACCTACTAAGGATACTAATAACCATTATGAAAGATAGCATAAAACATTGCCGGTATCAATATTCAAATTTTAAATTAGAGGCAGGTAGGTACTATTTTTAGACAGGATTAAAATTTTAATTGAATATAATCGCGTCTGGTAGGTATGCTCGTAAACTTATCTCACTGATAATCTATATATATAAAATTCAAAGTCCTGACTGACTGACTGACTGACTGATTGACTGACATAGATATCAACGCACAGCCTAAACCGCTGGTCCTAAAGACGTGAAACTTGGAGGGTATATTCTTTGTGAAGAGTAGGTATCCACTAAGAAAGGATTTTTCGAAATTCCACCCCTAAGAGGGTTAAATGGGGGATGGAAGTTTGTATGAAAGTCCGTCATTTGTCAAGTTATTTGCATGAAAATTGGTATTTGGGTTTTCGGTTACAAATGAAGAAATACGTGTTTCAGGATTTTTGAAAAATTTGCCCATAAGGGTGGTAAAATAGGGGATGAAAGATTGTATGGGACAGTTTTATTTATTGATATTATTAGGTTAGAGGTTAGGTGTCAGCTAAGAAACGACTATGAGAAAATCCCCTCCCCCCAAGGGGGGCCCCTTAAAGGGATGAAATGGGGGTTGGAAGGTTATATGGTTTCTTCGGTGCTGGTGCAGGGTGCGTGCGCGTCCTGATGTTATAATGTTTGTTTCTGAAAAAAATGCCATTTGTTTCCTGTAGGCCACGCGGGCGAAGCCGCAGGCAGAAGCTAGTGTTGACATAGATGGAGTTGCTGCCAAAGTTAGCTCAGAACAATAACTGTCTTCGTTAGTTATTGTTCTAAGGATAGGTGAATAGGAAAGTCAATTACGTCTATAAGTCAGCTGTTACTTGAAAAATACGATTTGCTCGAAATACCATCATCAACCTATCGCTGGCCCACAGCTTAACACGGATCTCGGTTTTGGCCATAGTCCATCACGCTAGCCAAGTGCGGATTGGCATACTTCACATACCTTTGAGAACATTATGGAGAACTCGGCATGCAGGTTTCCTCGCGACGATTCCTTCACCGTTAAAACAAGTGATTTTTTTTATATATTGCACACATAACTCCGAGTTAAGTTAGAGGTGCGTGTGGTCGTCCGCCTCCCTCAGATTTTAAAGTTACTCCCGAGCGTAGCAAGCGTGTTGCATCTAAAATCCTGAGTGAAGTGCGAGGTTCAGGGGTGCCCAAGACTAATATAGTATTACCCGAAAGTTCAATACTCTACTTTTCACACCTCGCAAGATAATCAAATCAAAATTTTCGTTAGCTTAAATAGGTACCGACTTATCTGTCTTTAGAAGATTCTGGGAGCAAATCGTTTATTACACTTTGAGCATGAATAGTTTCCGGAGTTAAATTACTGGTGATATTTTCTCAATAATCTATGAGGCCATGGTGAGTGAGAGGGACGCCATCATACGTCAAAGCGAGACAGCAGTAGCAGCTTGAACTAAAAACTAATTGTAAAGAACAGAATTTGCTTCGGGTGCGGGATATTCTAAATTCAAATTACATAAAATTAATCTAAGATTACATCCCTTAAGGCGTAATGGATTTCAGTGAAACATTACAACCCGGCTAAGCCATTGTTAAAACGTACTTAGCTAACAGGTCTGTAATAAGGCATTCTAGAGCGAGTGGTGTGTATTACTTATCGTAATTTAATTACTTACCCAACTATATAGTACTAGCTAATGCTCGCGACTTCGTCCGCGTGGACTACACAAATTTCAAACCCCTGTTTCACCCCTTTAGGGGTTGAATTTTCAAAAATCCTCTCTTAGCGGATGCCTACGTCATAATAGCTATCTGCATGCCAAATTTCAGCCCGATCCGTCCAGTAGTTTGAGCTGTGCGTTGATAGATCAGTCAGTCAGTCAGTCATTCAGTCAGTCAGTCAGTCACCTTTTCCTTTTATATATTTAGATTATCTAATTTAGCTTGCACATTTAGCCTTTTTGTACCTATATTAAAAATTAACTTTTTTGTAACCCGTCATTTGTGTTTTGTGGTGCAATATTAAAGTAAGTATATATAATACTAGTAGGGTGCGTGGGTGCGCGGACCACTGGAGTGGTCCGCGAGCATGCAGCGTTAGTTTTTCAAAATATGGACTTTATTTGCCATACATTTTCTATGGAAAAAAAATTCCTCCATCTTGAATTTTTTTTCTATTCGTCGAGTAGACCTTCGGATCTTGATCATCTTTTGCGAAGAAACTACTCTTCCATCTTTTATACTCTCCGAGATAGACACCGATGAAGTTTGTTTGGCGGCCATCTTTTTTTCACCATTTTGACATTTGCTCGAGCACCCCCCACCTATCTTCAATACCTTAAGCGTGGTCTTCACTTGTCTCCGAAATCCTTAATCATCAGCTCTCTCGTTATTTTTGTTCCCAATGAATTTTTGTCTTCTATACGAATATATCAGTAAAAAAAAAATTTTTCATACAAAAATGTTCAGGAGAGGTGATAAATGAGTGAGTCGGTCAGTCAATCAGTGAATCAGCACGAACAGCTATATATATATATATATATATATTAATCCTACATAAATACATTTGGGTACTAAAGTTATTGAGCCTGTGACCTCTAATCCGGCGATAGACAATACAAAGGTTTTACGAATTACCTACTCGTATAAATAATAATCATTCAGATGCACGAAAATGATTCGTAGTTTGTACCTACGAGTACCTACAAGACTACAATGAGTTATTACATTTACTCAAAATGTTTTTAAGTTAGACGAGTACCTAAGTTTTAATTAATTTAAATGTTCTCCTTTTTTGAAAACCGGTCTCGGGCCTCAGCAAACAAGGATGCATCAAAAACTAAAAAAATCTGTATATATGTATAAAGTTCAAAGTGACTGACTGACTGACTGACTTAAATATCAACGCACGGCCAAAACCGCTGGTCCTAGAGACATGCAATTTGGAGGGTGTGTTCTTTGTAAAGAGTAGGATCTATCTACTAAGAAAGGATTTTTCGAAACTCCACCCCTAAGTGGGTAGAATGGGGGTTTGAAATTTATGTAGTCCACGCGGACGCAGTTGCGAGCATAAGCTAGTATTAGGTATAAACACACTGCAAGCATTGTATTGTTTTTTGAATGTGACTGTTTGCGGTTCGTCACACTTGTAGGTACTTGGGTATAAATGTTTGACGCGCTCTATATCTTTAATCTAAGGTCGTTATGAGAAAATAATCTGAGTTACAATTTTATCTTATTCGGTTTCCGCACCTCAATAGAAAAAAGAGAACCCATAGGATCAATATGTCTATCTGTCTGACTGTCCGTCTGCCGTCTCGCACTTGACCGGTTTTTTATATAATTTGTTTTATAGATCGATGGTTTTTACGAATCTTTTAAGCAGAGTTGTAGTGATGATTTTCCATCTTGTATGCGGCTCTGGGAAGACGGCAACTTGTCGTGGCACAAGCTACCGTGCCTCATAGGCGCATGAAGTTGGGGGTCACGTAATCCACTCGCATTCTCAGAGGAGTATCTCAGGTAGATCCGATCTCTACCTTAGAAAATCGCTTCAAAATTTTACTGAGATTTCGCCCTGTGCCGACCCAAAGAGGACAGTTTCGCCCTTTTGTATTGGACCCCTTGAAATCCTATTTTCTCTCTGCGTCTTCAACTCCGCATTGCTGAGGGTTTGTTACCCCTTCCCATTAACCACATAATGTTAGGATTTTCTTGGGATAGTAACCTAATGCGTTGGGTTCCCCGGTCCTTTCTTATAAGAATATCCTTAGAATTGATACCTAAATCAGACTTCAAATGATATCGAGACGTTTGTAGACATCTTAATACGTGCTATGGGCAAGAATATATCAAAAGGTACAGGTACTATTTGAAACACAATTACACTATCATCATAATCAGCATTGTTAAGCGACAGACGTTTACAGCTGGGCATAGATCTCTTGTAAGGATTTCTACATGCAACGGTCTTGCGCTGCCTGAATCCAGCGGCTCCTTGCGACTCGTTTGATATCGTCGGTCCACCTAGTGGTGGTGGGGGTCTACCAACAAAAACTGCGCCTTTCGATGCGATGTCACCTTTCCAGCACCTTGTATCCCAACGTCTATCTAATTGCACTATGAAAATCCCTAAATAGGTAGGATACTAATTTATGAAAATTTGTTTTTAAGTATTTTAATTTTCATATATCTACTAATACTGCAACAAAGAGCAATACGTATCCAAAAAATATACTTTACTTCGCAATGACATCATCAAACGAAATAAATTTATTTATATGCAATCAGCGATCTACAATGCACATTAATATCGTTTCCACTTATGTATTCTTGATCGTAATAATATTTTCCTTATTTTTTTTCCAAATAAGCATGCTGTATTTTTGTTGGTGTTATTAAAACTTTATATAGGTACTTAATTAACCATTTTTTATATAGATATCTAATTACTCAAGAGATATTTTATGAACACAACCTCTATATACGTACTACATCAAGTTTAAGGTTTTCCTTGCCCACCTTTGTTATTTAAAACAAGTTTCTTTTCTATATTGAATTCTTATTCAGAAGATGTATTTATATTATCAGCTAGACAAACAAACGAACAGAAGTTAAAAAAAATATTTCTATTATTTACTAGCTGATACCTGCGACAAAATCCGCGTGGCGTAGCGGTTTTTAAAGATTTAGAGAGAAATTTTTGTTTTTTTCAGGATAAAATGTCTGTATTTACTCGTGTCCTACTCATATGCCTATCTCCGGTATGTAAACAATCTCTGTGCCATATTATTTCGTCAAGATCAGTTCAGCGGCTGAGCGTTAAATAAGGTAACAAACAGACAGACATATGTACATTTTCACATATGTATCATATTGTATGAATTGTTAAATAGAGAGGCTAGTTCAACAATTTTATAATTTTCTTTGTTCCTATTAAAAGTATCTCAAAATATCTACCTATATTAGGACGAGATTATCAGCTTTATCTGTTCACACTTCACTTTATACCTATTCATACCTACTAGTTGATTCGTCCGCGTGGATTTAGGTTTCTAAAAATCCTGTTTGAACTCTTTGATTTTCCGAGATAAAAATGCGTAGGTCACTCTCTAGATCTTTAAAGTATAATATACCCAATACCCATGCAAAAAATCACGTCAATCCGTCGTTCCGTTGCGACGTGATTGAAGGGCAAACAAACACACACACTTTCCCATTTATAATATTACCGGCATTACTATGTCACCTATTGTTTATTAATTACATATTTATTATTATAAGTTGCAACTTACTTTTAAATAATCCCATCTTGACGTGATTCCGCGTTTTGTTAGGCAACGTGTTAAATTATTTTACAAATCACCTAAATCGCTCATTAATTTAAAAAAATATTTGTAAAGTCAATTCGCTTCTAACATGATCCAATCATCTCCCGATACATATTTGAATTAGTTGTAAAGGCACAGCGTAGCACCGGATTGCTACAAATAGCTGCATTCGACTGAAGTAAAACAAAATGCCGCGCTCGCTAGTAGCAGTTTAATCGGCCTTGCTTTTGCTTATAGCCACAACGAACGTTTATAAAGTACATTCACATCAATGGATTATCTAGATAAATTACAAATTTCGAAAATTTTACAATATTTTTTGCGCCTAGTCAAAAAACTTGGGTGTTCAGCGCGGAAATGCAGCCGGTTATCTTGGCAAAATTCCACGCGGGTATTTAATTTTGTTTGTCTTATAAAGGTTAAGGTGATGAAAAATGCGATCAGAGACCTAGACAGCGTTTTGCGGAAATAAACGATTTTCAGAAATTATAACTCGAGTCGAGGACGGTTGAAAATACATACTTTTTGTAGAAATAAAAAATCGAGAAAAGGATGGTACGGTTGTGCCTTTGTTTGCTCGACTTGGCAGGGGCACTGCCGTGCCCCCAGATGTGGATATTGTGGCTAATTCCATTGTACACAATCTCTAAACTAAACTAAAACGACACGTCTGAATCTATTGCTATCCCATTGATAATGTTGCTTGCGGAAAAGGATAGCACTAGATTTAGACCTGTTGATTTAGTTTAGTTTAGAGATTGTGTACAAGAGAATCGGCCCCATTGTCAACTTTTAAAAATTTAAGTACCTACCATATTTTTTCTGTAAGATCAAATAGTACCTACTCGAATTTTAAGAGAAAAACCGGCCAAGTGCGAGTCAGACTCGCGCACCGAGGGTTCCTTACTACAATAGTATTTTTAAGTGGGCTACCAAATTAGAGGAGCTTCAATTGGAATATCTAAGACATCCACCGTACTTCCCGGACCTTGCTGCAACAGATCACTATTTTTTTCGAAATTTGGATAACTTCTTGCAAGTTAACAGAATATGTCAAAGATTCAAAGAATACTTAGAAGGTAGGTACTTACTACTTACCACTAATTCAGGATTCCAGGGTTGTAATAATTTTCATAAACAAGAAGTTTACGTAACGTCAGTTCATTATCATCCATATTAACCCATCGCTGGCCCACTATTGAGCACGGGTTTTCTGTCAGAATGAGAAGTAAAATAAATAAAATAAAATATTATACAATTTATACTTATGTAGGTAGTAATAATAATAGTAATCTTAAGGTAATTTAATTAGAGTTGACTTGATGTGATTATATTATATTGACTATTTTTTAATTTTATTATTTCTTGGTTAATATATTACAGGTAGATAATTATTATGTGACATGTGATATTATATTATATTATGTGATATGTGACTGTTGAACATTATAATTCTAAAAAAAAGTTAAAAAAATAGCTTATTAATAATAGATAATAAGAAAATAAATTTTGCATGCCCACTGTATGGCGGATTGTAGCTGTAAATAAACCACTGTAACACCATCATTGTACCTGCAATCGTGCAAATAAATGATTTGATTTAATTTGATTTGATTTGAAAAAAGTGCATAGTCCCCCAACAATTTTGGCCCAGTGTGGATTGACAGACTTTACACACCTTCGAGAACATAATGGATAACTCTCACGCCAGTTAGTTTTTGATAATAGTTATCTATTAGGTATAATAACAAGAATACATACAGTAAATGGCTAAAAGCAATGCCTTTCGAATGACATTTCGGCTTTGTAGAGCGTTGTCTACGTCACTCATTCCTATATGACGTTTTATCGGTCTCACCAACAGGGAAAACGCTCTACAAATCTGCTATCTCCTTCTAAAAGTCGATGTATCTACATTACTTTCGGCAGTGTACTGTACGTCATATTAATTATTACCTAACTACTTTACCAGACCTAACCTAACATATCACAGATAAGTATTTATAGACTGACGCATAGTTTCCTATATAGGTACCTACCTACCTAATAAATAATGGTACTTTACAGGTACTTAATCGTACTTAATTGCATCAATTGTTAAGAATAATAAACGATCACTTATTATCAGTTACGAAGGTTAAGTACTCGTACTTAGGTACCAATTTTAATAGATACGAGTAAGTATAAACTTACCTACCTATGTTTTGATTTCTTAAAATATTAAAAACAAATCATGTAGTTTTGTTAAGTGATAGTATACTTGAGCTTATTAAAAAATATCGTGTATTTTTTAATAAGCTCACGTATACTATCCTAAGTATATGTCCACGACTTTGTCCGCGTGAGTATAAATTTCAAAAAAATCCCTGAAACTCTGATTTTCCGGAATCAAAAGTAGCCGTCTAACCCCCCGTTCCAACTTGTCGTTTGTCGGGCCCGGATTTAAATCGGATGTCACAGCGGTATTCGATATTATATACAATATTTAATATGAAGCTATTCAAACTTGTTGGAAACCGATTTTGTGTCAAAATATTGTACTGCCCAATGACATTCTTGCCACTGGAACATCAAGCGACAAACGACAAGTGGGAACGGGAGGTAACTCTGTACCAAAGGTATCTGTAGGCCATGAAAAAATAGCAGATAGACATACTGACACACATTAAAAATATGAGTATAATTTGGTATGTTCATGTTCTGAAATAAATAAAATAGGTACCTACCTAGATGCTTATATTTTACGATAGTAAAATAATAAAATATATAGACCTTCTTTCATGATAGTGAAGGTGTTCGAAACTTTTTGGTACGATTTTAATATTAATAATATTATCAGCACAGCAAGAAATCTAAGTTAGATAGGTACCTTCAATCTACATAGTTCGAATCGAAGTTAAGAGTGTGGTACCTAGGTACTCTGGTATTCGAGAAACTACAAGAAGGTTGGTACCGTAAAAAGTTGTACCTACCTATTGGGTTCTACTAGTCGACCTTGCCACAACATTAGAACACAACACAAGATAGATTAATCTTAGGTTCCATAAGAACTCTGGCCATAAAGGCCCCTTCATCATCACCTCTCAGAATGAGAAGGATTTGGGCATAGACTTCACGCACCTTTGAAAACATTATTAAATATCAGAAGGGAAACTTCGTGAGGGAAACCTGCATGCCTGAGAGTTCTAAAATTTAATTGCTTAAAACGCGCACATACTTAGGTACTTGATTTAGAAAATTTAGAAGTGCGTGCCTGGGATCGAACCCCCGCCCTCCGACTAGGAGGCCGACGTCTTAACTACAAAAGTTAAATATTTATTGTTTACTTAAGTCAATAATAAGTGAAAATGGCAGGTAGATAAATAAATAAAAGCTTTCCAATGCACATTTATTTCAAAAAGTATTTATTCGTTCTACAATTCCTTTTTAAAAATATACTTAGGTACTTAGTACATCTTACATTACTTAAATAAACAATCAACAATTTCATCGAGTTTGCTTAAAGTATCACAATAGTTACCTAATGAATAATAATTTGTAGGTCAATTATTATAAAAAATTCTCTGAGAATAATATGTAGGTATTACCTATTAAATTAACATTCGTCACGTTTTTTTAAAGTATAAATTAATACTTGTAATTTTTTTTTCTTAGTAGGTATTTTCTAACACGCGACACGACAACTATGTACTGTCTAATCTTGTTTGTTTGTGTAAATTAAGGGTTACAAAATTTATTTACCTTGTTGCAAAGAGATCGTTGATAAACAAGGTCAGTCGGAAAAGGACTTAGGTACCAAACAAAAAGGGGGTCATTGCACTTTTTAAATATGTAAATTTGTATGTAAAAACAATAAACGGCTGAATAAATTAGTTGTATTTAATTATTTACTAATAAAAATTAAATGTTCAAAATTACCCACACCGCAATGTAGACAACTTAGCTACTTAAATGTTTTGGATATTTCATTAAATATGCTAAAATAATACATTCTCGAAGAATGATTTTGCAATTTTATTTTGTCTCCATGGAATGATCTTCTAATACATGATAGATATATACCTATATACTTTTCCCTCAGTTTTTCAGCCAATAGTGTTTTATCGCATTTTCTTTAATGTACAACAATTGGTGTTTTTGTTAGTGATACATCATCAGATGACGTAAACATTTTATATATATATATTATTTAAATTAAGTTAAATACAATAATACATAGAGAAAAAAGCTATTTTACTGAACAATTAACTCTTTTTCATAGTTTAACGTTTGCTCTCATAGTAAAAGTGACCCCTTTTGAGTTAGGGCCTTTTTCCGAATAACCTTGTATTCAACGCGTAAAATTTAACTCCTCACGCGCCATTTTAACTTTTTGTGTCATGAGTTAAAATGGCGCGTGAGGAGTCATTTTTTACGGACTATATAAGAAGATAGACGTATTCCGACGACATTCCTTAGGTATATTCTATAGGTATAGCATTCACATTGATAAACTATTAGGTATAGATAGCTAAAATGTATAGATACCTGTTATTATTTTAAAGATTCTTATATTATTATGATCCTAATTATGATGCCTCTCACTTCTTGACTCTAGACTTGTATCACACGTCAATACACGTATCTATGTATTTTGTTTTGTAATAAGTAATATTATATTCGGCATAAGTACAAAAGGCCAAATTGTTAAATTGCGAAAAGTGAAGAAATCATTAAGCATTATATAATTACCTGGATTTTTTTCAAATGCAAAAAATCGGTTAGATTTATTATAATAGGTTATGTTTGCAAATAGACTTTATTAAATGGATATGAATAAAGATAAAGGACAAGGATGTCAACAATTACGAAAACTACGATTGTTGATTAAAATATAAAATTAATATCTATTAGGTACGCGACAAAATTATAACTATATTATTTTAGATTATAATATATACAACCTGAGATTTACAAAATTGCCTATCGTATTAGATACCTACTTACTTTATCAAAATTATAACACTACTTATTAAATATTATTTACAACTATCATTTTCACAATATAGTCTTAGAGCCTAAGAGAGCGCGTGCTAGACCTTCCTTATTTTATAAAAGCTGAAAGTTTCTCTGCGTATTGTCGAGAAGGCCCCTACACTGGGAGGAACGTTTGTTCGGATGTTTGTTTGAGTCATGGTGACTTAGGGAGATAACAGGTAATAAAGGTGTAAAAAATCTTACGTCAAAGTGTAAAGTTTTTTATATTTTCTTTTTGAAAGACAAACTGTCAGCTTTTATACAATAAGGAAGGTGTGGCACGCGCTGGCTCTCTCTGTATTAGTTAATACATAAATACTTACATAATAATCATTTTATCTTAATGACCTAGTTATTAGAATTATTTAAACTTTATTTAAACTAAAGATTATTTGAGATTCCTGCATCCCTAATTGTTGATTCGAATTTTTCAATTGTTATTTCAATCCTAGTACCTACGTAGGTACCTTAATAAATATAGGTAGGTATATTATGAAATAAAGGAAAATTAATTTTTTTTGGAATTTAAACTTATTTTTAAGTTTTCTTAAAAATGTGGTAGTTTCTCAAAAAACCAGCAAGCTACCTGAACTTGCTGGTTTTTTGAGAAATTCCAAATCAGGGATAGATTTAATTTTGACTATAAAATACTTTGAAATAGGAGCGTGTTGTGCGGGTGTGCGGGGCGTTCCCTCCCCGATTGCCATGTCAACCTGTCGCGGACTATAGGTACCTACCTAAACAACCATTAAACTTAAACTAATTGTTTTTGTTTTGCTTACTGTTTAGCTTAGTGTATTTTGTATTTTTACAATAACAATTTTATTTATCTTACTATCACTTGTTTATTAATTAATATCTACTTAATCTAGGTAACAGGCTTTCACGCGGCGCATAGGCTTAGATCTATATTTACACTGAAGCGAATGTATTTAGCAGACCAACCAGATTATTGTTAGGTATCATCATGATCAACCCATAGCAGATCACGGATCTCCTATTAGTATGAGAAGGGTTTGGCCACTGTCCACCACGCTGGCCAAGTGTGGATCAGCAGACTTCACACACCTTTCAGAACAATACAATTACTCCGAATCGATCGAACCTCCTGAATTGGAGGCTGAACTCTTAACCACTAAGCTATTACTGCTACTGTTAGGCTATTGTAAGGCAAATCTCCACCCTTCTCCACTGTGGTGGACACCGGGTCTTACACGCATCCTATGGGTCCGTTCAGCGTGACGATGACTTGCCTTCGTCCTGTCGTGCAGTTGGCATTGCCGTTGTGGTGTACCTATGAATTACATAACTATTTGGGTTCAGCTAGTGACCTCTATCGTCGGTGATCGTAAATGTTCCGTTACAGGGGGAGCTTGCAGATTTCCTGTAAATGAATAAGATATTTCTTTATTGAAGGACCTGCAAGGGCTCACGAAAGGAAACCCTAAATATAAAGATAGGTACCTAGGTTGATTTAACACACAATTATCTATATAATCTGTTTGTTATAAACGAAATCTAGGTAGGTACTTATTACAGGTACCTACCTGCTCTTTTTTAAAAGCTTTTATTTGTTTGAATTGTTCGTATGTTGTCATTCCATCGAAATTGATATGATTGAAGTCTGATTGGGTTGAAATTTTGCAGACACGTGTGGTCTTGATGACAATTGATGATTATGGTACCATTGGGCGTCTCTGATGATGGAGGTGGAAGGAGGAAATTGGAACTCTTTAATGGAATATTATTATGGTACGATAGTAGGTACCTACCGACTACATACTATTTTGTTTTCTTAAGTAAATTTCAATCCATTTTGCATAATAAAAAGCTTTGACTGAGGTATTTCAGGAATGTTTGCAGTTCGACGTATCAATTTTTTGAAATTTATTTAAATAACTAGCTTGTGCTCGCGACTTCGTCCGCGTGGACGACACAATTTTCAAACCCCTATTTCACTTAGGGGTTGAATTTTCAAAAATCCTTTCTTAATGAATGCCTACGTCATAATGCATCTATCCTATCTGCATGCCAAATTTCAGCCCGAACCTGTGCGTTGATAGATCAGTCAGTCAGTCAGTCACCTTTTTCTTTTATATATTTAGATATTATTTAGATTCTCATTTCTCAGGTTGTAATTCGTGTAGGTACATTGATTATGAGGTAGTAGCTTTATTATTACCTTCCGTTCTCTTTCGAAGAAACAACAGTGTCCGGTAATAAAAGAACTATTGTGCCTCCTGCTGCGCTTAAAGCAGCTATCGTCGCCATCGGTAAGTGAAGGTTTAATTTGGCCTGTAAAAGAAAATTGAAAATAATTAGGTTCACTTTTCTTACTTGAACAAAATAAAACGAATGAATGGAAAAATGTTGGACACCAAGAAACGGAAAAATAAACACAATACAAATAATTAGGAAGTACTTACAAATTACTATATTATTATTGGCTTAAAACATAGCGCCTAATATTCTTGTAAAGCAATTTAGACATTTAATACTTTGTCTCTTGCAAAAAACTCTTTAAAGACTTAAAATCATAGACGAAAATTTAAATCTATTTCATTCAGAGTAAGACTTACCAAATCCCATAAATAGGGTATGCATATTAGCGCAAATCCTGATGCAATCTGGCTGGCTCCAACACCAAGGTTTCTTATTATGGTTGGATATAACTCCGCAGTAAATATTGGTAACATCATATTCGTCATTGCAATCGAAAACTTTCCCACCATAAGACATGCTATCATCACCCACTCATCGTTGAATGACATAGATAAGAGCTCACTTGCTACACAAGCGACTCCACATAAAATCATTGAAGTAAAGATTGGCAGTCGTCTACCAGCTTTAAACAATATAGGAATGCTTAACGCAATCGCCGGCACTTCTACTAAAGCGAGTATGATCGACGTCATGTGCAAATCGCCTATATTGAATTTCCCAATATTCAAGACGAGACCATAATATGCAATGGTCATTGAAAACCAAGCCATGAACAAACAAAATGTTCTCTTCATCAAATATCCTTTGAACAGCATTAAAACATTAGGCTCTTCTTTCCTGGTCTCTGGTTTGTATAGTGTTAACATTTTGTCCAAATCAACTGTATTTCCCTTGTTGTTAAACTTTGCTGCCTTTTCTAATATAACTTTGGCTTCCTGTGTTCTTCCAACGCTTAATAACCATCTTGGAGATTCGGGCAAAACAAACCTGAAATGATTACAGAATCAAATGTTATATCTTAGTCCTTAATAGCCAACAAATCTATAAGAATCTTACTAATATTAGCAATAATTTTCTGACTGTTCTTTACCTATAAGTACGTTCGTGCATCGTTCATCCGAATGAGTTGAAATTTTATACACCGTTTTTGTTATATTTGCGTGAAAGTTTTTGATAATAGCTATCACAATAGCTGGTGTAAGAGTTGAAATTGAAAGAGGCATTGCAACTCATAGCAATAGTATTAAATAAATTAATTTGTATAAATAATTAAATTGCAAATTTACCATAACGCGATCAGGAAACACCCTGGTACTGATAATGAGAGTTGAACATCCCTCCAATTTGGCATGATCATTGAGAGCAATGAAACAATGACATAAGCCAGAGGTAGAGGGAAGAAATTGCAAACTCCTGCAATTGTCACCCAAGGACCGCCAACCAGCTCCACAGAGAGGACGAAAGCCGCGTACACCACGGAGACCGAAACTAATCCCATGAAGAGTCTCACCACAATATATTGCAAGTAAGTCTGCACTAGGAGGGACAATATGGCTAGTGCGCTTTGGGCGATCATCATGCCCATGAGTATTCTTTTACGGCCAAATCTGTAACAATAATAAATTCATAATTAAATCATCGATACATAATGAAAAAAAAAGGTTGAAGTCCATCACTGACTGACTTATCAACGCTTAGACCATATCCTTGGATTGGAATCATATCCTAGTTAGCTGTAATTTTGCGCAGAGGTTCCCTTAGTAAGGTGGACAAGGTATGAGGCCAGATTTTTCGAAATTCCCACGGAACAGCGAATAAAGAGGACCAAGACACACGGCCAGTTTCTCTACCAAGTTCTATTCATATTTGCACCAAGTGAAGTTGAGGACCGTCCGTCGGTCGCTACCACGGATGAGTGGAATAAGCGCTAAGCTGTGTGCTACTAGTAAGTAAAAACATGTCTCAGTGTTAGGTTGGTTTAATTATAGAAAATGAATAGAAAATGATTTAGTTTAGAACTTTAATTAAGTTTAATTAAAATTAATTTAATTAAAAAAGATATCTTACTTGTCCGATATCCATCCACCAATAACTCCACCAACGCCAACACCAACTAGAAATAGTACTTCACCCAATACAGTGAGATTGGCTTGGTCACAAACGAGATTCCATTCCGAAATTATGGTGTCCCCAACTTCGGACCGGTCATAATCCCATTCTGTACACTTCTGGAAGGAGTCTAAGATAGGAGCCGTGTTGTTTATAATACTTTCCGCAGTTATTCCAGCGGGAAGCACGCGAACATAGCACGCATCTATTGGTTGGCTGTAATTAATCCAGTCATCTAATGGTAGACTAGACAAATTATTGGGTCTTCGACACCAAAAGTTTGTCATTTTTGCCTGAAAGAAATAAGAGTCAGTTAAATTCAAAGTTCTATGAATTGAAGTGATAACCATAGCAGAGATAGCCTAGTGGTTGAGACGTCGGTCTCCGAATCAAAATGTCCGAGGGTCGATCCAGGGCTTAGGTATGTTCGTTTTAAGCAATTAAATATGATTTGCTTTACCGGTGAAAGAAAACATCATAAGAAAATCTCCATGTCTAGAGTTGTCCCTTATGTTCTCAAAAGACTATTACGTAGTACTATGGCCAAGCCCTTCTCATTCTGAGAGGAGACCCGTACATATATCATCACTAGCTTATGCTCGCGACTTCGTCCGCGTGGACTACACAAATTTCAAACCCCTATTTCACCCCCTTAGGGATTGAATTTTCGAAAATCCTTTCTTAGCGGATGCCTACGTCATAATAGCTATCTGCATGCCAAATTTCAGCCCGGTCCGTCCAGTAGTTTGAGCTGTGCGTTGATAGATCAGTCAGTCAGTCGGTCAGTCAATCAGTCAGTCAGTCATTCAGTCAGTCACCTTTTCCTTTTATATATTTAGATGATCTGATTTCTGATTTGACCACGTAAATAAACTTCAAGCATACCTAGTTTTCTCCATCGCCAGTTAAGTGACTGCGTTTTCTTATGAGGTATATGTGCCTATGGTAAGCGACCATGTCTGAATCCATTTCTTATCACTGGCAACACGCACTGTTCGAAGACTTGGTCTTTAAGAACTGAGGAATTTCCTTTTATAATTAATGGAAGGAAAATTAAGATCGGAGAACCAAGTGAGTGTTCTTTTCCAACCAATACTCAGTTTTTGAAGTTTTCAAACAGTGCGTGTTGGCAGTGATGGCAAATGGATACGAGACTTGTTCGCAAACTATGGGCCTCATAAGAATGAGGTTTAAGAGCCTCCTAATGAGGATTGATGCAGCTGTGATAGCCTAGTGATTAAGACATCTGCCTCCTAAGCGGAGGTTTGGGGGTCGATCCCGGGCACCCACCTCTAATTTTTCAGAGTTATGTGCGCCTTAAGTAATTAAATATCACTTGTTTTAACGGTGAAGGAAAACATCGTGAGGAAACCTGCTCACCTGAGAGTTCTCCATAATATTCTTCAAAGGTGTGTGAAGTCTGGCTATCCGCACTTGCCTAGCGTGGTAGACTATGGCCAACCCCTTTCTGAGAGGAGACCCGTGCTCTGTAGTGAGCCGGTAATGGGTTGTTCATGATGATGATGATGAATGAGGATTAAAAGAGTGATAATTAGGTCTTACCGTAAATGTAGGTAAATAAATGTGGAAAGTGCACGGGAAAGAGAACAACGATAAGAGGAAGGTCATCAGCAGCTGCCACCGGCCGTAGTTGCCGATGATGGCTGACACCACGTCTCCTTGCTCATTGTCTTCGATTGGCTCTTGGTGCTTTTCTTTGCTCAACCCTTGATTTGGGATTACTGGAACAAAAACAATATTAAACAGTTAAAAACATCTCTCTTGTATCTACAGAAATAGTAAAGAAGGGTACCTAGGTAATAAATTTTAATGAGCCGATTTTGATTGCGTATCGTCACAGGCTTATTATTATGGTATGACAAAAAAAGACTTCAAGAAAATAAAACTTGGGTCAAAAAGTATAATAAGTCTATGGTCAAAATATATCGAATTTGGTAAATGCCTGTGAGTTCGTTCCTTTAGACTTAGGTTTATAGGGTTCCGTACCTCAAAAGGGAAAAAGGAAAATATGTCTGTCTGTCAAGAAACCCGTGGACCTAGAATAATAAAATTTGGCAGGCAGGTAGGTCTTATAGCACACGTAAAGAGAAAAATCCGAAAACCGTGAATTTGTGGTCGGAAAAATTAAAATGTGTCCATGAACAAATAATTTTCAACTTTCAAAGTAAGATTTTGATACTATACCAAATAGGGTATCATATAAAAGGTACATCCTAAAACAGATTTTTATTTATCGATTTTTATGCATAATAGTTTTGATTTATTGCAAAACGTCGAAAAAATACGACTGTAGTACGGGACACTCGGTGCGCGAGTCTGACTTGTTTTTTCGTGTCGTGTCGTGAAAATGCCGTGGCAACTCTTAGATTTTCCGGAATAAAAAGTAACCTATGTAACTCTCCAGGTCTTCATCTATACCCATGCAAAAAATCACGTCAATCCGTTGCACCGTTGCGACGTGATTGAAGGACAAACCAACAAACCAATCTTTCTAGTTCTATTTGCATTGGCCCTAAAGAATATTAAACCCATACGTACAATACAATAAAATATTATTTACTACAGAACCTTGGAACAACTTTATATCATATGTAATTTTAATGTGTACCTATGCCGGTAGGTAACTCTAGATCTATATAATGTATTTTAGGTACTAAATTGGAGCTGCCTAGGTATTGATTACTGTAGCTAAGTATACCTAGCAGTAATTTGAGTTAAAACTTATAAACTGTAGGTACGTGTCTTACGAACACACCTGCTCAATTTACGGAACAAAACATAATACCAATTAATAGTAAAGTTTTAAATGTTATTTATCAAACTTGATCTGGGTAGGTGTGTGAAATGTAATTAAACACTAAAGGCTAATAAAGTGTCAAAGAAAAAAAGTTATTAATAAAAATAAGACAGACAGGTAACTGAGAGCAAAAAGTGCAAAATAGCAATATCTTCATAACATATCCGGGTTTCCACTAGCACTATAATTATGTTTCTCCAATACATTGCTACGTGTGTTACTTAACAATTAAGTATCTACCTACCAACTTATTTTGCTTTAAAATATTCTATTATTTTAAAAAGATTATTCCGCGAATCTACTGTTTTTTAGGGTTCCGTACCTCAAAAGGAAAAACGGAACCCTTATAGGATCACTTTGTTGTCTGTCTGTCTGTCAAGAAACCTACAGGGTACTTCCCATTGACCTAGAATCATGCAATTTGGCAGGTAGGTAGATCTTATAGCTGACATTTGGGAAAAAATCTGAAAACCGTGAATTTAGGGTTAGATCACACAAAAAATATTAAATTGTGGTCATGAACTAATAATCAGTATTTTCAGAGATAACTATATCAAGTATCATATGAAAGGTCTTCACTTGTACATTCTAAAACAGATTTTTATTTATTTTTATGCATCATAGTTTTTGAATTATCGTGCTAAATGTCGAAAAAATACGACTTACTACAGTCGGAACCCTCATTGCGCGAGCCTGACTCGCACTTGGCCGGTTTTTTTCGTCTATATTATATTCTCTAATTTTAACGTACCTACCTACTAGAATTAATTACTAACTAGGTAGATCAGAACTGTTATCTTATGTGTAAATCTATACTGTAGGTGTGTGTGTGTGTGTGTGTGTGTGTGTGTGTGTGTGTACTCATGGTTTTAGTGTTTTTAATTATTTAAAAGTATGTAGGTACCTGCCTACAAACCTCAAAGGATTAGAATTAGATCAGCATCCGTCCTCAGATGATATTTTGTAATAATAAGTGAGAGGTATTATAGTGCCTCGGCTTGTGACATCCTAGTGGTTAGGACGTCCGACTTTTAATCGGAGGATGGGGGTTCGATCCCGGGCACGCACCTCTAACTTTTCGGGGTTATGTGCGTTTTAAGTAATTAAATATCACTTGCTTTAACGGTGAAGCAAAACAAAACATCGTGAGGAAATCTGCATGCCTGAGAGTTCTCCATAATGTTTTCAAAGGTGAGTGAAGACTACCAACCCGCACATGGCCAGCGTGGTAGACTATGGCGAAAACCCTTCTCACTCTGAGAGGAGACCCGTACCTATTCTGTAATTAGCCGGCGATGGGTTTATCATGATGATGATTATAGTGCCTCTGCCTATATTCTGCCGCCAAAAGTTTATGTACTTTCTAGATTAGATAGCCTATATCCGTCTCCGGGATGCAAGCTGTCTCTACCCGACAATACCTGTCGTTTTAAAATAATTGACATGTAGGTAGGTACGTAATGTGACTTAGTTTTTAGGGTTCCGTACCTTAAAAGGAAAAACGGAACCCTTATTGGATCACTTTGTTGTCTGTCTGTCTGTCTGTCAAGAAACCTACAGGGTACTTCCCGTTGACCTAGAATCATGAAATTTGGCAGGAAGGTGGGTCTTATAGCTGGCTTTAGGAGAAAAATCTGAAAACCGTGAATTTAGGGTTAAATCACTCAAAAAAAATTAAATTGTGGTCATGAACTAATAATTAGTATTTTCAATATTCGAAGTAAAATAACTATATCAAGTGGGCTATCATATGAAAGGGCTTTACTTGTGCATTCTAAAACAGATTTTTATTTATTTTTATGCATCATAGTTTTTGAATTATCGTGCAAAATGTCTTATTTAGTAATCAAAAAATGATGTTCCCAGACCCACAATATTTTTAAAAGACCTATTCAGCAACCCCCCACACTATGGGGTAGACAAAAAAAAAGATCATCCCCACTTTACATGTAGCTAGGGGAGCTACCCTAAAAAAAAAAATATTTATCAAAATTTTATTTCACCGCTTTGTCGGCGTGATTAATATTTATACCCATGCCAAATTACAGATTTCTAGCACTAATAGTCTCTGAGATTAACCGAGGACGGACGGACGGACAGACAGACAGACGGACGGACATGGCGAAACTATAAGGGTTCCTTGTTTACTACGGAACCCTAAAAATGTTAGTTGTTTTTGTTTACTCCAGCTCAACTTCTAATCGTAACGTAGGTAATATTATATCCTAGTGACACCCTTCTGGAATCTTCATTGACACTATTAATAGCTACTTCTAATTAAGCACAATTTACAGTTTATAAACTGCAGGAAGCTCAATTGCTATATCATGTCATGCAATAAATGGCGAATCAGTTCTAATCAATCGAACGCTTTAGGCTGGGCGCACATAGGCCACTATTGCGTGAGTGATATCTACTTTTCAGCAGCTAGACCACGATAGACTCTCGGGTAACCAAGCGGAAGCTTATCTCTACCAATATTATAAATGCGAAATTGTGTTTGTTTGTTGGTTTATTGGTTTGTTCTTCAATTACGTTGCAACGGAGCATAGGATCGACGTGATATTTTGCATGGAATGTGGTAAAGAGCTTGAAAGTGTCATTTTTATCAGTGAAAATCAAAGAGCTCCCACGGGATTTTTAAAACCTAAATCCACGCGATTCCCGCATCGTGGGATGATAAACATATAAAAAGAAAACTCCTGACTCAATCACTGACTGACTCATCAACGCCAAGCCCAACCCCTTGAACTCATCAAGCTGAAATTTGACACAGATGTTCAACCGGATTTTTTGAAATTCTTACGAGAGCAAAGCCGAAGGCTGCACTAAGTTTGCAGAAATGTTGCTAAGGAATACTATAGGAAGTATCAATAACTTCATTGTCTGCATAAGACGTCAAAGAAAAGAACAATTTTTAGACGCAGTTAAAGCGGCTACATGCTTACGTATTACTGATTTTAGGTTTTTAAAATCCCGTGGGAACTCTGTTTTTCTGGTATAAAAAATAGCCTATGTCCTTCCCCGGGATGCAAGCTATCTCTGTACCTAGTACCTACCAAACTTCATCAAAATCGGTTAAATAGATGAGCCGTGAAAAGCTAGCAGGCAGACAGACAGACAGATAGACACACTCTTGCAAGTTTGGTATGTATGTGCGGCCAACCTCAGAATGGCACTTTTTGTTATGTCATAGCGAGTTCGCGCGCGCGAGGCAATCTTGTAAAGGACACGCGCGCCTTGGTAATGATCTCTAATACAATGTTAACGAACCGCGAGTAAACCTTGCGATTCGAAGATCAAAAGATAAGCTTCAAATCAAAGTCAAAGTCAAAATCAAATTGTAAAGTTTAAGTAGGTACGTTGACAGGTGAAGAATTACTAGCTGGGAAAGCAGAATTTGCTGTGAATTAAGAGACTTTCTATTATATTGTCATTGTGCTTCGAAAAATACCATATGGGAATTAAATGGTTATAAATATAAGAGTTGAACTAATGCTAGTGCTAATTAAACGATTATGTTAATTGGAAGGATCTGGCAGTCCATCGTACCTACCATTGAGAATGTAATCTACTCTTTCATAAATCTACATGCGATTTGATACACGCGATTTCATCTGCGTGGATTTAGGTATTCTTTGATTTTCCGGTACAAAAAGTAGCCTATGTCCGTCCCTGGAATGCAGGCTATCTCTGTTATAAACGTCAAAATCGGTTACACGGATGGGCCGTGAAAAACTAGCAGACAGACAAACAGATAGATTTCGCATTTATAATATTAGTATTAGTATGGATGTAAGAGGCCACGACCCTCCGCAATGAGTAACTGCAGTTTTCGCCTGTCTATCTTACTAGGTCAAAGGGAAAATGGTGGTCTAGCAGAAGTTGTAATCAATTAAATAGACATTTCCGTGCGTCTGGTATATCCGGTACTTAATCGAGGTTTAGTTGCGGTTCGTTAACATTGCACTGAAGGTCATCAACTCATTACCATGGCACGCGTGGTCCTTTCCTTATGTAGGTGAATTATGCATATCGCTACATCCATATTTAATATTATAAATGCGAAAGTGTTATTTTTACGGCCCATACTTTTAACCGACTTTGATGAAATTTGGTACAGTACGCTGCAGAAAATAACGTACATCAACCTTTAGAAAGAGATACCGGTTTCGTTGAGTGTTGGCTCTGTTATTGAGACCGACAAAACGTCACATAGGTATGAGTGACAGAGACAACGCTTTACAAAGCATCCTGTCTGATAGTTTTTTACGGCCCATACTTTTAACCGACTTTGATGAAATTTGGTACAGTACGCTGCAGAAAATAACGTACATCAACCTTTAGAAAGAGATACCGGTTTCGTTGAGTGTTGGCTCTGTTATTGAGACCGACAAAACGTCACATAGGTATGAGTGACAGAGACAACGCTTTACAAAGCATCCTAGAGACTGACATAGGCTTGATTTTAGCCCTGCAAATCAAAGAGTTCCCACGGGATTTCTAAAACACCTTAAACCACTTTGTTGTACGTGACGGATTTTTAGTTTAAGAACATGATATAAAATGACAACGATTATAATCATGGTTACACACAGATCACCGGCTATACTTATTGTCGTAGTTTTGGTTAACATTGACCTGCTTTCTATAGTTCTATAATCGACGTTATTCTAAAGATTGAAGATTGCATAAGATAACAGTTTTTCTTATTTGTTTGATATTGTAATACAAGTCAAGGTTAATAAAGTGCATTAGAAAACAACCATTTCAGATTTATATTAAAACTAGCTGACCCGCCCCGGCTTCGCTCGGGTGGAATTTAGAAAATAGAGGTGGGGGTTGAATTTCCAAAAATCCTGGAACACGTATTTCTTCATTTGTGACCGAAAACCCAAATACCATTTTTCATGCAAATAATTTGAAAAATGACGTACTTTCGTACAAACTTTCATCCCCTATTTAACCCACTTAGGGGTAGAATTTCGAAAAATCCTTTCTTAGTGGATACCTACTCTTTACAAAGAACACACCCTCAATAATTCATGTCTCTAAGACCAGCGGTTAAGGCTGTGCGTTGATATATATGTCAGTCAGTCAGTCAGGACTTTGAATTTTATATATACAGATTATATTTATATATACAGATATATATTTTATATATTTTTTTATATCTAAGTGAATACCTATATGTGAGTTTATCAGGCCGTTATGGTTGAAAGAGTTTGCTTGAAAATTGTAAAAACATGTCGGTACTTTTTATTAGAGTCAAATTAATTCGATTTTTGATTCAAATTTTTGTTATAGGTTTCTAGCTGCGTTACAATCAATGCTGGGCATCGTGACCTCTTCCATTAATCACATAATGTGAGGTGTCTCTTGGGATTATAATGCCCCGCAGATCCTTCCACATAGTACAAGTCGACTTCGACTCATAGTAGGTAGTTCTTTTTCGACTCATAGGATAACGATAGGGCTAACGTTCCTATCAGAATTATCATACAGTAACCAAGATGGCAAATAAAATCCTCAATTTAAAAAAAACATTTTGAAACAAACTTTAATGTAAGCCATGTATTAAACGAATAATGGAAGAGAAATCCAACGAGCCCAAATACAACGGAGTTAGGATGAGAAGTTGAGGAGTTCCTATGCTACCTTCCGCCTCCATCATGAGACCACCTCCATGGTATAATAATGCATTGTCATCGAAGTTATATAATATTGTGTGTTCCAGCTTTCAGCTCAATTGGTTGGGGGAACTGGTCTAAAATTCAGTTGCAGGATTTGACCACATACAAATACGGCAAGTTAAATAAAAGCAATTGTAACAAAAAATATTTGAACGGTTTAACTTTTTACACGCATAATAGTATTCGAATTTTCAACCACTTGAATGAAACTATCACGGCTCAATGACAAGCAATTAATTTGCATTCATCGTCCCTAAGCGAATTTCCGTTAGTTAATTTTGTTAGCAAAAAATATTTCTCCGATTGAAATGTTACGCTTCAATATTCAGTAGCCCAGAGGCCGTAGTTTACTGTTCAACATCTTCAAGTTAATTATTATCGTGACATGTGTGTTGATGTAAATATTTCAATTTGTATGGACGGCCAAACTCCGTGCTTTGGCATCTATCTACATACAATTCCAGGCATAGAAGTTTTGATCGTGCCAGGCTTCTAGCATTATCCGAAAAGGAATCTGGGTATTGGCTGCATGCCTTGCCATCAAAAAATCTCGGCACACTTTTAGATAACGAAAGTTTTCGTGTGGCTCTAGGTCTCAGATTGGGAACACCACTGTGCCATCAGCACAGATGTCCGTGTGGAAAAGAGGTTGATAAATTTGGAATCCACGGACTCTCTTGCCAAAGGAGCTCTGGTAGGCTGTTTAGGCATGGCTCTCTTAACGATACAATTAAAAGAGCTCTTGCCACCATAAATATTCCTGCGCTCATTGAGCCGGCAGGGATTAGTCGGGATGATGGCAAGAGACCTGATGGATTGACGCTGGTTCCCTGGGAACGGGGACGGGCGCTAATGTGGGACGCAACTTGCGTTGACACATTGGCCCCGTGTCATATTAGGAAGACAGCATCAAGACCGGGAGCCGCAGCAGAAACAGCTGAAAACGGCAAGCGGCGCAAGTATGCCTCTCTTATAGAGAGTTACATTTTTGTGCCGTTTGCCGTGGAGACCCTGGGGCCATGGAGTCTTAGTGCTAAAATTTTTTACGAAAATTTTAGCACTAAGACTCCAATTTTTTACGTAATTAGATAAGGCTAGCTTTAAGTTTTATTGTAATAATAAAAAAAAGAAAAGACACAAACACAGTTTTGACTATCATCATAATAATATATGTATTAATGTATTATTTTATTAATATTGTGTAAAATTTAAATAAATAGCAAACATTGTATATTTTTTTAAGTAGGTACTTAAAGTACCTACCTACGTAAAGTTTTCGTAGTAATTTTTTAAGTTTTTAAGTATATTGATGCACTATCCCGTAGGTTAATGAGACTGTTTTTGCGAATATTTCAATTGTTAATTTACAGCAATGACGATTTTTTTCGATTAGTATTCAAAGGAGGACCAAACTATTTTGTATGGAGATGAAACTTCTCTAAAACCCTGAGGCTTGTGATAACCCCTCTAAATGACCCTTTAAATTGGCTTCACGGGTCCACGCAGTACCTAACTAAGTATGAATTCATAGAGCGGTAATATTACACCTTTTGACTCATCTTCCCGTTTAAGTGGTCTTACGTTGCTGTTGTTCTGCATAAATTAATTTATTTTTTATTGATAACCAGTTTACGCTTGACTGTTCACGCCTGGTACTTTTAAATGATTGCAGTCTATGATATTATTATATCTGCCTCCTCTGTCGTATTCCTCATTGCTGTAGGTCGTGCCCCCTTCCGTTAGGGTCGGAACGCACGAGCAGTTAAGTGACTGTCGGGCGCGCGGGCGGTCAAATACCTAGCCCTGCCTCGATTTAGCATACAAAACTGTACGCCAAAGTTCTTTAACTTCATCATCACTACCCATATTATTATAAATGCGAAAGTGTGTTTGTTTGTTGGTTTGTCCTTATCACGCCGCAGAGTATCAACGGATTGACCTGATTTTTAGATGGATATAGTTGAAGACCTGGAGAGTGTCATAGGCTACTTTTATCCCGGACAATCAAAGGGTTCCCACAGTATTTTTAAAAATCTGAACCCACAGTAACCCAATACTTCATTATTATCAAGTCCGGCCGGCCGGTATTTAAGTATTTACTGTGGCTAATTCCGTTGTACACAATCTCTAAACTAAACTAAAATGGCACGTCTAAATCTATTGCTATCCCTTTCATAATGTTGCTTGCGGAAAAGGATAGCACTAGATTTAGACCTGTTAATTTAGTTTAGTTTAGAAATTGTGTACAAGAGAATCGGCCCCATTGTCTAGTAGTTTTAACTTTTAAACAATCTAACTAATAAAGGTGCGAAATGGAGACCGAAGAATATATCAATATAAGAATATCTCTTATCGAGAGTTACATTTTTGTTCCGTTTGCCGTGGAGACCCTGGGGCCATGGAGTCTTAGTGCAAAATTTTTTTTACGAGACATTTCACCGCGATTAATAGCCTCATCTGGTGACAGAAGGGCTGGTTAATTTTTCGCGCAACGGATCATCCTGGCTGTCCAGCGCGGAAATGCAGCCAGTATTTTTGGCACCATTATTGGAATTATTTGTATAGTAATTAGATAAGAATAGCTTTAAGTTTTATTGTAATATTTTCATTAAAAAATAGCAATAATATTATGACGTGCCTAGGTAGCCTTTATGCAAGAGTTTATTATCATTACATACATTTACATCTCGACCTGGTTGCGTCCTATAAATGCCTCTACCAGTCGCTTAGTCGGAAAAATACATAATATCAAAGAGTACGCCATCGGAAGGGAAGGGTAAAGGCACTCCAGGTCCAAGGCCGCGATAAGCAGAGGGATGCAGGTTTAACCCCTGCCCGTTCCGCAACTTTTGATATGTGAGTAAGTATTAAAAATTTATTTCAGATTGAAAAGGTATTTCTTGAATAACTTTGACGTTATTGAGAAATATTTTTAAAAACACTGCCTTCGAGAAGTTTTCATGAAGGCCATAAGTAAAGAATGACTGGGGCCTATTTTGAAAACATGCACATAGGTAGGTAATTATAGTTTAAAATAAAATATATTTTACCAAGTAATATAAATTTCCTGTTCCTCATTTAATTTAAAAGTTACTTTACACTTTTTTTTTTTACAAAAACACAACTTTACTATAAATTAAACTCGTTTGTTTACATATGTGAAATATGTATAAGTATTTATCTTACATAATAAATCTATGTTAACCATAAAATTACTTTTACACCATCCTTACGTTGAATATCGTTTGTTGCACGTCACAAAGACAAGGTCTATTTTAGCTTATAGATTAACTCACATTTATAAAAATCTGAGCCTTAGAGAAATTTTGATTTACTTGAAGTGAAGTGTTGTCGAAAATTTCGTGAAGTCGTAGTCAGAATCGATTTAGCTTTCTGATGACGGTTTAATCATAGTTAACAGAAACATTTCCCTACTGTTTTATAAAACTTCCATTTTAGGTGAGCCCGCTTCTATAGGTAGGTACGTCGTCATAGAAAGTCAAGACTTGTCATCAAACAAAAAAAGTATGGGTAGGTACATAAAGTCGGTTTAGTTTTTTTAAAAATTCTATTATTCTTATATTAAGTGGATGATAGTTTGCGTGGCGCGTAGCGTGGGGGACGCCTCCGGAAGAACGCCTCAATGAAATTGATTCCTACTCGGTCACTGTTCTGGTTACTCTACTTACAAGTGTTAACGAATAAACGTAGAATAGAATAGAATAAATTTTTATTCAAATGAACTTTTACAAATGCTTTTAAATTATCAAATAATAAAAATCACTGGTTTAGAATGCCGTTCCTACCGAGAAGAACCAGCAAGTACTTTGACTTTGACTTTGCTTTGCTGGAGCGAGTCAAATCCACGCTTTGTTATCACCTACATAATCTTCCATATATTATTTATTCTATAGCATATTATAATATGCTATACTTATGCTACGTTTCCTTCAGTAAATGTACCTACCTACCAACCTTCGCCTTGCGTCTCCTCTTTTGGTTTTAAATATGAGGTCGTCTTCAGTTATTGCTTGTAGTACATTATAAAGGGAACCTATGGGTAAAATTTCCGCTTTCTAGGTCGAAAGATTTAGGCTTGGCAATGATGAGTCAGTCAGTGAGTGAGTTACGAGTTACGACTATTCTTTTTATAGGTATTTAGATGTTTAAAAAAACGAACCTACACTGATTTTACAAATGGTTGAAAACTAGACAGTTTACCTATGCACTGATTACGAGTGATTAGGTGTAAGGGCGTTTGTGCACTCATTCGTATTCTATTCGTATCCGTGATTCTTCGAAGTAGCCGTCATACAAATACGTACATTCGATTCGTATTTTTTGGATGGATCCGTGAAATCACGGATGAGTGTACAAACGCCCTAATCCGATGTTTAACAACAAGTCAAATCCGTATCTTTTAATCCAACGTCAAATCACGCGCTTAGTATGCGAGCTTCTATGGAATACTGTCATGTGACGTCACAATGATTTGACGTGATCTTTTAGTTTAATCGATAATTTAAAACAGTCATTGGGGCTAATTCCTTTGTACACAATCTCTAAACTAAACTAAAATGGCACGTCTAAATCTATTGCTATCCCTTTCATAATGTTGCTTGCGGAAAAGGATAGCACTAGATTTAGACCTGTTAATTTAGTTTAGTTTAGAGATTGTGTACAAGAGAATCGGCCCCAATGGCCCCGATTCTCTAGTCTCTCTCTAAACTAAATTTAGAGTATCTGCATCCTTTTCTTTTTACTAATGCTAAAAAAGGAACGGAACATGACTTTCACATTTAAAGACTGTAAATTTTAGTGCACAATACAAATTTAAACAGTAGGTTCGCAGTGCTTGCTAAAATCACGGGTTTTACCATCTAAAAATTAAATTTAGAAATGTCAAACTGCTTCTGTCCTTTTCATATTACAATAGTAAGAAGAGGGTGCGAATACTCTAAAATTAGGTTGTGCTTAGAATCGGTGCCAGTGATAAGTTAAAACTAACAAAGGACGTGGATTTTACGTATTTTGGAAGACCCTCTATTTAATAATCACTGAGAAGTAATTTATTTTGACATAGGTAAATAAATACCGTATTATTGTGAGTTAATAAGTTCCGTCTTCCATCCAAAAAGTTTTAAGCAGATCCTTAGTTTTATACGAGACCACCAAGAAGTAAAGATGGGCGTTATTGGCTATTTACGGCAACGGTTAATCAACAGTTACTTAGTTTCAATACCGATATTGTTAACCGTTGCCGAATATCGGTATCAGAGTTGTGTTTCAACTAATTTAATATGCGCAACGCGCAGCGGTTTCCGTAGTAGTAACTAAGCTAGCTGCCGTATCAATACCGTCTGTATAGCTAGCGCGCGCATATTCACTAAAATAAAACCAATTTTACTTTCATGAATATCGTGAAGTAATCACAACCTTAAGTTCATAGCAGTAAAGTTTAATTTGATCATTGACATAGGTCAAACTATAGTGGACGCCTGCACGAATAGTTTGCCACAGTCCAGTTAACCAAAAACATTTCATGAAGATTGATAAACCAAAGAGGACCTTATCTCTATTACTCTAAGGCTAACTGTATTTAGAATGATAGATCAAAGTGTAATGGTAATCAAAGTGTAGTGTTTGTATAGTTAAGCCTTAGCGTAATAGAGATAAGGTCGGCTTTGGTTTACCAAGTTCTTAGTTACTAAGCCGGTAGCCAATAACCGCTCTTTCTCAGCTTTCAGTGAAAGAAAGAAAGAGAAGGCATAATTATTGCGTTTCTAGTTACCAAAAAACCAAACAATGCATTGTCAGTTGCCAGTTGCCAGTTGGCAGTGTTGCGTTGTCAGGTGGTTCGTCATAACCACCGTTGCTAGCTACGACAATAACGCTACGGTACGCTATAGGCACGGCAGCGGTTTTCAGTTAAGTTAAGCTATAGCGGACACATGTCTACCAAGAAGGCATAAAATATTTATATATACAAGATAATAAATATCAATAAAATTAAGTAGTTCATCAAATAAATAAATTATGTGTGAACATCGGAGAAAGATAAATAAATATAGCTATTTACTTACATAAATAGATAGTACATATGTACAAACATACAATTGGGTAAAATAATTGATAACCTCCATTTGAAAGTCGGTTATTTATAATAGAAAATTAAGTGTATATTTAAGTAATTGCGAAGAAACTAATAATAGACGTCAATGACCTATGATCTTGCAACGTAAAAAATTTAAGGATAATCGTATGTATATAAAAATATACTTGCAATAAAAATCATCATTTCAAAACAACGAATTAGTTGGTATAACGTGTAGTACAAAATAAGTTCTCACGCACCATTTTAACTTTATGTGTCAACTGTAATGTCAAAAGTGCGATTTAGTCTTTATTTAAAGGTATGATTCCGAACGCAGCAGCACTTCTGCGTGCAGCGTGGTTCGGAATCATACCTTTAAAGGTGAACCGTGTATTTGACATGCCAGTTTACACATAGAGTTAAAATTGCCGCGTGAGAATTCATTTTGTACGGACTATATCTATAGCTATTATATTTATTTAGACAAGCAATAAATGCCTGCTTAAACTACAGAAGTCGCTGTCATTGTCAATTCAATATCAATTTCTGTAAAATAATTTAAAATTGGCTTGCATCAAGTGTTTTATACTTACATCAGTGCAAGTGCCTTGTAAATAACTTGCCAAATATATATGTATACCACTATACCTACATTTGTAGGTATCTATAATTTTTAATACGACAATTAATTTGAAAATCCAAAAAAACACTGTTGCGTCATAGTTTAATTTCTGTCGGCAGGCCCCACTGACTGGTAATTTTTGAAATTAAATCTCACAGTTGATTCACCCTGTTTTTCCAACCAGATTCAACCCAAAACTTTTCAGCCTTGCCTTTCAGACAATAGATATTATCTAACATAATAATATAACAGAAACTTCAAAGTCATGAGACAATGTAGATAATTGAGATACTGCAATGGTGACAGAAACTTCTGAGTTCTGACCCTGCCCCCAAATGTTTAATTATAATCATATCCCACGTGCATTCATTGTTCCATACCTAATCTGTTTTATAGATTACTAGCTGATGCCCACGACTGCGTCCGCGTGGATTAATGGTTTTTAAAAATCCCGAAGGAACTCCTTGATTTTCCTGCTAAAAAGTCTAAGCTTTTGTCCGTCCCCGGGATGTAAGCTAACTCTGCACCAAAATTCATCAAAATCAGTTAAAACAGATAAGCTTTCAGACAGACACACAGACACACTTACTCATTTATAATATTAGTATGGATGAAGAGAAAATCATTTTAATACGCAGAACGATTTATTAATTTTATCTCGTCTTATTTTGTCCTGCACGAGCTGGGTCAAGTATATAAGACGACAATGTACGCAGGTCTAGGCCGATTTTAATAAAATAATAACACTTATGCATATTGATCATTCGTAGCCAGTAAATGAGGGAGGAGTGGGTAAATGGCAGTACCTATTGGTTACCTATTTTATTCACTTGACATATTTTGAGAAAAATCTTGAACATTTGCGAGCGAAGGAGGCAAGTATTGCTTAGCTATTATAAAACGGATTTTCAGCTAACCAGCTTCTTAATTGAAATAGTGAAATAGGTACCTTAATTTTTAAAGTTCTGTATCTGCAGATAATAAAGTAACCTTTTACTTCTGCATAAAATAAATAATGGTGTTCTTCATAACCACTTGCTATGCTTGACGGTAGAGTTTTAGAAAGGTCATACGGCATACCTATGTCTATTCTTAGTCAAATTAACTCCTTACCGTTTTTTAAGAAGGTAAGTAGGTACGTACATATTGTTTTTAGTTTTATATTAATACAGTCATGTATTACCACGTAGTTTATAATAAAAAAAAATAGGTAGGTACAGGTAGGTAATTCTATGAAGAATACCCTTGAATAAGTCACTAATAAACTTGAAGAATATGAGATTTTACTTTGAAAGGGATATCAAAACCGAAAATCTCGGAATATTTTTATGATCTTATGCAGATATATATTTAAAAAGTCAAGGCTTACATTTGTTTTATGAAACAATATAAACAGTAAAAAATATACATTGTTACTTGTTATGTAAATTTAAAAAAATTCAATTAGATGCAGTATACCAAAAATATTATTATGTTGTGTTAATGTTTATTGAAATTGTTGTATTTCGTTAAACATATCTAAACTAGGTACCTATAGCAGATAAGTTGAGATCTACGACTTCGTTCTTGTGGATTAACATTTAAAAATCTCGTAGGAACTTTTTAATTTTTATCCTATAGAATATTGGCCAACGTGCTGGACTATGGCTAAAACCGTTCTCATTCTTAAAGGAGTCCGGTTTCAGTAGTGGGCCGACGATGGGTTAATGACGATGACCCATAATATTTAGTTATCAGTTGTAGATTTTCTAATATTCTTAATATGTGCATAAAAAAAACATTAGCTATCTGTGTCCGTTATAGACTTTGAAACCATCCAAGCAATGTGCTCTAAGACGGTTTCATAAGAAGGGCAATAATGCGACGATGGTTCTAGACCAATAAAGAATGCATTAAGCAATTTTTTTCGCGTACTAACTAGCACACGTGTTTATTATTAGCTAAATAATACCAATTTAATTTTTATAAAATGGATCATTGCAAAATGTAATTATAGAGCGATATAAAATAATTAGAGCGAAGAATATTTATTTATTTATTAAAATCTAAATACACAATACACAAAGCTACAAGGTTTTGTTTGATGGGGTATAGGTATCAGAATATAATATGTAGGTACGTTGTACGGTATAAGTAGTTACGTTGAATTGAATTCGCTTAAAATTGTTGCCATTACCAGATGAAGCGTATACGTATGCTGACACGCAGGCAGATCAGTGCAGGGCAGATCAGATTTTGTGATGCATGAATGTACAGCCTGCGTACCAGGCCCTTACTGCGTAAATACCTATGCTACGCTACGGCGGGCGGGCGGGCGGCATTTGCGACGCAGACACGATGACGTGTCTGTACGCTTAGTACGAGATTTGATGTCTCATCAACGTTGATAGTATTCGAGTGTCGAAACACTTTCACGTTATAGTAAACTGGATCTTAACCGCCTTGTTTTAAAGGCCAAGTTTGTCACGTCTACAGCCAGCGCTCCACGCGGAATTAAAATCAGTGGCATTGAACTTTGTACTTCAATTCAAGTCTCTTTAGGTCCATTTTACTTTAACGTTATTTTGTTTCGACTTTCGAATTCTAGCACCGTTGGCACGGTAATATTACCTATCTATAATATTACCGTTGGTGAGATGTAAAATCTTATACTAGGCGTACTGTGCTGCTCTGCGTCGCGTTGTAGTGCCCGCACAGATTACGTCAACTCAGAAACGTCTATTCTAATTTCTAAGAACTGGAACACTCGGCTGCGTCGCAGCATACGCTTGTTGCCTTAGATGCCTCAACTGCCCTGCACTGCAAAATCTGTACTGTGCTGTGCTATGCCAGCAGCGTGTACGCTTAGCCTAAAAAAATAGTAGTAAAAAAAGTCTGAAAAAAATAGTACCAATACAAAATAATAACATGCAAATTGAGGATTATTTCAATTTCATTAATCCTTTACTGTTTTCATCTAGCTACAAGGCGAAGGTTGGTCCCCTATATCATTCAATTGACGTTTGATAAATAAATTCGTTATCATTCCGCTCTTCTTTTTTTAAATTTATTTTTAACTAGCTGATGCCCGCGACTTCGTTCGCGTGGATTTAGGTTTTTTAAAAATCCTGTGGGAACTTTGATTTTCCGGGATAAAAAGTAGCTCTCCAGGTAATCCGTTGCTCTGTTGCGACGTGATTGAAGGACAAACCAACAAACAAACACACTTTTGCATATTTTATAATATGGGTAGTGATGTTGTCTTTTGCGCAATTAGCGGAAAAGAAGAATTTGGATTTGATGTCACAGAAATGACTGCGGAAAATATTATTGCCCGGTGAAATTTTGCAGTGTGAATTAATCCTGAGTCGACAACTACTTCTTAGGTACGTCTTATAGCTGAGTCGTATGTGGAAGGATCCAATGATAATATTATGATGAATGGAAAGAGGTTAAGACCCTCAGCAATGAGAAATACGTCAAGAGAGAGAGAGAGAGAGAGAAATGCTACACTAGGCTTCTTACTTATCATTTACTGTTTATGGATCAGTCAATAACACCGATTCAGCGTCCAAGCTATCTATCTCATGGGCATAGGTTACTGCGCGATAAATAAATTATGCCGGTTACTTTAAAGATAAAACGGTATTAGACTGAGATTATGAAGGTTATCTGTAGTAAGGCAAAAAAATAATAACTTTGCAGTAAATATTTTATACTAGATGATGCTCGCGACTTCGTCAATGTGGTTTTAATAAATCCCGTGGGAAGTAAGTGATTTACGGGGATAAAAAGTAGCCTATGTCCTTCCCCGGGATGTATGCTAACTCTGTACCAAATTTCATCAAAATCTGTTGAACTATTGGGTCGTGAAAAGCTGGCAGACAGATAGACAGTCACACTTTCGCATTTATAATATTAGTATGGATAATGACAGTTCAACTATATATTATATAGTACTATCCCGGAAAATTAAAGAGTTCCCACGGGATTTTTTTTAAAACCTAAATCCACGCGGACGA